>NC_088408.1:87487099-88119599 GCF_034236695.1 Oncorhynchus nerka
GGTGTATAGTATCCATAGATACAGTGTGTTCTTAATTCAGTGTTCTTATATCCTGACCCTGTTGAACCATGGTGTATAGTATCCACAGATACAGTGTGTTCTTAATTCAGTGTTCTTATACCCTGACCCTGTGGAACCCTGTGTTCTTAATTCAGTGTTCTTAATCCCTGACCCTGTGGAACCATGGTGTATAGTATCCACAGTGTGTTCTTAATTCAGTGTTCTTATATCCTAACCCTGTGGAACCATGGTGTATAGTATCCACAGATACAGTGTGTTCTTAATTCAGTGTTCTTATATCCTGACCCTGTGGAACCATGGTGTATAGTATCCACAGTGTGTTCTTAATTCAGTGTTCTTATACCCTGACCCTGTGGAACCATGGTGTATAGTATCCACAGTGTGTTCCTATTTCAGTGTTCTTAATCCCTGACCCTGTGGAACCATGGTGTATAGTATCCATAATGTGTTCTTAATTCAGTGTTCTTATATCCTGACCCTGTGGAACCATGGTGTATAGTATCCACAGTGTGTTCTTAATTCAGTGTTCTTATATCCTGACCCTGTGGAACCATGGTGTATAGTATCCACAGTGTGTTCTTAATTCAGTGTTCTTATATCCTGACCCTGTGGAACCATGGTGTATAGTGTCCACAGTGTGTTCTTAATTCAGTGTTCTTAATCCCTGACCCTGTGGAACCATGGTGTATAGTATCCACAGATACAGTGTGTTCTTAATTCAGTGTTCTTATATCCTGACCCTGTGGAACCATGGTGTATAGTATCCACAGTGTGTTCTTAATTCAGTGTTCTTATAACCTGACCCTGTTGAACCATGGTGTATAGTATCCACAGTGTGTTCTTAATTCAGTGTTCTTATACCATGACCCTGTGGAACCATGGTGTATAGTATCCACAGTTTGTTCTTAATTCAGTGTTCTTATATCCTGACCCTGTGGAACCATGGTGTATAGTATCCACAGATACAGTGTGTTCTTAATTCAGTGTTCTTATATCCTGACCCTGTGGAACCATGGTGTATAGTATCCACCGATACAGTGTGTTCTTAATTCAGTGTTCTTATACCCTGACCCTGTTGAACCATGGTGTATAGTATCCACAGTGTGTTCTTAATTCAGTGTTCTTATATCCTGACCGTGTGGAACCATGGTGTATAGTATCCACAGTGTGTTCTTAATTCAGTGTTCTTATATCCTGACCCTGTGGAACCATGGTGTATAGTATCCACAGTGTGTTCTTAATTCAGTGTTCTTATATCCTGACCCTGTGGAACCATGGTGTATAGTATCCACAGATACAGTGTGTTCTTAATTCAGTGTTCTTATATCCTGACCCTGTGGAACCATGGTGTATAGTATCCACAGTGTGTTATTAATTCAGTGTTCTTATATCCTGACCCTGTGGAACCATGGTGTATAGTATCCATAGATACAGTGTGTTCTTAATTCAGTGTTCTTATATCCTGACCCTGTTGAACCATGGTGTATAGTATCCACAGATACAGTGTGTTCTTAATTCAGTGTTCTTATACCCTGACCCTGTGGAACCCTGTGTTCTTAATTCAGTGTTCTTAATCCCTGACCCTGTGGAACCATGGTGTATAGTATCCACAGTGTGTTCTTAATTCAGTGTTCTTATATCCTAACCCTGTGGAACCATGGTGTATAGTATCCACAGATACAGTGTGTTCTTAATTCAGTGTTCTTATATCCTGACCCTGTGGAACCATGGTGTATAGTATCCACAGTGTGTTCTTAATTCAGTGTTCTTATACCCTGACCCTGTGGAACCATGGTGTATAGTATCCACAGTGTGTTTTATTTCAGTGTTCTTAATCCCTGACCCTGTGGAACCATGGTGTATAGTATCCATAATGTGTTCTTAATTCAGTGTTCTTATATCCTGACCCTGTGGAACCATGGTGTATAGTATCCACAGTGTGTTCTTAATTCAGTGTTCTAATATCCTGACCCTGTGGAACCATGGTGTATAGTATCCACAGTGTGTTCTTAATTCAGTGTTCTTATATCCTGACCCTGTGGAACCATGGTGTATAGTGTCCACAGTGTGTTCTTAATTCAGTGTTCTTAATCCCTGACCCTGTGGAACCATGGTGTATAGTATCCACAGATACAGTGTGTTCTTAATTCAGTGTTCTTATATCCTGACCCTGTGGAACCATGGTGTATAGTATCCACAGTGTGTTCTTAATTCAGTGTTCTTATAACCTGACCCTGTTGAACCATGGTGTATAGTATCCACAGTGTGTTCTTAATTCAGTGTTCTTATACCATGACCCTGTGGAACCATGGTGTATAGTATCCACAGTTTGTTCTTAATTCAGTGTTCTTATATCCTGACCCTGTGGAACCATGGTGTATAGTATCCACAGATACAGTGTGTTCTTAATTCAGTGTTCTTATATCCTGACCCTGTGGAACCATGGTGTATAGTATCCACCGATACAGTGTGTTCTTAATTCAGTGTTCTTATACCCTGACCCTGTTGAACCATGGTGTATAGTATCCACAGTGTGTTCTTAATTCAGTGTTCTTATATCCTGACCGTGTGGAACCATGGTGTATAGTATCCACAGTGTGTTCTTAATTCAGTGTTCTTATATCCTGACCCTGTGGAACCATGGTGTATAGTATCCACAGTGTGTTCTTAATTCAGTGTTCTTATATCCTGACCCTGTGGAACCATGGTGTATAGTATCCACAGATACAGTGTGTTCTTAATTCAGTGTTCTTATATCCTGACCCTGTGGAACCATGGTGTATAGTATCCACAGATACAGTGTGTTATTAATTCAGTGTTCTTAAATCCTGACCCTGTGGAACCATGGTGTATAGTATCCACAGATACAGTGTGTTCTTAATTCAGTGTTCTTATATCCTGACCCTGTGGAACCATGGTGTATAGTATCCACAGTGTGTTCTTAATTCAGTGTTCTTATATCCTGACCCTGTGGAACCATGGTGTATAGTATCCACAGTGTGTTCTTAATTCAGTGTTCTTATATCCTGACCCTGTGGAACCATGGTGTATAGTATCCACAGTGTGTTCTTAATTCAGTGTTCTTATATCCTGACCCTGTGGAACCATGGTGTATAGTATCCACAGATACAGTGTGTTCTTAATTCAGTGTTCTTATACCCTGACCCTGTTGAACCATGGTGTATAGTATCCACAGTGTGTTATTAATTCAGTGTTCTTATATCCTGACCCTGTGGAACCATGGTGTATAGTATCCACAGTGTGTTATTAATTCAGTGTTCTTATATCCTGACCCTGTGGAACCATGGTGTATAGTATCCACAGTGTGTTATTAATTCAGTGTTCTTATATCCTGACCCTGTGGAACCATGGTGTATAGTATCCACAGTGTGTTCTTAATTCAGTGTTCTTATATCCTGACCCTGTGGAACCATGGTGTATAGTATCCATAGATACAGTGTGTTCTTAATTCAGTGTTCTTATACCCTGACCCTGTTGAACCATGGTGTATAGTATCCACAGTGTGTTATTAATTCAGTGTTCTTATACCATGACCCTGTGGAACCATGGTGTATAGTATCCACAGTTTGTTCTTAATTCAGTGTTCTTATATCCTGACCCTGTGGAACCATGGTGTATAGTATCCACAGATACAGTGTGTTCTTAATTCAGTGTTCTTATATCCTGACCCTGTGGAACCATGGTGTATAGTATCCACCGATACAGTGTGTTCTTAATTCAGTGTTCTTATACCCTGACCCTGTTGAACCATGGTGTATAGTATCCACAGTGTGTTCTTAATTCAGTGTTCTTATATCCTGACCGTGTGGAACCATGGTGTATAGTATCCACAGTGTGTTCTTAATTCAGTGTTCTTATATCCTGACCCTGTGGAACCATGGTGTATAGTATCCACAGTGTGTTCTTAATTCAGTGTTCTTATATCCTGACCCTGTGGAACCATGGTGTATAGTATCCACAGATACAGTGTGTTCTTAATTCAGTGTTCTTATATCCTGACCCTGTGGAACCATGGTGTATAGTATCCACAGATACAGTGTGTTATTAATTCAGTGTTCTTAAATCCTGACCCTGTGGAACCATGGTGTATAGTATCCACAGATACAGTGTGTTCTTAATTCAGTGTTCTTATATCCTGACCCTGTGGAACCATGGTGTATAGTATCCACAGTGTGTTCTTAATTCAGTGTTCTTATATCCTGACCCTGTGGAACCATGGTGTATAGTATCCACAGTGTGTTCTTAATTCAGTGTTCTTATATCCTGACCCTGTGGAACCATGGTGTATAGTATCCACAGTGTGTTCTTAATTCAGTGTTCTTATATCCTGACCCTGTGGAACCATGGTGTATAGTATCCACAGATACAGTGTGTTCTTAATTCAGTGTTCTTATACCCTGACCCTGTTGAACCATGGTGTATAGTATCCACAGTGTGTTATTAATTCAGTGTTCTTAATCCCTGACCCTGTGGAACCATGGTGTATAGTATCCACAGTGTGTTATTAATTCAGTGTTCTTATATCCTGACCCTGTGGAACCATGGTGTATAGTATCCACAGTGTGTTATTAATTCAGTGTTCTTATATCCTGACCCTGTGGAACCATGGTGTATAGTATCCATAGATACAGTGTGTTCTTAATTCAGTGTTCTTATATCCTGACCCTGTGGAACCATGGTGTATAGTATCCACAGTGTGTTCTTAATTCAGTGTTCTTATATCCTGACCCTGTGGAACCATGGTGTATAGTATCCACAGATACAGTGTGTTCTTAATTCAGTGTTCTTATACCCTGACCCTGTTGAACCATGGTGTATAGTATCCACAGTGTGTTATTAATTCAGTGTTCTTATACCATGACCCTGTGGAACCATGGTGTATAGTATCCACAGTTTGTTCTTAATTCAGTGTTCTTATATCCTGACCCTGTGGAACCATGGTGTATAGTATCCACAGATACAGTGTGTTCTTAATTCAGTGTTCTTATATCCTGACCCTGTGGAACCATGGTGTATAGTATCCACCGATACAGTGTGTTCTTAATTCAGTGTTCTTATACCCTGACCCTGTTGAACCATGGTGTATAGTATCCACAGTGTGTTCTTAATTCAGTGTTCTTATATCCTGACCGTGTGGAACCATGGTGTATAGTATCCACAGTGTGTTCTTAATTCAGTGTTCTTATATCCTGACCCTGTGGAACCATGGTGTATAGTATCCACAGTGTGTTCTTAATTCAGTGTTCTTATATCCTGACCCTGTGGAACCATGGTGTATAGTATCCACAGATACAGTGTGTTCTTAATTCAGTGTTCTTATATCCTGACCCTGTGGAACCATGGTGTATAGTATCCACAGATACAGTGTGTTATTAATTCAGTGTTCTTAAATCCTGACCCTGTGGAACCATGGTGTATAGTATCCACAGATACAGTGTGTTCTTAATTCAGTGTTCTTATATCCTGACCCTGTGGAACCATGGTGTATAGTATCCACAGTGTGTTCTTAATTCAGTGTTCTTATATCCTGACCCTGTGGAACCATGGTGTATAGTATCCACAGTGTGTTCTTAATTCAGTGTTCTTATATCCTGACCCTGTGGAACCATGGTGTATAGTATCCACAGTGTGTTCTTAATTCAGTGTTCTTATATCCTGACCCTGTGGAACCATGGTGTATAGTATCCACAGATACAGTGTGTTCTTAATTCAGTGTTCTTATACCCTGACCCTGTTGAACCATGGTGTATAGTATCCACAGTGTGTTATTAATTCAGTGTTCTTAATCCCTGACCCTGTGGAACCATGGTGTATAGTATCCACAGTGTGTTATTAATTCAGTGTTCTTATATCCTGACCCTGTGGAACCATGGTGTATAGTATACACAGTGTGTTATTAATTCAGTGTTCTTATATCCTGACCCTGTGGAACCATGGTGTATAGTATCCACAGTGTGTTATTAATTCAGTGTTCTTATATCCTGACCCTGTGGAACCATGGTGTATAGTATCCATAGATACAGTGTGTTCTTAATTCAGTGTTCTTATATCCTGACCCTGTTGAACCATGGTGTATAGTATCCACAGGTACAGTGTGTTCTTAATTCAGTGTTCTTATACCCTGACCCTGTGGAACCCTGTGTTCTTAATTCAGTGTTCTTAATCCCTGACCCTGTGGAACCATGGTGTATAGTATCCACAGTGTGTTCTTAATTCAGTGTTCTTATATCCTGACCCTGTGGAACCATGGTGTATAGTATCCACAGTGTGTTCTTAATTCAGTGTTCTTAATCCTGACCCTGTGGAACCATGGTGTATAGTATCCATAATGTGTTCTTAATTCAGTGTTCTTATATCCTGACCCTGTGGAACCATGGTGTATAGTATCCACAGTGTGTTCTTAATTCAGTGTTCTTATATCCTGACCCTGTGGAACCATGGTGTATAGTATCCACAGTGTGTTCTTAATTCAGTGTTCTTATATCCTGACCCTGTGGAACCATGGTGTATAGTATCCACAGTGTGTTCTTAATTCAGTGTTCTTATATCCCTGACCCTGTGGAACCATGGTGTATAGTATCCACAGATACAGTGTGTTCTTAATTCAGTGTTCTTATATCCTGACCCTGTGGAACCATGGTGTATAGTATCCACAGTGTGTTCTTAATTCAGTGTTCTTATAATCCTGACCCTGTTGAACCATGGTGTATAGTATCCACAGTGTGTTCTTAATTCAGTGTTCTTATATCCTGACCCTGTGGAACCATGGTGTATAGTATCCACAGTTTGTTCTTAATTCAGTGTTCTTATATCCTGACCCTGTGGAACCATGGTGTATAGTATCCACAGATACAGTGTGTTCTTAATTCAGTGTTCTTATATCCTGACCCTGTGGAACCATGGTGTATAGTATCCACCGATACAGTGTGTTCTTAATTCAGTGTTCTTATACCCTGACCCTGTTGAACCATGGTGTATAGTATCCACAGTGTGTTCTTAATTCAGTGTTCTTATATCCTGACCGTGTGGAACCATGGTGTATAGTATCCACAGTGTGTTCTTAATTCAGTGTTCTTATACCCTGACCCTGTTGAACCATGGTGTATAGTATCCACAGTGTGTTCTTAATTCAGTGTTCTTATATCCTGACCCTGTGGAACCATGGTGTATAGTATCCACAGTGTGTTCTTAATTTAGTGTTCTTATATCCTGACCCTGTGGAACCATGGTGTATAGTATCCACAGTGTGTTATTAATTCAGTGTTCTTATATCCTGACTCTGTGGAACCATGGTGTATAGTATCCACAGTGTGTTCTTAATTCAGTGTTCTTATATCCTGACCCTGTGGAACCATGGTGTATAGTATCCACAGATACAGTGTGTTCTTAATTCAGTGTTCTTATATCCTGACCCTGTGGAACCATGGTGTATAGTATCCACAGTGTGTTCTTAATTCAGTGTTCTTATATCCTGACCCTGTGGAACCATGGTGTATAGTATCCACAGTGTGTTCTTAATTCAGTGTTCTTATACCCTGACCCTGTTGAACCATGGTGTATAGTATCCACAGTGTGTTCTTAATTCAGTGTTCTTATATCCTGACCCTGTGGAACCATGGTGTATAGTATCCACAGTGTGTTCTTAATTCAGTGTTCTTATATCCTGACCCTGTGGAACCATGGTGTATAGTATCCACAGTGTGTTCTTAATTCAGTGTTCTTATATCCTGACCCTGTGGAACCATGTTGTGTATAGTATCCACAGATACAGTGTGTTCTTAATTCAGTGTTCTTATATCCTGACCCTGTGGAACCATGGTGTATAGTATCCACAGTGTGTTCTTAATTCAGTGTTCTTATATCCTGACCCTGTTGAACCATGGTGTATAGTATCCACAGTGTGTTCTTAATTCAGTGTTCTTATATCCTGACCCTGTGGAACCATGGTGTATAGTATCCACAGTGTGTTCTTAATTCAGTGTTCTTATATCCTGACCCTGTGGAACCATGGTGTATAGTATCCACAATGTGTTATTAATTCAGTGTTCTTATATCCTGACCCTGTGGAACCATGGTGTATAGTATCCACAGTGTGTTCTTAATTCAGTGTTCTTATATCCTGACCCTGTGGAACCATGGTGTATAGTCCACAGTATCCACAGTGTGTTCTTAATTCAGTGTTCTTATATCCTGACCCTGTGGAACCATGGTGTATAGTATCCATAGATACAGTGTGTTCTTAATTCAGTGTTCTTATACCCTGACCCTGTTGAACCATGGTGTATAGTATCCACAGTGTGTTATTAATTCAGTGTTCTTATATCCTGACCCTGTGGAACAATGGTGTATAGTATCCACAGTGTCTTATTAATTCAGTGTTCTTATATCCTGACCCTGTGGAACCATGGTGTATAGTATCCACAGTGTGTTATTAATTCAGTGTTCTTATATCCTGACCCTGTGGAACCATGGTATAGTATCCACAGATACAGTGTGTTCTTAATTCAGTGTTCTTATATCCTGACCCTGTTGAACCATGGTGTATAGTATCCACAGATACAGTGTGTTCTTAATTCAGTGTTCTTATACCCTGACCCTGTGGAACCCTGTGTTCTTAATTCAGTGTTCTTAATCCCTGACCCTGTGGAACCATGGTGTATAGTATCCACAGTGTGTTCTAAATTCAGTGTTCTTATACCCTGACCCTGTGGAACCATGGTGTATAGTATCCACAGTGTGTTCTTAATTCAGTGTTCTTATATCCTGACCCTGTGGAACCATGGTGTATAGTATCCACAGATACAGTGGGTCCTTAATTCAGTGTTCTTAATCCCTGACCCTGTGGAACCATGGTGTATAGTATCCATAATGTGTTCTTAATTCAGTGTTCTTATATCCTGACCCTGTGGAACCATGGTGTATAGTATCCACAGTGTGTTCTTAATTCAGTGTTCTTATATCCTGACCCTGTGGAACCATGGTGTATAGTATCCACAGTGTGTTCTTAATTCAGTGTTCTTATACCATGACCCTGTGGAACCATGGTGTATAGTATCCACAGTTTGTTCTTAATTCAGTGTTCTTATATCCTGACCCTGTGGAACCATGGTGTATAGTATCCACAGATACAGTGTGTTCTTAATTCAGTGTTCTTATATCCTGACCCTGTGGAACCATGGTGTATAGTATCCACAGATACAGTGTGTTCTTAATTCAGTGTTCTTATATCCTGACCCTGTTGAACCATGGTGTATAGTATCCACAGTGTGTTCTTAATTCAGTGTTCTTATATCCTGACCCTGTGGAACCATGGTGTATAGTATCCACAGTGTGTTCTTAATTCAGTGTTCTTATACCCTGACCCTGTTGAACCATGGTGTATAGTATCCACAGTGTGTTCTTAATTCAGTGTTCTTATATCCTGACCCTGTGGAACCATGGTGTATAGTATCCACAGTGTGTTCTTAATTCAGTGTTCTTATATCCTGACCCTGTGGAACCATGGTGTATAGTATCCACAGTGTGTTATTAATTCAGTGTTCTTATATCCTGACCCTGTGGAACCATGGTGTATAGTATCCACAGTGTGTTCTTAATTCAGTGTTCTTATATCCTGACCCTGTGGAACCATGGTGTATAGTATCCAGATACAGTGTGTTATTAATTCAGTGTTCTTATATCCTGACCCTGTGGAACCATGGTGTATAGTATCCACAGTGTGTTCTTAATTCAGTGTTCTTATATCCTGACCCTGTGGAACCATGGTGTATAGTATCCACAGTGTGTTCTTAATTCAGTGTTCTTATACCCTGACCCTGTTGAACCATGGTGTATAGTATCCACAGTGTGTTCTTAATTCAGTGTTCTTATATCCTGACCCTGTGGAACCATGGTGTATAGTATCCACAGTGTGTTATTAATTCAGTGTTCTTATATCCTGACCCTGTGGAACCATGGTGTATAGTATCCACAGTGTGTTCTTAATTCAGTGTTCTTATATCCTGACCCTGTGGAACCATGTTGTATAGTAAGTATCCACAGATACAGTGTGTTATTAATTCAGTGTTCTTATATCCTGACCCTGTGGAACCATGGTGTATAGTATCCACAGTGTGTTCTTAATTCAGTGTTCTTATATCCTGACCCTGTGGAACCATGGTGTATAGTATCCACAGTGTGTTCTTAATTCAGTGTTCTTATACCCTGACCCTGTTGAACCATGGTGTATAGTATCCACAGTGTGTTCTTAATTCAGTGTTCTTATATCCTGACCCTGTGAAACCATGGTGTATAGTATCCACAGTGTGTTCTTAATTCAGTGTTCTTATATCCTGACCCTGTGGAACCATGGTGTATAGTATCCACAATGTGTTATTAATTCAGTGTTCTTATATCCTGACCCTGTGGAACCATGGTGTATAGTATCCACAGTGTGTTCTTAATTCAGTGTTCTTATATCCTGACCCTGTGGAACCATGGTGTATAGTAAGTATCCACAGTGTGTTCTTAATTCAGTGTTCTTATATCCTGACCCTGTGGAACCATGGTGTATAGTATCCACAGATACAGTGTGTTCTTAATTCAGTGTTCTTATACCCTGACCCTGTTGAACCATGGTGTATAGTATCCACAGTGTGTTATTAATTCAGTGTTCTTATATCCTGACCCTGTGGAACAATGGTGTATAGTATCCACAGTGTCTTATTAATTCAGTGTTCTTATATCCTGACCCTGTGGAACCATGGTGTATAGTATCCACAGTGTGTTATTAATTCAGTGTTCTTATATCCTGACCCTGTGGAACCATGGTGTATAGTATCCACAGATACAGTGTGTTCTTAATTCAGTGTTCTTATATCCTGACCCTGTTGAACCATGGTGTATAGTATCCACAGATACAGTGTGTTCTTAATTCAGTGTTCTTATACCCTGACCCTGTGGAACCCTGTGTTCTTAATTCAGTGTTCTTAATCCCTGACCCTGTGGAACCATGGTGTATAGTATCCACAGTGTGTTCTAAATTCAGTGTTCTTATACCCTGACCCTGTGGAACCATGGTGTATAGTATCCACAGTGTGTTCTTAATTCAGTGTTCTTATATCCTGACCCTGTGGAACCATGGTGTATAGTATCCACAGATACAGTGGGTCCTTAATTCAGTGTTCTTAATCCTGACCCTGTGGAACCATGGTGTATAGTATCCATAATGTGTTCTTAATTCAGTGTTCTTATATCCTGACCCTGTGGAACCATGGTGTATAGTATCCACAGTGTGTTCTTAATTCAGTGTTCTTATATCCTGACCCTGTGGAACCATGGTGTATAGTATCCACAGTGTGTTCTTAATTCAGTGTTCTTATATCCTGACCCTGTGGAACCATGGTGTATAGTGTCCACAGGGTGTTCTTAATTCAATGTTCTTAATCCCTGACCCTGTGGAACCATGGTGTATAGTATCCACAGATACAGTGTGTTCTTAATTCAGTGTTCTTATATCCTGACCCTGTGGAACCATGGTGTATAGTATCCACAGTGTGTTCTTAATTCAGTGTTCTTTTACCCTGACCCTGTTGAACCATGGTGTATAGTATCCACAGTGTGTTCTTAATTCAGTGTTCTTATATCCTGACCCTGTGGAACCATGGTGTATAGTATCCACAGTGTGTTCTTAATTCAGTGTTCTTATATCCTGACCCTGTGGAACCATGGTGTATAGTATCCACAGTGTGTTCTTAATTCAGTGTTCTTATATCCTGACCCTGTGGAACCATGGTGTATAGTATCCACAGTGTGTTCTTAATTCAGTGTTCTTATATCCTGTGTGGAACCATGGTGTATAGTATCCACAGTGTGTTCTTAATTCAGTGTTCTTATATCCTGACCCTGTGGAACCATGGTGTATAGTATCCACAGATACAGTGTGTTATTAATTCAGTGTTCTTATATCCTGACCCTGTGGAACCATGGTGTATAGTATCCACAGTGTGTTATTAATTCAGTGTTCTTATATCCTGACCCTGTGGAACCATGGTGTATAGTATCCACAGATACAGTGTGTTCTTAATTCAGTGTTCTTATACCTGACCCTGTGGAACCCTGTGTTCTTAATTCAGTGTTCTTAATCCCTGACCCTGTGGAACCATGGTGTATAGTATCCACAGTGTGTTCTTAATTCAGTGTTCTTATATCCTGACCCTGTGGAACCATGGTGTATAGTAAGTATCCACAGATACAGTGTGTTATTAATTCAGTGTTCTTATATCCTGACCCTGTGGAACCATGGTGTATAGTATCCACAGTGTGTTCTTAATTCAGTGTTCTTATATCCTGACCCTGTGGAACCATGGTGTATAGTATCCACAGTGTGTTCTTAATTCAGTGTTCTTATACCCTGACCCTGTTGAACCATGGTGTATAGTATCCACAGTGTGTTCTTAATTCAGTGTTCTTATATCCTGACCCTGTGGAACCATGGTGTATAGTATCCACAGTGTGTTATTAATTCAGTGTTCTTATATCCTGACCCTGTGGAACCATGGTGTATAGTATCCACTGTGTTATTAATTCAGTGTTCTTATATCCTGACCCTGTGGAACCATGGTGTATAGTATCCACAGTGTGTTCTTAATTCAGTGTTCTTATATCCTGACCCTGTGGAACCATGGTGTATAGTATCCACAGTGTGTTCTTAATTCAGTGTTCTTATATCCTGACCCTGTGGAACCATGGTGTATAGTATCCACAGATACAGTGTGTTCTTAATTCAGTGTTCTTATATCCTGACCCTGTGGAACCATGGTGTATAGTATCCACAGTGTGTTATTAATTCAGTGTTCTTATATCCTGACCCTGTGGAACCATGGTGTATAGTATCCACAGTGTGTTCTTAATTCAGTGTTCTTATACCCTGACCCTGTTGAACCATGGTGTATAGTATCCACAGTGTGTTCTTAATTCAGTGTTCTTATATCCTGACCCTGTGAAACCATGGTGTATAGTATCCACAGTGTGTTCTTAATTCAGTGTTCTTATATCCTGACCCTGTGGAACCATGGTGTATAGTATCCACAATGTGTTATTAATTCAGTGTTCTTATATCCTGACCCTGTGGAACCATGGTGTATAGTATCCACAGTGTGTTCTTAATTCAGTGTTCTTATATCCTGACCCTGTGGAACCATGGTGTATAGTAAGTATCCACAGTGTGTTCTTAATTCAGTGTTCTTATATCCTGACCCTGTGGAACCATGGTGTATAGTATCCACAGATACAGTGTGTTCTTAATTCAGTGTTCTTATACCCTGACCCTGTTGAACCATGGTGTATAGTATCCACAGTGTGTTATTAATTCAGTGTTCTTATATCCTGACCCTGTGGAACAATGGTGTATAGTATCCACAGTGTCTTATTAATTCAGTGTTCTTATATCCTGACCCTGTGGAACCATGGTGTATAGTATCCACAGTGTGTTATTAATTCAGTGTTCTTATATCCTGACCCTGTGGAACCATGGTGTATAGTATCCACAGATACAGTGTGTTCTTAATTCAGTGTTCTTATATCCTGACCCTGTTGAACCATGGTGTATAGTATCCACAGATACAGTGTGTTCTTAATTCAGTGTTCTTATACCTGACCCTGTGGAACCCTGTGTTCTTAATTCAGTGTTCTTAATCCCTGACCCTGTGGAACCATGGTGTATAGTATCCACAGTGTGTTCTAAATTCAGTGTTCTTATACCCTGACCCTGTGGAACCATGGTGTATAGTATCCACAGTGTGTTCTTAATTCAGTGTTCTTATATCCTGACCCTGTGGAACCATGGTGTATAGTATCCACAGATACAGTGGGTCCTTAATTCAGTGTTCTTAATCCCTGACCCTGTGGAACCATGGTGTATAGTATCCATAATGTGTTCTTAATTCAGTGTTCTTATATCCTGACCCTGTGGAACCATGGTGTATAGTATCCACAGTGTGTTCTTAATTCAGTGTTCTTATATCCTGACCCTGTGGAACCATGGTGTATAGTATCCACAGTGTGTTCTTAATTCAGTGTTCTTATATCCTGACCCTGCGGAACCATGGTGTATAGTGTCCACAGGGTGTTCTTAATTCAATGTTCTTAATCCCTGACCCTGTGGAACCATGGTGTATAGTATCCACAGATACAGTGTGTTCTTAATTCAGTGTTCTTATATCCTGACCCTGTGGAACCATGGTGTATAGTATCCACAGTGTGTTCTTAATTCAGTGTTCTTTTACCCTGACCCTGTTGAACCATGGTGTATAGTATCCACAGTGTGTTCTTAATTCAGTGTTCTTATATCCTGACCCTGTGGAACCATGGTGTATAGTATCCACAGTGTGTTCTTAATTCAGTGTTCTTATATCCTGACCCTGTGGAACCATGGTGTATAGTATCCACAGTGTGTTCTTAATTCAGTGTTCTTATATCCTGACCCTGTGGAACCATGGTGTATAGTATCCACAGTGTGTTCTTAATTCAGTGTTCTTATATCCTGACCATGTGGAACCATGGTGTATAGTATCCACAGTGTGTTCTTAATTCAGTGTTCTTATATCCTGACCCTGTGGAACCATGGTGTATAGTATCCACAGATACAGTGTGTTATTAATTCAGTGTTCTTATATCCTGACCCTGTGGAACCATGGTGTATAGTATCCACAGTGTGTTATTAATTCAGTGTTCTTATATCCTGACCCTGTGGAACCATGGTGTATAGTATCCACAGATACAGTGTGTTCTTAATTCAGTGTTCTTATACCCTGACCCTGTGGAACCCTGTGTTCTTAATTCAGTGTTCTTAATCCCTGACCCTGTGGAACCATGGTGTATAGTATCCACAGTGTGTTCTTAATTCAGTGTTCTTATATCCTGACCCTGTGGAACCATGGTGTATAGTAAGTATCCACAGATACAGTGTGTTATTAATTCAGTGTTCTTATATCCTGACCCTGTGGAACCATGGTGTATAGTATCCACAGTGTGTTCTTAATTCAGTGTTCTTATATCCTGACCCTGTGGAACCATGGTGTATAGTATCCACAGTGTGTTCTTAATTCAGTGTTCTTATACCCTGACCCTGTTGAACCATGGTGTATAGTATCCACAGTGTGTTCTTAATTCAGTGTTCTTATATCCTGACCCTGTGAAACCATGGTGTATAGTATCCACAGTGTGTTCTTAATTCAGTGTTCTTATATCCTGACCCTGTGGAACCATGGTGTATAGTATCCACAATGTGTTATTAATTCAGTGTTCTTATATCCTGACCCTGTGGAACCATGGTGTATAGTATCCACAGTGTGTTCTTAATTCAGTGTTCTTATATCCTGACCCTGTGGAACCATGGTGTATAGTAAGTATCCACAGTGTGTTCTTAATTCAGTGTTCTTATATCCTGACCCTGTGGAACCATGGTGTATAGTATCCACAGATACAGTGTGTTCTTAATTCAGTGTTCTTATACCCTGACCCTGTTGAACCATGGTGTATAGTATCCACAGTGTGTTATTAATTCAGTGTTCTTATATCCTGACCGTGTGGAACCATGGTGTATAGTATCCACAGTGTGTTATTAATTCAGTGTTCTTATATCCTGACCCTGTGGAACCATGGTGTATAGTATCCACAGTCAGTGTTCTTTATCCTGATTCAGTGTTCTTATTAATCCTGACCCTGTGGAACCATGGTGTATAGTATCCACAGATACAGTGTGTTCTTAATTCAGTGTTCTTATATCCTGACCCTGTTGAACCATGGTGTATAGTATCCACAGATACAGTGTGTTCTTAATTCAGTGTTCTTATACCCTGACCCTGTGGAACCCTGTGTTCTTAATTCAGTGTTCTTAATCCCTGACCCTGTGGAACCATGGTGTATAGTATCCACAGATACAGTGTGTTCTTAATTCAGTGTTCTTATATCCTGACCCTGTGGAACCATGGTGTATAGTATCCACAGTGTGTTCTTAATTCAGTGTTCTTATATCCTGACCCTGTGGAACCATGGTGTATAGTATCCACAGATACAGTGGGTCCTTAATTCAGTGTTCTTAATCCCTGACCCTGTGGAACCATGGTGTATAGTATCCATAATGTGTTCTTAATTCAGTGTTCTTATATCCTGACCCTGTGGAACCATGGTGTATAGTATCCACAGTGTGTTCTTAATTCAGTGTTCTTATATCCTGACCCTGTGGAACCATGGTGTATAGTATCCACAGTGTGTTCTTAATTCAGTGTTCTTATATCCTGACCCTGTGGAACCATGGTGTATAGTATCCACAGTGTGTTCTTAATTCAGTGTTCTTATATCCTGACCCTGTGGAACCATGGTGTATAGTATCCACAGTGTGTTCTTAATTCAGTGTTCTTATATCCTGACCCTGTGGAACCATGGTGTATAGTATCCACAGATACAGTGTGTTATTAATTCAGTGTTCTTATATCCTGACCCTGTGGAACCATGGTGTATAGTATCCACAGTGTGTTATTAATTCAGTGTTCTTATATCCTGACCCTGTGGAACCATGGTGTATAGTATCCACAGATACAGTGTGTTCTTAATTCAGTGTTCTTATACCCTGACCCTGTGGAACCCTGTGTTCTTAATTCAGTGTTCTTAATCCCTGACCCTGTGGAACCATGGTGTATAGTATCCACAGTGTGTTCTTAATTCAGTGTTCTTATATCCTAACCCTGTGGAACCATGGTGTATAGTATCCACAGATACAGTGTGTTCTTAATTCAGTGTTCTTATATCCTGACCCTGTTGAACCATGGTGTATAGTATCCACAGTGTGTTCTTAATTCAGTGTTCTTATACCCTGACCCTGTGGAACCATGGTGTATAGTATCCACAGTGTGTTCTTAATTCAGTGTTCTTATATCCTGACCCTGTGGAACCATGGTGTATAGTATCCACAGATACAGTGGGTCCTTAATTCAGTGTTCTTAATCCCTGACCCTGTGGAACCATGGTGTATAGTATCCATAATGTGTTCTTAATTCAGTGTTCTTATATCCTGACCCTGTGGAACCATGGTGTATAGTATCCACAGTGTGTTCTTAATTCAGTGTTCTTATATCCTGACCCTGTGGAACCATGGTGTATAGTATCCACAGTGTGTTCTTAATTCAGTGTTCTTATATCCTGACCCTGTGGAACCATGGTGTATAGTGTCCACATGGTGTTCTTAATTCAATGTTCTTAACCCCTGACCCTGTGGAACCATGGTGTATAGTATCCACAGATACAGTGTGTTCTTAATTCAGTGTTCTTATATCCTGACCCTGTGGAACCATGGTGTATAGTATCCACAGTGTGTTCTTAATTCAGTGTTCTTTTACCCTGACCCTGTTGAACCATGGTGTATAGTATCCACAGTGTGTTCTTAATTCAGTGTTCTTATATCCTGACCCTGTGGAACCATGGTGTATAGTATCCACAGTGTGTTCTTAATTCAGTGTTCTTATATCCTGACCCTGTGGAACCATGGTGTATAGTATCCACAGTGTGTTCTTAATTCAGTGTTCTTATATCCTGACCCTGTGGAACCATGGTGTATAGTATCCACAGTGTGTTCTTAATTCAGTGTTCTTATATCCTGACCCTGTGGAACCATGGTGTATAGTATCCACAGTGTGTTCTTAATTCAGTGTTCTTATATCCTGACCCTGTGGAACCATGGTGTATAGTATCCACAGATACAGTGTGTTATTAATTCAGTGTTCTTATATCCTGACCCTGTGGAACCATGGTGTATAGTATCCACAGTGTGTTATTAATTCAGTGTTCTTATATCCTGACCCTGTGGAACCATGGTGTATAGTATCCACAGATACAGTGTGTTCTTAATTCAGTGTTCTTATACCCTGACCCTGTGGAACCCTGTGTTCTTAATTCAGTGTTCTTAATCCCTGACCCTGTGGAACCATGGTGTATAGTATCCACAGTGTGTTCTTAATTCAGTGTTCTTATATCCTAACCCTGTGGAACCATGGTGTATAGTATCCACAGATACAGTGTGTTCTTAATTCAGTGTTCTTATATCCTGACCCTGTTGAACCATGGTGTATAGTATCCACAGTGTGTTCTTAATTCAGTGTTCTTATATCCTGACCCTGTGGAACCATGGTGTATAGTATCCACAGTGTGTTCTTAATTCAGTGTTCTTATATCCTGACCCTGTGGAACCATGGTGTATAGTATCCACAGATACAGTGGGTCCTTAATTCAGTGTTCTTAATCCCTGACCCTGTCAAACCATGGTGTATAGTATCCATAATGTGTTCTTAATTCAGTGTTCTTATATCCTGACCCTGTGGAACCATGGTGTATAGTATCCACAGTGTGTTCTTAATTCAGTGTTCTTATATCCTGACCCTGTGGAACCATGGTGTATAGTATCCACAGTGTGTTCTTAATTCAGTGTTCTTATATCCTGACCCTGTGGAACCATGGTGTATAGTATCCACAGTGTGTTCTTAATTCAGTGTTCTTATATCCTGACCCTGTGGAACCATGGTGTATAGTATCCACAGTGTGTTCTTAATTCAGTGTTCTTATATCCTGACCCTGTGGAACCATGGTGTATAGTATCCACAGTGTGTTCTTAATTCAGTGTTCTTATATCCTGACCCTGTGGAACCATGGTGTATAGTATCCACAGTGTGTTCTTAATTCAGTGTTCTTATATCCTGACCCTGTGGAACCATGGTGTATAGTATCCACAGTGTGTTCTTAATTCAGTGTTCTTATATCCTGACCCTGTGGAACCATGGTGTATAGTATCCACAGATACAGTGTGTTATTAATTCAGTGTTCTTATATCCTGACCCTGTGGAACCATGGTGTATAGTATCCACAGTGTGTTCTTAATTCAGTGTTCTTATATCCTGACCCTGTGGAACCATGGTGTATAGTATCCACAGATACAGTGTGTTCTTAATTCAGTGTTCTTATACCCTGACCCTGTGGAACCCTGTGTTCTTAATTCAGTGTTCTTAATCCCTGACCCTGTGGAACCATGGTGTATAGTATCCACAGTGTGTTCTTAATTCAGTGTTCTTATATCCTAACCCTGTGGAACCATGGTGTATAGTATCCACAGATACAGTGTGTTCTTAATTCAGTGTTCTTATATCCTGACCCTGTTGAACCATGGTGTATAGTATCCACAGTGTGTTCTTAATTCAGTGTTCTTATATCCTGACCCTGTGGAACCATGGTGTATAGTATCCACAGTACAGTGGGTCCTTAATTCAGTGTTCTTAATCCTGACCCTGTGGAACCATGGTGTATAGTATCCAGATACAGTGTGTTCTTAATTCAGTGTTCTTATATCCTGACCCTGTGGAACCATGGTGTATAGTATCCACAGTGTGTTCTTAATTCAGTGTTCTTATATCCTGACCCTGTGGAACCATGGTGTATAGTATCCACAGTGTGTTCTTAATTCAGTGTTCTTATATCCTGACCCTGTGGAACCATGGTGTATAGTATCCACAGTGTGTTCTTAATTCAGTGTTCTTATACCCTGACCCTGTGGAACCATGGTGTATAGTATCCACAGTGTGTTCTTAATTCAGTGTTCTTATATCCTGACCCTGTGGAACCATGGTGTATAGTATCCACAGTGTGTTCTTAATTCAGTGTTCTTATATCCTGACCCTGTGGAACCATGGTGTATAGTATCCACAGTGTGTTCTTAATTCAGTGTTCTTATATCCTGACCCTGTGGAACCATGGTGTATAGTATCCACAGTGTGTTCTTAATTCAGTGTTCTTATATCCTGACCCTGTGGAACCATGGTGTATAGTATCCACAGATACAGTGTGTTATTAATTCAGTGTTCTTATATCCTGACCCTGTGGAACCATGGTGTATAGTATCCACAGTGTGTTATTAATTCAGTGTTCTTATATCCTGACCCTGTGGAACCATGGTGTATAGTATCCACAGATACAGTGTGTTCTTAATTCAGTGTTCTTATACCCTGACCCTGTGGAACCCTGTGTTCTTAATTCAGTGTTCTTAATCCCTGACCCTGTGGAACCATGGTGTATAGTATCCACAGTGTGTTCTTAATTCAGTGTTCTTATATCCTAACCCTGTGGAACCATGGTGTATAGTATCCACAGATACAGTGTGTTCTTAATTCAGTGTTCTTATATCCTGACCCTGTTGAACCATGGTGTATAGTATCCACAGTGTGTTCTTAATTCAGTGTTCTTATACCCTGACCCTGTGGAACCATGGTGTATAGTATCCACAGTGTGTTCTTAATTCAGTGTTCTTATATCCTGACCCTGTGGAACCATGGTGTATAGTATCCACAGATACAGTGGGTTCTTAATTCAGTGTTCTTAATCCCTGACCCTGTGGAACCATGGTGTATAGTATCCATAATCAAATCAAATCAAATCAAATCAAATTTTATTTGTCACATACACATGGTTAGCAGATGTTAATGCGAGTGTAGAGAAATGCTTGTGCTTCTAGTTCCGACAATGCAGTGATAACCAACAAGTAATCTAACTAACAATTCCAAAACTATACACAGTGTAAGGGGATAAGGAATATGTACATAAGGATATATGAATGAGTGATGGTACAGAGCAGCATACAGTAGATGGTATCGAGTACAGTATATACATATGAGATGAGTATGTAGACAAAGTAAACAAAGTGGCATAGTTAAAGTGGCTAGTGACATAAGAATGCAGTCGATGATCTAGAGTACAGTATATACATATGCATATGAGATGAATAATGTAGGGTAAGTAACATTATATAAGGTAGCATTGTTTAAAGTGGCTAGTGATATATTTACATCATTTCCCATTATTAAAGTGGCTGGAGTTGGGTCAGTGTCAATGACAGTGTGTTGGCAGCAGCCACTCAATGTTAGTGGTGGCTGTTTAACAGTCTGATGGCCTTGAGATAGAAGCTGTTTTTCAGTCTCTCGGTCCCAGCTTTGATGCACCTGTACTGACCTCGCCTTCTGGATGATAGCGGGGTGAACAGGCAGTGGTTCGGGTGGTTGATGTCCTTGATGATCTTTATGGCCTTCCTGTAACATCGGGTGGTGTAGGTGTCCTGGAGGGCAGGTAGTTTGCCCCGGTGATGCGTTGTGCAGACCTCACTACCCTCTGGAGAGCCTTACGGTTGAGGGCGGAGCAGTTGCCGTACCAGGCGGTGATACAGCCCGCCAGGATGCTCTCGATTGTGCATCTGTAGAAGTTTGTGAGTGCTTTTGGTGACAAGCCGAATTTCTTCAGCCTCCTGAGGTTGAAGAGGCGCTGCTGCGCCTTCTTCACGACGCTGTCAGTGTGAGTGGACCAATTCAGTTTGTCTGTGTTGTGTATGCCGAGGAACTTAAAACTTGCTACCCTCTCCACTACTGATCCATCGATGTGGATAGGGGGTGTTCCTCTGCTGTTTCCTGAAGTCCACAATCATCTCCTTAGTTTTGTTGACGTTGAGTGTGAGGTTATTTTCCTGACACCACACTCCGAGGGCCCTCACCTCCTCCCTGTAGGCCGTCTCGTCGTTGTTGGTAATCAAGCCTACCACTGTTGTGTCATCCGCAAACTTGATGATTGAGTTGGAGGCGTGCATGGCCACGCAGTCGTGGGTGAACAGGGAGTACAGGAGAGGGCTCAGAACGCACCCTTGTGGGGCCCCGTGTTGAGGATCAGCGGGGAGGAGATGTTGTTGCCTACCCTCACCACCTGGGGGCGGCCCGTCAGGAAGTCCAGAACCCAGTTGCACAGGGCGGGGTCGAGACCCAGGGTCTCGAGCTTGATGACGAGCTTGGAGGGTACTATGGTGTTGAATGCCGAGCTGTAGTCGATGAACAGCATTCTCACATAGGTATTCCTCTTGTCCAGGTGGGTTAGGGCAGTGTGCAGTGTGGTTGAGATTGCATCGTCTGTGGACCTATTTGGGCGGTAAGCAAATTGGAGTGGGTCTAGGGTGTCAGGTAGGGTGGAGGTGATATGGTCCTTGACTAGTCTCTCAAAGCACTTCATGATGACGGAAGTGAGTGCTACGGGCGGTAGTCGTTTAGCTCAGTTACCTTAGCTTTCTTGGGAACAGGAACAATGGTGGCCCTCTTGAAGCATGTGGGAACAGCAGACTGGTATAGGGATTGATTGAATATGTCCGTAAACACACCGGCCAGCTGGTCTGCACATGCTCTGAGGGCGCGGCTGGGGATGCCGTCTGGGCCTGCAGCCTTGCGAGGGTTAACACCTTTAAATGTCTTATTCACCTCGGCTGCAGTGAAGGAGAGACCGCATGTTTTCGTTGCAGGCCGTGTCAGTGGCAATGTATTGTCCTCAAAGCGGGCAAAAAAGTTATTTAGTCTGCCTGGGAGCAAGACATCCTGGTCCGTGACTGGGCTGGGTTTCTTCTTGTAGTCCGTGATTGACTGTAGACCCTGCCACATGCCTCTTGTGTCTGAGCCATTGAATTGAGATTCCACTTTGTCTCTGTACTGACGCTTAGCTTGTTTAATAGCCTTGCGGAGGGAATAGCTGCATTGTTTATATTCGGACATATTACCAGACACCTTGCCCTGATTAAAAGCAGTGGTTCGCGCTTTCAGTTTCACGCGAATGCTGCCATCAATCCACGGTTTCTGGTTTGGGAATGTTTTTATCGTTGCTATGGGAACGACATCTTCGACGCACGTTCTAATGAACTCGCACACCGAATCAGCGTATTCGTCAATATTTCCATCTGACGCAATACGAAACATGTCCCAGTCCACGTGATGGAAGCAGTCTTGGAGTGTGGAGTCAGCTTGGTCTGACCAGCGTTGGACAGACCTCAGTGTGGGAGCCTCTTGTTTTAGTTTCTGCCTGTAGGCAGGGATCAGCAAAATGGAGTCGTGGTCAGCTTTTCCGAAGGGGGCGGGGCAGGGCCTTATATGCGTCGCGGAAGTTAGAGTAACAATGATCCAAGGTTTTACCACCCCTGGTTGCGCAATCGATATGCTGGTAAAATTTAGGGAGTCTTGTTTTCAGATTAGCTTTGTTAAAATCCCCAGCTACAATGAATGCAGCCTCCGGATAAATGGTTTCCAGTTTGCAAAGAGTTAAATAAAGTTCGTTCAGAGCCATCGATGTGTCTGCTTGGGGGATATATACGGCTGTGATTATAATCGAGGAGAATTCTTTGGAAGATAATGCGGTCTACATTTGATTGTGAGGAATTCAAAATCAGGTGAACAGAAGGATTTGAGTTCCTGTATGTTTCCTTCATCACACCATGTCTCGTTAGTCATGAGGCATACGCCCCCGCCACTCTTCTTACCAGAAAGATGTTTGTTTCTGTCGGCGCGATGCGTGGAGAAACCCGTTGGCTGCACCGCGTCGGATAGCGTCTTCCCAGTAAGCCATGTTTCTGTGAAGCAGAGAACGTTGCAGTCTCTGATGTCCCTCTGGAATGCTACCCTTGCTCGGATTTCGTCAACCTTGTTGTCAAGAGACTGGACATTGGCAAGAAGAATGCTGGGGAGTGGTGCGCGATGTGCCCTTTTTCGGAGTCTGACTAGAACACCGCCTCGTTTCCCTCTTTTTCGGAGTCGTTTCCTTGGGTCGCTGCATGCGATCCATTCCGTTGTCCTGTTTGTAAGGCAGAACACCAGATCCGCGTCGCGGAAAACATATTCTTGGTCGTACTGATGGTGAGTTGGCGCTGATCTTATATTCAGTAGTTCTTCTCGACTGTATGTAATGAAACCTAAGATGACCTGGGGTACTAATGTAAGAAATAACACGTAAAAAAACAAAAAACTGCATAGTTTCCTAGGAACGCGAAGCGAGGCAGCCATCTCAGTCGGCGCCGGAAGTTGTTAACATAATGTGAACCATAATGTGTTCTTAATTCAGTGTTCTTATATCCTGACCCTGTGGAACCATGGTGTATAGTGTCCACAGTGTGTTCTTAATTCAGTGTTCTTAATCCCTGACCCTGTGGAACCATGGTGTATAGTATCCACAGATACAGTGTGTTCTTAATTCAGTGTTCTTATATCCTGACCCTGTGGAACCATGGTGTATAGTATCCACAGTGTGTTCTTAATTCAGTGTTCTTATACCCTGACCCTGTTGAACCATGGTGTATAGTATCCACAGTGTGTTCTTAATTCAGTGTTCTTATACCCTGACCCTGTGGAACCATGGTGTATAGTCTCCACAGTTTGTTCTTAATTCAGTGTTCTTATATCCTGACCCTGTGGAACCATGGTGTATAGTATCCACAGTGTGTTCTTAATTCAGTGTTCTTATATCCTGACCCTGTGGAACCATGGTGTATAGTGTCCACAGTGTGTTCTTAATTCAGTGTTCTTAATCCCTGACCCTGTGGAACCATGGTGTATAGTATCCACAGATACAGTGTGTTCTTAATTCAGTGTTCTTATACCCTGACCCTGTTGAACCATGGTGTATAGTATCCACAGTGTGTTCTTAATTCAGTGTTCTTATACCCTGACCCTGTGGAACCATGGTGTATAGTATCCACAGTTTGTTCTTAATTCAGTGTTCTTATATCCTGACCCTGTGGAACCATGGTGTATAGTATCCACAGTGTGTTCTTAATTCAGTGTTCTTATATCCTGACCGTGTGGAACCATGGTGTATAGTATCCACAGTGTGTTCTTAATTCAGTGTTCTTATACCCTGACCCTGTTGAACCATGGTGTATAGTATCCACAGTGTGTTCTTAATTCAGTGTTCTTATATCCTGACCCTGTGGAACCATGGTGTATAGTATCCACAGTGTGTTCTTAATTCAGTGTTCTTATATCCTGACCCTGTGGAACCATGGTGTATAGTATCCACAGTGTGTTCTTAATTCAGTGTTCTTATATCCTGACCCTGTGGAACCATGGTGTGTTCAGGGTTTCATTTCATCCCAGTACTGACACACCTAATGATGAGTTGAAGCAGATGTGTTGGCTGTGGGTCCCCACGAGATATTAAAGAACACTTCTCTATCACAGCCCAGACTCCTCCATCCCTGGACTACACAGGAACACAACACTTCCTGTAGTGCAGAGACTGAAAAAGCAGGAACAAACCGCGCCTGAAATGTGCTTACATTACATAAATCTCAAAACATGAATGTGAAACGGGACCAAAGACACATGGTACCATGAAGTACACAGAGAGGAATCTGGCTACAGTGCAGTACAAACAGTCTGAGAGAACTTATCTGTGTCAGAGTGGGTGTCAGTCCTTCTCTGTTCTCAGTAAACGTGTCAGTGTCTTAACAAACAAGGCAAGGCAACACTTTATACAGAAGCAGAAACAGCCTGGTAATCCAAACTAGTACCCATATTGCTCTATATTCTGTTCACAGTTATTTATTTGATTTTGCCAACCACTTAATTTACACACACAGCATTCAAATCGGAATCTTCCAAGTAGTCATCTAGCCAACTCCATAACTCCCTCCATTGCCACAGCAAGTTATTCATAACAATTCACAAAACCAATCTAATAATCACATGGCCACAAAGATATCTACTAGGAGCACATTGTATATGGCCACAAAAATATCTACCAGGAGCACATTGTATGTTATGTAATGTGTATGGCAGCTTCTACATACGGTATGCTAATTGCCATCATGTCCGCAAAGAATGATGTCAGAAACAAAACAACAGCCAGTTACAAACATTCCAGTCTAGCAATGTGCCTGTAGATCTGCATCTACCAATCAGACTGGAATCTGTTATTTTGTTTGGGTGGTTTTGAAGGGCTCTCTGCCCAAGCCTCATCATGCAGCCCATTCAGATATAACCCCACCTTAACTGCACAGACAATGACTATTGAGACAAGCTGGCCGCTGATGGGACTTGTCGAGAGTAAGCAGGACACTCACACACACACATGCACACAGACATTCACACACACACGCACGTACGCACGCACACACACACACACACACACTTTACAAGTCTGTAAAATCAATAATCAGCTAATCCAGTTACTGAATATACAACAAAGCAACAAACTGTAACTTGGTCTATGGAGAGACATTGTCTGTCTGGTAAGGAACTGATCCAATGTACATATGATATAGTAAAGTATACAGTGGCTTGCGAAAGTATTCACCCCCTTGGCATTTTTCCTTTTTTGTAGTTTTACAAACTGGAAGTAAAATAGATTTTTGGGGGGGTTGAATCATTTGATTTAAACTACATGCCTACCACTTTGAAGATGCAAAATATTTTTTATTGTGAAACAAACAAGATATAAGACAAAAAAAAAAAAGAACTTGAGAGTGCATAACTATTCACCACCCAAAAAGTCCAAACTTTGTAGAGTCACATTTTGCAGCAATTACAGCTACAAGTCTCTTGGGGCATGTCTCTATAAACTTGGCACATCTAGCCACTGGGATTTTTGTCCATTCTTCAAGGCAAAACTGCTCCAGCTCCTTCAAGTTGGATGGGTTCCACTGGTGTACAGCAATCTTTAAGTCATACCACAGATTCTCAATTGGATCGAGGTCTGGGCTGATGCCACCACCATGCTTCACTGTGGGGATGGGGTGTTCTCGGGGTGATGAGAGGTGTTGGGTTTACGCCAGACATAGCGTTTTCCTTTATGGCCAAAAAGCTCAATTTTAGTCTCATCTGACCAGAGACCTTCTTCCATATGTTTTTGGGAGTCTCCCACACGCCTTTAGGCGAACACCAAAAGTGTTTGCTTAATATTTTATCGAAGCAATGGATTTTTTCTGACCACTCTTCCGTAAAGCCCAGCTCTGTGGAGTGTACGCCTTAAAGTGGTCCTATGGACAGACTCCAATCTCCGCTGTGGAGCTTTGCAGCTCCTTCAGGGTTATCTTTGGTGTCTTTGTTTCCTCTCTGATTAATGTCCTCCTTGCCTGGTCTGTGAGTTTTGGTGGTCGGCCCTCTCTTGGCAGGTTTGCTGCGGTGCCATATTCTTTCAATTTTTTAATAATGGATTTAATGGTGCTCCGTGGGATGTTCAAAGTTTCAAAAAATATATACATAATGGGCTCTTAGTTGGATCAATAAAGGAATCTCAAGCTTGTGTGAGAGGCTTTAATGTTCTATACAGATGATCCTGCTCTCAGGAAGTGAGGCCAACAGAGTGATGGCTTCAGACTGTAAACAAGATTCCGTTCTGTAAAGCTGATTCTGTTCTCAGGAAGTGAGGCCAACAGAGTGATGGCTTCAGACTGTAATCAAGATTCCGTTCTGTAAAGCTGATTCTGTTCTCAGGAAGTGAGGCCAACAGAGTGATGGCTTCAGACTGTAAACAAGATTCTGTTCTGTAAAGCTGATCCTGTTCTCAGGAAGTGAGGCCAACAGAGTGATGGCTTCAGACTATAATCAAGATTCCGTTCTGTAAAGCTGATTCTGTTCTCAGGAAGTGAGGCCAACAGAGTGATGGCTTCAGACTGTAAACAAGATTCCGTTCTGTAAAGCTGATCCTGTTCTCAGGAAGTGAGGCCAACAGAGTGATGGCTTCAGACTATAATCAAGATTCCGTTCTGTAAAGCTGATTCTGTTCTCAGGAAGTGAGGCCAACAGAGTGATGGCTTCAGACTGTAAACAAGATTCCATTCTGTAAAGCTGATCCTGTTCTCAGGAAGTGAGGCCAACAGAGTGATGGCTTCAGACTATAATCAAGATTCCGTTCTGTAAAGCTGATTCTGTTCTCAGGAAGTGAGGCCAACAGAGTGATGGCTTCAGACTATAATCAAGATTCCGTTCTATACAGCTGATCCTGATCTCAGGCAGCGAGGCGAACAGAGTGATGGCTTCAGACTGTAATCAAGATTCCGTTCTATACAGCTGATTCTGTTCTCAGGAAGTGAGGCCAACAGAGTGATGGCTTCAGACTGTAATCAGTCAAAGGATCAGATACCTACAGTATCTGACATTAATGGGGAGTTTCAGTATTTTACAACGTAGTGTTAGATGGTTCCTCACCCTGAAAGTAGACTACGGATCAAAATAAACTGTATTGTTTGGTATTCTTTAAACAGCCAGTAATAACTTCAACTAACTTTAGCCAACACTAGATAAGGGCATGCGATTGCACCTGTCTATTGTCCTTCTGGCTCTGTCTCCATCTCTCTCTCCTTCTATTTCTTGTCCTTAGACTCTTTACCCTGTTCCTCTCTCTTTTACTCATCCTCCTATCCATCGCTGCTGGAGCTGGAGATGAGGGAAGAGCCGGCGGTCTGCTCTTCGCCCAACGGTCCCCCCGCCAAGTTACCTTTCCTCCATGTTAGCCGAGACCGCATTCACAGTGAACACTGCATATCGATATCGGCTCACTCAGAAATCACCTTTACATTTCTGTCACGCAATCTGTAACATTTTCCACATTGAAATGACGTACGTACCCAGTGGGATAATGTCTGTACAGTAAAATAAAGCGCTCTCAACACACTGACTTCAGGCTCTATTCAGTCTGTATCGCTGAAACGTTACAGATTGCTTACACATCCAAGTGGGAATCGTGGTATTTACCACATACAATGGGGAGAGAAAAATGTTAACCTATTTCTTTTTTTACCTCTTCCACACTCATTTATGGTGAGACAGGTGAGTGAACCTGAAGTCATATTATTTCAATAGTATTTGACAAGAGATCCTCTCTAAGCTTTACAGGAATATGCCTCTGAATATAAACAGCAACACCTCCCCCACTGGCATTCCAATCTCTTCTGTAGATATTATAACCATATATTGCTACTACTGTATCATCAAATTAATTATATTACCACTACAGTAGCTATTACAGTGAAAGAATACCATGCTATATTAATAGTTTGATAGTTTGAGTTTGAGGAGAGTGCAGAGTTATGAACTAATTAATGTATTAATAAACCAATTAGGCACATTTGGGCAGTCTTGATACAACATTTTGAATAGAAATGCAATGGTTCATTGGATCGAAGAAAACTTTGCATATACACTGCTGCCATTTAGTGGCCAAAATTGCGCTTTGAATCCTAAGTCATATCATTGGCCTTTTGCATTTCAATGATGACGGAAAAAAACAACGCATGTTTTTTCCTTTGTATTATCTTTTACCAGATCTAATGTGTTATATTCTCCTACATTAATTTCACATTTCCACAAACTTTAAAGTGTTTCTTTTCAAATGCGGCCGGCTTGACCAAGTGTTGCTGATGGAGGAGTCAATGCATCAGACACCCCGAGGTCCATGAGAGATGGAGCGCAGTGGATTCGAGTCTGAGGCAGTCTTCCTGGAAAGTTGAGGATCCAAGTCCGAGGCAGAATCCCAGGCGGAATACCAGACAGAATCCCCCTGGGAAGAAGTCCGGATAGGGGATGATGGCACAGGAGGGCAAAGCTGTTTGACAAGTGGATTATGGTCGGGCTTCCCAACACCAATTTAGCCCCATTCGCCATAGGCCGCTTCCCTGCATTTGGCCTATGGCGGGTAATGTGCTTCCATGGTTGGGCGGCAGGATTGGTGACAGTATCTATCATCCATTAAATACACCAGGAGCCACGGTCCAGTTCCATTTTCCAGGGAAGTGTGAAACTTCTTTAGGGAGGGGTGCCTGGTTGGCATTTCACTCAAGAAGTGTTAACATGGCGGTGATACTCTCAACACACCTGTTTTCTAAGAATAGCCACTTCTACCCTATTGTCCTCGGCAAATAAATAATTGTTGCATCAGAAGTCAGAATTCCACATTGTCCTGGAAGAGAGCATAGTAAATACAGCACACCTGCATTAAACACTCACTTTTGCCCCTGACCATGAGAAGAGACATAGCAACTGTAAATAAATTGTGTTGTAACCATGTTTTGAGGCTATATATATATATATATATATATATGTTTATTTATTTTTACATTTACTTTGTTTACAAACATTGGAGTACAATGGGGTACGACAGTTGAAGTAAGCTCATCAAGCATTTAGTTATATTCTTCAAGAATCAGTGGGCAGTCCTACATATAATTAATGTAATTTGAAAAATTGATGTAGCAACTGCTGATTGAACCTTTAAGGAAATGACCTCAATAATAACATTTTCTGCAGTTGAATGCAACAATGTTTTTTAATAACACTATAATTTATTTACCAGCTTGATACCTGTGCTTTTAATCTATGGTTGATAAAGCTTGTTGGCCATTAGCCTGAATGTGTGGTAGTGGAGGAGGGGCCTGAGGGCAAACACTTAACTGAGTTTGTTGTGAAATCTGTTATGAATGCATTGTAATGTTTTTTAAATTGTATAACTGCCTTAATGAGCTATACTGCCTAAAACTATTTAATAATAAAAAGTCAAAGTCGTAACAGTTTTAGTTAAAAGCCCACCTTTTAATTAAGCAGACTTTAACAGCTCTACACTACCAGGGCGGTCGGGAGGGTTACCCGGTATTTCTAACGCCTCCTACGGCCTCCTCTCCTGCGACGCCGGGACACCCTGGGACGGCGGCGCCTGCGTATAGGGCGGCTGCTGGATCTTCTGCGTCTTCTTGGCATTGTGATTGATTGATAAGTAAGACTATGAATGAATTTTAGACGGCCAGGGATCCCTTTTATAGGGCTGGAGGTGGCATGCGTGACGTCATAACGTGATAAATGATGATGCAATAATTATTAATAACATTTAGAATTTTGAAAACTACTACTCTTCAGTGATGACGCAATAGTGATCTTTTTTTGGTTTGGCGAATTTAACTTTGGCTTTGGCCAACCCAATGAAACGTGGTTAAAAAAATAAAAAAGTAAAAAAATCACTCTGGGCTTTTTTTTAATATAGATGATTTCCATAACAATTTGTTGCAATTAAACAATAATACTGGGTTAAGGTGCACATTTGGTGCACATGTTTATTTATCCAAGGTGGTAGGTAATCCTATTCACTGTCTTTTGTTTTGTAATTTTCAGCTATGAAGTCGTAAATACCAGTTGGATGCATTCACCGGCTTTGAAGTCATTTGTCGTTGTATTCATTATGGATCCCCGAGGCAGCAGCTAGTCTTCCGGGGGTCCGGCAGAATTAATAATATATAAATAGATAATAATAGCCAAATCTGTTAGGAATAGATACAATTAAAACATTGACTCTTGAATCTGTCCCTAAAAAAAAAAAAACATTAAAACAATGTAGTTTTTATTTGAAACATTTACACATTCAATCATCAAGTTAGTCAGAATAGGTTTGCAATAATTTCTTAGGCCTAGAGTAATTTATCGATACAACGGTTGGATTCCAAACAGCAAATAATTAATTCATACACGTTTACTATAGCTATAACATCCCACAACAATTAAAGACAACTAAGAAAAAGAATAGACACAAGAATATAAATTGATATGCTATTGGTTTAAAACGATATGCTATTCGTTTATAGAATAATTTCAAGATCCAATCATTATAAATGGTAAATCATCAAAATTATAATATCGTAAGCTTCTCAGCTACGGGAGGGTCTACTCCTAATTTGGAGCAGAGTTTCTTTATTTTAAGATAAAAAGAAGCTCATGCCACTGTGTTTTGTATTTTCGTGAATTTTTTCGCGGTTTTTGTGTTTGGAATGGCACGGTTACTACGGGAGATTCAAAATGCTGTCAAAATGCAAATTATTGTAGTGACCCGCACAGACAGCTCTGTGTTATGTGTTAGGCTCGTAGGTGGTTGTGTTGTACTTACCAGTACCCAGTGTTCGCGGGGTCCAACATGCCAATCAACCTGCTATCTGCCAATCACGGGAATGCCTGGAATGTTCTGATGCCGGGCATCCTGGCGGTTGGCGGAGTGGCGTGGAGGGGGGTTGGGCAGGGGGATGGAGCATTGGAAGTTAAGTCCAGGTTTAGCCTTTGTTCGCTCTCTTACGTCTGGGTTTCACAAGAGAAGGCCACGGTTGGCTTGTGGGGTATCTTTCGTTTATTTGGCGTGGGCTACGGCCAAACAGTAACCTGTGTAAAGTTGGGTTAATAAACCGTCAATTCGTAAACTCAACCCTCTGTCTGGACAATTGTTCCTTTATGATCTAGTCAGGTTATTATTACATGATGTAAGCGTTTGTATGCCAATTTTAAATCTGTATAATGACTTTTAACCATAACGCTAATTGACTGATTGGACAAATGACTTATTCGGTAAATGACAGGAGTGGCAAGGAGTGTCATGTTAGATAAAAATACTGGTACCTAGGCTATTTCTAAGGTGTAAGGCAGACAGACCAGTAACTTTTATGGCCACACAAGGTGCCACCGGTGGATTCAAAACGAGTAGCCTAACAATTATTTACATGGCCGTAGTTGCATTTACAAACACATGTTTTTTCTGTATGAAATCAATAATATGTAAACAAATGGTGACAGTGAGCAAAATAACCATAGACGGGAAGTTGACAATGGCTTATCAATAGGCATAAACACATTGTATTTCTATGGTTACAGTCCTCAAATATTGAATTGAATCAATTGAATTTCATTGAATCAATTTAATTAGATTAACCTCAGCCGGTAGTGCCTACTAAGTAATATAGACCTAATAGGCTAATATAAAACAATAGCCTATCGTTGGTTAGGCTATGGGTTGTTCGGGTGTTTCGTTCTTATAGACGACCTCGGCATGGGACTTTAATGAACTTGCGTGAGCAAGCTTCTCACTCGCATTTTGACTTTTTCCTCATCTGTGGTTCAGAAAACCACACATTCTTCCAAGCTCCAATGTGTGCAGCCGTAGTTCTCGTTCCTTACAGCAGATGGCAGCATATTTCTGTTCTGGACTCGAGCAAGGAGCTGTCCTTGGTTCTGAAATACCGCATACAGGCAGGCTCCACTCATTTTGGGAATGAGCTTATTTGTCAATCACATTTAGAATGACATATATTATGAATTAAATACAATTTATACTTAAATTATTTTATATCACACTGCTAAATAATAATAGTTTTTGAACTTTGATAAATATATATTTTGTTGTCATCATTTGAAGAGAATTACTCCCCCTCTATGTCCAATGAGATGAAACACGTTTTCAGTTTGCAATTAATTTAAAACAAAATATCAATCGACTAAAACAAAAAACCTTTATTTTTATTTCATAAATAAATAGTTACTCGCAATGCAGGAAACTACTTTAGTTTATTGCACAATTTGATTAGGCTACAGAGGTACGTACACAAGAATATATCGCAAAAAATGAAAAAAAAAGTAGAAAAGAAACAGAAGAGGGAGAATCTCCTCTCTTTCTCTTTAATATGCAGCTATCGAAAGGACTCCACAAGGGAGAGCAGAGAAACAGAACTCCACCGCGACCTCATGCAATGGCCGTCTGACGTATACCTACTGATGCTGGTAGCTTATAAATGAATTCACGTCGTCACCAGGCGCAGATCATTTGCAGGACCAGTGAGCGCCCCGACCGTCAAAAAACACATGCGCACACACACACTGGTACCAGTACGCGTCATGCGTCCTCGGAACGAGGGAACAGGCACAGGAACTCCGATGGACCCCGGTAGAACTCACACCGGCGCCAGCACGAGGGACTGACTGAGCCTCCAGGTTCCCCATTTGGTTACCTTGTCCAGTCCTACCGGACGCGCCTATCGGGTGTCCCATGCCCCTGACGCACTATGGATTTTATAAACAACGTCAGTGACAACAGCAATTCGACCACAGACTTCCCCGACGTCGTGGATGTCATTCCAAAGTGGGGAGACAATGAGAATGCAACGGGGTCTAGAAGTGTGCCTGAGGTGGAACTGAGTTACCAGGTGGTCACCTCTCTGCTGCTCGGCGCGCTCATCCTCTGTTCCATATTCGGCAACGCGTGCGTCGTCGCCGCCATTGCGCTGGAGAGGTCGCTCCAGAATGTGGCCAACTATCTGATCGGCTCGCTAGCCGTTACAGACCTCATGGTATCAGTTCTGGTACTACCCATGGCAGCCCTCTACCAAGTTCTGAACAAATGGACTCTGGGACAGGAGATATGTGATATATTCATCTCCCTGGACGTGTTGTGCTGCACGTCGTCCATTCTGCATCTGTGCGCAATTGCCCTGGACAGGTACTGGGCTATCACGGACCCCATAGACTATGTGAACAAAAGGACACCCAGGCGAGCCGTGATGTTAATCAGCGTGACTTGGCTGATTGGGTTCTCAATCTCCATCCCTCCAATGTTAGGCTGGAGGAAAGCCGAGGACAGGGCGAACCCGGACGCCTGCACCATCAGTCAGGACCCGGGTTATACCATCTACTCCACGTTCGGAGCATTTTACATCCCACTTATCCTCATGCTGGTCCTCTACGGGCGGATATTCAAGGCAGCCAGGTTCCAGGTTTGGAAAACTGTGAAGAAATCGGAAAAGGTAAAAGTGTCGGACAAGTGCTTAGCCGTGTCGCCGGCTATTTTCCACAAGAAGATTAATGGAGAGGCGGGGGGCAAGAATTGGAAGCGCAGTGTGGAACCTACATTCAACTCCCCGTGCGTAAACGGCTCGGTGAAGCACGGGCTGGACGGCGAGTCGTTGGAGATCATAGAAGTGACCAACAATTCTAAGAACCACCTTCCTCTCCCCAACACTCCACAGTCCTCACAAGGGTTTGAGAACAGGAACGAAAAGAACACGGAGGCTAAGAGGAAAATAGCTCTGTCCAGGGAGAGGAAAACGGTAAAGACGCTCGGTATCATCATGGGCACTTTTATTTTATGCTGGCTGCCCTTTTTCATCGTGGCGCTGGTCTTGCCTTTCTGTGCGGAGAGTTGTTACATGCCAGAATGGCTGGGCGCCGTCATCAACTGGCTGGGCTATTCGAACTCTCTCCTCAACCCCATAATTTATGCCTACTTTAACAAAGACTTCCAAAGTGCTTTCACTAAAATCATAAGATGCAAATTCCACAGACCGTGAGACATTTCGTCGTAAAGTGTTAGCGTTAACTTCCAATGAGTTAATGAAACAGAAAAAAGAAACATGTTATTTTCAGGGACAGTCTCTAGCCTACGGTGTGAATTAGAAACAGAATAGCCTACGGCACATATACAGTGAGACCTGGAGAGAGACAGGAAGTATATTTGCATATGCTGTGTAAGCTGCTCCTGTCTAGCATATTCGATATTGTAAATATCTGCGAGGCATCGTATTCCCATGCAAGATGTGTCATTCAAATACAATGTTCTGAATTCATGCATTGCCATCCACGAGACACGCGCGCCGCGTTGCAACTACGACGCGAGATGCTTTCTGTCCTAAATCACACCAAGCTTTGTAGCACTGAAACAATACAAAAAACTATCGAAAAACTACAACTTCTGATTGTAACGTCTACTCTTTGCGCACAAAAAGAGGAAAGCGTTCAATGACATTTGTAAAAAGAAAGAAAAGGAAGAAAATACATATGAAGAGTTTATTTCCAAAACGTTATAGTCATATATTTTCCCACATTTGTGTGTTTTCTTTTCATTAAAAAAAGGATTGCGTACTGGCACCATCATGTGTGTGTAAAATATGACTGTTCTCTGGATTATTGGATTTTAAATGTGTTTTTTTTGCAAAACGCTATATATCCATCCATTGTTTAGCTGGAATGGAATGTTCATATCCTGTACATTTGATTGTGATATGTGGTTGTCTCACCTAGTTATCTTAAAGATGAAGGTACTTACTGTAAGTAACTCTGGATAAGAGCAACTGCTAAATGACAAAAATGTCAAATGTAAATGTTTTACATACAGATAACATATTTACTCTATTGAATTATTTTTTGAACATTTTTTTAATATTAATATCACAAATGTATCATTTGTACAGTCCTTTATTAAAAATGTAGTTATTTGTTACATTTGACTGTGTACAACCTAGCAGTACTACTTATTTCTGAGAGTGAGGCAGATATATAGCATTTTAAAAAAGCATGATTATTTGTCTCTTTGAAGTGAAACCACAAAGTGATAAAAGATAAACAAATACATGTATGTCATTGAACAACCCCATGCCATGATTAGATAATGAAAAAAGACACCTATTTCTTTCATATTTTATTTCAACAATAAAATCTAATTTACAAACTTTTCTGAAAATGGATATATAGCGTTTTGGATGAAATTTCATATTTTGAGATTAAATTATCTGAGCATAATCTATTATTCTGGAATTATTTAATTTCACGAACGGAGAGGCAAACTCTTTACGCAATGTTGAGTGAATCATAGATCTAATACGGACACAGACAGTATAGTATATATTGGACTGAATATGAAGTGGATTTGGGAGGTGTGAGATATTTATGTTAGTGGGTGAGAGAGCTATGTATTGATCTGCACAGTAAAGAGGTATTGAGTTAGACAGTTCCAGCTTCTATCAACTCTATCTAAGGCAAAATGAGATGTGCAATTTTCAAAAATGGAAACAGTTAAGATATGCTATCAAGGACTGGATCTGTCTGTCACGCCCGCCCGCGCGCACGCACACACAGTCACACACACACACACACACACACACACACACACACATACACACACACACACACACACACACACACACACACACACACACACACACACACACACACACACACACACACACACACACACACACACACACACACACACACACACACACACATAGTGGTTACAGAAGAAGGCAGAGGCTTTGGTTCAGAGGCAGCTGTAAATGGAAACAAAAGCTCGAGGCACCTTGAAATGCATTCCAATAAAGATTCTAACCACATACAGAAATTCATTACATGGATTCTAACCACATACAGAAATGCGTTACATAGATTCTAACCATACATGTAAATGCATTATGTTGATCAGAACATTTCATATGAATATGAAACAGTTCCTAAAGTTATCCAGAAATGCATTGCTTTCAAATCGCCAACTCTATGGCACCTGAATAGAATACAACAGAGAAAGAGAGAAAAAGAGAAACAGTTGGATAGGTTACACATGATCTTACAGAACTAGCACTGACTCCCAGCAGGCATCACAGCTGTCTGGTCTAGAAGCAGTGATCATGACGTGGGTGCAGGCGGTAGACTGGAGAAGCATGGAGCATGTCTATTCTACCCCGATGCAACCTGAAGAAAATGAAGACAATTGACATAATTGCAGGCAACAGAGTTATGGCATGACTTGCTCTTTTAATTACGGCTTATTTTGTCATATGTTAGCTGTCAGTCAAACTAACCTTAACCATAATGAAAATATACACCTGACCTCAGAACAGTGGAGTAACTTTCCCTAACTTTGGGGATATACTATATCAAATCAAATCAAATTTTATTAGTCACATGTGCCGAATACAACAGGTGTAGACCTTACAGTGAAATGTTTACTTATGAGCCGCTAACCGACAGTGAAATTTTCAAAAAATATAGATAAGAATAAGAGGAAAAAAAACAAGTAATTAAAGAGGAGCAGTAAAAAATAACCTTATATACAGGGGGGTGCCAGACCAGAGTCAATGTGGAGGCTATATACAGGGGGGTGCCAGACCAGAGTCAATGTGGAGGCTATATACAGGGGGGTGCCAGAACAGAGTCAATGTGGAGGCTATATACAGGGGGGTGCCAGACCAGAGTCAATGTGGAGGCTATATACAGGGGGTGCCAGACCAGAGTCAATGTGGAGGCTATATACAGGGGGTGCCAGACCAGAGTCAATGGACCAGAGAGGCTATATACAGGGGGTGCCAGACCAGAGTCAATGTGGAGGCTAGATACAGGGGGGTGCCGGACCAGAGTCAATGTGGAGGCTATATACAGGGGGTGCCAGACCAGAGTCAATGTGGAGGCTATATACAGGGGGTGCCAGACCAGAGTCAATGTGGAGGCTATATACAGGGGGTGCCAGACCAGAGTCAATGTGGAGGCTATATACAGGGGGTGCCAGACCAGAGTCAATGTGGAGGCTATATACAGGGGGTGCCAGACCAGAGTCAATGTGGAGGCTATATACAGGGGGTGCCAGACCAGAGTCAATGTGGAGGCTATATACAGGGGGTGCCAGACCAGAGTCAATGTGGAGGCTATATACAGGGGGTGCCAGACCAGAGTCAATGTGGAGGCTATATACAGGGGGGTGCCAGACCAGAGTCAATGTGGAGGCTATATACAGGGGGTGCCAGACCAGAGTCAATGTGGAGGCTATATACAGGGGGTGCCAGACCAGAGTCAATGTGGAGGCTATATACAGGGGGTGCCAGACCAGAGTCAATGTGGAGGCTATATACAGGGGGTGCCAGACCAGAGTCAATGTGGAGGCTATATACAGGGGGTGCCAGACCAGAGTCAATGTGGAGGCTATATACAGGGGGTGCCAGACCAGAGTCAATGTGGAGGCTATATACAGGGGGTGCCAGACCAGAGTCAATGTGGAGGCTATATACAGGGGGTGCCAGACCAGAGTCAATGTGGAGGCTATATACAGGGGGTGCCAGACCAGAGTCAATGTGGAGGCTATATACAGGGGGTGCCAGACCAGAGTCAATGTGGAGGCTATATACAGGGGGGTGCCAGACCAGAGTCAATGTGGAGGCTATATACAGGGGGTGCCAGACCAGAGTCAATGTGGAGGCTATATACAGGGGGTGCCAGACCAGAGTCAATGTGGAGGCTATATACAGGGGGTGCCAGACCAGAGTCAATGTGGAGGCTATATACAGGGGGTGCCAGACCAGAGTCAATGTGGAGGCTATATACAGGGGGTGCCAGACCAGAGTCAATGTGGAGGCTATATACAGGGGGTGCCAGACCAGAGTCAATGTGGAGGCTATATACAGGGGGTGCCAGACCAGAGTCAATGTGGAGGCTATATACAGGGGGTGCCAGACCAGAGTCAATGTGGAGGCTATATACAGGGGGGTGCCAGACCAGAGTCAATGTGGAGGCTATATACAGGGGGTGCCAGACCAGAGTCAATGTGGAGGCTATATACAGGGGGTGCCAGACCAGAGTCAATGTGGAGGCTATATACAGGGGGGTGCCAGACCAGAGTCAATGTGGAGGCTATATACAGGGGGTGCCAGACCAGAGTCAATGTGGAGGCTATATACAGGGGTGCCAGACCAGAGTCAATGTGGAGGCTATATACAGGGGGTGCCAGACCAGAGTCAATGTGGAGGCTATATACAGGGGGTGCCAGACCAGAGTCAATGTGGAGGCTATATACAGGGGGTGCCAGACCAGAGTCAATGTGGAGGCTATATACAGGGGGGTGCCAGACCAGAGTCAATGTGGAGGCTATATACAGGGGGTGCCAGACCAGAGTCAATGTGGAGGCTATATACAGGGGGTGCCAGACCAGAGTCAATGTGGAGGCTATATACAGGGGGTGCCAGACCAGAGTCAATGTGGAGGCTATATACAGGGGGTGCTGGACCAGAGTCAATGTGGAGGCTATATACAGGGGGGTGCCAGACCAGAGTCAATGTGGAGGCTATATACAGGGGGTGCCAGACCAGAGTCAATGTGGAGGCTATATACAGGGGGTGCCAGACCAGAGTCAATGTGGAGGCTATATACAGGGGGTGCCAGACCAGAGTCAATGTGGAGGCTATATACAGGGGGAACCAGACCAGAGTCAATGTGGAGGCTATATACAGGGGGTGCCGGACCAGAGTCAATGTGGAGGCTATATACAGGGGGGTGCCAGACCAGAGTCAATGTGGAGAATATATACAGGGGGGTGCCGGACCAGAGTCAATGTGGAGGCTATATACAGGGGGTGCCAGACCAGAGTCAATGTGGAGGCTATATACAGGGGGGTGCCAGACCAGAGTCAATGTGGAGGCTATATACAGGGGGTGCCAGACCAGAGTCAATGTGGAGGCTATATACAGGGGGTGCCGGACCAGAGTCAATGTGGAGGCTATATACAGGGGGTGCCAGACCAGAGTCAATGTGGAGGCTATATACAGGGGGTGCCAGACCAGAGTCAATGTGGAGGCTATATACAGGGGGTGCCAGACCAGAGTCAATGTGGAGGCTATATACAGGGGGTGCAGACCAGAGTCAATGTGGAGGCTATATACAGGGGGTGCCAGACCAGAGTCAATGTGGAGGCTATATACAGGGGGTGCCAGACCAGAGTCAATGTGGAGGCTATATACAGGGGGTGCCAGACCAGAGTCAATGTGGAGGCTATATACAGGGGGTGCCAGACCAGAGTCAATGTGGAGGCTATATACAGGGGGTGCCGGACCAGAGTCAATGTGGAGGCTATATACAGGGGGGTGCCGGACCAGAGTCAATGTGGAGGCTATATACAGGGGGTGCCGGACCAGAGTCAATGTGGAGGCTATATACAGGGGGTGCCGGACCAGAGTCAATGTGGAGGCTATATACAGGGGGTGCCGGACCAGAGTCAATGTGGAGGCTATATACAGGGGGTGCCGGACCAGAGTCAATGTGGAGGCTATATACAGGGGGTGCCGGACCAGAGTCAATGTGGAGGCTATATACAGGGGGTGCCGGACCAGAGTCAATGTGGAGGCTATATACAGGGGGTGCCGGACCAGAGTCAATGTGGAGGCTATATACAGGGGGTGCCAGACCAGAGTCAATGTGGAGGCTATATACAGGGGGTGCCAGACCAGAGTCAATGTGGAGGCTATATACAGGGGGTGCCGGACCAGAGTCAATGTGGAGGCTATATACAGGGGGTGCCAGACCAGAGTCAATGTGGAGGCTATATACAGGGGGTGCCAGACCAGAGTCAATGTGGAGGCTATATACAGGGGGTGCCAGACCAGAGTCAATGTGGAGGCTATATACAGGGGGGGGGGTGCCAGACCAGAGTCAATGTGGAGGCTATATACAGGGGGTGCCGGACCAGAGTCAATGTGGAGGCTATATACAGGGGGGTGCCAGACCAGAGTCAATGTGGAGGCTATATACAGGGGGGTGCCAGACCAGAGTCAATGTGGAGGCTATATACAGGGGGTGCCGGACCAGAGTCAATGTGGAGGCTATATACAGGGGGTGCCGGACCAGAGTCAATGTGGAGGCTATATACAGGGGGTGCCAGACCAGAGTCAATGTGGAGGCTATATACAGGGGGTGCCGGACCAGAGTCAATGTGGAGGCTATATACAGGGGGTGCCAGACCAGAGTCAATGTGGAGGCTATATACAGGGGGTGCCAGACCAGAGTCAATGTGGAGGCTATATACAGGGGGTGCCGGACCAGAGTCAATGTGGAGGCTATATACAGGGGGGTGCCAGACCAGAGTCAATGTGGAGGCTATATACAGGGGGTGCCGGACCAGAGTCAATGTGGAGGCTATATACAGGGGGTGCCAGACCAGAGTCAATGTGGAGGCTATATACAGGGGGTGCCGGACCAGAGTCAATGTGGAGGCTATATACAGGGGGTGCCGGACCAGAGTCAATGTGGAGGCTATATACAGGGGGTGCCGGACCAGAGTCAATGTGGAGGCTATATACAGGGGGTGCCGGACCAGAGTCAATGTGGAGGCTATATACAGGGGGTGCCGGACCAGAGTCAATGTGGAGGCTATATACAGGGGGGTGCCGGACCAGAGTCAATGTGGAGGCTATATACAGGGGGTGCCAGACCAGAGTCAATGTGGAGGCTATATACAGGGGGTGCCAGACCAGAGTCAATGTGGAGGCTATATACAGGGGGTGCCGGACCAGAGTCAATGTGGAGGCTATATACAGGGGGTGCCGGACCAGAGTCAATGTGGAGGCTATATACAGGGGGTGCCGGACCAGAGTCAATGTGGAGGCTATATACAGGGGGTGCCAGACCAGAGTCAATGTGGAGGCTATATACAGGGGGTGCCAGACCAGAGTCAATGTGGAGGCTATATACAGGGGGTGCCGGACCAGAGTCAATGTGGAGGCTATATATAGGGGGTGCCGGACCAGAGTCAATGTGGAGGCTATATACAGGGGGGTGCCGGACCAGTGTCAATGTGGAGGCTATATACAGGGGTGCCGGACCAGAGTCAATGTGGAGGCTATATACAGGGGGTGCCGGACCAGAGTCAATGTGGAGGCTATATACAGGGGGGTGCCGGACCAGAGTCAATGTGGAGGCTATATACAGGGGGTGCCAGACCAGAGTCAATGTGGAGGCTATATACAGGGGGTGCCGGACCAGAGTCAATGTGGAGGCTATATACAGGGGGTGCCGGACCAGAGTCAATGTGGAGGCTATATACAGGGGGTGCCGGACCAGAGTCAATGTGGAGGCTATATACAGGGGGTGCCGGACCAGAGTCAATGTGGAGGCTATATACAGGGGGTGCCGGACCAGAGTCAATGTGGAGGCTATATACAGGGGGTGCCGGACCAGAGTCAATGTGGAGGCTATATACAGGGGGTGCCGGACCAGAGTCAATGTGGAGGCTATATACAGGGGGTGCCGGACCAGAGTCAATGTGGAGGCTATATACAGGGGGTGCCGGACCAGAGTCAATGTGGAGGCTATATACAGGGGGTACCGGACCAGAGTCAATGTGGAGGCTATATACAGGGGTGCCGGACCAGAGTCAATGTGGAGGCTATATACAGGGGGTGCCGGACCAGAGTCAATGTGGAGGCTATATACAGGGGGTGCCGGACCAGAGTCAATGTGGAGGCTATATACAGGGGGTGCCGGACCAGAGTCAATGTGGAGGCTATATACAGGGGGGTGCCGGACCAGAGTCAATGTGGAGGCTATATACAGGGGGTGCCGGACCAGAGTCAATGTGGAGGCTATATACAGGGGGTGCCGGACCAGAGTCAATGTGGAGGCTATATACAGGGGGTGCCGGACCAGAGTCAATGTGGAGGCTATATACAGGGGGTGCCGGACCAGAGTCAATGTGGAGGCTATATACAGGGGGTGCCGGACCAGAGTCAATGTGGAGGCTATATACAGGGGGTGCCGGACCAGAGTCAATGTGGAGGCTATATACAGGGGGTGCCGGACCAGAGTCAATGTGGAGGCTATATACAGGGGGTGCCGGACCAGAGTCAATGTGGAGGCTATATACAGGGGGTGCCGGACCAGAGTCAATGTGGAGGCTATATACAGGGGGTGCGGACCAGAGTCAATGTGGAGGCTATATACAGGGGGTGCCGGACCAGAGTCAATGTGGAGGCTATATACAGGGGGTGCCGGACCAGAGTCAATGTGGAGGCTATATACAGGGGGTGCCAGACCAGAGTCAATGTGGAGGCTATATACAGGGGGTGCCGGACCAGAGTCAATGTGGAGGCTATATACAGGGGGTGCCGGACCAGAGTCAATGTGGAGGCTATATACAGGGGGTGCCGGACCAGAGTCAATGTGGAGGCTATATACAGGGGGTGCTGGACAGAGTCAATGTGGAGGCTATATACAGGGGGTGCCGGACCAGAGTCAATGTGGAGGCTATATACAGGGGGTGCCGGACCAGAGTCAATGTGGAGGCTATATACAGGGGGTGCTGGACCAGAGTCAATGTGGAGGCTATATACAGGGGGTGCCGGACCAGAGTCAATGTGGAGGCTATATACAGGGGGTGCCGGACCAGAGTCAATGTGGAGGCTATATACAGGGGGTGCCGGACCAGAGTCAATGTGGAGGCTATATACAGGGGGTGCCGGACCAGAGTCAATGTGGAGGCTATATACAGGGGGTGCCGGACCAGAGTCAATGTGGAGGCTATATACAGGGGGTGCCGGACAGAGTCAATGTGGAGGCTATATACAGGGGGTGCCGGACCAGAGTCAATGTGGAGGCTATATACAGGGGGTGCCGGACCAGAGTCAATGTGGAGGCTATATACAGGGGGTGCCGGACCAGAGTCAATGTGGAGGCTATATACAGGGGGTGCCGGACCAGAGTCAATGTGGAGGCTATATACAGGGGGTGCCGGACCAGAGTCAATGTGGAGGCTATATACAGGGGGTGCCGGACCAGAGTCAATGTGGAGGCTATATACAGGGGGTGCCGGACCAGAGTCAATGTGGAGGCTATATACAGGGGGTGCCGGACCAGAGTCAATGTGGAGGCTATATACAGGGGGTGCCGGACCAGAGTCAATGTGGAGGCTATATACAGGGGGTGCTGGACCAGAGTCAATGTGGAGGCTATATACAGGGGGTGCCGGACCAGAGTCAATGTGGAGGCTATATACAGGGGGTGCCGGACCAGAGTCAATGTGGAGGCTATATACAGGGGGTGCCGGACCAGAGTCAATGTGGAGGCTATATACAGGGGGGTGCCGGACCAGAGTCAATGTGGAGGCTATATACAGGGGGTGCCGGACCAGAGTCAATGTGGAGGCTATATACAGGGGGTGCCAGACAGAGTCAATGTGGAGGCTATATACAGGGGGGTACCGGACCAGAGTCAATGTGGAGGCTATATACAGGGGGTGCCAGACCAGAGTCAATGTGGAGGCTATATACAGGGGGGTGCCGGACCAGAGTCAATGTGGAGGCTATATACAGGGGGGTGCCGGACCAGAGTCAATGTGGAGGCTATATACAGGGGGTGCCGGACCAGAGTCAATGTGGAGGCTATATACAGGGGGTGCCGGACCAGAGTCAATGTGGAGGCTATATACAGGGGGTGCCGGACCAGAGTCAATGTGGAGGCTATATACAGGGGGTGCCGGACCAGAGTCAATGTGGAGGCTATATACAGGGGGTGCCGGACCAGAGTCAATGTGGAGGCTATATACAGGGGGTGCCGGACCAGAGTCAATGTGGAGGCTATATACAGGGGGTGCCTGGACCAGAGTCAATGTGGAGGCTATATACAGGGGGTGCTGGACCAGAGTCAATGTGGAGGCTATATACAGGGGGGTGCCGGACCAGAGTCAATGTGGAGGCTATATACAGGGGGTGCCGGACCAGAGTCAATGTGGAGGCTATATACAGGGGGTGTCCTATATAGACCAGAGTCAATGTGGAGGCTATATACAGGGGGTGCCAGACCAGAGTCAATGTGGAGGCTATATACAGGGGTGCCAGACCAGAGTCAATGTGGAGGCTATATACAGGGGGTGCCGGACCAGAGTCAATGTGGAGGCTATATACAGGGGGTGCCGGACCAGAGTCAATGTGGAGGCTATATACAGGGGGGTGCCGGACCAGAGTCAATGTGGAGGCTATATACAGGGGGTGCCGGACCAGAGTCAATGTGGAGGCTATATACAGGGGGTGCCGGACCAGAGTCAATGTGGAGGCTATATACAGGGGGTGCCGGTACAGAGTCAATGTGGAGGCTATATACAGGGGGGTGCCGGACCAGAGTCAATGTGGAGGCTATATACAGGGGGTGCCGGACCAGAGTCAATGTGGAGGCTATATACAGGGGGTGCGGACCAGAGTCAATGTGGAGGCTATATACAGGGGGGTGCCTGTACCAGAGTCAATGTGGAGGCTATATACAGGGGGTGCCGGACCAGAGTCAATGTGGAGGCTATATACAGGGGGTGCCGGACCAGAGTCAATGTGGAGGCTATATACAGGGGGTGCCGGACCAGAGTCAATGTGGAGGCTATATACAGGGGGTGCCGGACCAGAGTCAATGTGGAGGCTATATACAGGGGGTGCCGGACCAGAGTCAATGTGGAGGCTATATACAGGGGGTGCCGGACCAGAGTCAATGTGGAGGCTATATACAGGGGGTGCCGGACCAGAGTCAATGTGGAGGCTATATACAGGGGGTGCCGGACCAGAGTCAATGTGGAGGCTATATACAGGGGGTGCCGGACAGAGTCAATGTGGAGGCTATATACAGGGGGGTGCCGGACCAGAGTCAATGTGGAGGCTATATACAGGGGGTGCCGGACCAGAGTCAATGTGGAGGCTATATACAGGGGGTGCCGGACCAGAGTCAATGTGGAGGCTATATACAGGGGGTGCCGGACCAGAGTCAATGTGGAGGCTATATACAGGGGGTGCCGGACCAGAGTCAATGTGGAGGCTATATACAGGGGGTGCCGGACCAGAGTCAATGTGGAGGCTATATACAGGGGGTGCCGGACCAGAGTCAATGTGGAGGCTATATACAGGGGGGTGCCGGACCAGAGTCAATGTGGAGGCTATATACAGGGGGTGCCGGACCAGAGTCAATGTGGAGGCTATATACAGGGGGTGCCAGACCAGAGTCAATGTGGAGGCTATATACAGGGGGTGCCGGACCAGAGTCAATGTGGAGGCTATATACAGGGGGTGCCAGACCAGAGTCAATGTGGAGGCTATATACAGGGGGGTGCCGGACCAGAGTCAATGTGGAGGCTATATACAGGGGGTGCCGGACCAGAGTCAATGTGGAGGCTATATACAGGGGGTGCCGGACCAGAGTCAATGTGGAGGCTATATACAGGGGGTGCCGGACCAGAGTCAATGTGGAGGCTATATACAGGGGGTGCCGGACCAGAGTCAATGTGGAGGCTATATACAGGGGGTGCCGGACCAGAGTCAATGTGGAGGCTATATACAGGGGGTGCCGGACCAGAGTCAATGTGGAGGCTATATACAGGGGGTGCCGGACCAGAGTCAATGTGGAGGCTATATACAGGGGGTGCCGGACCAGAGTCAATGTGGAGGCTATATACAGGGGGTGCCGGACCAGAGTCAATGTGGAGGCTATATACAGGGGTGCCGGACCAGAGTCAATGTGGAGGCTATATACAGGGGGTGCCGGACCAGAGTCAATGTGGAGGCTATATACAGGGGGTGCCGGACCAGAGTCAATGTGGAGGCTATATACAGGGGGTGCCGGACCAGAGTCAATGTGGAGGCTATATACAGGGGGGTGCCGGACCAGAGTCAATGTGGAGGCTATATACAGGGGGTGCCGGACCAGAGTCAATGTGGAGGCTATATACAGGGGGTGCTGGACCAGAGTCAATGTGGAGGCTATATACAGGGGGTGCCGGTACAGAGTCAATGTGGAGGCTATATACAGGGGGTGCCGGACCAGAGTCAATGTGGAGGCTATATACAGGGGGTGCCGGACCAGAGTCAATGTGGAGGCTATATACAGGGGGTGCCGGACCAGAGTCAATGTGGAGGCTATATACAGGGGGTGCCGGACCAGAGTCAATGTGGAGGCTATATACAGGGGGTGCCGGACCAGAGTCAATGTGGAGGCTATATACAGGGGGTGCCGGTACAGAGTCAATGTGGAGGCTATATACAGGGGTGCCGGACAGAGTCAATGTGGAGGCTATATACAGGGGGTGCCGGACCAGAGTCAATGTGGAGGCTATATACAGGGGGTGCCGGACCAGAGTCAATGTGGAGGCTATATACAGGGGGTGCCGGACCAGAGTCAATGTGGAGGCTATATACAGGGGGTGCCGGACCAGAGTCAATGTGGAGGCTATATACAGGGGGTGCTGGACCAGAGTCAATGTGGAGGCTATATACAGGGGGGTGCCGGACCAGAGTCAATGTGGAGGCTATATACAGGGGGTGCCGGACCAGAGTCAATGTGGAGGCTATATACAGGGGGGTGCCGGACCAGAGTCAATGTGGAGGCTATATACAGGGGGGTGCCGGACCAGAGTCAATGTGGAGGCTATATACAGGGGGTGCCGGACCAGAGTCAATGTGGAGGCTATATACAGGGGGTGCCGGACCAGAGTCAATGTGGAGGCTATATACAGGGGGTGCCTGGACAGAGTCAATGTGGAGGCTATATACAGGGGGTGCCGGACCAGAGTCAATGTGGAGGCTATATACAGGGGGTGCCGGACCAGAGTCAATGTGGAGGCTATATACAGGGGGTGCCGGACCAGAGTCAATGTGGAGGCTATATACAGGGGGTGCCGGACCAGAGTCAATGTGGAGGCTATATACAGGGGGGTGCCGGACCAGAGTCAATGTGGAGGCTATATACAGGGGGGTGCCGGACCAGAGTCAATGTGGAGGCTATATACAGGGGGTGCCAGACCAGAGTCAATGTGGAGGCTATATACAGGGGGTGCCGGACCAGAGTCAATGTGGAGGCTATATACAGGGGGTGCCGGACCAGAGTCAATGTGGAGGCTATATACACAGGGGGGTGCCAGACCAGAGTCAATGTGGAGGCTATATACAGGGGGGTGCCGGACCAGAGTCAATGTGGAGGCTATATACAGGGGGTGCCGGACCAGAGTCAATGTGGAGGCTATATACAGGGGGGGTGCCGGACCAGAGTCAATGTGGAGGCTATATACAGGGGGTGCCGGACCAGAGTCAATGTGGAGGCTATATACAGGGGGTGCCGGACCAGAGTCAATGTGGAGGCTATATACAGGGGGTGCCGGACCAGAGTCAATGTGGAGGCTATATACAGGGGGTGCTGGACCAGAGTCAATGTGGAGGCTATATACAGGGGGTGCCGGACCAGAGTCAATGTGGAGGCTATATACAGGGGGGTGCCGGACCAGAGTCAATGTGGAGGCTATATACAGGGGGGTGCCGGACCAGAGTCAATGTGGAGGCTATATACAGGGGTGTGCCGGACCAGAGTCAATGTGGAGGCTATATACAGGGGGTACCGGTACAGAGTCAATGTGGAGGCTATATACAGGGGGTGCCGGACCAGAGTCAATGTGGAGGCTATATACAGGGGGTGCCGGACCAGAGTCAATGTGGAGGCTATATACAGGGGGTGCCGGACCAGAGTCAATGTGGAGGCTATATACAGGGGGTGCCGGACCAGAGTCAATGTGGAGGCTATATACAGGGGGTGCCGGACCAGAGTCAATGTGGAGGCTATATACAGGGGGTGCCGGACCAGAGTCAATGTGGAGGCTATATACAGGGGGTGCCGGACCAGAGTCAATGTGGAGGCTATATACAGGGGGTGCCGGTACAGAGTCAATGTGGAGGCTATATACAGGGGGGTGCCGGACCAGAGTCAATGTGGAGGCTATATACAGGGGGTGCCGGACCAGAGTCAATGTGGAGGCTATATACAGGGGGTGCCGGACCAGAGTCAATGTGGAGGCTATATACAGGGGGGTGCCGGACCAGAGTCAATGTGGAGGCTATATACAGGGGGTGCCGGACCAGAGTCAATGTGGAGGCTATATACAGGGGGTGCCGGACCAGAGTCAATGTGGAGGCTATATACAGGGGGTGCCGGACCAGAGTCAATGTGGAGGCTATATACAGGGGGTGCCAGACCAGAGTCAATGTGGAGGCTATATACAGGGGGTGCCGGACCAGAGTCAATGTGGAGGCTATATACAGGGGGTGCCGGACCAGAGTCAATGTGGAGGCTATATACAGGGGGTGGACCAGAGTCAATGTGGAGGCTATATACAGGGGGTGCCGGACCAGAGTCAATGTGGAGGCTATATACAGGGGGTGCCGGACCAGAGTCAATGTGGAGGCTATATACAGGGGGGTGCCGGACCAGAGTCAATGTGGAGGCTATATACAGGGGGTGCCGGACCAGAGTCAATGTGGAGGCTATATACAGGGGGTGCCGGACCAGAGTCAATGTGGAGGCTATATATAGGGGGTGCCGGACCAGAGTCAATGTGGAGGCTATATACAGGGGGGTGCCGGACCAGAGTCAATGTGGAGGCTATATACAGGGGGTGCCGGACCAGAGTCAATGTGGAGGCTATATACAGGGGGTGCCGGACCAGAGTCAATGTGGAGGCTATATACAGGGGGTGCCGGACCAGAGTCAATGTGGAGGCTATGTACAGGGTGTGCCAGACCAGAGTCAATGTGGAGGCTATATATAGGGGGTGCCGGACCAGAGTCAATGTGGAGGCTATATACAGGGGGGTGCCGGACCAGAGTCAATGTGGAGGCTATATACAGGGGGGTGCCGGACCAGAGTCAATGTGGAGGCTATATACAGGGGGTGCCGGACCAGAGTCAATGTAGAGGCTATATACAGGGGGTGCCGGACCAGAGTCAATGTGGAGGCTATATACAGGGGGTGCCGGACCAGAGTCAATGTGGAGGCTATATACAGGGGGTGCCGGACCAGAGTCAATGTGGAGGCTATATACAGGGGGTGCTGGACCAGAGTCAATGTGGAGGCTATATACAGGGGGTGCCGGACCAGAGTCAATGTGGAGGCTATATACAGGGGGTGCCGGACCAGAGTCAATGTGGAGGCTATATACAGGGGGTGCCGGACCAGAGTCAATGTGGAGGCTATATACAGGGGGTGCCGGACCAGAGTCAATGTGGAGGCTATATACAGGGGGTGCCGGACCAGAGTCAATGTGGAGGCTATATACAGGGGGGTGCGGACCAGAGTCAATGTGGAGGCTATATACAGGGGGTGCCGGACCAGAGTCAATGTGGAGGCTATATACAGGGGGTGCCGGACCAGAGTCAATGTGGAGGCTATATACAGGGGGGTGCCGGACCAGAGTCAATGTGGAGGCTATATACAGGGGGGTGCCGGACCAGAGTCAATGTGGAGGCTATATACAGGGGGTGCCGGACCAGAGTCAATGTGGAGGCTATATACAGGGGGTGCCGGACCAGAGTCAATGTGGAGGCTATATACAGGGGGTGCCGGACCAGAGTCAATGTGGAGGCTATATACAGGGGGTGCCGGACCAGAGTCAATGTGGAGGCTATATACAGGGGGTGCCGGACCAGAGTCAATGTGGAGGCTATATACAGGGGGTGCCGGACCAGAGTCAATGTGGAGGCTATATACAGGGGGTGCCAGACCAGAGTCAATGTGGAGGCTATATATAGGGGGTGCCGGACCAGAGTCAATGTGGAGGCTATATACAGGGGGTGCCAGACCAGAGTCAATGTGGAGGCTATATACAGGGGGTGCCGGACCAGAGTCAATGTGGAGGCTATATACAGGGGGTGCCGGACCAGAGTCAATGTGGAGGCTATATACAGGGGGTGCCAGACCAGAGTCAATGTGGAGGCTATATACAGGGGGTGCCGGACCAGAGTCAATGTGGAGGCTATATACAGGGGGTGCCGGACCAGAGTCAATGTGGAGGCTATATACAGGGGGTGCCGGACCAGAGTCAATGTGGAGGCTATATACAGGGGGTGCCGGACCAGAGTCAATGTGGAGGCTATATACAGGGGGTGCCGGACCAGAGTCAATGTGGAGGCTATATACAGGGGGTGAAGGACCAGAGTCAATGTGGAGGCTATATACAGGGGGTGCCGGACCAGAGTCAATGTGGAGGCTATATACAGGGGGTGCCAGACCAGAGTCAATGTGGAGAATATATACAGGGGGGTGCCGGACCAGAGTCAATGTGGAGGCTATATACAGGGGGTGCCAGACCAGAGTCAATGTGGAGGCTATATACAGGGGGTGCTGGACCAGAGTCAATGTGGAGGCTATATACAGGGGGTGCCAGACCAGAGTCAATGTGGAGGCTATATACAGGGGGTGCCGGACCAGAGTCAATGTGGAGGCTATATACAGGGGGTGCCGGACCAGAGTCAATGTGGAGGCTATATATAGGGGGGTGCCGGACCAGAGTCAATGTGGAGGCTATATACAGGGGGTGCCGGACCAGAGTCAATGTGGAGGCTATATACAGGGGGTGCCGGACCAGAGTCAATGTGGAGGCTATATACAGGGGGGTGCCGGACCAGAGTCAATGTGGAGGCTATATACAGGGGGTGCCGGACCAGAGTCAATGTGGAGGCTATATACAGGGGTGCCGGACCAGAGTCAATGTGGAGGCTATATACAGGGGGTGCCGGACCAGAGTCAATGTGGAGGCTATATACAGGGGGTGCCGGACCAGAGTCAATGTGGAGGCTATATACAGGGGGTGCCGGACCAGAGTCAATGTGGAGGCTATATACAGGGGGTGCCGGACCAGAGTCAATGTGGAGGCTATATACAGGGGGTGCCGGACCAGAGTCAATGTGGAGGCTATATACAGGGGGTGCCGGACCAGAGTCAATGTGGAGGCTATATACAGGGGGTGCCGGACCAGAGTCAATGTGGAGGCTATATACAGGGGGTGCCGGACCAGAGTCAATGTGGAGGCTATATACAGGGGGTGCCGGACCAGAGTCAATGTGGAGGCTATATACAGGGGGTGCCGGACCAGAGTCAATGTGGAGGCTATATACAGGGGGTGCCGGACCAGAGTCAATGTGGAGGCTATATACAGGGGGGTGCCGGACCAGAGTCAATGTGGAGGCTATATACAGGGGGTGCCGGACCAGAGTCAATGTGGAGGCTATATATAGGGGGTGCCGGACCAGAGTCAATGTGGAGGCTATATACAGGGGGGTGCCGGACCAGAGTCAATGTGGAGGCTATATACAGGGGGTGCCGGACCAGAGTCAATGTGGAGGCTATATACAGGGGGTGCCGGACCAGAGTCAATGTGGAGGCTATATACAGGGGGTGCCGGACCAGAGTCAATGTGGAGGCTATATACAGGGGGTGCCGGACCAGAGTCAATGTGGAGGCTATATACAGGGGGTGCCGGACCAGAGTCAATGTGGAGGCTATATACAGGGGGTGCCGGACCAGAGTCAATGTGGAGGCTATATACAGGGGGGTGCCGGACCAGAGTCAATGTGGAGGCTATATACAGGGGGTGCCGGACCAGAGTCAATGTGGAGGCTATATACAGGGGGTGCCGGACCAGAGTCAATGTGGAGGCTATATACAGGGGGTGCCGGACCAGAGTCAATGTGGAGGCTATATACAGGGGGTGCCGGACCAGAGTCAATGTGGAGGCTATATACAGGGGGTGCCGGACCAGAGTCAATGTGGAGGCTATATACAGGGGGTGCCGGACCAGAGTCAATGTGGAGGCTATATACAGGGGGTGCCGGACCAGAGTCAATGTGGAGGCTATATACAGGGGGTGCCGGACCAGAGTCAATGTGGAGGCTATATACAGGGGGTGCCAGACCAGAATCAATGTGGAGGCTATATACGGGGGGTGCCGGACCAGAGTCAATGTGGAGGCTATATACAGGGGGTGCCGGACCAGAGTCAATGTGGAGGCTATATATAGGGGTGTGCCGGACCAGATTCAATGTGGAGGCTATATACAGGGGGTGCCGGACCAGAGTCAATGTGGAGGCTATATACAGGGGGTGCCGGACCAGAGTCAATGTGGAGGCTATATACAGGGGGGTGCCGGACCAGAGTCAATGTGGAGGCTATATACAGGGGGGTGCCAGACCAGAGTCAATGTGGAGGCTATATACAGGGGGTGCCGGACCAGAGTCAATGTGGAGGCTATATATAGGGGGTGCCGGACCAGAGTCAATGTGGAGGCTATATACAGGGGGTGCCGGACCAGAGTCAATGTGGAGGCTATATACAGGGGGTGCCGGACCAGAGTCAATGTGGAGGCTATATACAGGGGGTGCCGGACCAGAGTCAATGTGGAGGCTATATACAGGGGGTGCCTGGACCAGAGTCAATGTGGAGGCTATATACAGGGGGTGCCGGACCAGAGTCAATGTGGAGGCTATATACAGGGGGTGCCGGACCAGAGTCAATGTGGAGGCTATATACAGGGGGTGCCGGACCAGAGTCAATGTGGAGGCTATATACAGGGGGTGCCGGACCAGAGTCAATGTGGAGGCTATATACAGGGGGTGCGGTACAGAGTCAATGTGGAGGCTATATACAGGGGGTGCCGGACAGAGTCAATGTGGAGGCTATATACAGGGGGTGCCGGACCAGAGTCAATGTGGAGGCTATATACAGGGGGTGCCGGACCAGAGTCAATGTGGAGGCTATATACAGGGGGTGCCGGACCAGAGTCAATGTGGAGGCTATATACAGGGGGTGCCGGACCAGAGTCAATGTGGAGGCTATATACAGGGGGTGCCGGACCAGAGTCAATGTGGAGGCTATATACAGGGGGTGCCGGACCAGAGTCAATGTGGAGGCTATATACAGGGGGTGCCGGACCAGAGTCAATGTGGAGGCTATATACAGGGGGTGCCGGACCAGAGTCAATGTGGAGGCTATATACAGGGGGTGCCGGACCAGAGTCAATGTGGAGGCTATATACAGGGGGTGCCGGACCAGAGTCAATGTGGAGGCTATATACAGGGGGTGCCGGACCAGAGTCAATGTGGAGGCTATATACAGGGGGTGCCGGACCAGAGTCAATGTGGAGGCTATATACAGGGGGTGCCGGACCAGAGTCAATGTGGAGGCTATATACAGGGGGTGCCGGACCAGAGTCAATGTGGAGGCTATATACAGGGGGTGCCGGACCAGAGTCAATGTGGAGGCTATATACAGGGGGTGCTGGACCAGAGTCAATGTGGAGGCTATATACAGGGGGTGCCAGACCAGAGTCAATGTGGAGGCTATATACAGGGGGTGCCGGACCAGAGTCAATGTGGAGGCTATATACAGGGGGTGCCGGACCAGAGTCAATGTGGAGGCTATATACAGGGGGTGCCGGACCAGAGTCAATGTGGAGGCTATATACAGGGGGTGCCAGACCAGAGTCAATGTGGAGGCTATATACAGGGGGTGCCGGACCAGAGTCAATGTGGAGGCTATATACAGGGGGTGCCGGACCAGAGTCAATGTGGAGGCTATATACAGGGGGTGCCGGACCAGAGTCAATGTGGAGGCTATATACAGGGGGTGCCGGACCAGAGTCAATGTGGAGGCTATATACAGGGGGTGCCGGACCAGAGTCAATGTGGAGGCTATATACAGGGGGTGCCGGACCAGAGTCAATGTGGAGGCTATATACAGGGGGTGCCGGACCAGAGTCAATGTGGAGGCTATATACAGGGGGTGCCGGACCAGAGTCAATGTGGAGGCTATATACAGGGGGTGCCAGACCAGAGTCAATGTGGAGGCTATATACAGGGGGTGCCGGACCAGAGTCAATGTGGAGGCTATATACAGGGGGTGCCGGACCAGAGTCAATGTGGAGGCTATATACAGGGGGTGCCGGACCAGAGTCAATGTGGAGGCTATATACAGGGGGTGCCGGACCAGAGTCAATGTGGAGGCTATATACAGGGGGTGCCGGACCAGAGTCAATGTGGAGGCTATATACAGGGGGTGCCGGACCAGAGTCAATGTGGAGGCTATATACAGGGGGTGCCGGACCAGAGTCAATGTGGAGGCTATATACAGGGGGTGCCGGACCAGAGTCAATGTGGAGGCTATATACAGGGGGTGCCGGACCAGAGTCAATGTGGAGGCTATATACAGGGGGTGCGGACCAGAGTCAATGTGGAGGCTATATACAGGGGGTGCCGGACCAGAGTCAATGTGGAGGCTATATACAGGGGGTGCCGGACCAGAGTCAATGTGGAGGCTATATACAGGGGGGTGCCGGACCAGAGTCAATGTGGAGGCTATATACAGGGGGTGCCGGACCAGAGTCAATGTGGAGGCTATATACAGGGGGGGTGCCGGACCAGAGTCAATGTGGAGGCTATATACAGGGGGGTGCCGGACCAGAGTCAATGTGGAGGCTATATACAGGGGGTGCCGGACCAGAGTCAATGTGGAGGCTATATACAGGGGGTGCCGGACCAGAGTCAATGTGGAGGCTATATACAGGGGGTGCCGGACCAGAGTCAATGTGGAGGCTATATACAGGGGGTGCCGGACCAGAGTCAATGTGGAGGCTATATACAGGGGGTGCCGGACCAGAGTCAATGTGGAGGCTATATACAGGGGGTGCCGGACCAGAGTCAATGTGGAGGCTATATACAGGGGGTGCCGGACCAGAGTCAATGTGGAGGCTATATACAGGGGGTGCCGGACCAGAGTCAATGTGGAGGCTATATACAGGGGGTGCCGGACCAGAGTCAATGTGGAGGCTATATACAGGGGGGTGCCGGACCAGAGTCAATGTGGAGGCTATATACAGGGGGTGCCGGACCAGAGTCAATGTGGAGGCTATATACAGGGGGTGCCGGACCAGAGTCAATGTGGAGGCTATATACAGGGGGTGCCAGACCAGAGTCAATGTGGAGGCTATATACAGGGGGTGCCGGACCAGAGTCAATGTGGAGGCTATATACAGGGGGTGCCGGACCAGAGTCAATGTGGAGGCTATATACAGGGGGTGCCGGACCAGAGTCAATGTGGAGGCTATATACAGGGGGTGCCAGACCAGAGTCAATGTGGAGGCTATATACAGGGGGTGCCGGACCAGAGTCAATGTGGAGGCTATATACAGGGGGTGCCGGACCAGAGTCAATGTGGAGGCTATATACAGGGGGTGCCAGACCAGAGTCAATGTGGAGGCTATATACAGGGGGTGCCGGACCAGAGTCAATGTGGAGGCTATATACAGGGGGTGCCGGACCAGAGTCAATGTGGAGGCTATATACAGGGGGTGCCGGACCAGAGTCAATGTGGAGGCTATATACAGGGGGTGCCGGACCAGAGTCAATGTGGAGGCTATATACAGGGGGTGCCGGACAGAGTCAATGTGGAGGCTATATACAGGGGGTGCCGGACCAGAGTCAATGTGGAGGCTATATACAGGGGGTGCCGGACCAGAGTCAATGTGGAGGCTATATACAGGGGGTGCCGGACCAGAGTCAATGTGGAGGCTATATACAGGGGGTGCCGGACCAGAGTCAATGTGGAGGCTATATACAGGGGGTGCCGGACCAGAGTCAATGTGGAGGCTATATACAGGGGGTGCCGGACCAGAGTCAATGTGGAGGCTATATACAGGGGGTGCTGGTACAGAGTCAATGTGGAGGCTATATACAGGGGGTGCCGGTACAGAGTCAATGTGGAGGCTATATACAGGGGGTGCCGGACCAGAGTCAATGTGGAGGCTATATACAGGGGGTGCCGGACCAGAGTCAATGTGGAGGCTATATACAGGGGGTGCCGGACCAGAGTCAATGTGGAGGCTATATACAGGGGGTGCCAGACCAGAGTCAATGTGGAGGCTATATACAGGGGGTGCCGGACCAGAGTCAATGTGGAGGCTATATACAGGGGGTGCCGGACCAGAGTCAATGTGGAGGCTATATACAGGGGGTGCCGGACCAGAGTCAATGTGGAGGCTATATACAGGGGGGTGCAAGACCAGAGTCAATGTGGAGGCTATATACAGGGGGTGCCGGACCAGAGTCAATGTGGAGGCTATATACAGGGGGTGCCGGACCAGAGTCAATGTGGAGGCTATATACAGGGGGTGCCGGACCAGAGTCAATGTGGAGGCTATATACAGGGGGTGCCGGACCAGAGTCAATGTGGAGGCTATATACAGGGGGTGCCGGACCAGAGTCAATGTGGAGGCTATATACAGGGGGTGCCAGACCAGAGTCAATGTGGAGGCTATATACAGGGGGTGCTGGACCAGAGTCAATGTGGAGGCTATATACAGGGGGTGCCGGACCAGAGTCAATGTGGAGGCTATATACAGGGGGTGCCGGACCAGAGTCAATGTGGAGGCTATATACAGGGGGTGCCAGACCAGAGTCAATGTGGAGGCTATATACAGGGGGTGCCGGACCAGAGTCAATGTGGAGGCTATATACAGGGGGTGCCGGACCAGAGTCAATGTGGAGGCTATATACAGGGGGTGCCGGACCAGAGTCAATGTGGAGGCTATATACAGGGGGTGCCGGACCAGAGTCAATGTGGAGGCTATATACAGGGGGTGCCGGACCAGAGTCAATGTGGAGGCTATATACAGGGGGTGCCGGACCAGAGTCAATGTGGAGGCTATATACAGGGGGTGCCGGACCAGAGTCAATGTGGAGGCTATATACAGGGGTGCCAGACCAGAGTCAATGTGGAGGCTATATACAGGGGGTGCCGGACCAGAGTCAATGTGGAGGCTATATACAGGGGGGTGCCGGACCAGAGTCAATGTGGAGGCTATATACAGGGGGTGCCGGACCAGAGTCAATGTGGAGGCTATATACAGGGGGGTGCCGGTACAGAGTCAATGTGGAGGCTATATACAGGGGGTGCCGGACAGAGTCAATGTGGAGGCTATATACAGGGGGTGCCGGACCAGAGTCAATGTGGAGGCTATATACAGGGGGTGCCGGACCAGAGTCAATGTGGAGGCTATATACAGGGGGTGCCGGACCAGAGTCAATGTGGAGGCTATATACAGGGGGTGCCGGACCAGAGTCAATGTGGAGGCTATATACAGGGGGTGCCGGACCAGAGTCAATGTGGAGGCTATATACAGGGGGGTGCCGGACCAGAGTCAATGTGGAGGCTATATACACAGGGGGGTGCCAGACCAGAGTCAATGTGGAGGCTATATACAGGGGGGTGCCGGACCAGAGTCAATGTGGAGGCTATATACAGGGGGTGCCGGACCAGAGTCAATGTGGAGGCTATATACAGGGGGTGCCGGACCAGAGTCAATGTGGAGGCTATATACAGGGGGTGCTGTTACAGAGTCAATGTGGAGGCTATATACAGGGGGTGCCGGACAGAGTCAATGTGGAGGCTATATACAGGGGGTGCCGGACAGAGTCAATGTGGAGGCTATATACAGGGGGTGCCGGACCAGAGTCAATGTGGAGGCTATATACAGGGGGTGCCGGACCAGAGTCAATGTGGAGGCTATATACAGGGGGTGCCGGACCAGAGTCAATGTGGAGGCTATATACAGGGGGTGCCGGACCAGAGTCAATGTGGAGGCTATATACAGGGGGTGCCGGACCAGAGTCAATGTGGAGGCTATATACAGGGGGTGCCGGACCAGAGTCAATGTGGAGGCTATATACAGGGGGTGCCGGACCAGAGTCAATGTGGAGGCTATATACAGGGGGTGCCGGACCAGAGTCAATGTGGAGGCTATATACAGGGGGTGCCGGACCAGAGTCAATGTGGAGGCTATATACAGGGGGTGCCGGACCAGAGTCAATGTGGAGGCTATATACAGGGGGTGCCGGACCAGAGTCAATGTGGAGGCTATATACAGGGGGGTGCCGGACCAGAGTCAATGTGGAGGCTATATACAGGGGGTGCCGGACCAGAGTCAATGTGGAGGCTATATACAGGGGGTGCCGGACAGAGTCAATGTGGAGGCTATATACAGGGGGTGCCGGACCAGAGTCAATGTGGAGGCTATATACAGGGGGTGCCGGACCAGAGTCAATGTGGAGGCTATATACAGGGGGTGCCAGACCAGAGTCAATGTGGAGGCTATATACAGGGGGTGCCGGACCAGAGTCAATGTGGAGGCTATATACAGGGGGTGCCGGACCAGAGTCAATGTGGAGGCTATATACAGGGGGTGCCGGACCAGAGTCAATGTGGAGGCTATATACAGGGGGTGCCAAGACCAGAGTCAATGTGGAGGCTATATACAGGGGGTGCCGGACCAGAGTCAATGTGGAGGCTATATACAGGGGGTGCCGGACCAGAGTCAATGTGGAGGCTATATACAGGGGGTGCCGGACCAGAGTCAATGTGGAGGCTATATACAGGGGGGTGCCGGACCAGAGTCAATGTGGAGGCTATATACAGGGGGTGCCGGACCAGAGTCAATGTGGAGGCTATATACAGGGGGTGCCGGACCAGAGTCAATGTGGAGGCTATATACAGGGGGGGGGTGCCGGTACAGAGTCAATGTGGAGGCTATATACAGGGGGTGCCGGTACAGAGTCAATGTGGAGGCTATATACAGGGGGTGCCGGACCAGAGTCAATGTGGAGGCTATATACAGGGGGTGCCGGACCAGAGTCAATGTGGAGGCTATATACAGGGGGTGCCGGACCAGAGTCAATGTGGAGGCTATATACAGGGGGTGCCGGACCAGAGTCAATGTGGAGGCTATATACAGGGGGTGCTGGACCAGAGTCAATGTGGAGGCTATATACAGGGGGTGCTGGACCAGAGTCAATGTGGAGGCTATATACAGGGGGTGCCGGTACAGAGTCAATGTGGAGGCTATATACAGGGGGTGCCGGACCAGAGTCAATGTGGAGGCTATATACAGGGGGGTGCCGGACCAGAGTCAATGTGGAGGCTATATACAGGGGGTGCCGGACCAGAGTCAATGTGGAGGCTATATACAGGGGGTGCCAGTACAGAGTCAATGTGGAGGCTATATACAGGGGGTGCCGGACCAGAGTCAATGTGGAGGCTATATACAGGGGGTGCCGGACCAGAGTCAATGTGGAGGCTATATACAGGGGGTGCCGGACCAGAGTCAATGTGGAGGCTATATACAGGGGGTGCCGGACCAGAGTCAATGTGGAGGCTATATACAGGGGGTGCCGGACCAGAGTCAATGTGGAGGCTATATACAGGGGGTGCCGGTACAGAGTCAATGTGGAGGCTATATACAGGGGGTGCCGGACCAGAGTCAATGTGGAGGCTATATACAGGGGGTGCCGGTACCAGAGTCAATGTGGAGGCTATATACAGGGGGGTGCCGGTACCAGAGTCAATGTGGAGGCTATATACAGGGGGTGCCTGTACAGAGTCAATGTGGAGGCTATATACAGGGGGTGCCGGACCAGAGTCAATGTGGAGGCTATATACAGGGGGTGCCGGACCAGAGTCAATGTGGAGGCTATATACAGGGGGTGCCGGACCAGAGTCAATGTGGAGGCTATATACAGGGGGTGCCGGTACAGAGTCAATGTGGAGGCTATATACAGGGGGTGCCGGTACAGAGTCAATGTGGAGGCTATATACAGGGGGTGCCGGACCAGAGTCAATGTGGAGGCTATATACAGGGGGTGCCGGACCAGAGTCAATGTGGAGGCTATATACAGGGGGTGCAAGACCAGAGTCAATGTGGAGGCTATATACAGGGGGGTGCCGGACCAGAGTCAATGTGGAGGCTATATACAGGGGGTACCGGTCCAGAGTCAATGTGGAGGCTATATACAGGGGCGTGCCGGTACAGAGTCAATGTGGAGGCTATATACAGGGTGGTGCCGGACCAGAGTCAATGTGGAGGCTATATACAGGGGGTGCCGGACCAGAGTCAATGTGGAGGCTATATACAGGGGGTGCAGGTACAGAGTCAATGTGGAGGCTATATACAGGGGGTGCCGGTACAGAGTCAATGTGGAGGCTATATACAGGGGGTGCCGGACAGAGTCAATGTGGAGGCTATATACAGGGGGTGCCGGACCAGAGTCAATGTGGAGGCTATATACAGGGGGTGCCGGACCAGAGTCAATGTGGAGGCTATATACAGGGGGTGCCGGACCAGAGTCAATGTGGAGGCTATATACAGGGGGTGCCGGACCAGAGTCAATGTGGAGGCTATATACAGGGGGTGCTGGACCAGAGTCAATGTGGAGGCTATATACAGGGGTGCTGGTACAGAGTCAATGTGGAGGCTATATACAGGGGGTGCCGGTACAGAGTCAATGTGGAGGCTATATACAGGGGGTGCCGGACAGAGTCAATGTGGAGGCTATATACAGGGGGTGCCGGACCAGAGTCAATGTGGAGGCTATATACAGGGGGTGCCGGTACCAGAGTCAATGTGGAGGCTATATACAGGGGTGCCGGTACAGAGTCAATGTGGAGGCTATATACAGGGGTGCCGGTACCAGAGTCAATGTGGAGGCTATATACAGGGGGTGCCGGACCAGAGTCAATGTGGAGGCTATATACAGGGGGTGCCGGACCAGAGTCAATGTGGAGGCTATATACAGGGGGTGCCGGACCAGAGTCAATGTGGAGGCTATATACAGGGGGTGCCGGACCAGAGTCAATGTGGAGGCTATATACAGGGGGTGCCGGACCAGAGTCAATGTGGAGGCTATATACAGGGGGTGCCGGACCAGAGTCAATGTGGAGGCTATATACAGGGGGTGCCGGACCAGAGTCAATGTGGAGGCTATATACAGGGGGTGCCGGACCAGAGTCAATGTGGAGGCTATATACAGGGGGTGCCGGTACCAGAGTCAATGTGGAGGCTATATACAGGGGGTGCCGGACCAGAGTCAATGTGGAGGCTATATACAGGGGGTGCCGGACCAGAGTCAATGTGGAGGCTATATACAGGGGGTGCCGGTACAGAGTCAATGTGGAGGCTATATACAGGGGGTGCCGGACCAGAGTCAATGTGGAGGCTATATACAGGGGGTGCCGGACCAGAGTCAATGTGGAGGCTATATACAGGGGGTGCCGGACCAGAGTCAATGTGGAGGCTATATACAGGGGGTGCCGGACCAGAGTCAATGTGGAGGCTATATACAGGGGGTGCTGGTACAGAGTCAATGTGGAGGCTATATACAGGGGGTGCCGGACCAGAGTCAATGTGGAGGCTATATACAGGGGGTGCCGGACCAGAGTCAATGTGGAGGCTATATACAGGGGGGTGCGGACCAGAGTCAATGTGGAGGCTATATACAGGGGGTGCCGGACCAGAGTCAATGTGGAGGCTATATACAGGGGGTGCCGGTACAGAGTCAATGTGGAGGCTATATACAGGGGGGTGCCGGACAGAGTCAATGTGGAGGCTATATACAGGGGGTGCCGGACCAGAGTCAATGTGGAGGCTATATACAGGGGGTGCCGGTACCAGAGTCAATGTGGAGGCTATATACAGGGGGTGCCGGACCAGAGTCAATGTGGAGGCTATATACAGGGGGTGCCGGACCAGAGTCAATGTGGAGGCTATATACAGGGGGTGCCGGTACAGAGTCAATGTGGAGGCTATATACAGGGGGTGCTGGACCAGAGTCAATGTGGAGGCTATATACAGGGGGTGCCGGACCAGAGTCAATGTGGAGGCTATATACAGGGGTGCCGGACCAGAGTCAATGTGGAGACTATATACAGGGGGGTGCCGGACCAGAGTCAATGTGGAGGCTATATACAGGGGGTGCCGGACCAGAGTCAATGTGGAGGCTATATACAGGGGGTGCCGGACCAGAGTCAATGTGGAGGCTATATACAGGGGGTGCGGACCAGAGTCAATGTGGAGGCTATATACAGGGGGTGCTGGTACAGAGTCAATGTGGAGGCTATATACAGGGGGTGCCGGTACAGAGTCAATGTGGAGGCTATATACAGGGGGGTGCCGGACCAGAGTCAATGTGGAGGCTATATACAGGGGGTGCCGGACCAGAGTCAATGTGGAGGCTATATACAGGGGGTGCCGGACCAGAGTCAATGTGGAGGCTATATACAGGGGGTGCTGGTACAGAGTCAATGTGGAGGCTATATACAGGGGGTGCCGGACCAGAGTCAATGTGGAGGCTATATACAGGGGGTGCCGGACCAGAGTCAATGTGGAGGCTATATACAGGGGGTGCCGGACCAGAGTCAATGTGGAGGCTATATACAGGGGGTGCCGGTACAGAGTCAATGTGGAGGCTATATACAGGGGGTGCCGGTACAGAGTCAATGTGGAGGCTATATACAGGGGGTGCCGGTACAGAGTCAATGTGGAGGCTATATACAGGGGGTGCCGGACCAGAGTCAATGTGGAGGCTATATACAGGGGGTGCCGGTACCAGAGTCAATGTGGAGGCTATATACAGGGGGTGCCGGACCAGAGTCAATGTGGAGGCTATATACAGGGGGTGCCGGTACCAGAGTCAATGTGGAGGCTATATACAGGGGTGCCGGTACAGAGTCAATGTGGAGGCTATATACAGGGGGTGCTGGACCAGAGTCAATGTGGAGGCTATATACAGGGGGGTGCCGGACCAGAGTCAATGTGGAGGCTATATACAGGGGGTGCCGGACCAGAGTCAATGTGGAGGCTATATACAGGGGGTGCCGGACCAGAGTCAATGTGGAGGCTATATACAGGGGGTGCCGGACCAGAGTCAATGTGGAGGCTATATACAGGGGGTGCCGGACCAGAGTCAATGTGGAGGCTATATACAGGGGGTGCTGGACCAGAGTCAATGTGGAGGCTATATACAGGGGGTGCTGGTACAGAGTCAATGTGGAGGCTATATACAGGGGGTGCCGGACAGAGTCAATGTGGAGGCTATATACAGGGGGTGCCGGTACAGAGTCAATGTGGAGGCTATATACAGGGGGGTGCCGGACCAGAGTCAATGTGGAGGCTATATACAGGGGGGTGCCGGTAGAGAGTCAATGTGGAGGCTATATACAGGGGGTGCCAGTACAGAGTCAATGTAGAGACTATATACAGGGGGTACCGGTACAGAGTCAATGTGGAGGCTATATACAGGGGGTGCCGGTACAGAGTCAATGTGGAGGCTATATACAGGGGGTGCCGGACCAGAGTCAATGTGGAGGCTATATACAGGGGGTGCCGGACCAGAGTCAATGTGGAGGCTATATACAGGGGGTGCCGGACCAGAGTCAATGTGGAGGCTATATACAGGGGGTGCCGGACCAGAGTCAATGTGGAGGCTATATACAGGGGGTGCCAGTACAGAGTCAATGTGGAGGCTATATACAGGGGGTGCCGGACCAGAGTCAATGTGGAGGCTATATACAGGGGGTGCCGGACCAGAGTCAATGTGGAGACTATAAACAGGGGGTGCCGGTACAGAGTCAATGTGGAGGCTATATACAGGGGTGCCTGTACAGAGTCAATGTGGAGGCTATATACAGGGGGTGCCGGACCAGAGTCAATGTGGAGGCTATATACAGGGGGTGCCGGACCAGAGTCAATGTGGAGGCTATATACAGGGGTGCCGGTACAGAGTCAATGTGGAGGCTATATACAGGGGGTGCCGGACCAGAGTCAATGTGGAGGCTATATACAGGGGGTGCCGGACCAGAGTCAATGTGGAGGCTATATACAGGGGGTGCCGGACCAGAGTCAATGTGGAGGCTATATACAGGGGGTGCCTGACCAGAGTCAATGTGAGGCTATATACAGGGGGTGCTGGTACAGAGTCAATGTGGAGGCTATATACAGGGGGTGCCGGACCAGAGTCAATGTGGAGGCTATATACAGGGGGTGCCGGACCAGAGTCAATGTGGAGGCTATATACAGGGGGTGCCGGACCAGAGTCAATGTGGAGGCTATATACAGGGGGTGCCGGTACAGAGTCAATGTGGAGACTATATACAGGGGGGTACCGGTACAGAGTCAATGTGGAGGCTATATACAGGGGGGTGCCGGACCAGAGTCAATGTGGAGGCTATATACAGGGGGTGCCGGACCAGAGTCAATGTGGAGGCTATATACAGGGGGTGCCGGTACCAGAGTCAATGTGGAGGCTATATACAGGGGGTGCCGGACCAGAGTCAATGTGGAGGCTATATACAGGGGGTGCCGGACCAGAGTCAATGTGGAGGCTATATACAGGGGGTGCCGGTACAGAGTCAATGTGGAGGCTATATACAGGGGGTGCTGGACCAGAGTCAATGTGGAGGCTATATACAGGGGGTGCCGGACCAGAGTCAATGTGGAGGCTATATACAGGGGGTGCCGGACCAGAGTCAATGTGGAGGCTATATACAGGGGGTGCCGGACCAGAGTCAATGTGGAGGCTATATACAGGGGGTGCCGGACCAGAGTCAATGTGGAGGCTATATACAGGGGGTGCCGGTACAGAGTCAATGTGGAGGCTATATACAGGGGGTGCCGGTACAGAGTCAATGTGGAGGCTATATACAGGGGGTGCCGGACAGAGTCAATGTGGAGGCTATATACAGGGGGTGCCGGACCAGAGTCAATGTGGAGGCTATATACAGGGGGTGCCGGACCAGAGTCAATGTGGAGGCTATATACAGGGGGTGCCGGACCAGAGTCAATGTGGAGGCTATATACAGGGGGTGCCGGACCAGAGTCAATGTGGAGGCTATATACAGGGGGTGCCGGACCAGAGTCAATGTGGAGGCTATATACAGGGGGTGCCGGACCAGAGTCAATGTGGAGGCTATATACAGGGGGTGCCGGACCAGAGTCAATGTGGAGGCTATATACAGGGGGCTGTACAGAGTCAATGTGGAGGCTATATACAGGGGGTGCCGGTACAGAGTCAATGTGGAGGCTATATACAGGGGGGTGCCGGACCAGAGTCAATGTGGAGGCTATATACAGGGGGTGCCGGACCAGAGTCAATGTGGAGGCTATATACAGGGGGGTGCCGGTACCAGAGTCAATGTGGAGGCTATATACAGGGGGTGCCGGACCAGAGTCAATGTGGAGGCTATATACAGGGGGTGCCGGACCAGAGTCAATGTGGAGGCTATATACAGGGGGTGCCGGACCAGAGTCAATGTGGAGGCTATATACAGGGGGTGCCGGACCAGAGTCAATGTGGAGGCTATATACAGGGGGTGCCGGTACAGAGTCAATGTGGAGGCTATATACAGGGGGTGCCGGTACAGAGTCAATGTGGAGACTATATACAGGGGGTGCCGGTACAGAGTCAATGTGGAGGCTATATACAGGGTGTGCCGGACCAGAGTCAATGTGGAGGCTATATACAGGGGGGTGCCGGACCAGAGTCAATGTGGAGGCTATATACAGGGGGTGCCGGACCAGAGTCAATGTGGAGGCTATATACAGGGGGTGCCGGACCAGAGTCAATGTGGAGGCTATATACAGGGGGTGCCGGACCAGAGCAATGTGGAGGCTATATACAGGGGGTGCCGGACCAGAGTCAATGTGGAGGCTATATACAGGGGTGCCGGACCAGAGTCAATGTGGAGGCTATATACAGGGGGTGCTGGTACAGAGTCAATGTGGAGGCTATATACAGGGGGTGCCGGTACAGAGTCAATGTGGAGGCTATATACAGGGGGTGCCGGTACAGAGTCAATGTGGAGGCTATATACAGGGGGGTGCCGGACCAGAGTCAATGTGGAGGCTATATACAGGGGGTGCCGGTACCAGAGTCAATGTGGAGGCTATATACAGGGGGTGCCGGACCAGAGTCAATGTGGAGGCTATATATAGGGGGTGCCGGACCAGAGTCAATGTGGAGGCTATATACAGGGGGGTGCCGGACCAGAGTCAATGTGGAGGCTATATTCAGGGGGTACCGGTACAGAGTCAATGTGGAGGCTATATACAGGGGCATTCCGGTACAAAGTCAATGTGGAGGCTATATACAGGGTGGTGCCGGACCAGAGTGAATGTGGAGGCTATATACAGGGGGTGCCGGACCAGAGTCAATGTGGAGGCTATATACAGGGGGTGCCGGACCAGAGTCAATGTGGAGGCTATATACAGGGGGTGCCGGACCAGAGTCAATGTGGAGGCTATATACAGGGGGTGCCGGACCAGAGTCAATGTGGAGGCTATATACAGGGGGTGCCGGTACAGAGTCAATGTGGAGGCTATATACAGGGGGTAACGGACCAGAGTCAATGTGGAGGCTATATACAGGGGGTACCGGTACAGAGTCAATGTGGAGGCTATATACAGGGGGGTGCCGGACCAGAGTCAATGTGGAGGCTATATACAGGGGGTGCCGGACCAGAGTCAATGTGGAGGCTATATACAGGGGGGTGCCGGACCAGAGTCAATGTGGAGGCTATATACAGGGGGTGCCGGACCAGAGTCAATGTGGAGGCTATATACAGGGGGTGCCGGACCAGAGTCAATGTGGAGGCTATATACAGGGGGTTCTGGTACAGAGTCAATGTGGAGGCTATATACAGGGGTGCCAGACCAGAGTCAATGTGGAGGCTATATACAGGGGTGCTGGACCAGAGTCAATGTGGAGGCTATATACAGGGGGGTGCCGGACCAGAGTCAATGTGGAGGCTATATACAGGGGGTGCCAGTACAGAGTCAATGTAGAGACTATATACAGGGGTGCCGGTACAGAGTCAATGTGGAGCTATATACAGGGGGTGCTGGACCAGAGTCAATGTGGAGGCTATATACAGGGGGTGCCGGACCAGAGTCAATGTGGAGGCTATATACAGGGGGTGCCGGACCAGAGTCAATGTGGAGGCTATATACAGGGGGTGCCGGACCAGAGTCAATGTGGAGGCTATATACAGGGGGTGCCGGACCAGAGTCAATGTGGAGGCTATATACAGGGGGTGCCGGACCACATTTACAATCATTTGGAGGCTATATACAGGGGGTGCGGACCAGAGTCAATGTGGAGGCTATATACAGGGGGTGCTGGACCAGAGTCAATGTGGAGGCTATATACAGGGGGTGCTGGACAGAGTCAATGTGGAGGCTATATACAGGGGGTGCCGGTACAGAGTCAATGTGGAGGCTATATACAGGGGTGCCGGACCAGAGTCACATGAGTCAATGGAGGCTATATACAGGGGTGCGGACCAGAGTCAATGTGGAGGCTATATACAGGGGGGTGCCGGTACAGAGTCAATGTGGAGGCTATATACAGGGGGGTGCCGGTACAGAGTCAATGTGGAGGCTATATACAGGGGGTGCCGGACCAGAGTCAATGTGGAGGCTATATACAGGGGGTGCCGGACCAGAGTCAATGTGGAGGCTATATACAGGGGGGTGCCGGACCAGAGTCAATGTGGAGGCTATATACAGGGGGTGCAAGACCAGAGTCAATGTGGAGGCTATATACAGGGGGTGCCGGACCAGAGTCAATGTGGAGGCTATATACAGGGGGTGCGGACCAGAGTCAATGTGGAGGCTATATACAGGGGGTGCCAGTACAGAGTCAATGTGGAGCTATATACAGGGGGTGCCGGACCAGAGTCAATGTGGAGGCTATATACAGGGGGTGCCGGTACCAGAGTCAATGTGGAGCTATATACAGGGGGTGCCGGTACAGAGTCAATGTGGAGGCTATATACAGGGGGTGCCTGTACAGAGTCAATGTGGAGGCTATATACAGGGGGTGCCGGACCAGAGTCAATGTGGAGGCTATATACAGGGGGTGCCGGACCAGAGTCAATGTGGAGGCTATATACAGGGGGTGCCGGTACAGAGTCAATGTGGAGGCTATATACAGGGGGTGCCGGACCAGAGTCAATGTGGAGGCTATATACAGGGGGTGCCGGACCAGAGTCAATGTGGAGGCTATATACAGGGGGTGCCGGACCAGAGTCAATGTGGAGGCTATATACAGGGGGTGCCGGACCAGAGTCAATGTGAGGCTATATACAGGGGGTGCTGGTACAGAGTCAATGTGGAGGCTATATACAGGGGGTGCCGGACCAGAGTCAATGTGGAGGCTATATACAGGGGGTGCCGGACCAGAGTCAATGTGGAGGCTATATACAGGGGGTGCGGACCAGAGTCAATGTGGAGGCTATATACAGGGGGTGCCGGTACAGAGTCAATGTGGAGGCTATATACAGGGGGTGCCGGTACAGAGTCAATGTGGAGGCTATATACAGGGGGGTGCCGACCAGAGTCAATGTGGAGGCTATATACAGGGGGTGCCGGACCAGAGTCAATGTGGAGGCTATATACAGGGGGGTGCCGGACCAGAGTCAATGTGGAGGCTATATACAGGGGGTGCGGACCAGAGTCAATGTGGAGGCTATATACAGGGGGTGCCGGTACCAGAGTCAATGTGGAGGCTATATACAGGGGGTGCCGGTACAGAGTCAATGTGGAGGCTATATACAGGGGGTGCTGGACCAGAGTCAATGTGGAGGCTATATACAGGGGGTGCCGGACCAGAGTCAATGTGGAGGCTATATACAGGGGGTGCCGGACCAGAGTCAATGTGGAGGCTATATACAGGGGGTGCCGGACCAGAGTCAATGTGGAGGCTATATACAGGGGGTGCCGGACCAGAGTCAATGTGGAGGCTATATACAGGGGGTGCCGGTACAGAGTCAATTTGGAGGCTATATACAGGGGGTGCGGTACAGAGTCAATGTGGAGGCTATATACAGGGGGTGCCGGTACAGAGTCAATGTGGAGGCTATATACAGGGGGTGCCGACCAGAGTCAATGTGGAGGCTATATACAGGGGGTGCCGGACCAGAGTCAATGTGGAGGCTATATACAGGGGGGTGCCGGACCAGAGTCAATGTGGAGGCTATATACAGGGGGTGCCGGACCAGAGTCAATGTGGAGGCTATATACAGGGGGTGCCGGACCAGAGTCAATGTGGAGGCTATATACAGGGGGTGCCGGACCAGAGTCAATGTGGAGGCTATATACAGGGGTGCCGGACCAGAGTCAATGTGATGGCTATATACAGGGGGCTGGTACAGAGTCAATGTGGAGGCTATATACAGGGGGTGCCGTACAGAGTCAATGTGGAGGCTATATACAGGGGGTGCCGGACCAGAGTCAATGTGGAGGCTATATACAGGGGGTGCCGGACCAGAGTCAATGTGGAGGCTATATACAGGGGGTGCCGGACCAGAGTCAATGTGGAGGCTATATACAGGGGGTGCCGGACCAGAGTCAATGTGGAGGCTATATACAGGGGGGTGCGGACCAGAGTCAATGTGGAGACTATATACAGGGGGTGCCGGACCAGAGTCAATGTGGAGGCTATATACAGGGGGTGCCGGACCAGAGTCAATGTGGAGGCTATATACAGGGGGTGCCGGTACAGAGTCAATTTGGAGGCTATATACAGTGGGTAACGGTACAGAGTCAATGTGGAGACTATATACAGGGGGTACCGGTACAGAGTCAATGTGGAGGCTATATACAGGGGTGCCGGACCAGAGTCAATGTGGAGGCTATATACAGGGGGTAACGGTACAGAGTCAATGTGGAGACTATATACAGGGGGTGCCGGTACAGAGTCAATGTGGAGGCTATATACAGGGGGTGCCGAACCAGAGTCAATGTGGAGGCTATATACAGGGGTGCCGGACCAGAGTCAATGTGGAGGCTATATACAGGGGGTGCCGGACCAGAGTCAATGTGGAGGCTATATACAGGGGGTGCCGGACCAGAGTCAATGTGGAGGCTATATACAGGGGGTGCCGGACCAGAGTCAATGTGGAGGCTATATACAGGGGGTGCCGGACCAGAGTCAATGTGGAGGCTATATACAGGGGGTGCCGGACCAGAGTCAATGGAGGCTATATACAGGGGTGCTGGACCAGAGTCAATGTGGAGGCTATATACAGGGGGTGCCGTTACAAAGTCAATGTGGAGGCTATATACAGGGGGTGCCGGTACAGAGTCAATGTGGAGGCTATATACAGGGGGTGCCGGACCAGAGTCAATGTGGAGGCTATATACAGGGGGTGCCGGTACCAGAGTCAATGTGGAGGCTATATACAGGGGGTGCCGGACCAGAGTCAATGTGGAGGCTATATACAGGGGGTGCCGGACCAGAGTCAATGTGGAGGCTATATACAGGGGGTGCCGGACCAGAGTCAATGTGGAGGCTATATACAGGGGGTGCCGGTACAGAGTCAATGTGGAGGCTATATACAGGGGGTGCCGGTACAGAGTCAATGTGGAGGCTATATACAGGGGGTGCTGGACCAGAGTCAATGTGGAGGCTATATACAGGGGGTGCCGGACCAGAGTCAATGTGGAGGCTATATACAGGGGGTGCCGGACCAGAGTCAATGTGGAGGCTATATACAGGGGGTGCCGGACCAGAGTCAATGTGGAGGCTATATACAGGGGGTGCCGGACCAGAGTCAATGTGGAGGCTATATACAGGGGTGCGGTACAGAGTCAATGTGGAGGCTATATACAGTGGGTAACGGTACAGAGTCAATGTGGAGGCTATATACAGGGGGTACCAGTACAGAGTCAATGTGGAGGCTATATACAGGGGTGCCGGACCAGAGTCAATGTGGAGGCTATATACAGGGGGTGCCGGACCAGAGTCAATGTGGAGGCTATATACAGGGGCTGCCGGACCAGAGTCAATGTGGAGGCTATATACAGGGGTGCCGGACCAGAGTCAATGTGGAGGCTATATACAGGGGGTGCCGGACCAGAGTCAATGTGGAGGCTATATACAGGGGGTTCTGGTACAGAGTCAATGTGGAGGCTATATACAGGGGTGCCAGACCAGAGTCAATGTGGAGGCTATATACAGGGGGTGCTGGACCAGAGTCAATGTGGAGGCTATATACAGGGGGTGCCGGACCAGAGTCAATGTGGAGGCTATATACAGGGGGTGCCAGTACAGAGTCAATGTGGAGGCTATATACAGGGGGTACCGGTACAGAGTCAATGTGGAGGCTATATACAGGGGGTGCCGGACCAGAGTCAATGTGGAGGCTATATACAGGGGGTGCCGGACCAGAGTCAATGTGGAGGCTATATACAGGGGGTGCCGGACCAGAGTCAATGTGGAGGCTATATACAGGGGGTGCCGGACCAGAGTCAATGTGGAGGCTATATACAGGGGGTGCCGGACCAGAGTCAATGTGGAGGCTATATACAGGGGGTGCCGGACCAGAGTCAATGTGGAGGCTATATACAGGGGGTGCCGGACCAGAGTCAATGTGGAGGCTATATACAGGGGGGTGCCGGACCAGAGTCAATGTGGAGGCTATATACAGGGGGTGCCGGACCAGAGTCAATGTGGAGGCTATATACAGGGGGTGCTGGACCAGAGTCAATGTGGAGGCTATATACAGGGGTGCTGGTACAGAGTCAATGTGGAGGCTATATACAGGGGGTGCCGGTACAAAGTCAATGTGGAGGCTATATACAGGGGGTGCCGGACAGAGTCAATGTGGAGGCTATATACAGGGGGTGCCGGACCAGAGTCAATGTGGAGGCTATATACAGGGGGTGCCGGACCAGAGTCAATGTGGAGGCTATATACAGGGGGTGCTGGTACAGAGTCAATGTGGAGGCTATATACAGGGGGTGCGGTACAAGAGTCAATGTGGAGGCTATATACAGGGGTGCCGGACCAGAGTCAATGTGGAGGCTATATACAGGGGGTGCTGGTACAGAGTCAATGTGGAGGCTATATACAGGGGTGCGGTACAAAGTCAATGTGGAGGCTATATACAGGGGGTGCCGGTACAGAGTCAATGTGGAGGCTATATACAGGGGGTGCCGGACCAGAGTCAATGTGGAGGCTATATACAGGGGGTGCCGGACCAGAGTCAATGTGGAGGCTATATACAGGGGGTGCAAGACCAGAGTCAATGTGGAGGCTATATACAGGGGGTGCCGGACCAGAGTCAATGTGGAGGCTATATACAGGGGGTGCCGGACCAGAGTCAATGTGGAGGCTATATACAGGGGGTGCCGGTACAGAGTCAATGTGGAGGCTATATACATGGGGGTGCCGGTACAGAGTCAATGTGGAGGCTATATACAGGGGGTGCCTGTACAGAGTCAATGTGGAGGCTATATACAGGGGGTGCCGGACCAGAGTCAATGTGGAGGCTATATACAGGGGGTGCCGGACCAGAGTCAATGTGGAGGCTATATACAGGGGGTGCCGGACAGAGTCAATGTGGAGGCTATATACAGGGGGTGCCGGACCAGAGTCAATGTGGAGGCTATATACAGGGGGTGCCGGACCAGAGTCAATGTGGAGGCTATATACAGGGGTGCCAGTACAGAGTCAATGTCTAGAGGCTATATACAGGGGGTGCCGGACCAGAGTCAATGTGGAGGCTATATACAGGGGGTGCGGACCAGAGTCAATGTGGAGGCTATATACAGGGGGTGCCGGACCAGAGTCAATGTGGAGGCTATATACAGGGTGCGGTACAGAGTCAATGTGGAGACTATATACAGGGTGCCGGTACAGAGTCAATGTGGAGGCTATATACAGGGGGTGCCGGACCAGAGTCAATGTGGAGGCTATATACAGGGGGGTGCCGGACCAGAGTCAATGTGGAGGCTATATACAGGGGTGCCGGACCAGAGTCAATGTGGAGGCTATATACAGGGGGTGCGGACAGAGTCAATGTGGAGGCTATATACAGGGGGTGCCGGTACAGAGTCAATGTGGAGGCTATATACAGGGGGTGCCGGACCAGAGTCAATGTGGAGGCTATATACAGGGGGTGCCGGACCAGAGTCAATGTGGAGGCTATATACAGGGGGTGCCGGACCAGAGTCAATGTGGAGGCTATATACAGGGGGTGCCGGACCAGAGTCAATGTGGAGGCTATATACAGGGGTGCGGTACAGAGTCAATGTGGAGGCTATATACAGGGGGTGCTGGACCAGAGTCAATGTGGAGGCTATATACAGGGGGTGCCGGACCAGAGTCAATGTGGAGGCTATATACAGGGGGTGCCGGACCAGAGTCAATGTGGAGACTATATACAGGGGGTGCCGGACCAGAGTCAATGTGGAGGCTATATACAGGGGGTGCCGGACCAGAGTCAATGTGGAGGCTATATACAGGGGGTGCCGGTACAGAGTCAATGTGGAGGCTATATACAGGGGGTGCGGTACAGAGTCAATGTGGAGGCTATATACAGGGGGTACCGGTACAGAGTCAATGTGGAGGCTATATACAGGGAGTGCCGGACCAGAGTCAATGTGGAGGCTATATACAGGGGGTGCCGGACCAGAGTCAATGTGGAGGCTATATACAGGGGGTGCCGGACCAGAGTCAATGTGGAGGCTATATACAGGGGGGTGCGGTACAGAGTCAATGTGGAGGCTATATACAGGGGGTGCCGGTACAGAGTCAATGTAGAGCTATATACAGGGGGTGCCGGACCAGAGTCAATGTGGAGGCTATATATACAGGGGGTGCCGGACCAGAGTCAATGTGAGGCTATATACAGGGGGTGCTGGTACAGAGTCAATGTGGAGGCTATATACAGGGGGTGCCGGACCAGAGTCAATGTGGAGGCTATATACAGGGGGTGCCGGACCAGAGTCAATGTGGATGGCTATATACAGGGGGTGCTGGTACAGAGTCAATGTGGAGGCTATATACAGGGGGTGCCGGTACAGAGTCAATGTGGAGGCTATATACAGGGGGTGCCGGTACAGAGTCAATGTGGAGGCTATATACAGGGGGTGCCGGACCAGAGTCAATGTGGAGGCTATATACAGGGGGTGCCGGACCAGAGTCAATGTGGAGGCTATATACAGGGGGTGCCGGACCAGAGTCAATGTGGAGGCTATATACAGGGGGTGCCGGACCAGAGTCAATGTGGAGGCTATATACAGGGGGTGCCGGACCAGAGTCAATGTGGAGGCTATATACAGGGGGTGCCGGTACAGAGTCAATGTGGAGACTATATACAGGGGGGTGCCGGACAGAGTCAATGTGGAGGCTATATACAGGGGGTGCCGGACAGAGTCAATGTGGAGGCTATATACAGGGGGTGCCGGACCAGAGTCAATGTGGAGGCTATATACAGGGGGTGCCGGACCAGAGTCAATGTGGAGGCTATATACAGGGGGTACAGGTACAGAGTCAATGTGGAGGCTATATACAGGGGGTGCCGGACCAGAGTCAATGTGGAGGCTATATACAGGGGGTGCCGGACCAGAGTCAATGTGGAGGCTATATACAGGGGGTGCCAGTACAGAGTCAATGTGGAGCTATATACAGGGGGTGCCGGACCAGAGTCAATGTGGAGGCTATATACAGGGGGTGCCGGACCAGAGTCAATGTGGAGGCTATATACAGGGGGTGCCGGACAGAGTCAATGTGGAGGCTATATACAGGGGTGCGGTACAGAGTCAATGTGGAGGCTATATACAGGGGTACCGGTACAGAGTCAATGTGGAGGCTATATACAGGGGGTGCCGGTACCAGAGTCAATGTGGAGGCTATATACAGGGGGGTGCCGGACCAGAGTCAATGTGGAGGCTATATACAGGGGGTGCCGGTACAGAGTCAATGTGGAGGCTATATACAGGGGGTGCCGGTACAGAGTCAATGTGGAGGCTATATACAGGGGGTGCGGTACAGAGTCAATGTGGAGGCTATATACAGGGGGTGCGGACCAGAGTCAATGTGGAGGCTATATACAGGGGGGTGCCGGACCAGAGTCAATGTGGAGACTATATACAGGGGGTGCGGACCAGAGTCAATGTGGAGGCTATATACAGGGGGTGCCGGACCAGAGTCAATGTGGAGGCTATATACAGGGGGTGCCGGTACAGAGTCAATTTGGAGGCTATATACAGGGGGTAACGGTACAGAGTCAATGTGGAGACTATATACAGGGGGTACCGGACAGAGTCAATGTGGAGGCTATATACAGGGGGTGCCGGACCAGAGTCAATGTGGAGGCTATATACAGGGGGTGCCGGACCAGAGTCAATGTGGAGGCTATATACAGGGGGTGCCGGACCAGAGTCAATGTGGAGGCTATATACAGGGGGTGCCGGTACAAAGTCAATGTGGAGGCTATATACAGGGGGGTGCCGGTACAGAGTCAATGTAGAGATTATATACAGGGGGGTGCCGGACCAGAGTCAATGTGGAGGCTATATACAGGGGGTGCCGGACCAGAGTCAATGTGATGGCTATATACAGGGGGTGCTGGTACAGAGTCAATGTGGAGGCTATATACAGGGGGTGCCGGTACAAAGTCAATGTGGAGGCTATATACAGGGGGTGCCGGACCAGAGTCAATGTGATGGCTATATACAGGGGGTGCTGGTACAGAGTCAATGTGGAGGCTATATACAGGGGGTGCCGGACAGAGTCAATGTGGAGGCTATATACAGGGGGTGCCGGTACAGAGTCAATGTGGAGGCTATATACAGGGGGTGCGGACCAGAGTCAATGTGGAGGCTATATACAGGGGGTGCCGGACCAGAGTCAATGTGGAGGCTATATACAGGGGGTGCAAGACCAGAGTCAATGTGGAGGATATATACAGGGGGTGCTGGGACCAGAGTCAATGTGGAGGCTATATACAGGGGGTGCCGGACCAGAGTCAATGTGGAGGCTATATACAGGGGGTGCCGGACCAGAGTCAATGTGGAGACTATATACATGGGGGTGCCGGTACAGAGTCAATGTGGAGGCTATATACAGGGGGTGCCGGTACAGAGTCAATGTGGAGACTATATACAGGGGGTGCCGGACCAGAGTCAATGTGGAGGCTATATACAGGGGGTGCCGGACCAGAGTCAATGTGGAGGCTATATACAGGGGGTGCCGGTACAGAGTCAATGTGGAGGCTATATACAGGGGGTGCCGGACCAGAGTCAATGTGGAGGCTATATACAGGGGGTGCCGGACCAGAGTCAATGTGGAGGCTATATACAGGGGGTGCCAGTACAGAGTCAATGTGGAGGCTATATACAGGGGGTGCCGGACCAGAGTCAATGTGGAGGCTATATACAGGGGGTGCCGGACCAGAGTCAATGTGGAGGCTATATACAGGGGGTACCGGACAGAGTCAATTTGGAGGCTATATACAGTGGGTAACGGTACAGAGTCAATGTGGAGACTATATACAGGGGGTACCGGTACAGAGTCAATGTGGAGGCTATATACAGGGGGGTGCCGGACCAGAGTGAATGTGGAGGCTATATACAGGGGGGTGCCGGACCAGAGTCAATGTGGAGGCTATATACAGGGGGTGCCGGTACAGAGTCAATGTGGAGACTATATACAGGGGGTACCGGTACAGAGTCAATGTGGAGGCTATTTACAGGGGTGCCGGACAGAGTCAATGTGGAGGCTATATACAGGGGGTGCCGGACCAGAGTCAATGTGGAGGCTATATACAGGGGGGTGCCGGTATAGAGTCAATGTGGAGACTATATACAGGGGGTGCCGGACCAGAGTCAATGTGGAGGCTATATACAGGGGGGTGCCGGTAGAGAGTCAATGTGGAGGCTATATACAAGGGGTGCCGGTACAGAGTCAATGTGGAGATTATATACAGGGGGGTGCTGGACCAGAGTCAATGTGGAGGCTATATACAGGGGGGTGCCGGACCAGAGTCAATGTGGAGGCTATATACAGGGGGGTGCCGGACCAGAGTCAATGTGGAGACTATATACAGGGGGGTGCCGGACCAGAGTCAATGTGGAGGCTATATACAGGGGGGTGCCGGACCAGAGTCAATGTGGAGGCTATATGCAGGGGGTACCGGTACAGAGTCAATTTGGAGGCTATATACAGTGGGTAACGGTACAGAGTCAATGTGGAGACTATATACAGGGGGTACCGGTACAGAGTCAATGTGGAGGCTATATACAGGGGGGTGCCGAACCAGAGTGAATGTGGAGGCTATATACAGGGGGTAACGGTACAGAGTCAATGTGGAGACTATATACAGGGGGTACCGGACCAGAGTCAATGTGGAGGCTATATACAGGGGGTGCCGGACCAGAGTCAATGTGGAGGCTATATACAGGGGGTGCCGGACCAGAGTCAATGTGGAGGCTATATACAGGGGGTGCCGGACCAGAGTCAATGTGGAGGCTATATACAGGGGTGCCGGACCAGAGTCAATGTGGATGGCTATATACAGGGGGCTGGTACAGAGTCAATGTGGAGGCTATATACAGGGGGTGCCGTTACAAAGTCAATGTGGAGGCTATTTACAGGGGGTGCCGGTACAGAGTCAATGTGGAGGCTATATACAGGGGGGTGCCGGACCAGAGTCAATGTGGAGGCTATATACAGGGGGTGCCGGACCAGAGTCAATGTGGAGGCTATATACAGGGGGTGCCGGACCAGAGTCAATGTGGAGGCTATATACAGGGGGTGCCGGTACAGAGTCAATGTGGAGACTATATACAGGGGGTGCCGGACCAGAGTCAATGTGGAGGCTATATACAGGGGGTGCCGGTAGAGAGTCAATGTGGAGGCTATATACAGGGGTGCCGGACAGAGTCAATGTGGAGGCTATATACAGGGGGTGCTGGACCAGAGTCAATGTGGAGGCTATATACAGGGGGGTGCCGGACCAGAGTCAATGTGGAGGCTATATACAGGGGGGTGCCGGACCAGAGTCAATGTGGAGACTATATACAGGGGGGTGCCGGACCAGAGTCAATGTGGAGGCTATATACAGGGGGTGCCGGACCAGAGTCAATGTGGAGGCTATATGCAGGGGGTACCGGTACAGAGTCAATTTGGAGGCTATATACAGTGGGTAACGGTACAGAGTCAATGTGGAGACTATATACAGGGGGTACCGGTACAGAGTCAATGTGGAGGCTATATACAGGGGGTGCCGAACCAGAGTGAATGTGGAGGCTATATACAGGGGGGTGCCGGACCAGAGTGAATGTGGAGGCTATATACAGGGGGTGCCGGACCAGAGTCAATGTGGAGGCTATATACAGGGCGGTGCCGGACCAGAGTCAATGTGGAGGCTATATACAGGGGGTGCCGGACCAGAGTCAATGTGGAGGCTATATACAGGGGGTGCCGGACCAGAGTCAATGTGGAGGCTATATACAGGGGCTGCCGGACCAGAGTCAATGTGGAGGCTATATACAGGGGGCTGGTACAGAGTCAATGTGGAGGCTATATACAGGGGGTGCCGTTACAAAGTCAATGTGGAGGCTATTTACAGGGGGTGCCGGTACAGAGTCAATGTGGAGGCTATATACAGGGGGTGCCGGACCAGAGTCAATGTGGAGGCTATATACAGGGGGTGCCGGTATAGAGTCAATGTGGAGACTATATACAGGGGGTGCCGGACCAGAGTCAATGTGGAGGCTATATACAGGGGGGTGCCGGACCAGAGTCAATGTGGAGGCTATATACAGGGGGGTGCCGGACCAGAGTCAATGTGGAGGCTATATACAGGGTGGTGCCGGTAGAGAGTCAATGTGGAGGCTATATACAGGGGGTGCCGGTACAGAGTCAATGTGGAGATTATATACAGGGGGGTGCTGGACCAGAGTCAATGTGGAGGCTATATACAGGGGGGTGCCGTACCAGAGTCAATGTGGAGGCTATATACAGGGGGGTGCCGGACCAGAGTCAATGTGGAGACTATATACAGGGGGGTGCCGGACCAGAATCAATGTGGAGGCTATATACAGGGGGGTGCCGGACCAGAGTCAATGTGGAGGCTATATACAAGGGGGTACCGGTACAGAGTCAATGTGGAGGCTATATACAGTGGGTAACGGTACAGAGTCAATGTGGAGACTATATACAGGGGGTACCAGTACAGAGTCAATGTGGAGGCTATATACAGGGGGGTGCCGAACCAGAGTGAATGTGGAGGCTATATACAGGGGGGTGCCGGACCAGAGTGAATGTGGAGGCTATATACAGGGGGCTGCCGGACCAGAGTCAATGTGGAGGCTATATACAGGGCGGTGCCGGACCAGAGTCAATGTGGAGGCTATATACAGGGGGGTGCCGGACCAGAGTCAATGTGGAGGCTATATACAGGGGGGTTCTGGTACAGAGTCAATGTGGAGGCTATGTACAGGGTGTGCCAGACCAGAGTCAATGTGGAGGCTATATATAGGGGGTGCTGGACCAGAGTCAATGTGGAGGCTATATACAGGGGGGTGCCGGACCAGAGTCAATGTGGAGGCTATATACAGGGGGTGCCGGACCAGAGTCAATGTGGAGGCTATATACAGGGGGTGCCAGTACAGAGTCAATGTAGAGACTATATACAGGGGGTACCGGTACAGAGTCAATGTGGAGGCTATATACAGGGGGGTGCCGGACCAGAGTGAATGTGGAGGCTATATACAGGGGGGTGCCGGACCAGAGTCAATGTGGAGGCTATATACAGGGGGTGCCGGACCAGAGTCAATGTGGAGGCTATATACAGGGGGTGCCGGACCAGAGTCAATGTGGAGGCTATATACAGGGGGTGCCGGACCAGAGTCAATGTGGAGGCTATATACAGGGGGTGCCGGACCAGAGTCAATGTGGAGGCTATATACAGGGGGTGCCGGACCAGAGTCAATGTGGAGGCTATATACAGGGGGTGCCGGACCAGAGTCAATGTGGAGGCTATATACAGGGGGTGCCGGACCAGAGTCAATGTGGAGGCTATATACAGGGGGTGCTGGACCAGAGTCAATGTGATGGCTATATACAGGGGGTGCCGGACCAGAGTCAATGTGGAGGCTATATACAGGGGGTGCCGGTACAGAGTCAATGTGGAGACTATATACAGGGGGGTACCGGTACAGAGTCAATGTGGAGGCTATTTACAGGGGGTGCCGGTACAGAGTCAATGTGGAGGCTATATACAGGGGGTGCCGGACCAGAGTCAATGTAGAGATTATATACAGGGGGTGCCGGACCAGAGTCAATGTGGAGGCTATATACAGGGGGGTGCCGGACCAGAGTCAATGTGGAGGCTATATACAGGGGGTACCGGTACAGAGTCAATGTGGATGGCTATATACAGGGGGTGCCGGACCAGAGTCAATGTGGAGACTATATACAGGGGGTGCCGGACCAGAGTCAATGTGGAGGCTATATACAGGGGGGTGCGGACCAGAGTCAATGTGGAGGCTATATACAGGGGTGCCGGTACAGAGTCAATTTGGAGGCTATATACAGTGGGTAACGGTACAGAGTCAATGTGGAGACTATATACAGGGGGTACCGGTACAGAGTCAATGTGGAGGCTATATACAGGGGGTGCCGGACCAGAGTCAATGTGGAGGCTATATACAGGGGGGTGCCGGACCAGAGTCAATGTGGAGGCTATATACAGGGGGTGCCGGACCAGAGTCAATGTGGAGGCTATATACAGGGGGGGTGCCGGACCAGAGTCAATGTGGAGGCTATATACAGGGGGTGCCGGACCAGAGTCAATGTGGAGGCTATATACAGGGGGTGCCGGACCAGAGTCAATGTGGAGGCTATATACAGGGGGCTGCCGGACCAGAGTCAATGTGATGGCTATATACAGGGGGCTGGTACAGAGTCAATGTGGAGATTATATACAGGGGGTGCCGTTACAAAGTCAATGTGGAGGCTATTTACAGGGGGTGCCGGTACAGAGTCAATGTGGAGGCTATATACAGGGGGTGCCGGACCAGAGTCAATGTGGAGGCTATATACAGGGGGTGCCGGTATAGAGTCAATGTGGAGACTATATACAGGGGGGTGCCGGACCAGAGTCAATGTGGAGGCTATATACAGGGGGGTGCCGGACCAGAGTCAATGTGGAGGCTATATACAGGGGGTGCCGGACCAGAGTCAATGTGGAGGCTATATACAGGGGGTGCCGGTAGAGAGTCAATGTGGAGGCTATATACAGGGGTGCCGGTACAGAGTCAATGTGGAGATTATATACAGGGGGTGCTGGACCAGAGTCAATGTGGAGGCTATATACAGGGGGTGCCGGACCAGAGTCAATGTGGAGGCTATATACAGGGGGTGCCGGACCAGAGTCAATGTGGAGGCTATATACAGGGGTACCGGTACAGAGTCAATGTGGAGGCTATATACAGTGGGTAACGGTACAGAGTCAATGTGGAGACTATATACAGGGGGTACCGGTACAGAGTCAATGTGGAGGCTATATACAGGGGGGTGCCGAACCAGAGTGAATGTGGAGGCTATATACAGGGGGGTGCCGGACCAGAGTGAATGTGGAGGCTATATACAGGGGGCTGCCGGACCAGAGTCAATGTGGAGGCTATATACAGGGCGGTGCCGGACCAGAGTCAATGTGGAGGCTATATACAGGGGGGTGCCAGACCAGAGTCAATGTGGAGGCTATATACAGGGGGGTTCTGGTACAGAGTCAATGTGGAGGCTATGTACAGGGTGTGCCAGACCAGAGTCAATGTGGAGGCTATATACAGGGGGTGCTGGACCAGAGTCAATGTGGAGGCTATATACAGGGGGTGCCGGACCAGAGTCAATGTGGAGGCTATATACAGGGGGTGCCGGACCAGAGTCAATGTGGAGGCTATATACAGGGGGGTGCCAGTACAGAGTCAATGTGGAGACTATATACAGGGGGTACCGGTACAGAGTCAATGTGGAGGCTATATACAGGGGGTGCCGGACCAGAGTCAATGTGGAGGCTATACAGGGGGTGCCGGACCAGAGTCAATGTGGAGGCTATATACAGTGGGGTGCCGGACCAGAGTCAATGTGGAGGCTATATACAGGGGGTGCCGGACCAGAGTCAATGTGGAGGCTATATACAGGGGGTGCCGGACCAGAGTCAATGTGGAGGCTATATACAGGGGGTGCCGGACCAGAGTCAATGTGGAGGCTATATATAGGGGTGCCGGACCAGAGTCAATGTGGAGGCTATATACAGGGGGTGCCAGACCAGAGTCAATGTGGAGGCTATATACAGGGGGTGCCGGACCAGAGTCAATGTGGAGGCTATATACAGGGGGTGCCGGACCAGAGTCAATGTGGAGGCTATATACAGGGGGTGCCGGACCAGAGTCAATGTGGAGGCTATTATACAGGGGGTGCTGGACCAGAGTCAATGTGATGGCTATATACAGGGGTGCTGGTACAGAGTCAATGTGGAGGCTATATACAGGGGGTGCCGGTACAAAGTCAATGTGGAGGCTATATACAGGGGGTGCCGGTACAGAGTCAATGTGGAGGCTATATACAGGGGGTGCCGGACCAGAGTCAATGTGGAGGCTATATAGAGGGGGTGCCGGTAGAGAGTCAATGTGGAGGCTATATACAGGGGGTGCCGGTACAGAGTCAATGTGGAGATTATATACAGGGGGGTGCCGGACCAGAGTCAATGTGGAGGCTATATACAGGGGGGTGCCGGACCAGAGTCAATGTGGAGGCTATATACAGGGGTGCCGGACCAGAGTCAATGTGATGGCTATATACAGGGGTGCTGGTACAGAGTCAATGTGGAGGCTATATACAGGGGGGTGCCGGTACAAAGTCAATGTGGAGGCTATATACAGGGGGTGCCGGTACAGAGTCAATGTGGAGGCTATATACAGGGGGGTGCCGGACCAGAGTCAATGTGGAGGCTATATACAGGGGGGTGCCGGTAGAGAGTCAATGTGGAGACTATATACAGGGGGTGCCGGTACAGAGTCAATGTGGAGACTATATACAGGGGGGTGCCTGTACAGAGTCAATGTGGAGGCTATATACAGGGGGGTGCCGGACCAGAGTCAATGTGGAGGCTATATACAGGGGGGTGCCGGACCAGAGTCAATGTGGAGGCTATATACAGGGGGTACCGGTACAGAGTCAATCTGGAGACTATATACAGGGGGATGCCGGACCAGAGTCAATGTGGAGGCTATATACAGGGGGTACCGGTACAGAGTCAATGTGGAGGCTATGTACAGGGTGTGCCAGACCAGAGTCAATGTGGAGGCTATATATAGGGGGTGCCGGACCAGAGTCAATGTGGAGGCTATATACAGGGGGGTGCCGGACCAGAGTCAATGTGGAGGCTATATACAGGGGGGTGCCGGACCAGAGTCAATGTGGAGGCTATATACAGGGGGTGCTGGTACAGAGTCAATGTGGAGGCTATATACAGGGGGTGCCGGTACAAAGTCAATGTGGAGGCTATATACAGGGGGTACCGGTACAGAGTCAATGTGGAGGCTATATACAGGGGGTGCTGGTACAGAGTCAATGTGGAGGCTATATACAGGGGGTGCCAGTACAGAGTCAATGTAGAGACTATATACAGGGGGTACCGGTACAGAGTCAATGTGGAGGCTATATACAGGGGGTGCCGGACCAGAGTCAATGTGGAGGCTATATACAGGGGGTGCCGGACCAGAGTCAATGTGGAGGCTATATACAGGGGGTGCCGGACCAGAGTCAATGTGGAGGCTATATACAGGGGGTGCCGGACCAGAGTCAATGTGGAGGCTATATACAGGGGGTGCCGGACCAGAGTCAATGTGGAGGCTATATACAGGGGGTGCCGGTACAAGAGTCAATGTGGAGGCTATATACAGGGGGTGCCGGTACAGAGTCAATGTGGAGGCTATATACAGGGGTGCCGGACCAGAGTCAATGTGGAGGCTATATACAGGGGGTGCCGGTACCAGAGTCAATGTGGAGGCTATATACAGGGGGTGCCGGTACAGAGTCAATGTGGAGATTATATACAGGGGGGTGCCGGACCAGAGTCAATGTGGAGGCTATATACAGGGGGGTGCCGGACCAGAGTCAATGTGGAGGCTATATACAGGGGGTGCCGGACCAGAGTCAATGTGGAGGCTATATACAGGGGGTGCCGGACCAGAGTCAATGTGGAGGCTATATACAGGGGGTGCCGGTACAGAGTCAATGTGGAGGCTATATACAGGGGGTGCCGGACCAGAGTCAATGTGGAGGCTATATACAGGGGGTGCTGGACCAGAGTCAATGTGGAGGCTATATACAGGGGGTGCTGGACCAGAGTCAATGTGGAGGCTATATTCAGGGGGTACCGGTACAGAGTCAATGTGGAGGCTATATACAGGGGCATTCCGGTACAAAGTCAATGTGGAGGCTATATACAGGGTGGTGCCGGACCAGAGTGAATGTGGAGGCTATATACAGGGGGGTGCCGGACCAGAGTCAATGTGGAGGCTATATACAGGGGGGTGCCGGACCAGAGTCAATGTGGAGGCTATATACAGGGGGTGCCGGTACCAGAGTCAATGTGGAGGCTATATACAGGGGGTGCGGACCAGAGTCAATGTGGAGGCTATATACAGGGGGTGCTGGACCAGAGTCAATGTGGAGGCTATATACAGGGGGTGCTGGACCAGAGTCAATGTGGAGGCTATATACAGGGGGTGCTGGTACAGAGTCAATGTGGAGGCTATAGGGGGTACAGAGGGGTGCGGTACAGGGGTACCGGACCAGAGTCAATGTGGAGGCTATATACAGGGGGTGCCGGTACAGAGTCAATGTGGAGGCTATATACAGGGGTGCCGGTACCAGAGTCAATGTGGAGGCTATATACAGGGGGTACACAGAGTCAATGTGGAGGCTATATACAGGGGGTGCCGGACCAGAGTCAATGTGGAGGCTATATACAGGGGGTGCCGGTAGAGCAGGGGTGTCAAAGTCAAATGGACGGAGGGCCAAATAAAAAAATCAGCTACAAGACGAGGGCCGGACTGTTCGAATGTTCATTGAAAAATTTTTAAATGACGCATATAGTCTAGTGAACCTAATTGAACCTACTGAAAACCTAACAAATATATTACAATATGATCAGATAAATAAAGCAATATTTTCTTATGGCTCTGTCAGTAATCTTTAATTTTCAACAGACACAAAAGACAAATTTCCTTTATATAAATATCCCCATAACATGAACATTAAATGAAAGAAACCGGTATTCAAGGCACCATCAGTAGACTATATTTTCTATTTTAGCAAAAGTGGGCTAAATTTACTTCAAAGAAAAAACAATAATAGCAATTTTCTATCATCCACTCAACTGAAATATTTTTAAAATATAATTGGATTGAAATACAAAAAAATAAAGTGCAAAAATCTATTAATCAAAAACAACACTTTGTTTAAGGAGAAGTAACATGCAGTGAAAACAAATATTAAATTTTAACTTTTAAACTTGAACTGAGTAAAAACTCTAAATATGTGATTGCACAGTAATGTTCACTTGTTTGAGGTTGAGGGTGATACTTGGGGTGTCCCATCTTTTCCACAAGTTCATCAATGTTCGGGGTAAGGCTCTGAGCTGAAGAAATCCTCAGAATTGAGTGGAGGTGTTCAGCAGTAAGTGGACTTCTGTGTGATGTTTTGTTCAGGTTCATCAAAGAAAACAGTTGTTCACACAGGTATGTGCTGCCAAACATAGACAACGTTTGAGCAGCCTGGATGCGCAGCTGGGGCATTGTGCCGGGAGGAAACGGGGAACTCCGCAGCACCCACTGCCGCATATTTTGCCCTCAGTGCATCATTGCATTGGAGGTCAATCAACTCCATTTGGAGGTTTGGTGGTGAGCTTTCCACGTCAACAGCAAATGGGTTACCAGCAGTTCCAACCTGCTTTTTTGTGCTTCAAAGTCAGCAAATCGGCGTCGAAAGTCAGCGGCAAGCATACCTATTTTATCAGCCAACTGTGTGCTCGGGAACGCACTGGTAGAGAGCTTCTCTTTCATGGTCTGGCAGCTGGGAAAGTGGCTCAAATTTTCTTTCCGCATCTGCGTCTCCCACAGAGTCAGTTTGGTTTTAAATGCCTTCACTGTACTGTACATATCAGAGATGACACGATCCCGACCCTGCAGCTGCAAGTTTATTGCATTCAGATGACTCGTAATGTCACACAGAAAAGCCATTTCACACAGAAACATTTCGTCTCGGAGTTGTGTTGTGTCTTTCCCTTTGCTGTCCAAGAACAGACAAAGAAGCTTCGAAACATCTTTGAAGCACCTTTCCTGGCTTAGCCATCGCACCTCTGTGTGATAAGGCAAATCACCATGCTCCGTTTCTAACTCCGTCAGAAATGCCTTGAACTGGCGGTGATTCAAACCTTTGGCTCTGATAAAGTTAACTGTGCGCGTGATGATGCTCATTACATGCTCCATTTTCAAGGCTTTACCGCACAACGCTTCCTGGTGTATGATACAATGATAAGCTGTCAGCTCACCTGTCGCGTTTTCCTCTTGCATCTTTTCCCGTATCTTCGCCACCAGTCCGCTCCTGTGTCCACACATCGCAGGTGCTCCGTCGGTTGTCAAACCCAGAGTTTTTCCCAAGGCAGCTCCATCTCATTTACACATCTTGACACCTCTTCATACAAATCATGCCCCGTAGTTGTGCCATGCATAGGACGTAAAGCCAAAAACTCCTCTGTCACGCTTAGGTTGGAGTCCACTCCGCGGATGAAAATTGACAACTGGGCAATGTCAGAAATGTCGGTGCTCTCATCCACAGCCAAGGAATATGCAATAAAATCTTTTCCCTTTTTCACAAGCTGCTCTTTTAGATTGATGGACAACTGGTCTACTCTCTCGGCAATGGTGTTTCTGCTCAGACTCACATTTAAAAGAGTTGCCTTTTTCTGGGCAAACTTCGTCACAAACTTTAATCATGCAGTTTTTGATGAAATCCCCTCCGTAAATGGCCGGGCTGATTTAGCGATCTCTTCTGCCAAAAATAAAACTGGCCTTGACAGCAGCCTGGCCTTGTGATTTGGCTTTTTTTGAACAGAGCCTGTCGAGATTTGAGGCCTCGTTTTAATTCCTCTGCCTTTTGTAGCCTTTGTTCCATGTCCATATTCTTGTTTTTGTCCGCGTGTTTCGTTTCATAATGTCGTCTCAGATTATACTCTTTCAGTACCGCCACACTTTCTCCACACAGAAGACACACAGGTTTTCCAGCTACCTTCGTGAACATATACTCCGACTCCCACCTTGTTTGAAACCCCCGGTTCTCAGTATCCACCTTCCGTTTTGCCATTTTTGATGGGTATCTGAAAGTTAATTTTACTGTGATGCTGACGACTGCTGTGCCAATAAATATTGAAATGAAGCAGCCTACTGCTCGGTGCGTCACCTTTGCATTGTGGGAAATGTAGTATTGGTGCGTGTAAAAGATCTGCGGGCTGCCGGCTTGCTGCGGGCCGGTTCTAATAATAAATCAAGATCATCCCAGGGGCCGTAAAAAACCTTCTTGCGGGCCGGATGTGGCCCGCGGGCCTTGACTCTGACATATGTGCGGTAGAGAGTCAATGTGGAGGCTATATACAGGGGGTGCCGGTACAGAGTCAATGTGGAGATTATATACAGGGGGGTGCCGGACCAGAGTCAATGTGGAGGCTATATACAGGGGGTGCCGGACCAGAGTCAATGTGGAGGCTATATACAGGGGGGTGCCGGACCAGAGTCAATGTGGAGGCTATATACAGGGGGTGCCGGTAGAGAGTCAATGTGGAGGCTATATACAGGGGGTGCCGGTACAGAGTCAATGTGGAGACTATATACAGGGGGTGCCTGTACAGAGTCAATGTGGAGGCTATATACAGGGGGTGCCGGACCAGAGTCAATGTGGAGGCTATATACAGGGGGTGCTGGTAGAGAGTCAATGTGGAGGCTATATACAGGGGGTGCCGGTACAGAGTCAATGTGGAGGCTATATACAGGGGGTGCCGGACCAGAGTCAATGTGGAGGCTATATACAGGGGGTGCCGGACCAGAGTCAATGTGGAGGCTATATACAGGGGTGCCGGACCAGAGTCAATGTGGAGGCTATATACAGGGGGTGCCGGACCAGAGTCAATGTGGAGGCTATATACAGGGGGTGCCGGACCAGAGTCAATGTGGAGGCTATATACAGGGGGTACCGGACAGAGTCAATCTGTGGAGACTATATACAGGGGGTGCCGGACCAGAGTCAATGTGGAGGCTATATACAGGGGTACCGGTACAGAGTCAATGTGGAGGCTATATACAGGGTGTGCCAGACCAGAGTCAATGTGGAGGCTATATAGGGGGTGGCGGACCAGAGTCAATGTGGAGGCTATATACAGGGGGTGCCGGACCAGAGTCAATGTGGAGGCTATATACAGGGGGTGCCGGACCAGAGTCAATGTGGAGGCTATATACAGGGGGTGCTGGTACAGAGTCAATGTGGAGGCTATATACAGGGGGTGCCGGTACAAAGTCAATGTGGAGGCTATATACAGGGGGTGCCGGTACAGAGTCAATGTGGAGGCTATATACAGGGGGGTGCCGGACCAGAGTCAATGTGGAGGCTATATACAGGGGGGTGCCGGTAGAGAGTCAATGTGGAGGCTATATACAGGGGGTGCCGGTACAGAGTCAATGTGGAGGCTATATACAGGGGGGTGCCGGACTAGAGTCAATGTGGAGGCTATATACAGGGGGGTGCCGGTACAGAGTCAATGTGGAGGCTATATACAGGGGGGTGCCGGACCAGAGTCAATGTGGAGGCTATATACAGGGGGGTGCCGGTAGAGAGTCAATGTGGAGGCTATATACAGGGGGTGCCGGTACAGAGTCAATGTGGAGATTATATACAGGGGGGTGCCGGACCAGAGTCAATGTGGAGGCTATATACAGGGGGGTGCCGGACCAGAGTCAATGTGGAGGCTATATACAGGGGGTGCCGGACCAGAGTCAATGTGATGGCTATATACAGGGGGTGCTGGTACAGAGTCAATGTGGAGGCTATATACAGGGGGTGCCGGTACAAAGTCAATGTGGAGGCTATATACAGGGGGGTGCCGGTACAGAGTCAATGTGGAGGCTATATACAGGGGGGTGCCGGACCAGAGTCAATGTGGAGGCTATATACAGGGGGTTCTGGTAGAGAGTCAATGTGGAGACTATATACAGGGGGTGCCGGTACAGAGTCAATGTGGAGACTTTATACAAGGGGGTGCCTGTACAGAGTCAAAGTGGAGGCTATATACAGGGGGGTGCCGGACCAGAGTCAATGTGGAGGCTATATACAGGGGGTGCTGGTAGGCTAGAGTCAATGTGGAGGCTATATACAGGGGGTGCGGACCAGAGTCAATGTGGAGGCTATATACAGGGGGGTGCCGGACCAGAGTCAATGTGGAGGCTATATACAGGGGGTGCCGGTACCAGAGTCAATGTGGAGGCTATATACAGGGGGTGCTGGTACAGAGTCAATGTGGAGGCTATATACAGGGGGTGCCGGTACAGAGTCAATGTGGAGGCTATATACAGGGGGTGCCGGTACAGAGTCAATGTGGAGGCTATATACAGGGGGTGCCGGACCAGAGTCAATGTGGAGGCTATATACAGGGGGGTGCCGGTATAGAGTCAATGTGGAGACTATATACAGGGGGGTGCCGGACCAGAGTCAATGTGGAGGCTATATACAGGGGGTGCCGGACCAGAGTCAATGTGGAGGCTATATACAGGGGGTGCCGGACCAGAGTCAATGTGGAGGCTATATACAGGGGGGTGCCGGTAGAGAGTCAATGTGGAGGCTATATACATTGGGTGCCGGTACAGAGTCAATGTGGAGATTATATACAGGGGGGTGCTGGACCAGAGTCAATGTGGAGGCTATATACAGGGGGTGCCGGACCAGAGTCAATGTGGAGGCTATATACAGGGGGTGCCGGACCAGAGTCAATGTGGAGACTATATACAGGGGGTGCCGGACCAGAGTCAATGTGGAGGCTATATACAGGGGGTGCGGTACAGAGTCAATGTGGAGGCTATATACAGGGGGTGCCGGACCAGAGTCAATGTGGAGGCTATATACAGGGGGGTTCCGGTAGAGAGTCAATGTGGAGACTATATACAGGGGGGTGCCGGTACAGAGTCAATGTGGAGACTATATACAAGGGGGTGCCTGTACAGAGTCAAAGTGGAGGCTATATACAGAGGGGTGCCGGACCAGAGTCAATGTGGAGGCTATATACAGGGGGGTGCTGGTAGAGAGTCAATGTGGAGGCTATATACAGGGGGTGCCGGTACAGAGTCAATGTGGAGATTATATACAGGGGGGTGCCGGACCAGAGTCAATGTGGAGGCTATATACAGGGGGTGCCGGACCAGAGTCAATGTGGAGGCTATATACAGGGGGTGCCGGACCAGAGTCAATGTGGAGACTATATACAGGGGGTGCCGGACCAGAGTCAATGTGGAGGCTATATACAGGGGGTGCCGGACCAGAGTCAATGTGGAGGCTATATACAGGGGGTGCTGGTACAGAGTCAATGTGGAGGCTATATACAGGGGGTGCCGGTACAAAGTCAATGTGGAGGCTATATACAGGGGGGTGCCGGTACAGAGTCAATGTGGAGGCTATTTACAGGGGGTGCCGGACCAGAGTCAATGTGGAGGCTATATACAGGGGGTGCCGGTATAGAGTCAATGTGGAGGCTATATACAGGGGGTGCCGGACCAGAGTCAATGTGGAGGCTATATACAGGGGGTGCCGGAGAGAGTCAATGTGGAGGCTATATACAGGGGGTGCCGGTACAGAGTCAATGTGGAGATTATATACAGGGGGGTGCTGGACCAGAGTCAATGTGGAGGCTATATACAGGGGGGTGCCGGACCAGAGTCAATGTGGAGGCTATATACAGGGGGGTGCCGGACCAGAGTCAATGTGGAGACTATATACAGGGGGGTGCCGGACCAGAGTCAATGTGGAGGCTATATACAGGGGGGTGCCGGACCAGAGTCAATGTGGAGGCTATATACAGGTGGTACCGGTACAGAGTCAATGTGGAGGCTATATACAGTGGGTAACGGTACAGAGTCAATGTGGAGACTATATACAGGGGGTACCGGTACAGAGTCAATGTGGAGGCTATATACAGGGGGGTGCCGAACCAGAGTGAATGTGGAGGCTATATACAGGGGGGTGCCGGACCAGAGTGAATGTGGAGGCTATATACAGGGGGCTGCCGGACCAGAGTCAATGTGGAGGCTATATACAGGGCGGTGCCGCACACACACACACACACACACACACACACACACACACACACACACACACACACACACAGCAGATTTGACAAGGTACAAATCTGTCGTTCGGCCCCTGAACAGGCAGTTAACCCACTGTGGGGCTCTTCTGAATAGGAGACTGAGCTGCCTGACTAGAACTAAGGGATGGCTAGAATCAGCCGACTGATGTTGGCTGTTTTAACAGAAAGTGAGAGATGACGTAGCTAGTACTCTTATCTCGAGAGTGTTCCATATTGAGGTTCAGACCTCCCATCCTATCTGTAGGTGTTCTCCACCTGTCATAGTGCCCAACACCCATTTTCTGGTCTCTTCTCTCTCTCTCTTCTCTCTCTTCTCTCTCTCTCTCTCCCCCCTCTCCCCCCTCTCTCTCTTCTCTCTCTATCTCCCCCCTATATCTCTCTTCTCTCGCTTCTCTCTTCTCTCTCTTCTCTCTCTCTCTCTCTCTCTATCTCTCCCCCTCCCCCTCCCTCTCTCTCTCTCTCTCTTCTCTCTCTCTCTCTCTCTCTCTATCTCCCCCTATCTCTCTCTCTCTCTCTCTCTCTCTCTCTCTCCCTCCCTCCCCCTCTCTCTCTCTCTCTTCTCTCTCCTCTCTCTCTCTCTCTCTCTTCTCTCTCTCTCTCTCTTTCTCCCCCTCTCTCTCCCTCTTCTCCCTCCCTCCCTCCCTCCCTTCCTCCCTCTCCCTCTCTCTCCTCTCTCTTTCTCTCTCTCTCTATCTCTCTCCCCCTCTCCCCCTTCTCTCTCTCTCTCTCTCTCTCTCTCTCTCTCTCTCTATCTCCCCCTATCTCTCTCTTCTCTCTCTTATCTCTCTCTCTCTCTCTCTCCCCCTCTCTCTCTCTCTCTCTCCTCCCTCCCTCCCTCCCTCCCTGACTTTCACATTTACTTGAGTTTTTAGGTTTTAAATATACTTAAGTATCAAAAGTAAATGTACCTGCAAAAAAAAAACGTAAGATTCAAAAGTAAAAATAAAAGTATATATTTTTTTAAGGCAACCAAATAATATATATATATTTTTTAAAATCTACATATAGCCAGGGATACAGTCCAACACTCAAGTCCCCCAGATCAGAGGTAGTATGGATGACCAGGGATGTTCTCTTGATAAGTGTGTGAATTGGACCATTTTCCTGTCCTGCTAAGCATTCAAAATTTACTTTTGAGTGTCAGTGGATTAAAAAGTACAATATATTCTTTAGGAATGTAGTAAAGTAAAATTAAATGTTATCAAACATATAAATAGTAAAGTAAAGTACAGATTCCCCCCAAAACGACTTATATAGTACTTTAAAGTATTTTTACTTAAGTACTTTACACCCCTGCCAATAAACAAGTTTTGTTGATTTCCATTGACTCTGATTAGGCCTTACAAGAAAGGCCTTACTTCCTCATTCCTCTTGCCTTATAATGCAGATGTCTAGCTCTGCATCACAGAAGGTGCTAGGCTTTGTGAGTGAGATCCTAAACTACTATTCAAGCAGATGAAGGGGGCTGATGAAAGATGTTGGTGTGATGAATGTAAAATCTGTTGCTCAACAGACAGTGAAGGGAGAAATGAGGCAGGACATTTCCTTAAGAGAATCAAAGAGAACATTGGAAGCACAATCAGAAGCATTCACAGCTCATGGTTTCTGATATTACAACCTATAAGAATCCAACTGTCTAAATGATGATGTATTATGCTGTGGTTACTAGAAGGATTTACTAGGCTATGTTACTGTAACTCTGGAAGTTTTCACTTTGAATTTAGATAGAGATCCTTGAAGAGTTTATCTATATGTTTCAAGCATGGTCAAAGTCAAGGATCAGGACCAACCTGCAAGGCATCTGGTTAGCACTCTGCAGCTAGATGAAGGATAAAGAGGAGGAAGATGACAAGTGTGTTGTTGTTGTTAACCATGGGATGGATGTAACTCTCACCCCTGCTGAGCTACTGATGGTTCTGGGATGCAGAGAGCAGGAGGCAAGAAAAACAGAGAGTCGACGTGAGGGGAAGAAGAACAGAAGGGGAAGAGCTGAGTGATGTTGCAGCCAGCAGAGGATTGCAGAGCCAGCCCCCGTACTGCCTACATCAGCACCCTTGTCGCCGAAGACAGCGTCAGCAGGGCCAGAGATGTAGTCTGGCAAAGTACCAAAGTAAGTGGTCGAAGGATGGACCATGCAACATGAACTTCTTCCAGACCCCTCCTTTGAGGTCAATAAGTGCAATGAAGAATGGGACTGGGACTGGGACTGGGAATGGGACTGGGACTGGGACTGGGACTGGGAATGGGAATGGGACTGGGACTGGGACTGGGACTGGGAATGGGACTGGGACTGGGACTGGGACTGGGAATGGGACTGGGACTGGGACTGGGAATGGGACTGGGACTGGGACTAGTAGGGACCAGGCATAACTGGTTTTAATGGAGTGGTTGAATAAGGGACATTTCTGTGTAGTATGAACCTGATGTAAGGGGAGGAGTGTGTAAGGATTGCATTACAGTATATACTGCAGCACTTTGTTTGCACGTTACAGATGGTTCTCTTCTCATTTTCTTTGCAGACAGCTTGCTTTTAGAACCTCTCTCTTTTTGGGGCATTTTTGCCATATTTTGTTACTGCTGTTTTTAAGTTCCACTTTTTGTAACATTGTGGTTGGGGTTGGAGTTTGTCACCTTTTCAAAATTCTTCAAGGCATCAGTTAGAAGTAAGCCCCTGTTCTTTACTCACAGGGGAAAGTTCATATATTTGTACTTTTCTTAGCTGAAACAGGATTGGGTTTCCTCAACGTTGGGAGTTAGGGAATTCATAGAGTAGTAGACTCATTGTAAAGGGTTTTGGCTTTAATAAAATATAGGCGGTGGATTTCCTCTTGAGGGGCTACTGCTCGAAATAGAACAGAAAGCTTCCTCTCTTTGTTACAGTGAAATAGAACAGAAAGCTTCCTCTCTTTGTTACAGGGAAATAGAAAAGAAAGCTTCCTCTCTTTGTTACAGTGAAATAGAACAGAAAGCTTCCTCTCTTTGTTACAGTGAAATAGAACAGAAAGCTTCCTATCTTTGTTACAGTGAAATAGAACAGAAAGCTTCCTCTCTTTGTTACAGGGAAATAGAACAGAAAGCTTCCTCTCTTTGTTACAGTGAAATAGAACAGAAAGTTCCTCTCTTTGTTACAGTGAAATAGAACAGAAAGCTTCCTCTCTTTGTTACAGGGAAATAGATCAGAAAGCTTCCTCTCTTTGTTACAGTGAAATAGAACAGAAAGCTTCCTCTCTTTGTTACAGTGAAATAGAACAGAAAGCTTCCTCTCTTTGTTACAGGGAAATAGAACAGAAAGATTCCTCTCTTTGTTACAATTAAATAGAACAGAAAGCTTCCTCTCTTTGTTACAGTGTGGGTTCATGCTTGGGGTGTCTATAGAATGTCTTAGGATGTTAGACTAAGACTGACATGGTGAATATACTGTACCTTTCATCTTGTGGGAAACTAAGACCCATCACGGTGAGTAACTCCAGGTACACAGGTGAAGGGTTTCTGGTGCGCACCCGTGGGTGTAAAGACAATATTTAATTAATTATAACAGTTGCAGAGTGGAGAAAGTATACTCACCACTCAAGTTCCCCGGTTTTTAAAGTCCTAGGAGAGCCTGATGAACTATGGTTCACCCTACCCCTGAGCTGGACATCCCACTGAGTGGTTTAAAAAAAAAGAAGGTTTCTCCCACCCCAGTTGTCGGCCACCGTGTGCTAATCCGGCACCACGTTTGGTATCAGCGGGTCACTAGGATCGGGACTGAGCCTGAAGGGCAACATCCGTAGGTAATAGGCCTGAAGCAGGGGGAACCTAGGCTAGCTCATTAATCTCAAGGGAGAGGCGTACTGTTGAGTAATGTGAGTGGACAGCAGCAGTGCAGGCCCTGTGGCAGAGTCTAAGTCTGCCCGTTAGTCTCTGTCACAGGCGGGCATAGGCCTGCTGATCTAAATGATAAGTGCTGCTTCACACTTCATCATCCACATACAGGACTTGCAGAAGAGCCTCATTAGATAAGCACCACTCAGAATGCAGGCCAAGGCATATGTAATGTTTATCTGACCGCCCGCTCCACTTTAATAGATAGATCCACAGTTACACATAGTACACTGCACAGCAGTGGTCACCAACCTTTCCAGAGTCAAAATCACTTCCTGAGTTCAGATCACTTCCTGAGTCAAGTTCACTTCCTGAGTCAAGTTCACTTCCTGAGTCAAGATCACTTCCTGAGTCAAGATCACTTTCAGAGTCAAAATGCAAGTTGAGATCTACCACTGACTCAAGTTTCTGCATTATTTCTGCCTCACCCACCAATTAAAGTTGTAACTCCTATGACCAGAGAAGCCATAAGCCACTAACAATAACAAGGCAAGCTTATGGGAACACTTTGCTATAGTCATTCATTGCAGCTGCAGTGCTGGTTGTAGCGTGAGTAGAAGTAGGGAGAATGCGCATTTTATGACTTATAAAAGTGTTGAACAAAGTGTTGACAGGGATAGAAAAATAACTGAAACTCACTCATAAAAACAGCAGTTCTTTGCTGTATTGGTTGAGTCTCTCTAGTCATGTGTACTTTGCTGTATTGGTTGAGTCTCTCTAGTCATGTGTACTTTGCTTTATTGGTTGAGTCTCTCTAGTCATGTGTACTTTGCTGTATTGGTTGAGTCTCTCTAGTCATGTGTACTTTGCTGTATTGGTTAGGTCTCTCTAGTCATGTGTACTTTGCTGTATTGGTTGAGTCGCTCTAGTCATGTGTACTTTGCTGTATTGGTTGAGTCTCTCTAGTGATGTGTACTTTGCTGTATTGGTTGAGTCTCTCTAGTCATGTGTACTTTGCTGTATTGGTTGAGTCTCTCTAGTCATGGTTTTATAAAAAGTTTTGAAATGTCACAATATGTACTTTGCTGTGCGTTCAAGGCTTCTTTTTACCTATGGCTCGAGGAAACTGTGCAGACACGGTGATCTGAGCTATCTGATTTGCCAGCGGTAGGCCTATAGGTGCACTTGATTTGTTCTCTGGGTCTGCCGGGTAGGTAGAGTTCTACCTTCAGACACATGAAATGGTTGAAAATGGGAACACTTTGTCTTCACAGCGCTAGGATTGCTGAATCAAGTGCACCTTCTGCCAACAGTGCCAAATCAAATAAGAAAAATATGAATGCAAGGATTTATCATTGTTTAAAATAAAAAAGTTTGGTGATTGACTAGAAATGCCTTGGAGATCGATCAGTCGATTGCGATCGTGATCGGTTGGTGACCACTGCTGTACAAGCATGCACAAACACACATGCATACAGGAAATACAAACACACACTTACAAATCTATATACACTGTGTGTGTGTGTGTGTGTGTGTGTGTGTGTGTGTGTGTGTGTGTGTGTGTGTGTGTGTGTGTGTGTGTGTGTGTGTGTGTGTGTGTGTGTGTGTGTGTGTGTGTGTGTGTGTGTGATAATGCAAAATATGATGTGATGAACTGTGGCAGATTCAGACTGTTTAGGAACAATTTGGCTACATAAGTCTAACAAATGGTATTGCTAAACTCATGTGCTCAGTGTGGCAGTGATCCAGCCCTGCTGTGGACCACTGTCAGTTAAAATAGCAGATTAAAAACTCCACGGGGAGAGCACAGTACACAATCAGATTCAAAACAGTTTACTCTCCCTCATATCACACTCTCCTCTTTGGTCCTCCTCTCTAACTTTCTTCCCATTGATTCACTCTTTTCTCTCTCTCTCCATCCTTCTTTCTCTCTCCCTACTCTCTGCATCTTTCTCATTCACTACCCTTTTAACAGGCTCTCTCTTTCTCTCTCTATCGCTATATATTTCTAGTTATCTCTTAATATTTCTATATTTTTTCTAGTTCTCTCTCTATATCTCTTATATTTCTGGTTGTCTCTCTCTATCTCTATATTTTTCTCGTTGTCTCTCTCTATTTCTCAATATTTTTCTCGTCTCTATATATTTCTAGTTGTCTCTCTCTACATCTCTATGTATTTCTAGTTGTCTCTTTCTCTCACATATTTCCAATTCTCTCTACAGTTATTCTTTTTCTACATATCTAGGTTGTCTCTCTCTATCTCTATATTTTTCTAGTTGTCTCTCTCTATATCTCTCTATATTTCTAGTTGTCTCTCTCTATATCTCTATATATTTCTAGTTGTCCCTTTCTCTATATCTCCATACATTTCTAGTTGTCTCTCTATCTCTATATTTTTCTAGTTGTCTCTCTATATCTCTCTATATTTCTAGTTCTCTCTCTCTATCTCTATATATTTCTAGTTGTCTCTCTCTACATCGCTATGTATTTCTAGTTGTCTCTCTATCTCTATATTTTTCTAGTTGTCTCTCTTTATATCTCTCTATATTTCTAGTTCTCTCTCTCTCTATATCTCTATATATTTCTAGTTGTCTCTCTCTATATCTCTATATATTTCTAGTTGTCCCTTTCTCTATATCTCCATACATTTCTAGTTGTCTCTCTTTATATTTATATATATTTCTAGTTGTCTCTCTCTATATCTCTATATTTTTCTAGCTGTCTCTCTCTCTCTATCCCTATATTTTTCTAGTTGTCTTTCTTTATTCACCTAAATCTGGAACGTCACATTGATCTCGGAGAGTTAGTTGCAGTTGTGTTTCTATATCCAGCAACATCCGGCGCATTGCTAGAGGCAGGAGGCAAAATAGGCAAAGTGGTACTTTTAGTTGAGAGCTTGATAGTTTTACACTGACAGAACCGCACAAAATCCTAAAATCCATCAACATGACAAGCATTATATGTTCAGTACGAGGCTGTCACAATAATTGGATGAAGAGGAGGCAGTTTTTACAACAAAAATGTTTTGAACACCAACCTCTACGACCTGCATCCACCTCCTAAAGAGACATAGTCTTTGCGGCTATATCTCTACATATTTCCAGTTGTCTCGTTCTCTCTACATATTTCCAGTTGTCTTGTTCTCTCTACATATTTCCAGTTGTCTCGTTCTCTCTACATATTTCCAGTTGTCTCGTTCTCTCTACATATTTCCAGTTGTCTCTTTCTCTCTACATATTTCCAGTTGTCTCTTTCTCTCTAAATATGTCCAGTTGTCTCTTTCTCTCTACATATTTCCAGTTGTCTCTTTCTCTCTACATATTTCCAGTTGTCTCTTTCTCTCTATATATTTCCAGTTGTCTCTTTCTCTCTATATATTTCCAGTTGTCTCGTTCTCTCTATATATTTCTAGTTGTCTCTCTCTATTACTCTATATTATTCTAGTTGTCTCTCTCTATAGCTCTTTATATTTCTAGTTGTCTCGCTCTCTCTTTATATATATGTATATATATAATATATATTAATCCTTCTAGTTGTCTCTCTCTGTCTATCTCTATATTTTTCTAGTTGTCTCTCTCTCTGTCCCTATATATTTCTAGTTGTCTCTCTCTCCATTGCTATATTTCTCTAGTTGTCTCAATATCGCTATATATTTCTAGTTGTCTCTCTCTATATATTTTTCTTGTTGTCTCTCTCTATATCTCTCTATATTTCTAATTGTCTCTCTCTCTCCACCACTATATATTTCTAGTTGTCTCTCTCTATATATTTTTCTTGTTGTCTCTCTCTATATCTCTCTATATTTCTAGTTGTCTCTCTCTATATATTTTTTCTTGTTGTCTCTCTATTTTTCTTGTTGTCTCTCCACCACTATATATTTCTATATCTCTCTATATTTCTAATTGTCCACTATATATTTCTCTCTCCACCACTATATATTTCTAGTTGTCTCTCTCTATATATTTTTCTTGTTGTCTCTCTCTATATCTCTCTATATTTCTAATTGTCTCTCTCTCTCCACCACTATATATTTCTAGTTGTCTCTCTCTATATATTTTTCTTGTTGTCTCTCTCTATATCTCTCTATATTTCTAGTTGTCTCTCTCTATATATTTTTCTTGTTGTCTCTCTCTATATCTCTCTATATTTCTAATTGTCTCTCTCTCTCCACCACTATATATTTCTAGTTGTCTCTCTCTATATATTTTTCTTGTTGTCTCTCTCTATATCTCTCTATATTTCTAATTGTCTCTCTCTCTCCACCACTATATATTTCTAGTTGTCTCTCTATATCTCTCTATATTTCTAGTTATATATATATTTTTCTTGTTGTCTCTCTCTATATCTCTCTATATTTCTATTCTCCACCACTATATATTTCTAGTTGTCTCTCTCTATATATTTTTCTTGTTGTCTCTCTCTATATCTCTCTATATATTTCTAGTTGTCTCTCTATATATTTTTCTTGTTGTCTCTCTCTATATTTCTAGTTGTCTCTCTCTCTCTATATTTCTATATATTTTTCTTGTTGTCTCTCTCTATATCTCTCTATATTTCTAATTGTCTCTCTCTCTCCACCACTATATATTTCTAGTTGTCTCTCTCTATATATTTTTCTTGTTGTCTCTCTCTATATCTCTCTATATTTCTAATTGTCTCTCTCTCTCCACCACTATATTTTCTAGTTGTCTCCCTCTCTGTCGCTATATTTTTTTGTATCTCTCTCAATTCAATTCAATTCAAGGGCTTTATTGGCATGGGAAACATGTGTTAACATTGCCAAAGCAAGTGAGGTAGATAATATATAAAGTGAATATATAAAGTGAAATAAACAATAAAAATTAACAGTAAACATCACACATACAGAAGTTTCAAAACAATAAAGACATTACAAATGTCATATTATATATATATACAGTGTTTTAACAATGTACAAATGGTAAAGGACACAAGATAAAATAAATAAGCATAGATATGGGTTGTATTTACAATGGTGTGTGTTCTTCACTGGTTGCCCTTTTCTCGTGGCAACAGGTCACAAATCTTGCTGCTGTGATGACACACTGTGGAATTTCACCCAGTAGATATGGGAGTTTTTCAAAATTGGATTTGTTTTCGAATTCTTTGTGGATCTGTGTAATCTGAGGGAAATATGTCTCTCTAATATGGTCATACATTGGGCAGGAGGTTAGGAAGTGCAGCTCAGTTTCCACCTCATTTTGTGGGCAGTGAGCACATAGCCTGTCTTCTCTTGAGAGCCATGTCTGCCCCTACGGCCTTTCTCAATAGCAAGGCTATGCTCACTGAGTCTGTACATAGTCAAAGCTTTCCTTAATTTTGGGTCAGTCACAGTGGTCAGGTATTCTGCCGCTGTGTACTCTCTGTGTAGGGCCAAATAGCATTCTAGTTTGCTCTGTTTTTTTGTTAATTCTTTCCAATGTGTCAAGTAATTATCTTTTTGTTTTCTCATGATTTGGTTGAGTCTAATTGTGCTGCTGTCCTGGGGCTCTGTAGGGTGTGTTTGTGTTTGTGAACAGAGCCCCAGGACCAGCTTGCTTAGGGGACTCTTCTCCAGGTTCACCTCTCTGTAGGTGATGGCTTTCTTGTGGAAGGTTTGGGAATCACTTCCTTTTAGGTGGTTATAGAATTTAACGTCTCTTTTCTGGATTTTGATAATTAGTGGTTATCGGCCTAATTCTGCTCTGCATGCATTATTTGGTGTCCTACGTTGTACACAGAGGATATTTTTGCAGAATTCTGCGTGCAGAGTCTCAATTTGGTGTTTGTCCCATTTTGTGAAGTCTTGGTTGGTGAGCGGAACCCAGACCTCACAACCATAAAGGGCAATGGGCTCTATGACTGATTCAAGTATTTTTAGCCAAATCCTAATTGGTATGTTGAACTTTATGTTCCTTTTGATGGCATAGAATGACCTTCTTGCCTTGTCTCTCAGATCGTTCACAACTTTGTGGAAGTTACCTGTGGTGCTGATGTTTAGGCCAAGGTATGTATAGTTTTTTGTGTGCTCTAGGGCAACAGTGTCTAGATGGAATTTGTATTTGTGGTCCTGGTGACTGGACCTTTTTTGGAACACCATTATTTTGGTCTTACTGAGATTTACTGTCAGGGCCCAGGTCCGACAGAATCTGTGCATAAGATCTAGGTGCTACTGTAGGCCCTCCTTGGTTGGTGACAGAAGCACCAGATCATCAGCAAACAGCAGACATTTGACTTCGGATTCTAGTAGGGTTAGGCCGGGTGCTGCAGACTTTTCTAGTGCCTGCGCCAATTCGTTGATATATATGTTGAAGAGGGTGGGGCTTAGGAGCTGCATCCCTGTCTAACCCCACGACCCTTGGTGAAGAAATGTGTGTGTTTTTTGCCAATTTTAACCGCACACTTGTTGTTTGTGTACATGGGATTTTATAATGTTGTATGTTTTACCCCCAACACCACTTTCCATCAGTTTGTATAGCAGACCCTCATGCCAAATTGAGTCGAAGGCTTTTTTGAAATCAACAAAGCATGAGAAGACTTTGCCTTTGTTTTAGTTTGTTTGGTGGTCAATTAGGGTGTGCAGGGTGAATACATGGTCTGTTGTACGGTAATTTGGTAAAAAAACAATTTGACATTTGCTCAGTACATTGTTTTCATTGAGGAAGTGTACGAGTCTGCTGTTAATGATAATGCAGAGGATTTTCCCAAGGTTACTGTTGACGCATATTCCACGGTAGTTATTGGGGTCAAATTTGTCTCCACTTTTGTGGATTGGGGTGATCAGTCCTTGGTTCAAATATTGGGGAAGATGCCAGAGCTAAGGATGATGTTAAAGAGTTTTAGTATAGCCAATTGGAATTTGTTGTCTGTATATTTGATAATTTCATTGAGGATACCATCAACACCACAGGCCTTTTTGGGTTGGAGGGTTTTTATTTTGTCCTGTAACTCATTCAATGTAATTGGAGAATCAAGTGGGTTCTGGTAGTCTTTAATAGTTGATTCTAAGATCTGTATTTGATCATGTATATGTTTTTGCTCTTTATTCTTTGTTATAGAGCCAAAAAGATTGGAGAAGTGGTTTACCCATACATCTCCATTTTGGATAGATAATTCTTCGTGTTGTTGTTTGTTTAGTGTTTTCCAATTTTCCCAGAAGTGGTTAGAGTCTATGGATTCTTCAATTACATTGAGCTGATTTCTGACATGCTGTTCCTTCTTTTTCCGTAGTGTATTTCTGTATTGTTTTAGTGATTCACCATAGTGAAGGCGTAGACTCAGGTTTTCCGGGTCTCTATGTTTTTGGTTGGACAGGTTTCTCAATTTCTTTCTTAGATTTTTGCATTCTTCATCAAACCATTTGTCATTATTGTTAATTTTCTTCGGTTTTCTATTTGAGATTTTTAGATTTGATAGGGAAGCTGAGAGGTCAAATATACTGTTAAGATTTTCTACTGCCAAGTTTACACCTTCACTATTACAGTGGAACGTTTTACCCAGGAAATTGTCTAAAAGGGATTGAATTTGTTGTTGCCTAATTGTTTTTTGGTAGGTTTCCAAACTGCATTCCTTCCATCTATAGCATTTCTTATTGTTACTCAGTTCCTTTGGCTTTGATGCCTCATGATTGAGTATTGCTCTGTTTAAGTAGACTGTGATTTTGCTGTGGTCTGATAGGGGTGTCAGTGGGCTGACTGTGAACGCTCTGAGAGAACGGGGTTGAGGTCAGTGATAAAGTAGTCTACAGTACTACTGCCAAGAGATGAGCTATTTGTGTACCTACCATAGGAGTCCCCTCGAAGCCTACCATTGACTATGTACATACCCAGCGTGCGACAGAGCTTTGTGACCCGTTAATGTTGGTTATGTTGTCATAGTTGTGCCTAGGGGGGCATATGTGGGAGGGAATGCTGTCACCTCCAGGCAGGTGTTTGTCCCCCTGTGTGCTGAGGGTGTCAGGTTCTTGTCCGGTTCTGGCATTTAGGTCGCCACAGACTAGTACATGTCCCTGGGCCTGGAAATGATTGATTTCCCCCTCCAGGATGGAGAAGCTGTCTTCATTAAAATATGGGGATTCTACATCTCTCTCTGTATCTCTCCCTCTGTATCTCTCTCTCTCTGTGTGACTCTCTCTCTGCATCTCTTTCACTGTATCTCTCTCTCTCTGTATCTCTCTCCCTCTCTGTGTATCTCTCTCTCTCTCTCTCTGTATCTCTCTCTCTCTCCATCCCCCCTCTCCCCACAGTGCATCACTGTCATTTTTAAAGAGCAGGGTTACAGAAGAGCAACAATAAGACCAGAATTGGTCATGAATCTCAGAGGATTTATAATATATTTATATAGCACATGGTCTTATCTTATATATATTAAACAGCAAAAAATAGATTTTTCAGTGACGACAGGAGTATGGCATTAACCTCTAACCCCATGGCCCTGTACCTGTCTGTAGGTCTGTCCACAATGGTAACATATTCCCTACATAGTGCACTATTTTTGAACAGGGTCCATAGGCAATCGAATGCTATTTGGAATGCTGTCTGTCTGACAGGCAAGTCAGATGTCCAGTTGACCCCCTGACCGTGGCTGAAATGACTAAGCTGTTAGCGAGGAAGGAAACACTGAGCAAGGATTAGCCTTGCTCTCCTAACCAATCCACCCAGCCAGTCAGCCAGTCAGCCAGTCAGCCAGTCAGCCAGGAATGAAGATTTTATCATATTTATTAATATTTTCAATCAACCATGTCATTCACCGCTCATGTATTGAGCTCACACAGACAAAGAGAGAGTTCACACAGAGGGGAAAGAGAGAGAAGAAGAGAGAAAGAGAGGGAGAGGGAAAGAGAAGGGGGGAAAGAAAGAGTGGGAAGGGGAGAGGTCCCAAAATAAATAGAGTGTAAAACTCTAAGTATTGCATATTGTGTGTGATGTTAGATTCCCTAAACTCAGTTCTTAGATGTATTTTCATCTCCTATATACCCCAGGAGGATTCCCAACATCCTAAGGACATTAGACATTCCCATTAGATTCATTAAAATGGAACATTTGCTCAATAACTATATTTTAGTGTTTGTATCATTGGAGAACTTTTATTTGTATTGCTTTTAATCATTTTAATGAATTTATCTTATTAACACTTTGTTCAAGCTAGATATTTGTGTAGGTAGTTATCAAGTAAACACAATGATATAGTTGATACACTGTTGATACAGTCCCAATGTTATTTGCATATCAGCAGTCACATTTTCAAGATGTTGGACTTTCAAGAAGCAAAGTGTCACCGGCCTCATCATCATGATGATGCACAAAGGATCATTTGATTATGTGGCTGGTGAGACTTTGCTTCTTGAAAGTCAAATATCTTGAAAACTGGACTGCTGATATGGAAAACATTTTGGCACTGTATCAACAGTGAGAACCTTTAAAACATGATGTTAACTTGAAAACATCCTGACCTGGTCCTCAATGACATCCCAGGAAAATTGAGGGGACTAGACAAAAGTCCAGAGAATGAGTGTGTGTGAGTGAGTGTGTGAGTGTGTGTGTGTGTGTGTGTGTGTGTGTGTGTGTGTGTGTGTGTGTGTGTGTGTGTGTGTGTGTGTGTGTGTGTGTGTGTGTGTGTGTGTGTGTGTGTGTGTGTGTGTGTGTGTGAGGGGTGTCTCTGGGGGATTGCCAATACAGTGTTTTCTTACATTTTTTTATTGCAAATTAATTTGTTCTACTGTAATATCTTCTCATCATCAAATACCCTGAGTGTACAAAACATTAGGAACACCTTCCTAATATTGAGTTGCTCCCCTTTTGCCCTCAGAACAACCTAAATTTGTCGCGGCATGGACTGTACAAGGTGTCGAAAGCGTTCCATAGGGACGATGGCCCATGTTGACTCCAATGCTTCTCATAGTTGTGTCAAGTTGGCTGGATGTCCTTTGGGTGGTGAACCATTCTCGCCACACACAGGAAACTGTTGAACATGAAAAACCCAGCAGCGTTGCAGTTTTTGACACAAACAGGTGTGCCTGGCACCTACTACCATATCCTGTTCAAAGGCACTTACATCTTTTGTCTTGCCCATTCACCCTCTGAATGACACACATACACAATCCATCTCTAAATTGTCTCAAGGCTTACAAATATTATTTCAACCCATCTCCTTCCCTTCATCTACACTGATTGAAGTGGATTTAACAAGTGACATCAATAAGGGATCATAGCTTTCACCTGGATTCACCTGGTCTGTCATGGAAAGAGCAGGTGTTCCTAATGTTTGTTCGCTCAGTGTTTGTCCTCACTATTATAATACTATACTACTGTGTGACTGTATATTACTGTATGATCAAACTACATCACATTAAAGGCTTGCTCATGTTTCATACTCAACAGAATGTTTCATTGGCCTGTGAATTGCGTATAGAAGTGCAAAGGATTCATGTTTTTCTTGTGCACTGGCTTCTTTCAGTACAAAATCCTTTCATGACACCAATTGACATAAATACCACCAAACTTCCTTTGTCTTTGCATGCTAGATTTTGTGGAGTACCATTTTGTATCACCATGGTTCACCTTGTTCATATTCTAGGCGCCGAACTTTACTACTCTTCGCTTTGTTGAAGAAGGGTGCAAGATACTATACCATGGCTTTAAGACTGGAGGAGAGAGAATGGAAGAACAGTCAAAGAAAGAGATAAAAAGAAGGAGGGATAAAGAGAGAAAGACAAAGTGAAATAGAAACAGAGAGGAAGAGACAGACAGACACAGAGTAAGAGAGGGAGGGAGGGAGGGAGGGAGGGAGGGAGGGAGGGAGGGAGGAGGGAGGCGACATTTAAAATAGGTGCAGCATACCATCTCATTGTGTACAAGGTGTATTTGCACAGAGACTCCTGTTATAATTTGCTCACGCAATGTAAGATCCTTTACTTTTCAGAACAACAAAGCTTATCTAATTGAAATACATTTAATTGAATTTATAGAAAGGGAGAGGCCACAAGAGAGGGAGAGAGGAGAGAGAAAGAGATGTAAATGTAGAGAGGGGAAGGGAGTCGCACCCTGATCTGTTACCTGTCCCTGTGTTTGTCTCCACCACCCTCCAGGTGTCGCCCATCTTCCCCACTTATCCCCTGAGTATATTTACCTGTGTTTTCTGTCTGTCTGTGCCAATTTGTCTTGTTTGTCCAAGTCAACCAGCATTTTGTCTCAGCTCCTGCTTTTCCTCATTCTCTCTTTTTCCCATCCTCCTGGTTTTGACCCTTGCCTGACCTGACCCTGGTCCTGCCTGCCTTGACCTGTCGTTTGCCTGCCCCTGAAGTAACAATGTTTATTGCAACAACAACACAGTCTGCACTTGGGTCTTACTTGAAACCTGATAAAGGGAGAGAGGAGAGAGAGGAAAGAGAGGGGGAAGGAGAGGAGAAGAGAGGAGAGAGAGGAAAGAGAGAGAGAGGGGGAGAGAGAGATATAAATGTAGAGAGGAAAGAGAGAGAGAGAGGGGGAGAGAGAGAGATAAATGGAGAGAGAGAGGAGAGAGAGGAGAGAGAGGAGAGAGAGAGAGGGGGAGAGAGATATACATGTAGAGAGAGAGAGGAGAGAGAAGAAAGAGAGAGAGAAGGGGAGAGAGAGAGATAACTGTAGAGAGAGAGGAGAGAGAGGGAAGAGAGAGAGGGGGATGGAGAGAAAGGAAAGAGACATGTAGAGAGATGGAAAGGGAGATGAGAGAGAGAAAAATGACAAAACGTGTAAGGAAAACAAAATGTTCCAACCAAACTTTAAACTCAATTGTTATCACAAACAATATTAATATTTACATTGATACCTTGGGGCATGAGGCCCCCAGAATAATCTGTCTGATCCTGATAAACTGGGGGCTGGAGGGGGCAATGAGAAATTATACTCAGTGATATGGTGATTCCTAGCAGGCCCTTAGGAAACCCCTTAGAGAACAGTCAGCATCACAGAGAGGAGGAGAGGAGTGATACCTGCCTCATCTCCCATCAGACAAATCTCATCTCCTCCTCCTCCTTCTCCTCCTCTCTTACCCTACAGTACAGACCACTCCGCTTTCTTTCTCTATCTGTCGGCCTGTCTCTTCTCTCTAGCTCTTTCTCACAGACACACACACACACCCTCTCCCCTTCTCTCCACAGACCACTCTCTACCACTCTCTCCTCTCTCCCACTCTCTATTCTCTGATCTTGTCCTCTCCTATTTCCCACATATCCTCTCCTCTCCTCTCCTCTCCTCTCCTCTCCTCTCCTCTCCTCTCCTCTCCTCTCCTCTCCTCTCCTCTCCTCTCCTCTCCTCTCCTCTCCTCTCCTCTCCTCTCCTCTCCTCTCCCGTCTTTCCCTCCTTCCTCTCATCCCTCTCTCTCTGGTATGTCATTAACATTCAGCACATAGCCCTGACTGCTACCCTAAGGCTGGCCGCACCTCTGAGGTCACACTCAAATAAGAGGTGAACATAAGGTACTGCATGCTCAATGAGTAACGCAGTGGTACACAGCACTGCTAGATAACACACACCCATAGCTGTCTGTGAAGAGGCTGTAATGTGCCCTCCAATCTAATATGGTGTCACTCAGGGACCAGACAAATCCATAAGCTAGAGGAAATAGACACTTCTACTATATTATTCACTCACCCTGAAACAAGAAACACTGACACCAATAGAATCTCACTAGTGTATGTTCAGTGTATATTCGCAGGAGAGTTTATATTGAGCCTTGTCGTACTGTCACTATGATACACTGAGAGTACAGCATGGATTCTACACTGAGAGTACAACATGGATTCTACACTGAGAGTACAGCATGGATTCTACACTGAGAGTACAGCATGGATTCTACACTGAGAGTACAGCATGGATTCTACACCGAGAGTACAACATGGATTCTACACTGAGAGTACAGCATGGATTCTACACTGAGAGTACAGCATGGATTCTACACTGAGAGTACAACATGGATTCTACACTGAGAGTACAACATGGATTCTACACTGAGAGTACAGCATGGATTCTACACTGAGAGTACAGCATGGATTCTACACTGAGAGAACAACATGGATTCTACACTGTGAGTACAGCATGGATTCTACACTGAGAGTACAACATGGATTCTACACTGAGAGTACAGCATGGATTCTACACTGAGAGTACAGCATGGATTCTACACTGAGAGTACAACATGGATTCTACACTGAGAGTACAGCATGGATTCTACACTGAGAGTACAACATGGATTCTACACTGAGAGTACAACATGGATTCTACACTGAGAGTACAGCATGGATTCTACACTGAGAGTACAGCATGGATTCTACACTGAGAGTACAACATGGATTCTACACTGAGAGTACAACATGGATTCTACACCGAGAGTACAACATGGATTCTACACTGAGAGTACAGCATGGATTCTACACTGAGAGTACAACATGGATTCTACACTGTGAGTACAGCATGGATTCTACACTGAGAGTACAGCATGGATTCTACACTGAGAGTACAACATGGATTCTACACTGAGAGTACAACATGGATTCTACACTGAGAGTACAACATGGATTCTACACTGAGAGTACAGCATGGATTCTACACTGAGAGTACAGCATGGATTCTACACTGAGAGTACAGCATGGATTCTACACTGAGAGTACAACATGGATTCTACACTGAGAGTACAGCATGGATTCTACACTGAGAGTACAACATGGATTCTACACTGAGAGTACAGCATGGATTCTACACTGAGAGTACAACATGGATTCTACACTGAGAGTACAGCATGGATTCTACACTGAGAGTACAGCATGGATTCTACACTGAGAGTACAACATGGATTCTACACTGAGAGTACAGCATGGATTCTACACTGAGAGTACAGCATGGATTCTATTCTAGTTATAATTGTCAGCGTAATTTAAATGACATTCACATAATCAGGTTATTGTGAGCATAAAATGTCACATGTTTATTAACCTTTGGAGTACCATCCTTTTTGTGTGTATTTGGTTTATTTTAGTTTAATTTAGTTTGCAGTGACCTTTATTTGACATATTTTGTGGGCCTTGTTGTAATTTAGCATATTTTCCTTTGGTTTGCTGTGCTTCTACTTTCCTTTATGTCTCTGAAAATACTTAATATAGACACCTCCCCATTAGGTGGTCTCCATGGAACTGCACCCTGGTTAGCTACACCTGGGCCTGGTTCACCTAACGAGCTACACCTGGGCCTAGTTCACTTAACGAGCTACACCTGGGCCTAGTTCACCTAACGAGCTACACCTGGGTCTGGTTCACCTAACGAGCTACACCTGGGCCTAGTTCACCTAACGAACTACACCTGGGCCTAGTTCACCTAACGAGCTACACCTGGGCCTAGTTCACCTAACGAGCTACACCTGGGCCTAGTTCACCTAACGAGCTACCACACAACTGAAAAGGGGGCTTTCAGCTCCAGTTTGGGCCTGCTGCTGGATTAAGGTTGCAAAATACCCAGGCCAAACTCTAGTGGATTACCTAGTAATGCATATTTGAAATGAAACAATTGTCTTTCCCAGTTCATCTTATTTCCATGGCAATTGCGAACTGTCCACTAAGGCCAACGCGAGCAACTATTACTATCTAGTAGCCTGCGACCTACGGCTCAGAGGATCACGGGTTCAATAGAAGTTCTTTATTTGTTTCTGTTTTAACTCTATCCCAAACCTTAACCCTTCCCTTAACCCCTTGGAATTAATGTGTAAGGTTAACCCTGTTGCCTAAATTTAACCAACATTTCTAAATTCATTCCTATTCTCAACAGTCGTGGTAAATGTCAGTTTAACTTTTGCGCAGTCTGACTGACAGCTAACATAGGTAAAAATATGCTCCATTAGAACGACCACACAGCCCATAGTCTGCAGACTACACCACAGACGGCCCCACACCCAATAATTAAAATGGTCAGGAATGGCGTTTGTCTGCTACTGCAATTATGGCGAGGGATGGCATTTTATTTGGTGCTTGTGTTGAGAGGGGTTGGGGGATTCCAGATTTCCTTTATATTTCCTCTTGATTCGAGGAAAATTCCAACTGGGATTTTTGGAAAACCTGCATGTTTCGGGAAAGGAGACCATTGGATGGGCGAAACCAATGGATGGAGACAACAGACAATGACCTACGACTGGCTAGCGAGTACCGGTGAAAGTGTGGCAGAGGCAGCTATCTTGGATAGTCCTCCGGCAGCACGGACTATATCTTTGGGTCCGAGTTTGTTTCATCTTTCTTCTGATTTGTGTGTGTGAATATGTGGCCTGGTTGATTGAGATAAAAACCTTTTAAACCTTTCCAACCGTGTCTGTGTGGTGGCCTGGGATCCCTAGTAACCTCCTTTGACATAAACAACATCAACCGTGTCTGTGTGGTGGCCTGGGATCCCTAGTAACCTCCTTTGACATAAACAACATCAACTGTGTATGAAAAGCTATCAAGAACTTCACTCTCAATTTCTCTTACTGTTAATTATTCATTTGAGCTGAAGCTCTATCAAAGTAAAACTTTGGATGAAGACGATTCTTTTTTAAGTAATTGCATTGGGTGCAGTGAAAAGAGCATTGGGTGCAGTGAAAAGAGCATTGGGTGCAGTGAAAAGAGCATTGGGTGCAGTGAAAAGAGCATTGGGTCCTCTCCAATGGTAATGTGTTTCCTGAGATGTGCCCATTCCGTCGGACTGCTGGAGTGTGAAATGGATGGTAATTCCAACTTCATTGACCTATAATAAGGTTGGGCTGAACAGTCTTCAGAACCTAATACACAGCACAGGAAGATGACATTCAGGGCAAATGGACACCTCCGTTTAATAATAATTGTTCACATTGTCAGTGTATGAGCGGATTCATAATAGCTTGAAGCTTTTAGCTGATGATGACGGCACTAAATTCAACCTACACAAAAGTCCAAGTAATTTCCTTTGTGACAATCAGATAAGCACTGACCATCATTGCACAGGTTTCTTAAGGTTACCGGCACTTAGAATTCAAAACCAACTGACACTGCATGCAGACATACTGTACATCTATTCAACTACACTTCTTATATAACCTTTTCTATCTAGTTTAGTCTGATTTAGATGCCATTTATTTTACAAGATAGACCTTCATACTAAATGACAAACTGATATTTCCCTATGGAGCTGTCCCTTGACAGTTTTGCTGTACTGTATTTCAGACCCTCTCCTCTCCTCTCCTCTCCTCTCCTCTCCTCTCCTCTCCTCTCCTCTCCTCTCCTCTCCTCTCCTCTCCTCTCCTCTCCTCTCCTCTCCTCTCCTCTCCCCCCTCCACTCTAGTGGATTACCTAGTAATGCATATTTGAAATGAAACAATTGTCTTTCCCAGTTCATCTTATTTCCATGGCAATTGCGAACTGTCCACTAGGGCCAACGCGAGCAACTATTACTATCTAGTAGCCTGCGACCTACGGCTCAGAGGATCACGGGTTCAATAGAAGTTCTTTATTTGTTTCTGTTTTAACTCAAACCTTAACCCTTCCCTTAACCCCTTGGAATTAATGTGAAAGGTTAACCCTGTTGCCTAAATTTAACCAACATTTCTAAATTCATTCCTATTCTCAACAGTCGTGGTAAATGTCAGTTCCCTCCCCTCTCCTCTCCTCTCCTCTCCTCTCCTCTCCTCTCCTCTCCTCTCCTCTCCTCTCCTCTCCTCTCCTCTCCTCTCCTCTCCTCTCCTCTCCTCCCTCCCTCCCCCTCCCCTCCCCTCCCTCCCCCTCCCCTCTCCTCTCCTCTCCTCTCCTCTCCTCTCCTCTCCTCTCCTCTCCTCTCCCCTCCCCTCCCCTCCCTCCCTCCCTCTCCTCTCCTCTCCTCTCCACTCCCAGAAGTGCCTTTCTCCCAGGCCTACATGTGGTATCTCCAGACTAAAGTGTTTCCTCTTACTGGAAACAATGAACAGTTGCTTACAGCTGACACACATGAAGGTGGTTGCCATGAGAACATCCTGATGGTTAACGCCATGCCAGCGTTCCATCCCCAGTTCAAAAAGGAGCAATTATCTGATGACATCAAAGAGCGGTGATTCCATAGAAAGGAAGCACAGAGCCAGGCAAAAGATGAGATATTCAACCAACAGATGGTGGGTTTTCCCCTTATTTGGAGCGTCTAACTAAACACTTAATAAGGGACAAATACGTACCCCCAAATGACTCCCTTTTGGGTAGTGTAACTTGGTAGGAAACTAAACATTTGAATATTTTAACATTGTCATAAAATGTTGAACTTAATAAAAAAACGAGTTTTCCCATTTTGACTATAGTGAGGGGTCTTAAGTGCCAAATAAAGTAACAGGGTTAACCGTAACAGGGCTGACGATTTCATCTAATAACAGCCATCAATCCTCTTGTGACAGGAGGAATGGAAGCTTGTGTGCAATAGGGAGGGGCAATTGAATGCACGCTTCACAAAAAAACATGTAATTGTCAAAACATTACCAGACTATCTATGGGTAACAGGGTTGACGTGTTAAGCTTGACTCGCTCGATTCTCCAACACAACACACCAGAAAATGGCCAAGAAGATTAGAACCAGCTCACCTGCTCTTACACTATGCTTTTACTGTTAGATGTTCAATGTTTCTTCTGGAAAAAATATAAAGGAATAGTTTACCATATTAAAATGAGAGTTAAGTTCACATAGCAGTTTATTTTATCACTGATCACATGAAATAAATAATAATCTTCAACAATAATCTCCAATAATCTCCAATTTAGTTAAAGCAACAAAATACTGCAACTAGGGCTTTATACTGATGGTGAAAACTTGGAGAAATTTTGTGGATAAAATTGTCCTAGAAGTCACTTTAGTCAATTCTGGCACTTTACCAAGTCTTTACTCATATATCAAATCTGATTTATTGAACTGCACATGTGGTCTATATTAAAGGGGACTTCATTTAATGTAACAGGCTTTTAAATGTTCAATATTGGTGCACAATTTCTAATTAAAATATCAAAGGGACTCAAAACGGACTTATTCCTTGGAATGACCCATAAACACATGCACAGATCTCAGAATCTTTTGTCTGTAAGAAAATGATTCATAAATAAGATGTCTATTACTGTACAGTACATGATGAAACGGAACAGCTCTACTGTATCTGCGATATGATCTTTCAATTATACATCTCCTAGAACGATATGATCTCTTATTGCTGAGAGCAATTTGATTGTTGGATCAAACAGCACATCCAAAGAGCTTTGATCTCTGCTAACCTCATGTGGTTACCCATGTTTCTCCAGTCTCATTTACTGACAGGCTTCTGACCAGTGATGTTAAATATGGTCCCCAAGGTGCAAGTCACTGTGTTTGGCCATGGCCCGTTCATCCCCTTTCCTCTTTCATGATTGACCAATGAGTGGACATGGTGGAGGAGTTGAAGTACTGTGAGGCAATGGTGAAAGTTCAGGGAAAATGCAATCATGTAATGACCTTCCATCTCTCTATGACCATCCGTTCATAGAGAGATACCGGTGTTTATTTGATCACTTGTATTTTAGGTTTGAGTCCAACATTCACTTTTTATAAAGTGCTTTTCACAACAAACAGATTGTAATGTACGCGTATGTGCAGAAGGTGAGTTTAATAAACACGGACAAGGCAGATAAACAAAACAGGTGAAGCGTACTGAACGTGAACCAAACCAGTACTGGCTGATGACTTAGGCTGCAGAGGTGTAAATAATGCGAGAATAATCAAAGTGATGATGAAGTCTAGATGTGCGTAATGATGGGGAGCAGGTGTGCGTAATGATGGTGCCTGGACTGGTGGTTAGTAGACTGGTTAGTAGACTGTGCCGGAGAGTGGGAGTAGGCATGAGACAGATTCGACACTTTAATGAGAGCGACACACAGAAGGAGGTACTCTACATGCCTGCATGAGAGTCTACAATGTCCATCAAATGCCAGGGTATATCCATCTGTGGCAAAGTTACTGATATAACAAATGGACCGACATTTCAACCACTTTAGGTCTTCTTCAGGCTCATCCTATTTCCTGTGCATTATTTATGCTTTAAAAGCATATAAGCAGTATGCAGGGTGGCTACATTGAAGAATCTCAAATACATTTTGATTTGGTTACTACATGTTACTACATGATTCCATATGTGTTATTTCATAGTTTTGATGTCTTCACTATTATTCTACAATGTAGACAAAAGTCTAAATAAATAAAAACCCTGGCATGAGTAGGTGTGTTCAAACTTTTGACTGTGTAATGTGTACGCTGGGAGTCGGGAAGGAAGTACAGGGAGTGAATAATTTAAATCAACAAGAAACACGATAAGCGTATAGACATGGAACAGAAACAGAGTAAATAACGCTTAGGGAGAGAACCAAAGTGAGTGACAGTTATAGGGAAGGAAATAAGGAAGGTGATGGAGTCCAGGGGAGTCTGAAAAGGCGCTGGTGCGCGTTAGATGGTGACAACGTTGTGCGTAATAATAAGCAGACTGGAGACCTTGAGCGCCAAAGAGGGAGTATATGTGACAATCTGGTACTGTATGTATTCTCTTGTATATGCACGGCGCCTGTGAAATGGGTGGAATTTGCTCAATGTGCATATCCACTACCTGTTACAAATTTTCATGACCTGCACTCAATTGCCAAAGAAAATGCAGTCCCCTTGCATTACTGCAGCAAAGCAAAAGAAATATGCACCATGGGGCCGTATTAATTATGCACTGTGGGGCCGTATTTTGTGCTGTCTGTAGATTATGCACTTAGTGGCCATTTTAATTACGGAATATTTTCACATGTGTTAGCTGTCAGACAAACTGCAGAAAAGTGAAACAGAAACAACTCAACGGTTAACTTAAGGATTTAATTCAGAGTGGTCAAGGCAAGGTGCGTATTACATATTTATCATCTATCGCCAACCAGGTGCCCTTAGAGAGTTCCTCAATGAGCTTGACACCTTGATAAGCTAATTTCCTGATGATGGCTCACCACTCATTGTACTGGGTGACTTCAACCTGTCGTGACATTGTATTAGTTAATGTGACGACTGTTGCTCGTCGAATGATTAAAGGTTTCTAATTGCATGATTAAATTAATTCAGCAATTATTAACTCATTAACCTGGGGCACCATAAGAAAATTAGTTTTATTGAGTTTCTATTTCCTAAATTAACTCAAAGAATATCAGAATATTGATTTTAAAACAGTCGCTAATTAATCAGTTTCCTCTACAATCTCATTCTGAACGTCACATAATCCGGGAATCTGCACGGACCCGGGTCCCACCAATGAGTTCGTACCACACCGATTTTAGTGGATTATTTATTTACTAGAAAGCTAAAATTATGATAAACGATATACATACACAAAACACAGTCTAGGCTATTGATCTACTTCCGGCGCCGACAGAGATGGCCGCCTCGCTTCGCGTTCCTAGGAAACTATGCAGTTTTTTGTTTTTTTTATGTGTTATTTCTTACATTGGTACCCCAGGTCATCTTAGGTTTCATTACATACAATCGAGAAGAACTACTGAATATAAGAGCAGCGTCAACTCACCATCAGTACGACCAAGAATATAACTTTCGCGAAGCGGATCCTGTGTTCAGCCTTTCACCCAGGACAACGGAATGGATCCCAGCCGGCGACCCAAAAAAACGACTTTGTAAAAGAGGGAAACGAAGCGGTCTTCTGGTCAGACTCCGGAGACGGGCACATCGCGCACCTCTCCCTAGCATACTTCTCGCCAATGTCCAGTCTCTTGACAACAAGGTTGATGAAATACGAGCAAGGGTAGCATTTCAGAGGGACATCAGAGACTGTAACGTTCTTTGCTTCACGGAAACATGGCTCACTCGAGAGACGCTATCGGAGTCGGTGCAGCCAGCTGGTTTCTCCATGCATCGCGCTGACAGAAACAAACATCTTTCTGGTAAGAAGAGGGGCGGGGGCGTATGCTTTATGGTTAACGAGAAGTGGTGTGGTCACAACAACATACAGGAACTCAAGTCCTTCTGTTCACTTGATTTAGAATTCCTCACAATCAGATTGTCGACCGCATTATCTACCAAGGGAATTCTCTTCGATTATAATCACAGCCGTATATATTCCCCCCCAAGCAGACACATCGATGGCTCTGAACGAACTTTAATTGACTCTTTGCAAACTGGAATCCACATATCTTGAGGCTGCATTCATTGTAGCTGGGGATTTTAACAAGGCTAATCTGAAAACAAGACTAAATTGTATCAGCATATCGATTGCGCAACCAGGGCTGGTAAAACCTTGGATCATTGCTATTCTAACTTCCGCGACGCATATAAGGCCCTCCCCCGCCCTCCTTTCGGAAAAGCTGACCACGACTCCATTTTGTTGCGCCCTGCCTACAGACAGAAGCTAAAACAAGAAGCTCCCGTGCTGAGGTCTGTTCAACGCTGGTCCGACCAATCTGATTCCACGCTCCAAGACTGCTTCCATCACGTGGACTGGGATATGTTTCGTATTGCATCAAACAACAACATTGACGAATACGCTGATTCGGTGAGCGAGTTCATTAGAACGTGCGTTGAAGATGTCGTTCCCATAGCAACGATCAAAACATTCCCAAACCAGAAACCGTGGATTGATGGCAGCATTCGCATGAAACTGAAAGCGCGAACCACTGCTTTTAATCAGGGCAAGGTGACCGGAAACATGACCGAATACAAACAGTGTAGCTATTCCCTCCGCAAGGCAATCAAACAAGCTAAGCGTCAGTATAGAGACAAAGTAGAATCGCAATTCAACGGCTCAGACATAAGAGGTATGTGGCAGGGTCTACAGTCAATCAAAGATTACAAAAAGAAAACCAGCCCAGTCACGGACCAGGATGTCTTGCTCCCATGCAGACTAAATAATTTTTTTGCCCGCTTTGAAGACAATACAGTGCCACTGACACGGTCCGCAATCCCTGGGTCTCGACCCCGCCCTATGCAACTGGGTACTGGACTTCCTGACGGGCCGCCCCCAGGTGGTGAGGGTAGGTAACAACATCTCCACCCCGCTGATCTTCAACACTGGGGCCCCACAAGGGTGCGTTCTGAGCCCTCTCCTGTACGCCCTGTTCACCCACGACTGCGTGGCCACGCACGCCTCCAACTCAATCATCAAGTTTGCGGACACAAACTTCTACAGATGCACAATCGAGAGCATCCTGTCGGGCTGTGTCACCGCCTGGTACGGCAACTGCTCCGCCCACAACCGTAATGCTCTCTAGAGGGTAGTGAGGTCTGCACAACGCATCACCGGGGGCAAACTACCTGCCCTCCAGGACACCTACACCACCCGATGGCCATAAAGATCATCAAGGACAACAACCACCCAAGCCACTGCCTGTTCACCCCTCTATCATCCAGAAGGCGAGGTCAGTACAGGTGCATCAAAGCTGGGACCGAGAGACTGAAAAACAGCTTCTATCTCAAGGCCATCAGATTGTTAAACAGCCACCACTAACATTGAGTGGCTGTTGCCAACACATCATTTACATTACATTTAAGTCATTTAGCAGACGCTCTTATCCAGAGCGACTTACAAATTGGTGCATTCACCTTATGACATCCAGTGGAGCAGCCACTTTACAATAGTACATCTAAATCTTTTAAGGGGGGGGGGGGGGGATTACTTTATCCTATCCAAGGTATTCCTTAAAGAGGTGGGGTTTCAGGTGTCTCCGGAAGGTGGTGATTGACTCCGCTGTCCTGGCGTCGTGAGGGAGTTTGTTCCACCATTGGGGGGCCAGAGCAGCGAACAGTTTTGACTGGGCTGAGCGGGAACTGTACTTCCTCAGTGGTAGGGAGGCGAGCAGGCCAGAGGTGGATGAACGCAGTGCCCTTGTTTGGGTGTAGGGCCTGATCAGAGCCTGGAGGTACTGAGGTGCCGTTCCCCTCACAGCTCCATAGGCAAGCACCATGGTCTTGTAGCGGATGCGAGCTTCAACTGGAAGCCAGTGGAGAGAGCGGAGGAGCGGGGTGACGTGAGAGAACTTGGGAAGGTTGAACACCAGACGGGCTGCGGCGTTCTGGATGAGTTGTAGGGGTTTAATGGCACAGGCAGGGAGCCCAGCCAACAGCGAGTTGCAGTAATCCAGACGGGAGATGACAAGTGCCTGGATTAGGACCTGCGCCGCTTCCTGTGTGAGGCAGGGTCGTACTCTGTGGATGTTGTAGAGCATGAACCTACAGGAACGGGCCACCGCCTTGATGTTAGTTGAGAACGACAGGGTGTTGTCCAGGATCACGCCAAGGTTCTTAGCGCTCTGGGAGGGAGGACACAGTGGAGTTGTCAACCGTGATGGCGAGATCATGGAACGGGCAGTCCTTCCCGGGAGGAAGAGCAGCTCCGTCTTGCCGAGGTTCAGCTTGAGGTGGTGATCCGTCATCCACACTGATATGTCTGCCAGACATGCAGAGATGCGATTCGCCACCTGGTCATCAGAAGGGGAAAGGAGAAGATTAATTGTGTGTCATCTGCATAGCAATGATAGGAGAGACCATGTGAGGTTATGACAGAGCCAAGTGACTTGGTGTATAGCGAGAATAGGAGAGGGCCTAGAACAGAGCCCTGGGGGACACCAGTGGTGAGAGCACGTGGTGAGGAGACGGATTCTCGCCACGCCACCTGGTAGGAGCGACCTGTCAGGTAGGACGCAATCCCAAGCGTGGGCCGCGCCGGAGATGCCCAACTTGGAGAGGGTGGAGAGGAGGATCTGATGGTTCACAGTATCGAAGGCAGCCGATAGGTCTAGAAGGATGAGAGCAGAGGAGAGAGAGTTAGCTTTAGCAGTGCGGAGCGCCTCCGTGATACAGAGAAGAGCAGTCTCAGTTGAATGACTAGTCTTGAAACCTGACTGATTTGGATCAAGAAGGTCATTCTGAGAGAGATAGCGGGAGAGCTGGCCAAGGACGGCACGTTCAAGAGTTTTGGAGAGAAAAGAAAGAAGGGATACTGGTCTGTAGTTGTTGACATCGGAGGGATCGAGTGTAGGTTTTTTCAGAAGGGGTGCAACTCTCGCTCTCTTGAAGACGGAAGGGACGTAGCCAGCGGTCAGGGATGAGTTGATGAGCGAGGTGAGGTAAGGGAGAAGGTCTCCGGAAATGGTCTGGAGAAGAGAGGAGGGGATAGGGTCGAGCGGGCAGGTTGTTGGGCGGCCGGCCGTCACAAGACGCGAGATTTCATCTGGAGAGAGAGGGGAGAAAGAGGTCAGAGCACAGGGTAGGGCAGTGTGAGCAGAACCAGCGGTGTCGTTTGACTTAACAAACGAGGATCGGATGTCGTCGACCTTCTTTTCAAAATGGTTGACGAAGTCATCTGCAGAGAGGGAGGAGGGGGGAGGGGGAGGAGGATTCAGGAGGGAGGAGAAGGTTGCAAAGAGCTTCCTAGGGTTAGAGGCAGATGCTTGGAATTTAGAGTGGTAGAAAGTGGCTTTAGCAGCAGAGAGAGAAGAGGAAAATGTAGAGAGGAGGGAGTGAAAGGATGTCAGGTCCGCAGGGAGGCGAGTTTTCCTCCATTTCCGCTCGGCTGCCCGGAGCCCTGTTCTGTGAGCTCGCAATGAGTCGTCGAGCCACGGAGCGGGGGGGAGGACCGAGCCGGCCTGGAGGATAGGGGACATAGAGAGTCAAAGGATACAGAAAGGGAGGAGAGGAGGGTTGAGGAGGCAGAATCAGGAGATAGGTTGGAGAAGGTTTGAGCAGAGGGAAGAGATGATAGGATGGAAGAGGAGAGAGTAGCGGGGAGAGAGAGCGAAGGTTGGGACGGCGCGATACCATCCAGTAGGGGCAGTGTGGGAAGTGTTGGATGAGAGCGAGAGGGAAAAGGATACAAGGTAGTGGTCGGAGACTTGGAGGAGTTGCAATGAGGTTAGTGGAAGAACAGCATCTAGTAAAGATGAGGTCAAGCGTATTGCCTGCCTTGTGAGTAGGGGGGGAAGGTGAGAGGGAGAGGTCAAAAGAGGAGAGGAGTGGAAAGAAGGAGGCAGAGAGGAATGAGTCAAAGGTAGACGTGGGGAGGTTAAAGTCGCCCAGAACTGTGAGAGGTGAGCCGTCCTCAGGAAAGGAGCTTATCAAGGCATCAAGCTCATTGATGAACTCTCCGAGGGAACCTGGAGGGCGATAAATGATAAGGATGTTAAGCTTGAAAGGGCTGGTAACTGTGACAGCATGGAATTCAAAGGAGGCGATAGACAGATGGGTAAGGGGAGAAAGAGAGAATGACCACTTGGGAGAGATGAGGATCCCGGTGCCACCACCCCGCTGACCAGAAGCTCTCGGGGTGTGCGAGAACACGTGGGAGGACGAAGAGAGAGCAGTAGGAGTAGCAGTGTTATCTGTGGTGATCCATGTTTCCGTCAGTGCCAAGAAGTCGAGGGACTGGAGGGAGGCATAGGCTGAGATGAACTCTGCCTTGTTGGCTGCAGATCGGCAGTTCCAGAGGCTACCGGAGACCTGGAACTCCACGTGGGTCGTGCGCGCTGGGACCAGCAGATTAGGGTGGCCGCGGCCACGCGGTGTGGAGCGTTTGTATGGTCTGTGCAGAGAGGAGAGAACAGGGATAGACAGACACATAGTTGACAGGCTACAGAAGAGGCTACGCTAATGCAAAGGAGATTGGAATGACAAGTGGACGTCTCGAATGTTCAGAAAGTTGAGCTTACGTAGCAAGAATCTTATTGACTAAAATGATTAAAAATGATACAGTACTGCTGAAGTAGGCTAGCTGGCAGTGGCTGCGTTGTTGACTTTGTAGGCTAGCTGGCAGTGGCTGCGTTGTTGATTCGGGGGCTAGCTGGCTAGCTAGCAGTGTTGATTACGTTACGTTGCGTTAAAAGAACGACAATAGCTGGCTAGGTAACCTAGAAAATCGCTTTAGACTACACAATTATCTTTGATACAGAGACGGCTATGTAGCTAGCTATGTAGCTAGCTACTATCAAACAAATCAAACCGTTGTACTGTAATGAAATGAAAATGTGATACTACCTGTGGAGCGAGGCGGAATGCGACCGGGTTGTTGAGTTCTAATCGGTACACGTTGGCTAGCTGTTGGCTAGCTAGCTGTGTCTCCTACGTTAAGGACGACAAATAGCTGGCTGCGTTGTTGATTCAGGGGCTAGCTGGCTAGCTAGCTAGCAGTGTTGATTATGTTACGTTGCGTTAAAAGAACGACACTAGCTGGCTAGGTAACCTAGAAAATCGCTCTAGACTACACAATTATCTACACAATTATCTTTGATACAGAGACGGCTATGTAGCTAGCTATGTAGACGGTGGGCGTTAGTTAGCTGGCTAGCTACTGGGCAGATACGTTAGGACGACGAAATACGATAATTACGCAATTATCTTTGATACAAATACTATGTAGCTAGCTAAGAAGAAATTGCTAAGATTAGACAAATCAAACCGTTGTACTATAATGAAATGTAATGAAAAGTTATACTACCTGCAGACCGAAGTGCAGACCGAAGTGTGGATGCGACTGCTCGCTCCAACACTGACTCAACTCCAGCCACTTTAATAATGGGACTTGATGGGAATTGATGTAAAATATATCACTAGCCACTTTAAACAATGCTACTTAATATAATGTTTACATACCCTACATTATTTATCTCATATGTATACGTATATAATGTACTCTATATCATCTACTGCATCTTTATGTAATACATGTATCACTAGCCACTTTAAACTATGCCACTTTGTTTACATACTTATCTCATATGTATATACTGTACTCAATACCATCTACTGTATCTTGCCTATGCCGCTCTGTACCATCACTCATTCATATATCTTGATGTACATATTCTTTATCCCCTTACACTTGTGTCTATAAGGTAGTCGTTTTGGAATTGTTAGCTAGATTACTTGTTGGTTATTACTGCATTGTCGGAACTAGAAGCACAAGCATTTCGCTACACTCGTATTAACATCTGCTAACCATGTGTATGTGACAAATAACATTTGATTGGATTTGATTTGATTAAAACTTAGTGTAACGGGCCAACACACTATGGCGCTCTTTAAAAGAGAGAGAAAAAGAGAAAGTATACTATAGAAATATACATTTGGGTGCATTTGTCAGCTATGCTTATTTTAATCCTAGCCTTGCCCCGAACTGCCGCTCTTATGGGTCAGAATATAATGATGTAATTACGTGTGGGAGGTCTCAAATAGGAAGCTCTGCGTGTCGTTTAGGCTTCTCAATGATGCACTTCTCCGGCGTAACTCTCTGGTTGTCCTCACGATGTCAGTGTCCTTTTGGTCTGATTCCTCACCCTTGTTCTGGGAGGGGTCTTCTGAGGACAGGCAGCTCTGTAGCTCAGAGCTCACAGCGTAGGAATGAAACAGTGTAGATACCGCGATTCGATGGAGAGTGGAGGTTAGGTGGTCCGGCTTGAATTCACCCGCTTAGACACAGCTACTCATCAGTAACATGGGTAGAAAAATATTTCTTTGTCCTCAACCGCCTTTAGGGCCATTCTCTGGGCATACCAAGTTAAGAGGCAAGGTCTAGATTTTACTCAAATCCAATTTTAGACAACTAACTTCACATTTCATCTTTACCAAAATATTCTCTTTGATTTGGAAATTTTTCACACAATGTATAAATGTATAAATGTACAATGTATAAACATCAAGCCTATCCTAGGAAAACTCTTAAAGTTACAATGTTTTCGTAATAATGTCATCTATTAACCTTTAATAACAAAACAAAAATGACAAACATTTTCATATTCCATCTATCGTCATGACCAGCATTGTGGCTGACGCAAACCATTGTTCCAAAGTCCCTTTATTTCATGTTTAATGTTCTGAGGCTGGTTCTCCATAGTGAGAGGACAAAGGAATGTTGTCTGTGGCCTAAGATTTACCATGGGCGTGAGGGGTTATAAAACCCCACATCTTCAGACCCCTAGATCTCTCCTCCTCTGTTGAGTGATAATATGTAGGGTTGTGGTCTCCTGTAACCTGACCTGATAAGGACAGTCATGACAAACCTCCTGACGTCTTCTTTCGATTAATTTCTTTCCACCTTTTTCTTTCCATTACCTTCCTCTTTTGACCACACCCTTTCCCAGTCCCCTTTCCACTGACAAGACACGCTTGACCTCATCTTTACTAGATGCTGTTCAACTACTAATCTCACTGCAACCTCCCTCCAGGTCTCTGATCACTACTTGGTTTCCTCTTCTATCTCCAGCTCCTCCAACCCTAACCACTCAGCCCCTACTGAGATAGTTATGTGCCATCTCAAACTTTGCTCTCTCTCTCCCACTAGTCTCTACTATTCTATCCTATTGTCTGTCCTTTCTGCTAAATCCTTCTCCCTCCTGTCTCCTGATTCTGCCTCTTCGACCCTACTCTTCTCCCTTTCTGAATCCTATGACTCTCATTGTCCCCTTTCCTCCTGGCCGGCTCGGCCCTCCCCTCCTGCTCCATGGCTGAGTGAATCATTTGCGAGCTTACAGAACAGGGATGCCGCCAGCTGATTGAAAATGTAGAAAAACTAAACTTCCAAATTACATCCTTTCACTCTTCCTCTGTATCTGTTGCTAAAGCAACTTTATATCAATGAAAATATCAAGCTCTTACCCTAGAAAGAAAATATCAACCTCTTACCCTAGAAAACTCTTTCCAAACTTCTCCTCCTTCCTTAATCCTCCACACCCTCCCAACTCTGTGGACAACTTTGTCAACCACTTTGAAATTAAGATTTAACGACATCCGCTCCTCATTCACACAGACTATTGAATCCACTGGTTCCACTCACACAAAACTACCCTACACCTTCACCTCTTTCTCCCCTCTCTCTAAAGAAGAAATCTTGCGACTAGTGATGTCCTGCCACCCAACAACCTGCCACTCAACCCCATCCCCTACTCCCTTCTCCATCTCTGGAGAACTTCTCCCATTCTTCACTTCCCCCATCAACTCATCTCTGACCCCTAGCTCTGTCACCTTTGACTTCAAAATGGCCAGAGTCACTTCCCTACTCAAGAAATCAACACTCAACTCTTTTTTTGTCTAAAACTACAGACCGGTACTCCTTCTTTCCTTTTGATCGAAAACACTTGAGTGTGCTGTCTCTGACCAACTATCACTCTCTCTCTCAGAACGATCTCTCAGAACCAAGACTGCTCTCCTCTGTGTCACAGAGGCTCTCTGCACTGCCAAAGCTGACTCTCTCTCCTCCACTCTTATCCTCCTAGATCTAACTGCTGCCTTCAACACCATGAACCATCAGATCCTTCTCTCAGGGCTAGGAATCTCAGGCTCTGCACACTCTTGGATTCTATCCTACCTGGCAGGCCGCTCCTACAAAGTGATGTGGAGAGGATCTGTGTCTGCACCACATGCTTTCACTACTGGTCTCCCCCAGGGCGTGATTCTAGGCCCTCTCTTCTTCTTTCTATACACTCAGCTCCGTCATGTCTTCACATGGTCTCACCTATAATTGCTATGCAACACAAATCTGTTTCTCCTTTTCCCTTCTTACACCAAGGTGGCGACACGCATCTCTGTGTGCCTTGTCAAGCTCATCCTTGACAAGACGAAGCTGCTCTTTCTCCTGTGGAAGGCCTGCCCATCCCATGACCTCTCCATCATGGTTGACAACTCCACAGTGTCCCCCTCCCAGAGGGCAAAGAACCTTGGGGTGACACTGGACAACACACTGTCGTTCTTCGCAAACATCAAAGCAGTGACTTGCTCCTGCAGGTTCATTCTCTACAACATCCTCAGAGTATGACCCTGCCTCAAACAGGAACCGGCACAGGTCACTTGTAATCTAAGTCGTAGGTCACTTGTCATCTCTCGTCTGAACTACTGCAACTCACTGTTGGCTGGGCTCCCAGTTTGTGCCATCAAACTCCAACAACTTATCCATAACGCTGCAGCCCGACTGTGTTCAACTTTCCCAAGTTCTCCCATGTCACCCCGCTCCACTCCAATGGCTTCCAGTTGAAGCTCGCATCCACTACAAGACCATGGTACTTTCCTAAGGAGCAGAACGAGGAACAACCCCTCCCTAGTTTCAGGCTAGGCTCACACCCTACATCACAACCGAGTACTCTTTTCTGCAACCTCTGGTCTCTCGGCCCTCCCATCCCTATAGGAGGGTAGCTCCCACTCAGCCCAGTCGAAGCTCTTCTCTGTCCTGGCACCTCTTGAAGCAAAGACTGCAGAGTACCTGCCCATCTGAAACCTCTATCTCTTCAAAGAGTATCTGATGATTCAAAAATATAATACATGGGTCACATTGTAGATGTGTACATTGTAGGTCCTGTACTTTTTACTGTCTATACAGCCTTTGTTGAACTGCAATTGGAACTTAATGCAGGTCACATAAACATGTATCTGATGATTTATAAATATGTGCATTGGATGGTGCCCTCATTGATCATGTCCCCACTTACAAATATCTGGGTATCTGGATTGACAAAAAAAGCATGTTGATGAGTTAGTTAAGAAATAATAAATTAAAATTATTTTATAGAAAAATGTAATGACTTAAAAAAATAATAATAATTCAGTCGACATTCACACTGGTTATAGACTATGACGATATTGTCGATAGAAATGCAGCTGCCACTGTCTTGAAGCAATTGAATGCAGTTTATCATAGCATGTTACACTTTATTATGGGCGAAAGATTCAGTACACATCACTGCATTCTGTATGAGCAAGTAGGCTGGCCCTCTTTTTGCTGGCCCTCCTGCATAAACTTACAGGAATATGAGATACCAGACCTGGTCTCAGGAATGGTTAACTCTGGAGTTCCCTTTGATATCCACAGAGTTCGGTAAATCTGATTGTAAACTGGAATAATCTCCAAGTCAAGGCAATTCAAAAGCCTGATTGAGGACCTTGTTACTGAAAAATGTTTTTGTTTTCTGTGATTGTGTTTTGCTCTTCATGTATTTATGTTTATTTGCTATTTGTTTATTTGGTTCCCGTTTTTTCAGCTACTCTTCCTGTGGTCCACAAAAAAATGATTGACCATCCAATGCTGTATCTTGCTCAATGGTTACACCTTTTATGTTTAGGTCTCAGAGAATTGTATTTTAGTTTTAGATGTAGTTAAGGTACTCCAAAGTATTTTCCAATTGTATTTTATGTTATTATCTTTGTTTGGTAATATCATTTTGTCTTCTTTTGTTACGTTTAGTAAAACATTTTCTCAATTTACAGTATGTCAACCGATCAGATGAGCAGCTTACCTTGTTTGCTTCTTTTGCATTATTTCTTTGAAGCATACAATTTTCCAATTCAACATCAATCCAGAGGGCTGGAACAGTTCTCACAGTTAGTTTCTTAATAACCTCTTGAAGCTAGGGGGCACTTTTTTTGGGGGGGGGGGGGGGGATAACGTTCCCAAAGTAAACTGCCTATTTCTCAGGACCAGATGCTAGAATATGCATATAATTGACAGCTCAGGATAGAAAACACTCTAAAGTTTCCAAAACTGTAAAAATATTGTCTGTGAGTATAACAGAACTGATATTGCAGGTGAAATCCTGAGAAAAATCCAATAAGGAAGTGACCCTTATTTTGAAACCCCTGTCTTTCTATGCATCCCTATTGCCCATTGAAATGGATATTAACCAGATTCCTTTTTCTATGGCATCCCTAAGGTGTCTACAGCCTTTAGACGTAGTTTCACGCCTTTATGTTGAAGAATGAGCGTAAACGAACACATTGTGTAAGTGGCCAGCTGATGGCTCTCAGAGTGATTCTTGCGTAAAAGAGAGAGGTAGCCATTTTTCCTCCCGGTCCTACTGAAAAGCGAACTGTCCCGGTTGATATGTTATCGAATAGATATTTGAAAAACACCTTGAGGATTGATTATAAAAACGTTTGCCATGTTTCTGTCGATATTATGGATATAATTTGGATTTTTTTCGAGGTTGTCATGAACACTATTTCCGGTGGATTTCTGAACATAACGTGACAAACAAAGGTATTTTGGGTATAAAAATAATCTTTATGGAACAAAAGGAACATTTGCTGTCTAACTGGGAGTCTCGTCAGTGAAAACATCCGAAGATCATCAAAGGTAAACGGTTTATTTGATTGCTTTTCTGATTTTCGTGACCAAGATTCCTGCTGCTAGCTGGACATAATGCTATGCTAGGCTATCGATAAACTTACACAAATGCTTGTCTTGCTATCGCTGTAAAGCATAATTTCAAAATCTGAGACGACAGGGTGATTAACAAAAGGCTAAGCTGTGTTTCACTATATTTCACTTGTGATTTCATTAATATGAACATTTTCTAGTAAGATTATTTGACCGTTGCGATATGCTAATTAGTGTAGTTGCTGACAATTCTCCCGGATCCGGGATGTTAACAGGTGCATGCTTGTCAACGATTGGCATGAATAATTGTACAAATACTTCCTGGATTCACTTCCTCATATACTGAACACCTGACCAACATTTATGTTTTGTAAATCTTCAATAAATGAGTCCTGAAAAAACAATTAGTATGATCTCTTATAAATTACTTTAGGCCCAACCTTTGGCTCATTGTCTTTCCTTGTTATTGCCACGGTGTTATGGTCACTACAGCCAATGGAAACTGATATTAATTTGGCTCGCAAGCCGAAGAACAGCATCCCAACCATGAAGCACGGGGGTGGCAGCATCATGTTGTGGGGGTGCTTTGCTGCAGGAGGGATTGGTGCACTTCACAAAATTAATGGCATCATGAGGCAGGAAGATTATGTGTATATATTGAAGCAACATCTCAAGACATCAGTCAGGAAGTTAAAGCTTGCTCACAAATGGTCTTCCAAATGGACAATGACCTCAAGCATACTTCCAAAGTTGTGGCAAAATAGCTTAAGGACAACAAAGTAAAGGTGTAGTAGTGGTCATCTCAAAGCCCTGACCTCATTCCCATAGAAAATGTGTGGGCAGAACTGAAAAAGTGTGTGCGAGCAAGGAGGCCTACAAAGCTGACTCAGTTACACCAGCTCTGTCAGGAGTAATGGGCCAAAATTCACCCAACTTTATTGTGGGAAGCTTGTGGAAGGCTACCCGAAACGTTTGACCCAAGTTAAACAATTTAAAGACAATCCTACAAATACTAATTGAGTGTATGTAAACTTCTGACCCACTGAGAATGTGATGAAAGAAATAAAAGCTGAAATAATTCATTCTCTCTACTATTATTCTGACATGTCACATTCTTCAAATAAAGTGGTGATCCTAACTGACCAAAACAAGGAATTTTTACTAGGATTAAATGTCAGGAATTGTGAAAAACTGAGTTTAAATGTATTTGGCTAAGGTATATGTAAACTTCCGACTTCAACTGTAGATGAATCCGTTGTTTCAATATATCCACATCATTTTCGTGCCTCGTGATGCCATCTATTTTGTGAAGTGCACCAGTCCCTCCTGCAGCAAAGCACCCCCACAACATGATGTTTAGGATGTCACGGTTGGGATGGTGTTCTTCATCTTGCAAGCCTCCCCCTTTTTCCTCCAAACATAACGATGGTCATTATGGCCAAACAGTTCTATTTTTGTTTCATCAGACCAGAGGACATTTCTCCAAAAAGTACGATCTTTGTCCCCATGTGCAGTTGCAAACTGTAGTCTGGCTTTTTTATGGTGGTTTTGGAGCAGTGGCTTCTTCCTTGCTGAGCAGCCTTTCAGGTTATGTCGATATAGGACTCGTTTTACTGTGGATATAGATACTTCCGACTTCAACTGTATTATTATGGGCTTTTCAATGCCCTTTCCTTGCCAGCTAATCAGACATAATGTGGAGACAGATTAAAGCAAAGTGAGTGTGTGTGTGTGTGTGTGTGTGTGTGTGTGTGTGTGTGTGTGTGTGTGTGTGTGTGTGTGTGTGTGTGTGTGTGTGTGTGTGTGTGTGTGTGTGTGTGTGTGTGTGTGTGTGTGTGTGTGTGTGTGTGTGATGTTGGGCTGAAGCTATTGACTGTGAATTTTGGACATTGTGCGAATGTAAGCAATGTACCCAGGCTATATGGCAGCATTCATAGCTGGGATACATTCTTTCTGCATCTAGTGCATAGGTTCAGAGAAGTCCTCATTGAGGAAGATGTTGGTTCCTCTCAAGTTCTTGGCTCTCTCCGGGTCTCTCCAGGCTTTTGGACCAGGTCTCTCTTGGAAAAGAGATGTTATCTCAATGAGAAAAAACCTCTATAAATAAAGGTAAACAAATAAATAATAATAAAAAACAGCCATTTTGTCCTTAAACACCAGGAACTTGACCACAATTTTTTGGGGTGTGTCACCTTGTCTGGTTACATGTTTTTCAGACCTGTGGGTGTGCTCCACCTGAATCAATATGTGAATATTGATGTGTATATTGATCTGTGTATTGTACATTGATGTGTATTGATGTGTAGGGCTCATCTGTGAAAGACACCTTGGTCTCAGCATGAGTCCCTGTCGAAAAGAAGGTTAAACACAAAAATAAAAGTTGCTTAGTAAATCTGTCTTTCATAATAGCCAGTGCTTATCCACCTGCTGACCTCACCGGATGTCACTGAATCATTACACTTGAACTGTCTGGCTAGCTAGCTAACAAATTCACTGTGCCGATAATCTTCTAATTCATTGTTTTTTACACAAGTTATTACCAAGTGCCTAAGCTGTTCCCTGAAAGACATGTTTCCCATCCAAAGGCTTTGGCATTACAACTACATCAGGACTTGGTGAGACAACAGGAACAGACTGACACCCGGGCCAGTATGAATGAACTGTCTGTCATGTTGTTAGTTTCTGTGTCAGCGAGAAAAATGTTGTTACAGAAACCATTTCACCATGTAGTGTCTGATCTGACGTGTTTTGGCACCAACTCTGCTTTACTGTTCAAACAGACATACAAGTGCGCGCGCACACACACACACACACACACACACACACACACACCACTTATGCACATGCGCATGCACACGCACACACACCACTTATGAGCATGTACGTCCACACACACCACTTATGAGCATGTACGTCCACACACACCACTTATGAGCATGCACGTCCACACACACCACTTATGAGCATGTACGTCCACACACACCACTTATGAGCATGTACGTCCACACACACCACTTATGAGCATGTACGTCCACACACACCACTTATGAGCATGCACGTCCACACACACCACTTATGAGCATGCACGTCCACACACACCACTTATGAGCATGCACGTCCACACACACCACTTATGAGCATGCACGTCACTGATTAGGGCGTCTCAGAATGACAGAAATCACATTTAGAATATGGTCATTCATATTAACAGAACACGCAAGTCGAGGATGGAACGATGTGAGGTCCTTCTTACCAAATTCGGATGTGCACTTTGAACATGTTAGAATAACTGTCTACATGTACTTTTCCTCATCCAACAAGATGAGTAACAAACAGCAGAATCACTAGTCCATGTCAATCTACTATAGTAGAAAGTTTAGGCTATCTATTCCATTGATCAGCTTGTCGAGGAAGAAACAGTCTATTCCAAATAGACTCTGGGACAGTTGTGGGACGATAGATCCCAAATGTATACAACCAGTAGGCCTAGACTACGTTAAAAAAAAATGTTAAAAAGCAATGAGTCTGATGCAGCAGACCAGAACATTTAACTTGTAATGTTGATAAACTATTATTTCTTCAAAAGAGCACTGCATGGGAGCGGTTTCATGTGACGGAGATGAAATAATCAGTTTTAGAAAGAGGAGATCTAATAAGCTACCTTGAAGCAAGGTAAGACAAGCCTCATAATATGTATTAAAATATTCAGGTTTCAAACAATTAAGTATATGTTTTCAAAATGGATACTGACTCCAGCTCATTGAAAGTGGTGTGTGATGCGCTAATGAAGCCTGCCTATTGATGCCGATTGATGATGAGGTAAAAAAACTGGGAACTTGGAAATCTCCGACTTCAGTGCGTTAAAGACAACTGGGAAAAAATGAGCTCCGACTGGGATTATTTTCTTTTGAACGGTCATCCAACACGGAATTCCAACCCAGGAACTCGGGCCTCTTTCTAGAGCTCTGACTTTCCGATCACTGACGTCATGATTTGACCTCGTATTTTTCAGAGATCCCGGATACCTTGAAAGCACGATAAGATGCTGCAGCAGCAGCTCTAGCAGCGTCTGACAGATTTTCCACTCAAAGGCTCTGTATCCGTATACTGTACTCGTGTGATAAAGTCAGAGCTCTAGAAAGAGGCCCGAGTTCCTGGGTTGGAATTCCGTGTAACCTCAAACTAAACGTCAACAAAACTAAGGAGATGATTGTGGACTTCAGGAAACAGCAGAGGGAACACCCCCCTATCCACATTGATGGGACAGTAGTGGAGAGGGTAGTAAGTTTTAAGTTCCTCGGCGTACACATCACAGACAAACTGAATTGGTCCACCCACACAGACAGCATCGTGAAGAAGGCGCAGCAGCGCCTCTTCAACCTCAGGAGGTTGAAGAAATTCGGCTTGTCACCAAAAGCACTCACAAACTTCTACAGATGCACAATCGAGAGCATCCTGTCGGGCTGTATCACCGCCTGGTACGGCAACTGCTCCGCCCACAACCGTAAGGCTCTCCAGAGGGTAGTGAGGTCTGCACAACGCATCACCGGGGGGCAAACTACCTGCCCTCCAGGACACCTACACCACCCGATGTCACAGGAAGGCCATAAAGATCATCAAGGACAACAACCACCCGAGCCACTGCCTGTTCACCCCGCTATCATCCAGAAGGCGAGGTCAGTACAGGTGCATCAAAGCTGGGACCGAGAGACTGAAAAACAGCTTCTATCTCAAGGCCATCAGACTGTTAAACAGCCACCACTAACATTGAGTGGCTGCTGCCAACACACTGACTCAACTCCAGCCACTTTAATAATGGGAATTGATGGGAAATGATGTAAAATATATCACTAGCCACTTTAAACAATGCTACCTAATATAATGTTTACATACCCTACATTATTCATCTCATATGTATATGTATATACTGTACTCTATATCATCTACTGCATCTTTATGTAATACATGTATCACTAGCCACTTTAACTATGTCACTTTGTTTACATACCCATCTCATATGTATATACTGCACTCAATACCATCTACTGTATCTTGCCTATGCCGCTCTGTACCATCACTCACTCATATATCTTTATGTACATATTCTTATCCCCTCACACTTGTGTCTATAAGGTAGTAGTTTTGGAATTGTTAGCTAGATTACTTGTTGGTTATTACTGCATTGTCGGAACTAGAAGGCCAAGCATTTCGCTACACTCGCATTAACATCTGCTAACCATGTGTATGTGACAAATAAAATTTGATTTGATTTGATTTGAAATACATAACAAATATACTGTACACACATGCCAATGTAATTCCACAAAATTATGCAAATGACCCCTAGAACGATAAGCATGACCAGTCAAATGTATTTAACGCAGCTGGTATTTCCATCAGTTATTTCGCAACAGGATTTTCTCTTCTTCTCCCGGACAATTTGATATATCTGCTTTTCTGTTTTACATCTTTCAAACTTTTGATTGACAGCTTTCCCATCTGATAAGACCTCTGTTCCAAACTTTTTTTCAGAGTTCTCTTTTTCACCAGGCTCCCTCGCTTGCTCACTCAACCTGGCACAAGGATCAGGAGTGAGGGAACGAGGGAGAGATGGAGAGGAGCGCACTAGAGGAAATTGAGGAATTATATTATTATTAGGTTCACCTCCCAGACCTTTAATGGTGTGCTTATCTGAGTCAGTGGCATATAAAGGGACATTCACAAAGCAGCACCAGAATAACCATGGTCTTAGCTAGATGTATTTATACACCATTGTTTGGTGTTGGGCGACACTACCTCAGATCCCAGAGGAAGTGATGTCACTGCATGATAGTCTTGTTTACCACTAGCTAGGTTACGTCTGCCGGCAACTCAGAAACTAAAATGACCAGACGTTTAGGTCATTGCTTCCATTTATTGAAGTGTCCATTGCTTAACCATCTGAGTGATGTCTGCCATTCTATGGTTAGCTACTGGGGAGGATCCTGGAGTCATTTCAGAAACAAAGAGACCATGAGGCGTGAGATACCCACCTCGCTCGCACAGATCGCCTGCCTGTCTGGCTGTCTGTGTCTGTCTGTCTTTTACAAATTTACCCATTGCAGCTTTATCACCAACCTTTTTTCCTTGAATGCAATGTAATGACTAATGCGTCAAAGCCCTTGACACATATCTATGCATTAATATCCTGTCTGTTGTGGTGGGAGAGAGGAGAGAGAGGTGGAGAGAGGGAAAGGGAGAGAGAGAGAAAGAGAGATGAGAGGAGGTGGAGGTAGAGAGGGATATAAGGAGGGAGAGAGAATGGACAGGGAGGGGAGGAGGGGGAGGGTAAAGGGAGTGGGAGAGAGGAAGAGATTGAAGGAGGGAGGGTGGTGAGAGGAGGGAGAGAGAATGGACAGGGAGGGGATGAGGGAAAAAGAGAGGAGGGGGAGGGTAAAGGGAGTGGGAGAGCGGAGAGAGGAAGAGATTGAAGGAGGGAGGGTGCTGAGAGGAGGGAGAGAGAAGGCAGAAGGAAAGTAAGGGGAAAAAGAGGAAGCAGAGAGAGACAAGAAGGGGGGAAAGAGGGAGGGAGAGATTGAAGAGAGTGAGAGGGGAGGATTAGAGAATAGAGAGAGAGGCTCGTCTGTCTGTGAGTTTATATTTCTGTCTATTTACCCATTGCAGCTTTATCACCAACTTTTTTGCCTTGAATGCAAAGCATTGACTTATTCGTCAATCACTTTTGATGCATATCTATGTGTCAATATACGTGATGCATATACTGTTTATGATGTATTGACTTACGCATTGTGCTTCTTGAGACATATTTTTGCAAAAGCATACCAGACTGACGCTTATATGTTACAGTTTTTTCTGAATGCTTAAACACTAACAGCGATTCTTGAAGCACTATCTCTGAAACCATTAACACTTGTAGCCAATGCATTTACCAAGTGTGCCAATCTGAATGCACATTCTCTGCTTTACACTCAGGTTGTAATTTTATAACATACTTTTTGCAAAACTGTAAACACAACTCACTGCTTTACACTCAGTTTGCAATTTAATAACACACTTCTAGCAAAACTGTAAAAATTGGTCTCTACATTGCTACACTACTTCGCCAATTGACCTTTCCACATTGACACATGTGAAAACACTTAGATAATGAGTTCACCTACAAATCAGAGCTTGAGCACTATAAATAGGCCGCAAGTAAACATTTGGTTTGGACAACAATGGAGGTCAATATTGGACAGAGAGTAAGAGGGGTGAGAACTAGAGGAGGACGAGGAGGAGGAGGAAGAGGAGGATGAGGAGGACGAGGAGGTGAAGAAGTAAGAGGAGGAGGAGAAGGAAGAGGTGAAGTAGGATGGGGAGCAGGAGAGGAAGAGGAAGTCAGGAACACAATAACTGATGAAATCAGAGCGACTGTGGTTGACCATGTTGTAAACTATGGGATGAGCATGAGGGAGGCTGGGAAACGGGTTCAACCAAATCTTAGCCACTAAACTGTTGCAGGTATCGTTAGGACATTTCTAAATGAGAACCGGTAAGTAACTGTTAGTGCTGTAGTCTTACTGCTACAGTAATATGTACTGTACTTTCATAATGAGAAGGATCTATCACTAAAACCATTCAAATGTTTTTACAGAACTGAAAGAAAACCAGTATCTGGTGGAAGAGGTCGACTGTTCACCCCAGAGCAGGAGACCCACATTGTAAATATGGTCATTGCAAATAACTGCATCAGACTCAGAGAACTGCAGAACCACATAATGTCAGATGACACCACATTCTAAAATGTCAACAGAGTGAGTCTCTCTGCACTGTCTCGTCTACTGAAACATAACAGAATTTGGATGAAGCAGCTGTACAGAGTGCCTTTCGAAAGAAACTCAGACCGTGTAAAACAAGTGAGATATGAATATGTGCAGGTAAGCTATAGTATCCTATCATTGGTACTGGATCTGGACGTGTATGGTGCTACATCATATTGACTGATCCCTGTCTTTTCGTACTGTGCTACATTGTTTTGTCTTGTCTCTTTCAGAGAGTCATGGAGGTTGAAGCAGATGCAGTGTATCATGAGCTAAAACTGTATATGTGGAAGAGGCAGGTTTCAACCTTGCAAAAACAAGGGGCCTCTACAGAAATATCATCGGACACCGTGCCATCATCAACGTCCCGGGACAACGTGGTGGCAATATAACAATGTGTGCGGCTATTAGTCAAAACGGTGTCATTAAACATCATGCAATCCTAGGCCCATACAACACTGTACACATTATCACATTTCTGGACACCCTCCACAACAGACTAATCCCTAATGACCAGGGGCCAGAGCTGCACAGGTACGTTATCATCTGGGACAATGTTAGTTTCCACCGGGCTGTGGTGGTCCACAATTGGTTCACAGGTCACCCACTTTTCATCTCACTCAATCTCCCCCATACTCTCCGTCCTTGAGTCCTATTGAAGAATGATCCTCTGCATGGAGTTGGAAGGTGTATGATCGCCAGACCCACCAACGCATTCTACAGGCAATGGAGGAGGCTTGTGGAGACATGGATCAGGGGTGATGCCAGGCCTGGATACGGCAGGATTTTATGGACAACCAATTGAGAAGGAGGAAGTTATCCCTAAATGCTGATTGGTCAGTCCTAGGTCAGTCTTGCATTGTTACCCATTTGTTAAGGAGTTGGCATAGCAAGTGCAAACTGATCCTAGATCTGTCACTATGGAGCAACGTCTACCAACAGCGTCAAATCATTTTGTTCTGGTCTCAACACAACATCTTGTCAATTTGACAAAAATATCAGACGTTGTAATATTTCACAAGTATCTATTGGTCCATAAACCTCATCATATTTCTAATAAACACAACATCAACTTGAATGTAAAGTAACTTCATGGCTTCAGTCCAGTACGACCATATTTATCATGTTGATACATTTCTGAGTGTATTGAAACGTTGCTTTAATCCAGTTCTTTAATGCTATAATCCACTGTAGATATGCACACATACACACAGACAACCCCCCCCCCCCCCCCACACACACACACACTCTCTGCGCTCCATCACACAACCATCTGTCCCCCAACCCCTGCTGTCTCCTGCTCTCTACGTCAACCCACAAAAGAACCATCATGCACCTAATCCAGTCCTCACACTCACTATATGGCCTCGTTGATAGAAATAGAGAAATAATCCTCAACTCTGCAGAAACAAACCCAGGTATTACGCTAATCTGAAACCAACACGATATCTTGTGCTTCACTAGAGTCTGTGTGAAGGAGATTGTGTTCCTTGGTGGGCGGAACAATGAATATGAGGAGAAGAGGTGTGACATATTGTTGGGATAGACTGCATGTACTGTATAGTGAGATAAAACACATGAAAGGAAGAAAAAATACATTGCTCAGTCACAGAGAACATGATTTCCAGGGACCAGGCTTTAAAGATGACACTGGTTGAATACTGAACGCACACACATGCAAACACACACATGCTAACACACACACAGTATATGGACATGGATGTTAAAAGCACACAGAGGAAGTACGCTGTGCCTTGAACATTAATGCCTGAGTAAAAATATCTGGTGGGAAATGAAATTAAGGCAGACTACAACGTAAATCTTGACCTTTGGTTAACACAAGTGAGAAAATGCTGTACCCTCTCTGTCTATATGGCCATGTCACATAAACACACACATTCCCTATCCATTCTTTCTCATCCCTTCGCCATCTACTGTTAGCACCAACGTTTTGGCATCTTCCACAAACTGTGGCTGCGAATCCACCATTAAAATGGTTTGACAGAATAAGATGAAGCTCTGGTAATATGGAGAACTATTGAAAAATAGCTGATATGCATTTTTCTACGTTGTAATGGTAGGCTGAGTCACAGAAAAGTCAAGTCAGCCCGTGCTCATGGTTGTCACAGGGGAAGTGAAATGATTATAAAGAAAATAACTCACACACACACACACAGACACACAGACACACACACACACATACACACACACACACACAGACACACACACACACACAAATATATCTTCAATATAGACTTCCGTCTTCTCTCCATCATTCCTTCTGGCTGTCTGCAATACTTAAACCTATTCTCTCATATATTCCATGAGCCTGCTCATCTTATTCCGCCTGGCTCATGTGTAATCTTGGATTACTTTTATAATTGCAAAGCTCTTGACTGCAATCTCATCTAAAATACATTTTTTTCATTGTCCTACTCCTTCATAAAGAGAGCAGAGGGGAAGTGAGGAGAGGTGAGGAGAGCTAAGGTGAGAAGAGGTGAGAAGAGCTAAGGTGAGAAGAGGTGAGGAGAGCTAAGGTGAGAAGAGGTGAGGAGAGCTAAGGTGAGAAGAGGTGAGGAGAGCTAAGGTGAGAAGAGGTGAGGAGAGCTAAGGTGAGAAGAGGTGAGAAGAGCTAAGGTGAGAAGAGGTGAGGAGAGCTAAGGTGAGAAGAGGTGAGGAGAGCTAAGGTGAGAAGAGGTGAGGAGAGCTAAGGTGAGAAGAGGTGAGAAGAGAAGAGGTAAACAGGGCAATGCTGAGAGCATCTCAACCCAGACAGATCGTGAAGTGTACAGTTAGATCCTTTTAAGCTCTTTTAGTTAAAAAAACTAACAATTTAGAGAGCGACTAAACAGACCGATTCCGCATGTGTTTTTGTCTGTTGCTCAATAAAATAAAAACGAGACCTCAGTCTTGGGGGTGTGGTTCAATATGGCAGTTACTAATGTATGTACCCCATGAGACACCATAGGAACAAAGACAGAATCACTTCCTCTAAATAGTCAGAATGAATCTAAGATAATTAATTTTGACGTGTAGGCAGAGGCGGTTTTAACTGTGCAATTTTACATCTAACTAATGTGTTTGGTGCAGTATTTCTCAAGTAAAAAAGGAGTTCTGTCTCACTGTCTGTGTGTTGGATAGACCGCAGCTGTGTATCCGGTGTTAGTGGGCAAGTGAGCATTGTTGAAATCAAAACCCAGTAATGAAGAACTCACTTAAATAAATATTTTTTTATGACAAAAATTATCCTATTTACAGTAAATTTTCACACTAGAATAAATGTTTCTAACTAATATCGATTCCACATAGGCCGTTTCTATCAGAGAAGTTGTTCATTGCCTTTAGTTGCACTTTAAACATTCTGAAACCAAACATCCTTCCAATTATTCAACCGTCAGTGGATCTGTTTGAAATGTTCTCTTTTCAGCTCCAAAAGAAAATCACAGCTTCAACTTCTCTCTGTCCCAATTATTGGAGTGTGTCAGTTCAAATAATTAACACCAGCAGCTTCAGGATGTTTTTGATCCAGGCCCAAACCTTTTGATGGTACATTTTTTCATTAAAAAAAAACCTCTGTCTGATATGATTGTAACCACACATCACTTGCGCTACGCCGCATTAAAAAAAAACATGTTTTGCTGAGAAATTTTTATGACAAAAATAAACGATCCAATATGCTGCGCTAGGCAGTGGCAGGGACTACAAATCAAATCAAATCAAATCAAATTTTATTTGTCACATACACATGGTTAGCAGATGTTAATGCGAGTGTAGCGAAATGCTTGTGCTTCTAGTTCCGACAATGCAGTGATAACCAACAAGTAATCTAACTAACAATTCCAAAACTACTGTCTTATACACAGTGTAAGGGGATAAGGAATATGTACATAAGGATATATGAATGAGTGATGGTACAGAGCAGCATACAGTAGATGGTATCGAGTACAGTATATACATATGAGATGAGTATGTAGACAAAGTAAACAAAGTGGCATAGTTAAAGTGGCTAGTGACATAAGAATGCAGTCGATGATCTAGAGTACAGTATATACATATGCATATGAGATGAATAATGTAGGGTAAGTAACATTATATAAGGTAGCATTGTTTAAAGTGGCTAGTGATATATTTACATCATTTCCCATCAATTCCCATTATTAAAGTGGCTGGAGTTGGGTCAATGACAGTGTGTTGGCAGCAGCCACTCAATGTTAGTGGTGGCTGTTTAACAGTCTGATGGCCTTGAGATAGAAGCTGTTTTTCAGTCTCTCGGTCCCAGCTTTGATGCACCTGTACTGACCTCGCCTTCTGGATGATAGCGGGGTGAACAGGCAGTGGTTCGGTGGTTGATGTCCTTGATGATCTTTATGGCCTTCCTGTAACATCGGGTGGTGTAGGTGTCCTGGAGGGCAGGTAGTTTGCCCCCGGTGATGCGTTGTGCAGACCTCACTACCCTCTGGAGAGCCTTACGGTTGAGGGCGGAGCAGTTGCCGTACCAGGCGGTGATACAGCCCGCCAGGATGCTCTCGATTGTGCATCTGTAGAAGTTTGTGAGTGCTTTTGGTGACAAGCCGAATTTCTTCAGCCTCCTGAGGTTGAAGAGGCGCTGCTGCGCCTTCTTCACGACGCTGTCAGTGTGAGTGGACCAATTCAGTTTGTCTGTGATGTGTATGCCGAGGAACTTAAAACTTGCTACCCTCTCCACTACTGATCCATCGATGTGGATAGGGGGTGTTCCTCTGCTGTTTCCTGAAGTCCACAATCATCTCCTTAGTTTTGTTGACGTTGAGTGTGAGGTTATTTTCCTGACACCACACTCCGAGGGCCCTCACCTCCTCCCTGTAGGCCGTCTCGTCGTTGTTGGTAATCAAGCCTACCACTGTTGTGTCGTCCGCAAACTTGATGATTGAGTTGGAGGCGTGCATGGCCACGCAGTCGTGGGTGAACAGGGAGTACAGGAGAGGGCTCAGAACGCACCCTTGTGGGGCCCCCGTGTTGAGGATCAGCGGGGAGGAGATGTTGTTGCCTACCCTCACCACCTGGGGGCGGCCCGTCAGGAAGTCCAGAACCCAGTTGCACAGGGCGGGGTCGAGACCCAGGGTTTTATTTGGGCGGTAAGCAAATTGGAGTGGGTCTAGGGTGTCAGGTAGGGTGGAGGTGATATGGTCCTTGACTAGTCTCTCAAAGCACTTCATGATGACGGAAGTGAGTGCTACGGGGCGGTAGTCGTTTAGCTCAGTTACCTTAGCTTTCTTGGGAACAGGAACAATGGTGGCCCTCTTGAAGCATGTGGGAACAGCAGACTGGTATAGGGATTGATTGAATATGTCCGTAAACACACCGGCCAGCTGGTCTGCGCATGCTCTGAGGGCGCGGCTGGGGATGCCGTCTGGGCCTGCAGCCTTGCGAGGGTTAACACATTTAAATGTCTTACTCACCTCGGCTGCAGTGAAGGAGAGACCGCATGTTTTCGTTGCAGGCCGTGTCAGTGGCAATGTATTGTCCTCAAAGCGGGCAAAAAAGTTATTTAGTCTGCCTGGGAGCAAGACATCCTGGTCCGTGACTGGGCTGGGTTTCTTCTTGTAGTCCGTGATTGACTGTAGACCCTGCCACATGCCTCTTGTGTCTGAGCCATTGAATTGAGATTCCACTTTGTCTCTGTACTGACGCTTAGCTTGTTTAATAGCCTTGCGGAGGGAATAGCTGCATTGTTTATATTCGGACATATTACCAGACACCTTGCCCTGATTAAAAGCAGTGGTTCGCGCTTTCAGTTTCACGCGAATGCTGCCATCAATCCACGGTTTCTGGTTTGGGAATGTTTTTATCGTTGCTATGGGAACGACATCTTCGACGCACGTTCTAATGAACTCGCACACCGAATCAGCGTATTCGTCAATATTTCCATCTGACGCAATACGAAACATGTCCCAGTCCACGTGATGGAAGCAGTCTTGGAGTGTGGAGTCAGCTTGGTCTGACCAGCGTTGGACAGACCTCAGCGTGGGAGCCTCTTGTTTTAGTTTCTGCCTGTAGGCAGGGATCAGCAAAATGGAGTCGTGGTCAGCTTTTCCGAAAGGGGGGCGGGGCAGGGCCTTATATGCGTCGCGGAAGTTAGAGTAACAATGATCCAAGGTTTTACAAGAAGCCCCTGGAGTGACACGGTGTCTGGAGGGACATGGTGTCTGGAGGGACACGGTGTCTGGTGTGATTTCACAACGCATTGGACCACTCACGTCCCTTGACCTGTACCCCTACAGCACCGGTAAGATGTCAATGTCATCACTCAGCAAAACACCTGTCACTTAGTCAGAGAATATTGTGAACTTCTTCCGAAATAGTGGCAGGATGAGCAAGTTGAGGCAGTAGTGAATGAGGTGGAGAGGGCAGAACAGCCAGAAAGTCAAAGTGCAGCAGCAGCAGATTGATGGTAGCTAACTAGCTAGTCTCCCTCAGCATTGGCTAATGCTAATACGCAAGTGTTAGTGCTCAGTATCCTTAAGCTATTGGGTGTCAATGAGTTATTTAACAGTATATTATATAAGTCATGATATTAGGAAAGGTGTTTATTTCCAGCAAGTGTATTTGATGGGTTTCGCTTAAGCAGCTAGACACTACAGTAGCTACTGAGTCCAAAGAGATGAGAGAACGTTTTTCAGACAGTGACACAGTGCCCCCCTGTGGACTGAAGCTGAACTTAACTAAAACATTATATTTAACCAGTTTAAAATTAGCATTGTTGAGGTGGTAGAACTGAAACAATTAAATTAAATATAACCTATTCCATTCTACAGGTAAACATGATTCTCTCATGTATGTTATTTTCGTATAGGCTATGAAACTATTTGTAACAAACTGCCAATTATTAAATTGGTGAAATTGTTTTATTGACCTTAATTTTTATTACTCTTTTTATTCACTTAGCTACTTACTTTTTCTATTGTTGTTGCATTGTCGAAAGGTTAACTGACTTGCCTAGTTAAATAAAGGTTGAATAAATAAAAAATTATGTTACCGTGAAATGTTTACTTACAACCATTAAACAACAATGCAGTTCAAGAAATAGAGTTATGAAAATATTGACTAAATAAGTAAAAAATAAAACAAAAAGTAACACAATAAAATAACAATAACGAGGCTATATACAAGGGTACCGGTACCTAATCAATGTGCGGGGGTACAGGTTAATTGAGGTCATTTGTTCATGTAGGTAGGGGTAAAGGTATGATAGAACAGCTGTGCAGCCTGAGACAAGGAACAGAGATTTGCTACTTTCTCAAATCATCAATAGCCTGTAGTCACACCATGCAGCCCAAATGCTGTATATTTAGATTTCTAAAACAGTCTAAGGTTTGTATCATTCACAACTAAATTTGACAATTAACTCTAAATCTAGCGTATAGGACCCGTTTCAAATGATTGCTTTTACGCTCAACATAGCCACTTCCAATGTGCACTTGCCTCAGAATGGGAAAAAATATATACTTTCTATTTGATTCTGCTAAGTTCAATGATATTCTTCTTACTATTAAATCCTATAAAATAAAAGAATAACTTTGAAGCATGTCTTGTCAGCTAAATGAACAAGGCTATTATCTCATTTACGCTGTGTCATTTATTGACAGTCGCGAACAAGACTCTGAGATAGGCTATCCAAAGTCAGGTTGCACACCAGCCAGCTCAAGCTAATTGGCGAAATTACTTGGCTAACTCTACCCACCTCCGAACACAAACACGAGACACCCAAATCAAACCACACTCCAAAAACAACTCCGCTAGCATTCCTTAATGAACCAAATCTAAGACAAGGCCAAATGAGGAAGTGCAGTCGCCCTTTAAAACTAACTAATGACATGTTGTACCTCTACCTTGCTACATTTCAGATGAGCCAAGGAGAACAGATGAGAACAGCAGGCCACTTAGAACAGCAGCCAGATGAAACTGAATAAGGTGACAATTAATAATTGACTGCTACTGATATAAAATATTTTAAGATCTTTAAGAGTTTAATTGGAATACAGCAGCTCTATAAACACTCTTCCGTGGTGCCCCAGGTTATTAACAAGATATTTGTTGCATGGTTTTATTCAATCATGTAATAAATCAAATGTTAGGTTATCGATTTGATAAAATAGCTTGGCATAATAATATAATCAGTCAGAGACACGACAGAGGATTTGTTGGAAAGAGACACACTAGACAAGACACAGAGACAGCAACAGAAGTGTAGATGATGTAGAGCATGGGTGTCAAACTCTGGCCCGCGGGGTAATTATATTTGGCCCGCGAGACAATAACAAATTACTACTAGAGCTGGCCCGCCGGTATTATACAGCGCATTCACCACTAATACTACGAATCCCATAATGCTCTGCTGTTTTCGCGCGCCAATCAGGACAGGACCCAGAAACGCTCTCTCCTCTGTGACAGTAGTCATAGCAACATAGACGCTACAACTGTCAGCGAGCTAACCCTTCCCAAAAATAGCGAAAAGAAAGGCAGAAAACAGGAGCTTTCTGGACAAGTGGGAGGCAGAATATCTGTTTACATATGTAAAAGACAAACCTGTTTGTCTTGTTTGTGGAGTCAACGTGGCTGTAAGTAAGGAGTACAACATTAGACGACACTATGAAACGAAACACCATGACAAATACAAGGACCTGGACATGACTCAAAGGAGCCAGAAAGTAGAGGAGATGAAAAGAAGTTTGGTTTCACAACAGAATATGTTTAAAAAAGCCACATCACAAAGCGAGGCTGCTGTAAAGGCTAGTTATATAGTGGCAGCAGAGATCGCAAAATCAGCCCGGCCCTTTAATGAGGGAGAGTTCATGAAAAAGTGCATGATGAAGGTTTGTGACCTCGTATGCCCAGAGAAAAAACAAGCATTTTCAAACGTGAGCCTGAGCAGGAACACAGTAGCTGATCGCACATGTGACCAATCTGTATGACCAGCTGATGGAAAAGGGAAAAGATTTTGTTGCGTTCTCCCTCGCTGTAGTCTTCACCCGTGGAGTGGACTCAAATCTGTGTGTTACGGAGGAGCTATTAGGATTCAAATCAATGCATGGCACAACCACAGGAAAGGAAATCTTTGAGGAGGTTTCCAAATGTGTAACTGAAATAAAGCTGCCGTGGGATAAACTCGTTGGATTAACGACAGATGGTGCGCCAGCGATGTGCGGTAAAAAGAGTGGACTGGTGGGCATGGTTCGGGAGAAGATGCGGGAAGAGAACTGTGCAGGTGAGCTAACTGTTTACCACTGCATCATACATCAGGAAGCACTGTGTGCCAAAGCCCTAAAGATGGAACATGTTATGACCACAGTAACACAGGTAGTTAACTTTATAAGAGCCAAAGGTCTAAATCACCGCCAGTTTAAATCTTTTCTGGAGGAGTGTGGTTCGGAATACGCAGACGTGCCGTATCACACAGAGGTGAGATGGCTAAGCAGAGGAAAAGTACTGAACAGATGTTTCAAGCTGCGTGAGGAAATATGTCAATTCCTGGAAACCAAAGGGAAGGATACAGCAGAGCTCCGGGAGCAAAAGTTCCTGTGTGAGCTGGCCTTTCTCTGTGACATCTCGAGCCATCTCGATGCACTGAACCTGCAGCTTCAGGGGCGGGGGCGCATCATCACAGACATGTACGCTGCAGTGAGGGCCTTCAAAACTAAACTGTGCCTGTGGGAGAATCAGATGCTGCAAGGAAACCCTTGCCATTTTCCCTGCTGCCAATCCATAAAAGCGCAGATCTCTACCGCTGTGTTCCCATGCGTACAGTTTGCTGCAAAACTCAGTGTTCTCGCCGCTGAGTTTAGCCGGCGATTTGCCGACTTCGATGCCCAGAAATGCAAGTTTGAACTGCTTAGTAATCCCTTCGCAGTTGATGTGGAAAATGCACCAACCAACATCCAAATGGAGCTGATTGAACTCCAGTGCAACGACACGCTGAAGTCAAAGTATGATGCTGTGGGCGCCGCACAGTTTCCACGGTTCATCCCTGACACAATGCCTCAGCTCCGCACCCAAGCTGCTCAGATGCTCTCCATGTTCGGCAGCACTTATCTATGCGAGCAACTTTTCTCCTCGATGAAGATGACCAAAACAACTCAGAGGAGACGTCTGACTGATGAACATCTTCGCTCGATACTGAGGATTTCTTCAGCTCAGAGCTTGAGCCCAGACATTGATGAACTAGCATCCAAGAAGAGATGCCAGGTATTTGGCTTGGGCACATCAGATTAGACCAGTGTGCAATAATTAACGTTTTCTTTATGCACTTTTTCTTGCTACAAGGCATGGGCTTGAATGGTTGATTGATTTATTATCATTTTATTTGTAAAATTATTAGCCAGTGGAAAAAGTTTATTTTGGTATTTAAATCAGAAGGCTGCAAATAGAAAAGAGGCATACAATTTTTATTTAAATTTTATTTATTTAATAAATGAATGCCATTGATGTGTTTTTTCATTTGAAATTCGATTTTGCATGTCTCCACTATTAAATGATATATTGTATGGTAATAAGCGATGCTTGTTCCATATTCAATGTTAAAGCAAAACTTGTTTGAGTCCATATTAAAAGGTTAATTTGTTCAATGTTGGCCCGTGACTTTGTTCAGGTTTTACATTTTGGCCCACTGGGTATTTGAGTTTGACACCCCTGATGTAGAGAGACACCAGACAAGACACAGAGACAGCAACAGAAGAGTAGATGATGGAGAGAGACACCAGACAAGACACAAGGACAGCAACAGAACAATAGGATTTGATGAAGAGAGACACCAGAAGAACAAAACAGGACATAACAGAAGATGATAGACAAAGGAGACATTAACAAACAAGAACCTGAGAAAGCAACAGACAAGACACAGAGAAAGTGACAGAAGAGGACAGATAGAGAGAGAATGGAGTGGATTGTGCACACAGTAGAGTAAACTGTATCACTTCACGCTGCTCTATAGATTATACTTTGTTTTATTAGCACACATTTTAAGAGGTGAAATGCAGACAGTGAAAAAGTAAAACATGGTTTACAAAGAATTTGTGAGGGAAAAAGTCGGTTAAAATACTATTCAAACAATTCTTTACTTTTACACTTTTTACAACCATGTAAACAACATAGAATACTAAGAGAGACAACAGAAGAGGGAAGCCAAGAGAGACAGCAACAGACAACACAGAGAAAGGGATGGAGAGAGGCAGAGGATGGGTGAGCACACAGTAGACTGTATCATTTAAAGCTATGGATTGTAATTACTGCACAATGTGTGTGTGTGTAAGCGAGATAGAGAGAAAGATAGAGAGGGTCAGAGAGGCTCATTTGACAGGTCAGAGTCTATGTTTGAAGTTGTTGAGTGGTTTTTGGCAATACACTATAGATGTATGTGTTCCAGAGTAGAGAATAGAGTGTTACAGAGTAGAGAGACCCAAAGTAGCTGCTGTAATTAAGTACTGGCAGTATCTGCTGTGGCAGGTGGGGGTGCAAGTAACCTGAAAAATATCTAATCTCTCAATGTTCATCACAAAGTATACCGAATTAATACATTTAGCTGTTGAAATTCCTTAAACAAAATTGCAGGCGAAGAATGCCCACAGACCCCCCTACTGGTTGTGGGCTAAGACCCCCAATGTCTTCAAATCCGAGAAACGCCCCTGCTCAACACTCAAAAAATAAAAGTTGGAAATCTTGGCAGTCTCGTTTTCTCTTGCCCTTCAATGTTTACAGTGCATTTAGAAAGTATTCAGACCCTTTGAATTCTTCCAAATGTTGTTATGTTACAGCCTTATTCTGAAATGGATTCAATTATTGTTTTTCCTCATCAATCTACACACAATAGCCCATAATGCAGACAGTGAAAACAGTTTTTTATAAATTGGTGGAAATTAATAATAAAAAAAAAACTGAAATATCACATTTACATAAGAATTCAGACCTTTTACTCAGTATCCTGTTGAAGCACCTTTGACAGCGATTACAGCCTTGAGTCTTCTTGGGTATGATGCTACAAGCTTGGCACAACTGTATTTGGGAAGTTTCTCCCATTTTTCTCTGCAGATCCTCTCAAGCTCTGTCAGGTTGGATGGGGAGAGTCGCTGAACAGCTATTTTCATTTTTTTCCAGAGATGTTAGATCGGGTTCAAGTCCAGACTCTGGCTGGACCACTCAAGGGGACTTGTCCAGAGACTTGTCCCGAAGCCACTCCTGCGTTGTCTTGGCTGTGTGCTTAGGGTCTTTGTACTGTTGGAAGGTGAATATAGCCTTGCTACTCTAATTTTCAAATGTCTGTTTACTGTTGTTTTATTTCTTTACTTACCCACACACACACACACACACACACACACACACACACACACACACACACACACACACACACACACACACACACACACACACACACACACACACACACACACACACACACACACACACTCATACTTTTTTCCCCTCCGCACTATTGGTTAGAGCCTGTAAGTAAGCATTTCACTGTAAGGTCTACACCTGTTGTATTCGGCGCACGTGACAAATAAACTTTGATTTGATTTGAGATTGATGAGGATTCTTTTTTTAAAAATTACGTAACAAAATGTGGAAGAAGTCAAGGGGTCTGAATACTTCCCGAATAATCTGTATAAAGACTTTGATGTTCACCCACTGCTCTCCCCCCAACCCAAACTCCTACTCCGACATTGAGTGATTTGCAGGGTGGATTGGCACAGTTTGATTTGTTGGGGGGGGATGGCTCACAGGTCCATTTCTGATTACCTTGCTTATAAAACCATGACAAGATCAGAGTTGAAGAGATGAGATGTGTGTGTGTGCCTGCCTGCATGCGTGTGTGCATGAGTGCAATGAAAGAGATGCGAAATGGGAATCTGCCAGTTAGATCAACAAATTAGAGTGGCTTGAAGTGCATTTGAAGGAGAGAAGCCTTCTCTGCTCTACAAACGTCAATCTCTCCACTACCATTTATGATACTAATTCAAACTATTTATGCTACAACATCAGCCTGAAGCCATCCATGGTTTTGTAATGTGGCAAATTCATCGAATTGTAATTCAAGGCCTTTTCCCCATTCATATTAGTGTTTTATAATGTTTTTTAAATTTGTATTCAAATAGTTCCATGAACTATGTGGCGCTAGTGTCGACTCAGCAGGACAGCTCCTCTCTCAATGGACTTTAAAGGGAGAGCTTTAGGACTGTTGTCTACCACTATGAAGGTGCACCATGGGAGTGCCCCAGGGGTCCATCTTTTGGGCCCCTGTTGTTTAGTCTATACATAATTTACCTTCCTTGTATGTGCCAGGGAATGGAGATACAGATGTCCTCTACACCCATGAAAAGAGCGCTGAACAAGTGGCTGCCAAGTTAACATCTGTTATGGAGAATGTTTCAGAATGTCTCTACGACTCCTGTCTCACCCTAAATGTGGAGAAAAACAGTGGCCATGTATTTCTCCATCAAACAAAAGCAACAGGTCTACCCCCAATTCCCCATACAGAGCCAAAATATCAAAACCCTCACAGAATTCAACAAAAAAAAAAGATAAAAATACCAACACAATCAAATACAGCACAGCCAATTTCTTTTTAATCAGAAACTCTCTTTCCATCAAGGCATCCAGGATGTTCTTGCATGCTATGATCTTCTCACATCTCTCCTACTACCTCACCAGCTGGTCCAAAGCTTGTGAGACAATCCCGAAACCTCTCAAATCACTCTATAAACAAGCACTCAAAATCCTGGACAAACAAACACGACACTACCACCCCTGCAATACACTCACCAAGTTCAAACTGTTTGGTTTCGACAACTTCATTCTGTTTTCAGACATCTGCCTGGTTTACAAGCTAACGTACAGTTATGAATATAACTACTGTTCCCTGACGGATGGAACAAGGTATAACATACTATGGGAGTCAATGACCAATCCTATTTACCTGAAGCAAAACGAAATCACACCCAACAGACCAATGGATGCCGAGCCCACCCTCGGAAGCCGCGCCTTCCTGGCTATAATACCGAGGCATCCATTTCCTCATTTCAGTACCGCTCTTCAGTGAGCCCAAACCCCCTGATGGAGCAGGGACAATATGTGTTATAGCGCATTCCCTCCTTCAGGGAACAGTAGTCATGTTCATATCTGCACGTTCCCTTCCAGCCAGTCACTCGGCATAACATATTATGGGGACATACAGTACAAGTCAAAAGTTTGGACACACCTACTCATTCAAGTTTTTATATGTATATGTACTATTTTCTACATTGTAGAATAATAGTGAAGACATCAAAACTATGAAATAACACACATGGAATCATGTAGTAACCAGAAAAAGTGTTAAACAAATAAAAAAACATGTTATATTTGAGATTCTTCAAATTAGCCACCCTTTGCCTTGATGACAGCTTTGCACACTCTTGGCATTCTCTCAACCAGCTTCATGAGGTAGTCACCTGGAATGCATTTCAATTAACAGGTGTGCCTTGTTAAAAGTTCATTTGTGGTTTTTCTTTCCTTCTTAAGAGTTTGAGCCAGTTGTGTTGTGGTAAGGTAGGGGGATATACAGAAGATAGCCCTATTTGGTAAAGGACCAAGTCCATATTATGGAAAGAACAGCTCAAATAAACAATGAGAGTCCGTCATTACTTTAAGACATTATGTCAATGTGGAAAATCTTAAGAACTTTTAAAGTTTCTTTAAGTGCAGTCGCCAAAACCATCAAAAGCTATGATGAAACTGGCTCTCAAGGACCATCACAGGAAAGGAAGATAAATAGTTACCTCTGCTGCAGAGGATACGTTCATTAGAGTTACCAGCCTCAGAAATTGCAGCCCAAATAAATGATTCACAGAGTTCAAGTAACAGACACATCTCAGCATCAACTGTTCAGAGGTTGACCAAGGTAGAGTGAGCACGCACAGTACTAGGCAACCCATGTCCTTTGCTGTCACATACCAGGGAAATAGCCTCCAAAATCCAACAAGAAAGAAGCTGCTTAGAAAAGCGTCCTACCCTGAGCTGGATTAGCGAAACAGACAAAGAGCCGGACACAATGCTAACATCCTTGTTCCTATCCATATATGTGCTTAAAGCGCAGGCCATGCAATATCCGTTGTTCACTAGAAGCAAACAGAGGAGGTGTGAAAGGGAAATTTGAAAAGCCAGAGACATATAAGACATAAGCATAACCTTGGGAGTAACTGCATTAGGACATAACCTTATAGCAGTCTTTAAGAAAAGGACTTTCAGGCCCACCGACTCCAGTTGTTCAATCAATCACACTTATTTATTAAAGCCCTTTTTACATCAGTAGTTGTCACAAAGTGCTATACAGAAATATAGCAAGCAATCCAGATGTAGAAGCACAGTGGCTAGGACAAACTTCCTGTGGTTAAAACGGAGGCTCACACAGAGTGTCCAGCACCACCGCCAGGTCTCATGTCGGTGCCGTAGGAGATTTGGCTTCAACTTAGGTGACCGTTAGTGGGAGAGAGTTCTCGTCCCCCTAGATGTTGCAAGTTTTGCATCCTGGGACCATATTTTTTGTTTGTTTGTGTTTGCTAAAAGCAAACTCCTCTCTACTCTGCCTGTGTAGCTAATGCTGCCTTGCTTGAGTAAGATGGCCAGTGGTATGAGTATTTCAAAAAGGTTAACCGGCCGAGTTTTAACCTCCAACCGGGCCCTCGCTCCGCTGCTCTCCGCTGCTCGCTCCGCTGCTCTCCGCTGCTCGCTCCGCTGCTCGCTCCTCGCTCCGCTGCTCGCTCCTCGCTCCGCTGCTCGCTCCGCTGCTCGCTCCTCGCTCCGCTGCTCTCCGCTGCTCGCTCCTCGCTCCACTGCTCTCCGCTGCTCGCTCCTCGCTCCGCTGCTCTCCGCTGCTCGCTCCTCGCTCCGCTGCTCTCCGCTGCTCGCTCCGCTCCTCGCTCCGCTGCTCTCCGCTGCTCCGCTGCTCGCTCCGCTGCTCTCCGCTGCTCGCTCCTCTCACATACTCTGGTGGACACATGCCCTGACCAGACCAAATGGAAAAGGACACTGTTAAGTCATAGCTCACCTCCATCACTCATGATGAGTTGTACCCTACATAGCATTCTGCAGATTGCATTCCTTAGTGGTTATGATCTGTAATCATTCACATTCATGACAGATGACAAAAAAGTATCGCTTAGGGACCATTCTAACACTGTGCAAGTATTGTACTGCATCTGTACTCCAATGTACTGCAAATGATGGAAATCCCTTTGGTCTCTACAGAGTTAGGCAATATCAGATTCTAGTTATTTTGAACCTTACTTGTGGAATAATCAAAATGATCCCCTACAATTTGATATTTTGGTGCCTTTAGGCCAATTCAGACAGGTGATTTAGCACCTTTTTGATGAAGAATGTGTTTGTTTTCTATGATCGTGTTTTGTATTCCTGTTTTGCATTTGGTATTTGTAATTACAGGGCTAATATGAAAAATAGAACTTGGTCTCAACTTAAAGGTTAAATAAAAATACAATAAAAGTACAGATAGAGTTGTGACACTGCAATCTCGAAGTACAGTGTCATTCTGCAAAAACATTTATTACATCAGAGGGAGAGAAAGAAAGTCAGAGAGAATGTGACAGAGGGAGAGTGTCAGAAATAGAGTGTGTGTCAGAGAGAGTGTCAGTGAGAAAGAGTGAGTGTCAGAGGTAGAGAGAGTGTCAGAAAAATAGTGTGTGTCAGAGATAGTGTCAGTGAGAAAGAGTGAGTGTCAGAGTTAGAGAGAGTGTCAGAGGTTGAGAGTGTCAGAGAGAGAGTGAGTGTCAGAGAGAGTAAGTGTCAGCAAGAGAGTGAGTGTCAGAGGTAGAGGTAGAGAGAGTGTCAGAGGGAGAGTGTCAGAGGTAGAGAGAGTGTCAGAGTGAGTGAGGGTTAGAGGAAGAGAGAAAGAGAGAAAGAGAGAGAGTGCCAGAGAGCGAGAGTGTGTGTCAGAGAGAGATAGTGTCAGACAGATAGTGTCAGAGTGAGAGAGTGTCAGACAGATAGTGTCAGAGAGGGAGTGTCACAGAGATAGTGTGTAATCGAAAGACAGAGAGAAGAGTATCAGAGGGACAGAGAGTGTCAGAGAGTGTCAGATAGAGAGAGCGTGTCAGAGAGAGAGAGAGAGAGAGGGAGTGTCAGAAAGAGTGTCAGAGAAAGAGAGAGTGTCAGAGGGACAGAGAGTGTCAGCGTGAGTGTCAGAGTGTGTCAGAGAGAGAGTGTGTCAGAGAGAGTGTGTCAGAGAGAGTGTGTGTCAGAGAGAGTATGTGTCAGAGGTAGAGAGGGTGTCAGAGGTAGAAAGAGTGTCAGAGAGAGTGTGTGTCAAAAAGAGAGTGTCAGCGAGAGAGTGAGTGTCAGAGGTAGAGACACACTGTAAGAAAGAGAGAGAGTGTCAGAGAGAGAGAGAGTGTGCCAGAGAGAGAGTGTCATAGAGATGTGTGTAATCGAAAGACAGAGAGCGAGAGGATCAGAGGGACAGAGAGTGTCAGAGGGGGTCAGAAAGAGAGAGTGTCAGAAAGAGTGTCAGAGAAAAGGAGAGCGTGTCAGAGAGAGTGTCAGAGCGAGAGTCAGAAAGAGAGCGTGTCAGAGAGATAGAGAGTGTCAGAGAGATTAACAGTGTCAGAAAGAATGTCAGAGAAAGAGAGTGTCCGAGAGAGATAGTCAGAAAGAGTGTCAGAGAGAGTGTCAGAGGGAGTGAGAATGTGTTATAGGGAGAGATAAGTGTTAGAGAGAGAGAGAGAGAGAGAGAGGGGATGTATCAGAGGGAGAGAGTATCAGAGAGAGGGAGAGAGAGAGAATGTTTCAGAGGAAGAGTGTCAGAGAGAGTGTGTCAGGAGGACAGTGTCAGAGGGAGAGAGTGTCAGAGAGAGAAAGAGAGAGAGTCTGTCAGCGAGAGGGTGTCAGAGAGAGAGTGTGGATTGAAAAAAATGTAGATAGAGAGTGTCAGAGGGAGAGAGTGTCAGAGAGAGAGAGAGACACCGTAAGAAAGAGACACTGTAAGACAGTGTCAGAGAGAGAGAGAGAGAGAGAGAGTGTGTCAGAGGGACAGAGAGTGTCTACTGTACAAATTGATGGAAAGGTTAAAATTGGCAGAAAACACACACATTTCTTTACACAGGACCGTGGAGTAAGACAGGGATGCAGCTTAAGCTCCACCCTCTTCAAAATATATGTATATCAACAAATTGGCGAGGTCACGAGAACAGTCTGCAGCACCTGGCCTCACCTTACTAGAATCTGAAGTCAAATGTTTACTGTTTGCTGATGATCTGGTGCTTGGTTGTGAGGTCTGGGGTCCGCTCACCATCCAAGAATTCTCATAATGGGACAAACACAAAATATCCTCCGTGTACAACGTACAGTAAAACACCAAGTAATACATGCAGCGCAGAATTAGACAGAACCAAATCATGAGAAAATAAAAAGATAATTAATTGGCACATTGGAAAGAAATAGCAAAAAAACTGGGAAACTAGGAAGCTATTTGTCCCTAAACAGAGAGTACACAGTGGCAGAATACCTGACCACTGTGACTGATTCCAAACTTAAGGAAAGCTTTGACTATGTAGAGACAGTAAGTATAGCCTGCTATTAAGAGAGGCCGCCGTAGGCAGACCTGGCTCTCAAGAGAAGAAAGGCTATGTGCACACTGTTCACAAAAAGAGGTGGAAACTAAGCTGCACTTCCTAACCTCCAGCCAAATGATTGACCATATTAGAGACAAATATTTCCCTCAGAATACACAGATTCAAAAGATTTCAAAAACACTCTCAATTTTGATAAACTTCCATATCTACAGTTGCTTGGCATTTTTCCTATTTTGTTGCCTTACAACATGGAATTAAAACACATTTTTTATGGGTTTGTATCATCTGAATTATACAACATGCCTACCACTTTGAAGATGCAAAATATTTTTTATTTATTGTGAAACAAACAAGAAATAAGACAAAAAAAAAAAAAACTTGAGCATGCTTAACTATTCTCCCCCCAAAGTCAATACTTTGTAGAGCCACCTTTTCTAGCAATTATAGCTATTATAGCTCTTAGGGTATGTCTCTATAAGCTTGGCACATCTAGCCACTGGGATTTCTGCCCATTCTTCAAGGCAAAACTGCTCCAGCTCCTTGAAGTTGGATGGGTTCCGCTGGTGTACAGCAATCTTTAAGTCATACCAGAGATTCTCAATTGGATTCAGGTGTGGGCTTTGACTAGGTCATTCAAATACATTTAAATGTTTCCCCTTAAATGACTTGAGTGTTGATTTAGCAGTATGCTTAGGGTCATTGTCCTGCTGGAAGGTGAACCTCCATCCCAGTCTCAAATCTCTGGAAGACTGAAACAGGGTTCCCTCAAGAATTTCCCTGTATTTGGGGCCATCCATCATTCCTTAAATTCTGACCAGTTTCCCAGTCCCTGCTGATGAAAAACATCCCCACAGCATGATGCTGCCCCCACCATGCTTTACTGTGGGGATGGTGTTCTTGGGATGATGAGAGGTGTTGGGTTTGCACCAGACAGCGTTTTCCTTGATGGCCAAAAATCTCAATTTTAGTCTCATCTGACCAGAGTACCTTCTTCCATATGTTTGGGGAGTCTCCCACATGGCTTTTGGCGAACACCAAATGTGCTTGATTATTTTTTTCTTTAAGCAATAGCTTTTTTTCTGGCCACTCATCTATGAAGCCCAGCTCTGTGGAGTGTACAGCTTAAAGTGGTCCTATGGACGGATACTCCTATCTCCACTGTGGAGCTTTGCAGCTCCTTCAGGTTTATCTTTGGTCTCTTTGTTGCCTCTCTGGTTAATGCCCTCCTTGCCTTGTCTGTGAGATTTGGTGGGTGGACCTCTCTTGGCAGGTTTGTTGTGGTACCATATTCTTTAAATGTTTTAATGGATTTAATGGTGCTCTGTGGGATGTTCAAAGTTTCTGATATTTTGCATGGTCTATATGGTGTCGCTTGCTTGGTGGTGCCCCTTGCTTAGTGGTGTTACAGAATCTGGGGACTTTCAGAACAGGTATATACGGAGATCATGTGACACTTAGATTGCACACAGGTGGACTTTATTGAACTAATTATGTGACTTCTGAAGGTAATTGGTTACACCAAATCTTATTTAGGGGCTTCATAGCAAATGGGGTGAATACATACAGTATACAAGCACCATTTTTCAGTTTTTTATTTTGTATAATTTTTTGAAACAAGTTATTTTTTTTCATTTCACTTCACCAATTTGGAATATTTTGTGTATGTCTGTTACATGAAATACAAATACATTTCCATATAAATTATAGGTTGTAATGCAACAAAATAGGAAAAACACCAAGGGGGATGAATACTTTTGAAAGGCACTGTATTGTGTGAAATACCACAGTGTGCCATCACACTGTGGTGGCAGGGTAGCCTAGTGGTTAGAGCATTGGACTAGTAACCGAAAGGTACAAAATCTGTCGTTCTGCCCCTGAACAGGCAGTTAACCCACTGTTCCTAGGCCATCATTGAAAATAAGAATTTGTTCTTAACTGACTTGCCTAGTAAAATAAAGGTAAAATAAAAAAACTTTAAAAAACAGCAGCAATATTTCTGACTTGTTGCCGCAAGAAAAAGGCAACCAGTGAAGAACAAACACCATTGTAAATACAACCCATATATCTTTCTTTTTTAAATTTTCTGTACTTTAACTATTTGCACATAACATGACATTTGAAATGTCTATATTCTTTTGGAACTTTTGTGAGTGTTATGTTTACTGTTCATTTTTATTGTTTATTTCACTTTAGTTTATTATCAACTTCACTTGCTTAGTCCATTTTAACATATGTTTCCCATGCCAATAAAGTCCTTCAATTGAAATTGATTTGTTAGACAGAGAGAGTGAGAGAGTCAGCGAGAGAGTGAGAGAGTCAGCGAGAGAGTGAGAGAGTCAGCGAGAGAGTGAGAGAGTCAGCGAGAGAGAGAGAGAGTCAGCGAGAGAGAGAGAGAGTCAGCGAGAGAGAGAGAGAGAGAGTCAGCGAGAGAGAGAGAGAGTCAGCGAGAGAGAGAGAAGTCAGCGAGAGAGAGAGAGAGTCAGCGAGAGAGAGAGAGAGTCAGCGAGAGAGAGAGAGAGTCAGCGAGAGAGAGAGAGAGTCAGCGAGAGAGAGAGAGAGTCAGCGAGAGAGAGAGAGAGTCAGCGAGAGAGAGAGAGAGTCAGCGAGAGAGAGAGAGAGTCAGCGAGAGAGAGAGAGAGTCAGCGAGAGAGAGAGAGAGTCAACGAGAGAGAGAGAGAGTCAACGAGAGAGAGAGAGAGAGTCAGAGAGAGAGAGAGAGAGTCAACGAGAGAGAGAGAGTCAACGAGAGAGAGAGAGAGAGTCAACGAGAGAGAGAGAGTCAACGAGAGAGAGAGTCAAGAGAGAGAGTCAGAGAGAGAGAGTGAGTCAGCGAGAGAGAGAGAGTGAGTCAGCGAGAGAGAGAGAGAGTCAGAGAGAGAGAGAGTCAGAGAGAGAGAGAGTGGCTAAAATAAATGAAGTAATTCAATAACCATGCAAAGTAGAAAAGAGCAAATTACTTTTATAAGAAAATATTTGTCATTATAATTGGCTATAATGAACCCACTGGGCATAAGTAAGGGCATGATTGAATCAGGAGCACAAAATGGTTTTATGGATGTTATACAAATTATACAAATAAAAACTTCCTAAAGTCCTAAATGACGAATAAAAGAGGGAGTGTTGCTGACCCCAACTCTACTCCTTAATCAATTATTACGAATCCCTTTTGGCCCGACAGTCTAGGGGGGATGGTAATGAGACCCGTAACATAACTCATACAAATTATTATTGTGACAAAGTAAAAGTGTGCACGAAATAACCACGACAACAGAAATCTACCGTCAAACTCTAGGTTTATTTATAAACACACGGTAATGGGGGGAGCAGGAAAAGGGGCTGAGCTGGACCCAAGAAAAGAAACAATAAGTATTCAAAAACACCCCTAAGCTAGACTAGCCTACTTTAACAACAGCTAACTAACTAACCAAAAATACAGTGGGTGGTCCGCCCAGTTCTAACTAGTGTATTTAACAAAGTTCACCTATGGGTAGTGTATGCCCATGGGCGACTTGTCTTGGTTTCCCCCTTTTCCCACCAGCAACAAACACCATAACCCAAAAACAATACTCACAGGTGATGACAAAGTGCTATGAGGTGCTTAAACAAAAGAGAGGTTAAGACACAAAGCGAGAGTGAAACACAGAGACCTACAGACATGGCATTTACAGAGAGATTGAGCTAGAGATTGAGCTAGAGATTGAGCGAGAGATTGAGCGAGAGATTGAGCGAGAGATTGAGCGAGAGATTGCTCTAGAGCAAACAAATGATGGGGTTTTTAAACCATGGGGAAGGAACTGTGATAGGGTAGGAAATAGGAGGAGGTGTGTCTTCTGATTGATGATTGATTGTTGACTGATTGGGGAGTGATGATTTTCACCTGTGAGGGGAGAAGGAGAGAAAAGAAACACACACACAGGATACACAAACACACACAGGATAACTGTATCCGTAACACTCCCACCCTTAAAAGAGCAACCCTAGGGGTTGCGACTACAGTATTCAATGAATACTCACAACAAAGCAACATCCTTGCAAAACATACAGAAATCATTTTCACACACGAGACAAAGCATCTGCCAACACATTATCAGAACAAAAACTGGTTACCCGATTTTGTCTTCGGTAACGGTCCGACACAATCAACCACCACATGCTCGAATGGTTCACCTATGACAGGTATGGGACAAAGAGGAGTGGGAGGAATAACCTGATTTGGTTTTTCCTGTTATCTGACATGTGTGGCATGTCCGACAGAACTGAGCCACATCTTGTTTTAAACCCGGCCAAAAGAACTGTTGAAGGATCCGATCATAAGTTTTTGTGATTCCTAAATGACCAGACCACTGGTGATCATGAGCAAGGGATAACACATTTTGTCGAAAGGCTGTAGGAATCACTATTTGGTAAACAGCATTCCAATCTCCATCCGCATCAACATGGGATTTCCATTTACGCATGAGGAGATTACCATCAATGAAGTAAGCCACGTTCTTCTTCTTCACATCTTCCAATGAGACAACACTAGAAAAACATTTAGCAAGCTTGTTGTCAACCTTTTGGTTAGCAATCAGCTGCTCACGAGTGACTGGTAACTGTATTGCATCAGCAATAAGTTCAACGTTCTTTGATTCTTTCCTGGGCTGTTTGTCATAGGTGATCAGCTTCTCAGAGGTATCACACAATCCATCCTCTTGATCAACCTCTTTGAACAGAACAGTGTTCGACAAATCTATCTCGTCACCCTCTTGTCGTGCCTGAGCACGAGTGACAGCACAAGCGGGGAACACATGTGGATAACTCTGTGCCAGCTCATTAGAGAGAGAGTGGTCACTTTTATCCAATACTTCCAATACGGGTACTACCTTTCCTCCGGCAATATCGTTACCCATTATAAAGGTCACACCTTTCACTGGCAACATAGGGCGTACCCCCACTCTGAATATTTCACTGATTAACTCAGAGTGTACTTTCACAAAGTGCAATGGCACTGGGACAAAACCCATTTCAATACCCTGCACTAACACACTGGAACCACAGTATGTATCGTCAGATAAGGGCAACACATCAGACAATATAAACGACTGCGCCGCACCAGTATCTCTAAGGATTTTAACCGGTCGTTGAGACGCTTCGTCATTCGTTAGGGACACAAACCCCTCGAAAATGAATGGTTCATAACTGCGGTCGGGGACTGAGACTTTCAAACTACAGTTACCCTGAGGCACCTGTTTTGTTGCAGACCTCACAACCGTACGAATTAGAGCAACACCTGTTGGTGGCTTGGCACGAAGGGTCATCCCTTGTTTGCGTTTAAGCAGGAAGCAATCATTAATCATGTCCTACTTTATGACAATAGAAACAGGGACGCTCATTCTTTTGGCGCGCTTGATATACTACTGCTGGCCGACTAGGGCTAAAGGTAGGAAACTCAGTGGCTCTACTCTCAGTTTGAGCCGAAAACACACTTGTGCGTCAACACAAACTCGTCTGCCAACAGACGCTTCTGCCAGGGAGGATACTTTCTGTTCGTTTAGGTAAACTACAATGCGTTCGGGTAAGCAATTTTTAAACTCTTCCAACAAGATTAACTCCCGGAGAGAGTTGAAATCAGTTACCTTACTAGCAGCATGCCATTTATCAAACAGATTTCCCTTGTCTCTAGCAAATTCCACATCTATGAGACCTAAATCTCTGTCGGTATGCCTCAGGCACAAGCTCATAGGCACGAAGAACAGTAGCTTTGACCACTTCGTAATTCAAACTGTCCTCCAGAGGTAACGTTGACAAAACCTCTTGGGCTTTACCAGTTAATTTACACTGAAGTAATAGGCACCATACCTCTTCAGGCCATTTCAATGCTACGGCTATACGCTCAAATACACAAAAATAGGAGTCAACCTCTGACTCTCTGAACAAAGGTACTAAGGCAATCTGCCTACTAATGTCAAACGTGTTTGAGGACACAGTAGGTGAGGACGGCTCACAAACAGGCACAGTAGGACCGGAGGCTAGCCTCGCTGTCTCTGCCTCCAGTTCCATCTGGCGCATTTTGAACTCCAACTGCCTTTGTTCTCTGTCTGCCTCAAATTTACACATCTCCAAATGTCGTTGTTCTCGTTCTTTTTCTGCCTCTATTTTACATATCTCCAACTGGAGAGTCTCTTGCCTAATTTGGGCTCTCTTCCACCTCCAGTTGGAACTGTGCTAAACGGACATCCCTCCTGGCATCACCATTTGACAGTGGGGAGAGTGGATCAAAACGGGACAATGTGGCTGGTGTTTTAGCCTCGCCCTCATTATCAGACACCAATGGTCTTACAGGAGCAGCAACATCCGCTACAGGGGTAGTAGGCTCAGGCAGCGGTAACACAAGCACCTGCTCTTCCAACAATACATTTAATACTAGCTGTTTAACCTCCGCCTTAACTAAACTCTGCGGAATCGATACTGAATAATGGTCAGCCAAGGTCATTAAATCAACTCTACGACATTTGTCAACAACCTCCCACGAAGGGTTATCCAAAAAGGATCTCAAATCAAAAGTAGTCATGTTACACTACTTCACAAGTGCCAAAGAAAATAGCAAACACTAATGCTACTTCAGCTATGACGCTCAACACTGAACTATACCACTACAACAATCTACATGAGCGGCATGGGTGTCAGTTATGACAGATCCCGGATGAGCCCCCACTTATGTTACGAATCCCTTTTGGCCCGACAGTCTAGGGGGGATGGTAATGAGACCCGTAACATAACTCATGCAAATTATTATTGTGACAAAGTAAAAGTGTGCACGAAATAACCACGACAACAGAAATCTACCGTCAAACTCTAGGTTTATTTATAAACACACGGTAATGGGGGGAGCAGGAAAAGGGGCTGAGCTGGACCCAAGAAAAGAAACAATAAGTATTCAAAAACACCCCTAAGCTAGACTAGCCTACTTTAACAACAGCTAACTAACTAACCAAAAATACAGTGGGTGGTCCGCCCAGTTCTAACTAGTGTATTTAACAAAGTTAACCTACGGGTAGTGTATGCCCATGGCAGACTTGTCTTGGTTTCCCCCTTTTCCCACCAGCAACAAACACCATAACCCAAAAACAATACTCACAGGTGATGACAAAGTGCTATGAGGTGCTTAAACAAAAGAGAGGTTAAGACACAAAGCGAGAGTGAAACACAGAGACCTACAGACATGGCATTTACAGAGAGATTGAGCGAGAGATTGCTCTAGAGCAAACAAATGATGGGCTTTTTAAACCATGGGGAAGGAACTGTGATAGGGTAGGAAATAGGAGGAGGTGTGTCTTCTGATTGATGATTGATTGTTGACTGATTGGGGAGTGATGATTTTCACCTGTGAGGGGAGAAGGAGAGAAAAGAAACACACACACACAGGATACACAAACACACACAGGATAACTGTATCCGTAACATCAATATTTAATTAAAATAAAGTGCTTTTTCAACTGTTTTCCTTATTTACTAACTCTTCGCTAAGTGTTTTTTCTTTTTGCTCTCCATAATTCTTCATTTTTATTCCTGGTGTCTCGGCTGTGATTTACATTTGAGTCATTTAGCAGCGACTTACAGTTTGTGCATTCATATTAAAATGAATGCACTAACGGTGCTAAGCTGACATATGGAATTGTTTTAAGATGGTCATACTATGGATAATTTAGCTATTTGATTTTTAATTTAAGGAACCCTTTAGGTATAAGAGTATAATGTAATTATTTAATAAAATATTGATTTTGGCATTTACATACAAAGTCCATAAAAGGCATTGAATAACACATTCAGAAATGGCAAAAAAAACTCAGGAAATATTTTGTTTGTTTTTTACACATATTTAACCCATTTTTTGGGGTAGGCACAAAACTACCTTCATACTTCCATTAGTGTTTTTTTGTTGTAATTTTTACACCTTTTTTCTCTCCAATTTCGTGATTACAATCTTGTCTCATCGCTGCAACTCCCGAAAGGGCTCGGGCTCGGCGAAGGTTGAGTCATGCATCTTCCAAAACATGACCCACCAAATCACGCTTCTTTTAACACCCACTCAACCAAGAAGATAGCTGCACCAAGGTGTCAGAGTTGCACCACTGTTCAGCTGACGACCGAAGTCAGCCTTCGGGCACCCAGCCCACCACAAGGAGCCCAATGAGCCAAGTAAAGCTCTCCCCCAGGCCAAACCCTCTCCTAACCCAAACCCTCTCCTAATCGCTTGGCCAATTGTGCGCCGCCCTATAGGACTACCGGTCACGGCCGGTAATGACACAGGGATCGAACCCCAGGCTGTAGTTCGATCCATCCCCTTGGGAGGCCCTTCCATTCTCTTTTTTAAAACCGGTATCGTTTACCGTCAGAAGAGTACTGTGACACTTGTGAGGGTCATTGAGCAAAACATAGAATGTGTTTGTGAGAATATCCCCTTTCCACAGTGGGGTCCCATTAGTTTGCAGCCCAAGCGGTTCGGATGCTACCAAACAGAAGTTGGCACATCGACGGTACCGACTCAGACGAGTCTCCTGACACTTTTGGGGGTCATAGAGCAAAACTGAGAATCACATCATGTTCATGAGAGTCTCCCCTTTTCATAGAGTGGTAATAGTTTGTAGGTCAAATGTTACAGACGTTTGTTTACGTGAGAAGACTGACAAGCACCACTTTAGCTCTGCCACCTTTCACTGCAGATGAGGAAGTGGGACACTGGTGGATGCGGTGACAAAAAACCCATGTATCTTCATCTTAACCTGACGGATTTTGATGGGGATTGTTTTGTTATGTAACACCAGTTCATCAACCAACTCTAGGTGGTTAAATATTTTCCCATTGTCATTACTACTATTGATTGTATGAATTATAGTTGTGGACTATAGCTGTGACACCTATGTAAAAAAAAAATTCAAGGACACACTCCCCTGTAAACCTCTGCTATTCATAACAAGAAATATTGGAAGCTGCATGCTTTCCAGTTCAGTAGAATTTTGGAAGGAGATTACATCTGCAATAATACCTCAAAATAACTCTAATTTTCCCCACTCTGTCACTGTAAGGTTCAGATTATTCTGAGAGTGTCATATCCTCCATTACCTGTGGGAAAGCAATGGAAATTCTGTGTGTGTGTGTGTGTGTGTGTGAGTGTGTATGCGTGCGTGCGTGCGTGCGTATGTATGTGTGTGAGAGTGAGTGCTTGTATGTATGTGTGCATGCGTGCGTGCGTGCGTATGTATGTGTGTGAGAGTGAGTGCTTGTATGTATGTGGGCAGAGACAAGTCTGGAGGGAACAGTATGAGTTGTAACCTAATGGTTCAGCCTGATCATCATTCAGAAGTGGAATTTACCTGAAGTGGTACAGCGACCTTATAAAACAGATGCTTGATAAATTGACCTTTCAGGGGACTAATACACAATGTTAATAATTTTAAACGACGCTCTGGAAGTGCCCAGGCCCTAAATCTGTGACTGAGAATTCCTGGAACAAGCCCTTGAGTTTAAAGGTGACTTTGATGTTAATTTTAAAACATATGCGTGTGAAATTCAGGCTCAAATGATCTTTTAATATCTTGACTGGCAGACAAACTAGCAGCAGCTACTGTTCATTTCACTCTCTCTTGATGAATGGATAAACAGATTAAAAGAGTTGCATATTTCACATATAAGTTCAGCACTTTAAATCCCCCTCCAAAACAGGCAAAAAACAACCCTATTATGTATTTACACACACATATGAATATCCGAATATCTGTCTACGTGGGTGATAGGCTGTCTAGTGAAGCACAGAGGTAGACAATGTTCTAGGCAGCAAAAAGCTCCAGTCTAAGATTGTAAAAGGAAATCCATAAGATTTTATAATTGCGAAGGATGTTAAAATATGTACAAAGGAAGTGAAATATTTGTACATTCAAACCCACATCTAAGATCCACAGTAGTCAGAAGAGTGTATTAACGACTACACAGCGTGCAGATATATTCTCCTTTCTTTTCACAGAGTGGAACGTCAAGCATCTTAAGCAGCCAGGCGTACACACCCGATTGTCTCTCGTGGCTCGTCAGTGTGTGGGGGAGCAAGCAGAGGCACGGAAACATGGTCAAAGGCAATTTTCATGCCATCACTGTCAGTCTGACACACACAGGGTGCACACACACTGTCAATCTGGCAAGGCCTTAAGGTTCATTACAGGAGCTGAATTGAGGTTCTTCCAGCTCTCTGCCTTGAGAGGATCTGGACACACACACACACACACACACACACACACACACACACACACACAGAGAGAGGGAGGGAGGGCTTTCAATGCTACAAGGGTCCTCTTCTCCAAACTCATCTGCACAACCTCAAAAACCCAGATACCTGTTTGTCCATTCCATCTGAAGAGAAAGGCTGCTTTGGAGGTACTAGTGAAATCAGTAATCAGCCCCTTATAAGGATGTCAAATCAACAGAGGATACTGCTACAGCAGATTTACTTGAGGCTAATTATCTGAACACAAATGAAAAGACCCGACTAAGGTTTGATTACCTTTGTCCTTGAGCATTAGGCATTAGTAACTGCAGAGAGTTAATTGCCATTCAATTGCTAGGCTTTATAGATCAAGTGTATTTAGAATACTGCTTTGGCTTCAAAAAAAAAATGTAATGCTTTGAATGGTATAGGGTATCAATGGTAATTTAATATGTATCTTAACATGTTAATGAACCAATCCAAATTACCATATGTTTACCAATGAGGTCTCTATCTATTGGATGAAGGAAGAGGAGGGGTAGTAGCCTTGGAAACATGTTACTACTAGACTTGGCGTGTGCCTATCATAGTGGTGGAATAATCAAACCCACTGTTTACACTGCTCATAATGAGGCACACCAGTGCACAGGCAGGCAGGCACACTTCCTGTCAAACACACACAGAAGCGTGAACCCACACATGCATATACGCTTCATTTTCTCTAAATATAAACGACAAAGACTAATTATCTTGGGTTAGTTATGAATATGTTTGGTAGAACCGTCTATTCGTGATATCCCTTGTGATTGTATGGTAGCCAAACCGCTATCTAAGAGTGGTGATGTCAATATGTCAATGTACTTGTGTGATGTTTTGGACATATTGACATTAGACATATGTCAATTCAATAGCACAACCGTGACGGGTCATATTTCTCAATAATTAGGTTAGGATGTCTGGGATGATTATGACTGTACAGCAGGTTGAGATTAAATTGAGCAGCTGTCTGTGAAATTATGAACATTTGGTGTGTTTAACAGGAGTAACCCGCTGTGGTCACACCATATAGAGGATTTTTTTTTTTTAAATTTCATTTTACACTGCAAAAAGTGAAATCTAAGAACTAGCCTATATTTCTTATATTGAGTGATAATTCACAGAAGATAATGTTGTTTTTTACCCAGCTAAATTATCTGACATCACTGGAAGATAATGTTGCTTATTTTAGCCTAAAAAAGGCTAATTTATGTTATTCCAAGATATTGTTCTAGATATTTTATCTGAAATATTTTGAAAAACATCTTTTAATAAAATACTTTATTTGTATTAAGCCTTTTTTTAGGTTAAAATAAGCAACATTATCAGCCAATGACTTTAGATCATTTAACTGGGTAAAAAAATCTAAATATATTTATGAAGTGAATTATCACTCAATATAAGACACCATATTTAGGCTTGCTTATATTTCACTTTTGCATTGTACTCCCCAGCGCACCCTAAATAGTCTAATTTTATATTCACAACCCTCGAGCTCAGCTAGTGAAAACCCAAATACATACCTGCTTGCATGTTCAAAGTGCTGTTTCAGCATTTTCACTCCCTCAGTCTCCAGGGTACTATAGTTTCTTCACACAGATTACATTAACACTTATACTTAATCTCAGGCAAAGACTGTGATATATTGCAAATTCCCCACCAGCCCCCTCCCCCCACCTTCTCTGTGGGGAACAGACAGCAAACAATCACTAAAATACACCCAAAAAGTATTTCATATACTCTTAGGGAAAAGTAAGTACTATCGCTAATGATATACAGTATATAGTGAATCACTCTCTCTAGGGGGTTGTAGGCAGCAGAAAATCATGTAACAGATGCCGACTCTTGGGCAAAGTAAGAATTAGCTGTTTCTATTATACAGTACTTGCAGTAGTACAGTCACTGTCCATATCATCTAACCTGCAGTAGTACAGTCACTGTCTATATCATCTAACCTGCAGTAGTACAGTCACTGTCTATATCATCTAACCTGCAGTAGTACAGTCACTGTCTATATCATCTAACCTGCAGTAGTACAGTCACTGTCTATATCATCTAACCTGCAGTAGTACAGTCACTGTCTATATCATCTAACCTGCAGTAGTACAGTCACTGTCTATATCATCTAACCTGCAGTAGTACAGTCACTGTCTATATCAGCTAACCTGCAGTAGTACAGTCACTGTCTATATCAGCTAACCTGCAGTAGTACAGTCACTGTCTATATCATCTAACCTGCAGTAGTACAGTCACTGTCTATATCATCTAACCTGCAGTAGTACAGTCAGTAGTACAGTCACTGTCTATATCATCTAACCTGCAGTAGTACAGTCACTGTCTATATCATCTAACCTGCAGTAGTACAGTCACTGTCTATATAATCTAACCTGCAGTAGTACAGTCACTGTCTATATCATCTAACCTGCAGTAGTACAGTCACTGTCTATATCAGCTAACCTGCAGTAGTACAGTCACTGTCTATATCATCTAACCTGCAGTAGTACAGTCACTGTCTATATCATCTAACCTGCAGTAGTACAGTCACTGTCTATATCATTTAACCTGCAGTAGTACAGTCACTGTCTATATCATCTAACCTGCAGTAGTACAGTCACTGTCTATATCATCTAACCTGCAGTAGTACAGTCACTGTCTATATCATCTAACCTGCAGTAGTACAGTCAATGATCACCTGGAACGTCATTTTGGTCTGCGTCCTGGGGCTGGAGCGCGTCGGGGAGGGGGTACTGTCACGTGTGCTCCCTCTCCGGCCTCTAGGTAACCAGGCTGCTCGTTATGGGGCACACCTGTCACCATCATTACGCGCACATGCATATCATCAGACTCACCTGAACTCCATCACTTCCCTGATTACCTTCCCTATATATGTCACTCCCTTTGGTTCCTTCCCCATTGTTTATTTTTCTGTGTCATGTTTGTGGGTTGTTTGTGTTTAGTATTATGTTACGTTTATTTATTAAAACACTCACTCCCTGAACTTGCTTCCCTACTCTCAGCACACTTACAGGTGTCTAGATAGATTTTGTGTGTGTCTCTGGAAACTGGCCCTTTTTTGGAACACCATTATTTTTTGTCTTACTGAGACTTACTGTCAGGGCCCAGGTCTGACCGAATCTGTGAAGAAGATCTAGGTGCTGCTTTAGGCCCTCCTTGGTTTTTTATTTTATTTTATTTCACCTTTATTTAACCAGGTGGGCTAGTTGAGAACAAGTTCTCATTTGCAACTGCGACCTGGCCAAGTTAAAGCATAGCAGTGTGAACAGACAACACAGAGTTACACATGGAGTAAACAATTAACAAGTCAATAACACAGTAGAAAAAAAAAATGGGCAGTCTATATACAATGTGTGCAGAAGGCATGAGGAGGTAGGCGAATAATACAATTTTGCAGATTAACACTGGAGTGATAAATGATCAGATGGTCATGTACAGGAAAGTAAATAAATAAAAACAGTATGGGGATGAGGTAGGTGAAAATGGGTGGGCTATTTACCAATAGACTATGTACAGCTGCAGCGATCGGTTAGCTGCTCGGATAGCTGATGTTTGAAGTTGGTGAGGGAGATAAAAGTCTCCAACTTCAGCGATTTTTGCAGTTCGTTCCAGTCACAGGCAGCAGAGTACTGGAACGAAAGGCGGCCAAATGAGGTGTTGGCTTTAGGGATGATCAGTGAGATACACCTGCTGGAGCGCGTGCTACGGATGGGTGTTGCCATCGTGACCAGTGAACAGAGATAAGGCGGAGCTTTACCTAGCATGGACTTGTAGATGACCTGGAGCCAGTGGGTCTGGCGACGAATATGTAGCGAGGGCCAGCTGACTAGAGCATACAAGTCGCAGTGGTGGGTGGTATAAGGTGCTTTGGTGACAAAACGGATGGCACTGTGATAGACTGCATCCAGTTTGCTGAGTAGAGTGTTGGAAGCCATTTTGTAGATGACATCGCCGAAGTCGAGGATCGGTAGGATAGTCAGTTTTACTAGGGTAAGCTTGGCGGCGTGAGTGAAGGAGGCTTTGTTGCGGAATAGAAAGCCGACTCTTGATTTGATTTTCGATTGGAGATGTTTGATGTGAGTCTGGAAGGAGAGTTTGCAGTCTAGCCAGACACCTAGGTACTTATAGATGTCCACATATTCAAGGTCGGAACCATCCAGGGTGGTGATGCTAGTCGGGCATGCGGGTGCAGGCAGCGATCGGTTGAAAAGCATGCATTTGGTTTTACTCGCATTTAAGAGCAGTTGGAGGCCACGGAAGGAGTGCTGTATGGCATTGAAGCTCGTTTGGAGGTTAGATAGCACAGTATATAGAATGGTATATAGAATGGTGTCGTCTGCGTAGAGGTGGATCAGGGAATCGCCCGCAGCAAGAGCAACATCATTGATATATACAGAGAAAAGAGTCGGCCCGAGAATTGAACCCTGTGGCACCCCCATAGAGACTGCCAGAGGACCGGACAGCATGCCCTCCGATTTGACACACTGAACTCTGTCTGCAAAGTAATTGGTGAACCAGGCAATGCAGTCATCCGAGAAACCGAGGCTATTGAGTCTGCCGATAAGAATATGGTGATTGACAGAGTCGAAAGCCTTGGCGAGGTCGATGAAGGCGGCTGCACAGTACTGTCTTTTATCGATGGCGGTTATGATATCGTTTAGTACCTTGAGCGTGGCTGAGGTGCACCCGTGACCGGCTCGGAAACCAGATTGCACAGCGGAGAAGGTACGGTGGGATTCGAGATGGTCAGTGACCTGTTTGTTGACTTGGCTTTCGAAGACCTTAGATAGGCAGGGCAGGATGGATATAGGTCTATAGCAGTTTGGGTCCAGGGTGTCTCCCCCTTTGAAGAGGGGGATGACTGCGGCAGCTTTCCAATCCTTGGGGATCTCAGACGATATGAAAGAGAGGATATGAACAGGCTGGTAATAGGGGTTGCGACAATGGCGGCAGATAGTTTCAGAAATAGAGGGTCCAGATTGTCCAGCCCAGCTGATTTGTACGGGTCTAGGTTTTGCAGCTCTTTCAGAACATCTGCTATCTGGATTTGGGTAAAGGAGAACCTGGAGAGGCTTGGGCGAGGAGCTGCGGGGGGGCGGAGCTGTTGGCCGAGGTTGGAGTAGCCAGGCGGAAGGCATGGCCAGCCGTTGAGAAGTGCTATTGAAGCTTTCGATAATCGTGGATTTATCGGTGGAGACCGTGTTACCTAGCCTCAGTGCAGTGGGCAGCTGGGAGGAGGTGCTCTTGTTCTCCATGGACTACACAGTGTCCCAGAACTTTTTGGAGTTGGAGCTACAGGATGCAAACTTCTGCCTGAAGAAGCTGGCCTTAGCTTTCCTGACTGACTGCGTGTATTGGTTCCTGACTTCCTGAACAGTTGCATATCACGGGGCTATTCGATGCTATTGCAGTCCGCCACAGGATGTTTTTGTGCTGGTCGAGGGCAGTCAGGTCTGGAGTGAACCAAGGGCTGTATCTGTTCTTGGTTCTGCATTTTTGAACAGAGCATGCTTATCTAAAATGGTGAGGAAGTTACTTTTAAAGAATGACCAGGCATCCTCAACTGACGGGATGAGGTCAATGTCCTTCCAGGATACCCGGGCCAGGTCGATTAGAAAGGCCTGCTCACAGAAGTGTTTTAGGGAGCGTTTGACAGTGATGAGGGGTGGTCGTTTGACTGCGGCTCCGTGGCGGATACAGGCAATGAGGCAGTGATCGCTGAGATCCTGGTTGAAGACAGCGGAGGTGTATTTGGAGGGCCAGTTGGTCAGGATGACGTCTATGAGGGTGCCCTTGTTTACAGAGTTAGGGTTGTACCTGGTGGGTTCCTTGATGATTTGAGTGAGATTGAGGGCATCTAGCTTACATTGTAGGACTGCCCGGGTGTTAAGCATATCCCAGTTTAGGTCACCTAACAGAACAAACTCTGAAGCTAGATGGGGGGCGATCAATTCACAAATGGTGTCCAGGGCACAGCTGGGAGCTGAGGATGGTCGGTAGCAGGCGGCAACAGTGAGAGACTTATTTCTGGAGAGGGTAATTTTCAAAATTAGTAGTTCGAACTGTTTGGGTATGGACCTGGAAAGTATGACATTACTTTGCAGGCTATCTCTGCAGTAGACTGCAACTCCGCCCCCTTTGGCAGTTCTATCTTGACGGAAGATGTTATAGTTGGGTATGGAAATCTCTGAATTTTTGGTGGCCTTCCTGAGCCAGGATTCAGACACGGCAAGGATATCAGGGTTAGCAGAGTGTGCTAAAGCAGTGAGTAAAACAAACTTAGGGAGGAGGCTTCTGATGTTGACATGCATAAAACCAAGGCTTTTTCGATCACAGAAGTCAACAAATGAGGGTACCTGGGGACATGCAGGGCCTGGGTTTACCTCCACATCACCCGCGGAACAGAGAAGGAGTAGTATGAGGGTGCGGCTAAAGGCTATCAAAACTGGTCGCCTAGAGCGTTGGGGGCAGAGGATAAGAGGAGCAGGTTTCTGGGCATGGTAGAATATATTCAGGGCATAATGCGCAGACAGGGGTATGGTGGGGTGCGGGTACAGCGGAGGTAGGCCCAGGCACTGGGTGATGATGAGAGAGGTTGTATCTCTGGACATGCTGGTTGTAATGGGTGAGGTCACCGCATGTGTGGGAGGTGGGACAAAGGCGGTAACAGGGGTATGCAGAGTGGGTCTAGGGGCTCCATTGTGAACTAAAACAATGATAACTAACCTGAACAACAGTATACAAGGCATATTGACATCTGAGAGAGACATACAGCGAGGCATACAGTAATCACAGGTGTTGAATTTGGAAAGCTAGCTAAAAACAGTAGGCGAGGCTAATCCGCTAGCACAACAAACAGCAGGTAAAATGGCGTTGACTAGGCAACGGGGCCGACAGGTAAGACAAACAAGCAGAAAGGAGTACCGTGATTAATGGACAGTCCAGAATGCGTCAGCTATGTAGCCAAGAGATCAGTGTCCAGGGGGCAGCGGTGGATGGGCAGGGAGGCTGGGCTGGCGAGTGTTATCCAGGTTTTTAAAAAACTAACAATGACTAAATAGCTTGTAGCTAGTTAGCTGGTTAGCGTCTGGAGGTTCTTGAGTGTGTCATAAAAATAAAAATAAGAGTAAAAGTAATAGCGATTCCGTATCACATTGGGTGAGGCAGGTTTCCGGAAGGTATAAACAAATTAAAAATCAAAAAGAGATAGAAAGTAAATGGGGTCAGAGAGTGATTGGGACGCGGTGGTTCAGACGGTTAGCAGGCCTGTGCTAACAAGCTAACAGTTCGTAGGCCCGAGCTAGACAAGGTAGCAGTTAGCGGACCGGAGATTGACAAGCTAGCCGTTAAGCAGGCCGAATTAGCAAGCAGGGAGATAGCGAGGGCTAGAGAGTTAACCTTTGGGGGACGTCGCGATGGGGTGAGTCTGTTTATTCCTCTTCATGCGGTGAGCTGGAGATACAGCGATTCAGAAAGCTCGCGGGCCTTGGCCAGCAGATGGATCTTTGGCGATGTCGCAGCGGAAAAGCCTGTTGAAACCCCCTCGGACGATTATGTCGGCGGACCAGTCGTGATGGATCGGCGGGGCTCCGTGTCGGCAGTAGAGGGTCCAGGCCAATTGGCAAAATAGGTATTGTTGGACCTCTTCGGCTAGTCGGGAGATGGGCTTAGCTCGAGGCTAGCTCCAGGCTAACTGGTGCTTGCTCTGGGACAGAGACGTTAGCCAGGAGTAGCCACTCGGATTGCAGCTAGCTAGTTGCGATGATCCGGTGTAAAGGTTGGGGACAGAAGCACCAGATCATCAGCAAACAGTAGACATTTGACTTCAGATTCTATTAAATCAAGAAAGCATGAGAGAACTTTGCCTTTGTTTTGGGTTGTTTGTTTGCAGGGTGACCATACATACATCTACATCTACGTTTGGGATAGATAACTCTTAGTGTTGTTGTTTGTTAAGACTCTTCGCAGAAGTATTTAGATTCTATGGATTCTTCAATTACATTGAGTTGATTTCTGATGTGCTGTTCCTTCCTTTTCCGTAGTGTATTTCCGTATTGTTATAGTGATTCAACATAGCGAAGACATAGGCTCAGATTTTCTGGGTCTCTATGTTTTTGGTTGGATAGGTTTCTCAACCTCCCTCTCTCTCTCTCTGTATGGCTCCATGTCCACCCAGCTTCCAAGCTACCCCGACACCCCAGAAACACACACTCATTATTGGACACATCAGAGTGTTGTTGTGGCTCACAGCATGGAGAGATCTCTCCACATTACATCGACAGCATCAACAGCGTGATCTCTGATCTCGTCACATTACATTACATCTGCAACAGCAACACAGTGCTGGACATCACACCTGCAACAGCAACACATCCCTGGATATGACATCTGTAACAGCAACACCATGATATCTGATCTCTCCATGCTGTGAGCCACTACAACATTCTGATGTGGCCAATAACGAGTCTGTGTTTCTGGAGTGGGCATGGTGCCATACAGAGAAAAGAGAGAAAAGAGAAAAAAGAGAGAGAGAGAGAGAGAGAGAGAGAGAGAGGGTTGATGTGAGGAAGACCCCGTAAGAGAGGCTGAGAAACTGATTGTTGATCTCTGTTAGGGATGGTGTGTGAATGCGTGCGTGTGTGTGCGTGCGTCTGCACATGCTTTTGTGTGTGTGTCAGTCAATATTGAGAACAGAAGAGTCCCTTTCTCCCTTGTGAAGCAAGATGATAGTGAGAGAATCCATTGCACCTGGACTCACTGATAACCAGCAATGCCTTCACAACAGGCATAGCTCAATATTTATAGGTAACTGCCAAAATAAAGGAAACACCAATATAAAGTGTTTTAATAGGGAGTTGGGCCTGTATGAGCCGCCAGAACAGCTTCAATTCGCCTTAGCATGGATTCTACAAGTGTCTGGAACTTTGTTGGAGGGATACGACATCGTCATTCCACAATAAATGCCATAATTTACTGATGACTGGGATGAATGCAGAAGCAGATTTCGGGAACAGGACTAGACGCCCTCTTTCTGACTGATGACTGATATAAGGGCATGTATGTGATAGGTCCATCTGGCTTATATGATTATGATGGTCCTAATGCTTATTTTAAATTGGATGAAAAAAACATGATTGTAAAGAATTCATTACAACAACAACAAAGGATTTAAGAAACAAACTTTCAAACAAAAGGAAACCTCACGGCAGGGAAAAAAATCAATGAAACAAATATGGGCTTTGACAGTCTTATGTAGGTGTCACGTTCGTTATAAGGATCGGAACAAGGCGCAGCGTGGTATGCGTACATTCTTATAACGAACTTGACAGAAGATCCCAGCATAAAAAGTCCAAGCACCGTGTTCAAGAGGATTGGACATCCTGGACCTGGGAGGAGGTAATGGCAGGGGGCAAAGACCCTGCCATGGAAGCAGGTGGAGATAGCGCAGGAGGAAGGCGACGATACGAGTGGACACGGCTAGCACGGAAGCCCGAAAGGCAGCTCCCAAATTTTTTCTGGGTGGGCACACGGGGAGATTGGCAGAGTCAGGGATTAGACCTGAGCCAACTCCCTGTGCTTACCGTTCGGAGCGTGTGATTGGTTAGACACCGTGTTATGCAGTGATGCGCACTCCAGTTCGCATTCATAGCCTGGTGCGCTCTATTCCAGCTCCTCGCATTTGCCGGGCTAGAACGGGCATCCAGCCAGGACGGATGGTGCCGGCTCAGCGCTCCTGGTCTCCAGTACACCTCCTTGGACCAGGATATCCTGCGCCGGCTCTGCGTACTGTGTCTCTGGTGTGTCTGCACAGCCCAGTGCATCCTGTACTAGCGCCCCACACTTGCCAGGCTCAAGTGAGCATCCAGTCAGGACGCATTGTGCCAGCTTTACGCTCCAGATCTCCAGTGCGCCTCCACAGTCCAGTATGTCCTGTGCCTGCTCCCCGCACTCTCCCTGAGGTGCGTGTCCCCAGCCCGGCACCATCAGTGCCGGCACCATGCATCAGACCTCCAGTGTGCCTCCACAGTCCAGTATGTCCTGTTTCTGCTCCTCGCACTCGCCCTGAGGTGCATGTCATCAGCCCGGTGCCACCTATACCGGTCCCACGCATCAGGTCTACAGTGCGCCTCCACAGTCCAGTATGTCCTGTTCCTGCTCCTCGCACTTGCCCGGAGGTGCGTGTCATCAGCCCGGTACCACCAGTGCCGGCACCACGCATCAGACCACAAGTGCGTCTCCAGAGTCCAGTATGTCCTGTGCCTCCGCCCTGCAGTCGCCTTGAGGTGCGTGTCTTCAGCCCGGTGCCATCTGTACCGGTCCCACGCACCAGGTCTCCAGTGCGCCTCCACAGTCCAGAGCTTCCAGCGATAGTTCCCAGTCCAGAGCTTCCGGCGACAGTTCCCAGTCCGGAACCTCCAACGACGGGCCACAGTCCAGAACCTCCTACTCTCAATGTGACTGGTTAATTAAATGATAAAACAATTGGATTGACTGAATGTTGTTAAGAGTACAATGTCGTTGTACAAATGCACTCTCCCTGCAGTAGAGATAAATGTATATCCCGTTATCATAGGAGCCAGCAACAGCTTGACCCCTCAGTACAAATGCATATGTATCTGTGCATTGAGATAGGTCATCACTAGTTACCACAGCCACAAAATGTATCTTCTCAAAACCAGATTTTAAACCTAACTCTAACCTTAACGTTAACCACACTGCTAACCTTATTTTATTTTTAATTTTTAATTTATTTCACCTTTATTTTATTTAACCAGGTATGCAAGTTGAGAACAAGTTCTCATTTATAATTGCGACCTGGCCAAGATAAAGCAAAGCAGTTCGACAGATACAGCGACACAGAGTTACACATGGAGTAAAACAAACATACAGTCAATAATACAGTATAAACACGTCTATATACAATGTGAGCAAATGAGGTGAGAAGGGAGGTAAAGGCAAAAAAGGCCATGGTGGCAAAGTAAATACAATATAGCAAGTAAAACACTGGAATGGTAGTTTTGCAATGGAAGAATGTGCCTAATGCCTAACCTTACATCAAGATGACTCTCTCCATCCCTCACTGCTCCGCTGTCATAGTCCCCAGCTTGTCAACGTGTCCTCAATCAATGTACTATACCCAGAATGGACTGACTGGACAGACGTTGGCTATTTTACCACTTCCATTATATTTGATAAATTACATTACATTACAATGCAATAATGGTATGATTACTTAAGACAGAAACAAAAGTAGGGTGGTTGGATCGGGGAGGGTGGGCGACCGTCTAGCATTCCAAAAGTTGCATGTTTGAGTTGTGTCAAGGACAATTGCAACATTTTAGCTAACCCTTCCTCTTGAGACTCTAGGGGCAGTATTTCATTTTTGGCTGAAAAAACGTTCCCGTTTTAAACAAAATATTTTGTCACGAAAAGATGCTCGACTATGCATATAATTGAGCTTTGGAAAGAAAACACTCTGACGTTTCCAAAACTGCAAAGATATTATCTGTGAGTGCCACAGAACTGATGCTACAGGCGAAACCAAGATGAAACTTCAAACAGGAAGTGAGCCAAATTTTTGAGGCGCTGTTTTCCAATGTCTCCTTATATGGCTGTGAATGCGCCCGGAACGAGCCTGTCTGCAGCATTGTGACGTATTTGTAGGCATATCATTGGAAGATTGACCATAAGAGACTACATTTACCAGGTGTCAGCCTGGTGTCCTCCGTCGAAATTGGTGCGTAATCTCCAGCTGCAAGTATTCTTCCATGTGATTCAGAGGAGAAACCAAACTTCCACGAACGATACATCATCGAATATATATGTGGAAAACACCTTGAGGATTGATTCTAAACAACGTTTGCCACGTTTCTGTCGATATTATGGAGTTAATTTGGAAAAAAGTTTGGCGTTTTGATGACTGAATTTTCGTTTTTTTTGGTAACCAAACGTGATGAACAAAACTGAACATTTGCTATCTAACTGAGAAAACATCCAAGTTCTTCAAAGGTAAATGATTTTATTTGAATGCTTTTCTTGATTTTGTGAAAATGTTGCCCGCTGAATGCTAGGCTTAATGCTATGCTAGCTATCAATACTCTTACACAAATGCTTGTTTTGCTATGGTTGAAAAGCATATTTTGAAAATCTGAGATGACAGTGTTGTTAACAAAAGGCTAAGCTTGAGAGCCAGCATATTTATTTCATTTTTTTTTGCGATTTTCATGAATAGTTAACGTTGCGTTATGGTAATGAGCTTGAGGCTGTAATTACGATCCCGGATCCGGGATTGCTAGTTTCAAGAGAAAGCTTAACCTAGTTCACCTAACCAGCTACTTACATTTTCCTAACCTTTGGTGTTAGTTCTAACCTTTTACGTAAATTCTCCTAACCAGCAACAAAATTCTTGTAATTCTCCTTTGTTGTAACAATGCATCGAGCAGCCTGGACTGAGAGAAAGACGTATAATACTACATATCCTCCAAGATGTATGATAAGTTACATCACCCAATTCGCATGATATTTCATAACCGGGTAAGATGTATTATTGTCACGACTCCCCCCGAAGTCGGTCCCTCTCCTTGTTCGGGCGGCGTTCGGTGGTCGACGTCACCGGTCTCCTAGCAATCGCCGCTCCATCTTTCATTTTCCATTTGTTTTGTCTTGTTTTCCCGCACACCTGGTTTACATCCCCTTATTACTCTACGTGTATATTATCCTCTCTTCCCCCCCATGTCTGTGTGTGGTATTGTTCGTTCGTTACGTTTCACGCTGGTTTTGCGCCGGGTATTGTTGTAACCCGTGGTTTTGTACCTATTTGTGTGATTTGTGCGCTACTGCTTTTTCCTTGGGCCAGAGAGTTGTGACGCAGTTGCGGCCGGCTGTTTTCCTCTGCCTGATTAAAGTGTGCCTGTTCACTCATCTCTGCTCTCCTGCACCTGACTTCCTTCGACCAGGACAATTATACTATAATTCCTGTAATTTGTATAATATTGTACTGCCACTATTCCATTCAAAATGTAACCTAGTGTAACATAATATATCATACTAAATCGAGGGACATGTACATACCAGGTACAATCATTTAAGTGAAAAAAACCAAATGCATCATATGTGTGTATATAATGTGAGCAGTGTGTGTATGTGTGTGTTGCCTTGGTTACTCAGAACTGATTTTTCTGATTCAGACTGAATGGACTGGCCAAAACTGGAAGTGCCAATTGTGGCGCAGGTGGAGGTCACCTGCTGCTAACCTTTTCCTATATGTGTGTATGTTAGAGCCTCCTGTTGCTCCTCTGTGTGGCTCCACATGGGTCAAATCACAGGTGTCAATAGCAGCAGTCTGTGTACATTGTCCTACCTATGTCTATAAAAGTCTATCAAATAACTGAACAACAAGTAATACGTCAAGTTCATCGCCTAGTTATATTTATCTCCAATATTCAAGGGAAAATGCAATCTTAGAAAGACTTTAAAAGAGACCTGGTTGATTCACTGCACCTCAAAGGCTGTTTGTTTGTTGAACTTGTAGTGTGGAAAACTTTATTCTAAATTATTCCAGTTCTGAGGTAGAGAGAGATTGCCTCTCATCTCCCCAAACTCTCCTCCCCCGCCATCGCCTCGTCGCCAAATCACAAATGACTGTCAATTAGCGTGCATCTCCAAAGTTTCCTTGCGTCCCACACCTTGAGAGACGACGGCAGAATCACTCTTCTTCTTGCAGAGGGAGGAGGACAGTGTGATGAATTCTTCTAGAGACAAAGTGTAATCAGTGAGAGGCCTTCCACCCACGAACTGAGGAGGCTAAAGCGCAGAGGTGATTTGGAGAATTGTTATCGTTATCCCTCAACTCCTCTCCCCAGGAAGCTGTGAAAATCCCAGGCACAAATCACACAGACACAATTCAAACCCTTCCACTGACAAACACCCACACAGAAAGAGAGAGAGAGCTGAGAATGAACATTTCTGCAATCATAAGATTTAAATCGACAGCACACACCTAAAAAAAAACATGTACTATGTAGAATGAACCGTGCTCAAATTAGACCAACTTTGAAATGAAGACATACTTAAAATTGGGAAGAGAACATCAGAAACAAATATTAAAATCTGTTCTCTGACACAAAGAGAATGTAAGGCGAAGAGAATAATGACATGATATTAATCAAAGCCTTGAGTGAAATAGCTCTGCCATTAGATGTGTTATAAATGGCTGAATGTTGTCAGGAGTCTTCTAAACAGTTCAATCTCACTAACTCACTGCAGATAAAGTTACAGTAGACTCCTCTGTTTAAAACTATGAGACTTAGAATGTGTTGACTGTTTCAGTTTAAACTGCAGAACTAAATGGGGATGAAGCTATTTCTCAAATGTAACTACTAGACTAACAAGGTATTAAGAAGATATTATTTATTTCAAACCACAGCCCAATTAGGGGATGAAGTAGGACTGTACATTACAGAAGGGAGATTCCCATGCGCTGTTGGCTGTATAGGATCTGCAGGCCTAGAAGATTAATGCATCATATACGAAGAGACATCAACCCACAACCAAAATCACAACAGCATGAACCAAAGTTGGTCTGATATATTTTGCTTGCTTGGTGGAAGGCATAGCAGGCTAGTCTAACAAGAAGAACAACTTTTCTGAGCGGAAGACATCAGGGCTTCCACAATCATTTCGAATGCATTTGCACGTTCCATTACTGTCTATAGTAATGAGATGTAAAACCTCTGAGATGACAGGAAAAGTACAATGGTTCCTCCTTTAAAAGTTGTGTCATACTGCAGCACACCTTGCGGGCTGCTGCAGCATTCTGTGGCACATTATTTATTTGTTAGCAATTTTTTCTGTTAATGCGAGTTAGTGCTATTTTGACCACCAGAGGGTATCTTTGAGAAGCCTTTGATAGTCTTCCATATTGGCATTACCAGAGAATGTTTAACTTTTTTTGTAATAACATAGTATATGGGACTGATTTCAAGAAATTTGGCTTAATTAATTTGATTAATATTATGTTGTTTCTATTCAGAGAAAAACTTAAAATGAATCCCTCAAGGTTTCTGTTAGGATGGAATGGAAAATATGGCACTGTACAATGTGGCAGTCGGTAGTAGGCTACAGCATAAGAGGATTCGAGGATTCTAAATTAATATCTAAAGGGCATAACATTTCCACACCCTAATTGTAGTGTAACCGAACTTTTGAGCGTACTTGCTCTTTGCCTTCTCTACTTCTCTACCGGAACTTGCTGCTGTTGCTATTCAACTGCTTGCTAGCTAGTTAGCATAACAAATTACTAGTTAGACATTTTTTGACTTTGGGTGTGTTCTTAAATTCAATCTGGAGTGCCTGCGCTCATAAATTCAGAGCGTTGTCAGATTGACAATTTGTAAATTCAGACCATTCAGTTGAGCGTTCTGGCCTTACAATGGCAGTCAAGCACCCAAGCTAATGTTGGCTAGCTTGCTACTTCCAGACACAAATGAGATGACCCTTTTTCTTTTTTAGTGACACTTTTTTGCCAACATTTACTGACACCGGCCATATTCAATGGGTGTTGAGTGCTCGTAAATTCATTACTATGCGCTCTGGTACACTCAGATGAGAGTGCTCTGAAATCGGAGTCGATAGCCAGAGCGAATTTACGAAAGCTCCCGAATGTCCGTTGAGAACGCACAACTAAACCATTTAGCTCAGCTAAGAATGACAGGAATAATCAAGTCAAAAAATGATGGGTATTTAGCCTATAGTTAATATACTGGCAGGTTTGATGTATAACTACTAACATTAGGTAGATAGCTAACATACCGGTACATACTTCTATAATGATATGCTATGTGGTTCATAAAGACAGTGTAGCTAACAAACTGTCAGCCAACATAATGTGTAAGGTAACTTACTTGAAAAGTCATTTCCAAGTAAGCTACCGCAAGGATGGCTTTATCGACTCTGCGGCTTTTGGTGCACAGTTGACAGTGCGCTGGACTTCGTTCAGAAAGGTTGAGGGTTCGAAACCTGCTCCCTGCTTGTTTCATTTGAAGTTGTGCACAATTATCAGTTTATTATTTGGTTTATATTTCCTATTCATTGTCAGTTAGAGACACAGTAGTGCATTGGGACCCAAAATAATAATCGTTAGAACAAATCTGGTCTGTGAAAGGAGGGAGTTTTTCACACCTAGCTCTGCTATTAGACTATTCTTTAGTGAAGGTTGAATAGTCTATTTTTCAGCTATTAGCTCCATCCCCAATTTACAACAAATTGTTACTCCCATCTCTTCCACGCATCATTCTCTGCCTGAGTGGCTCGCTTGTGGGTGTGCTGGCAGGATGTGGCAGCACTTCGGTTGTGTATCAAGAATTCTGCATAGCAAGTTTGTATGAAGATCTTGTTATCCACAGGCAAATTGTTATATGCTATGGAGGTATATTTGTATATTTTGTCGAGAGCAAAACTACCTTCTTTTCAATCAAAAATAATTGTTCTGAAAGCAACTTGATTATTTTCAATCAAGGCATCCAAGTTTTTAAAAAAATGTTGCAATCAAATATTTTGTAATAGAGCGCAAACCTTTATGCATTTACTGAAAAAATATATTTTGAGGACAAAAAATGTATTTGAAAAAAAAACTAATTCAACTTTGCTATCAACCACCCTCCATTTTGGTCATGTTTTGAGTGTCAGCTTGGCTACAGCCAATACTGTTTAGCCTTTCTTTCTGAGACAAAGGAAGTCATTGTGGACACCTACGAAGGACTGTATGACTGTGTGATCTCAGGTAAGCAGCTCTGGGCGATCTTCCATCAAACTCTACATAGCTAGTAGTTAGCTCCTACGATTCAGTGTCGTTTCATAACATCCTACTATATTACATACTACATACATCCATACATACCGTAGAATGATAAATCATGCAATTATTATTCTCAAGCTAACCAAAAACATTTACAGTGTCTTGCAAAAGTATGCACCCCCTTGGCGTTTGACCTATTTTGTTGCCTTACAACCTGGAATTAAAATTGATTTTGGGGGGGTTGTATCATTTGATTTACACAACATGCCTACCACTTTGAAGATGCAAAATATGTTTTATTGTGAAACAAACAAGAAATAAGACAAATAAACCAGAAAACTTAAGGTTACATAACTATTCACCCCCCCAAAGTCAATACTTTGTAGAGACACATTTTGCAGCTTTTACAGCTGCAAGTCTCTTGGGGTATGTCTCTATAAGCTTGGCACATCTAGCCTGACTAACTTTCTTTCATGGCAACTCATAAGCAGGCCATGTCCTATTTGTTTCATAGTCGATATATAGTCATATTTCATGACAGTGTAACGGTTAGTTAAAATGATGAAAGAACACAATATGTCTGTCAGGGAACGCTATTCTGATATGTCAGATGAAGAGTTAGACCAGAAACTCAGGGAAATTAAGGCAAGGATCCCCCATGTGGGCTTTAGAATGGTCAAAGGAAGTCTCAGAGCAAAGGGCCATTGTACAATGGCAAAGAGTTGGGGAGTCTTTGCAGGGTGTAGAGGTTGAAGGTATCATTGCCTGAATGATCCAGCTTCGTTGCATTGCTCTGCAAAAACACTTTGTTCCTGCTCTCCTGTCTCTCGTGCACATTGATACAGATCATAAATTGATGAGGTACTAAGATGTATAATGTCTCCATCAAATCTAAGAAGTTATTTTAACTTTTTTATTTCTACTTATTCGTAGACAAATGTTCAATGATGTATGAGAGAGGAAGCCATTCCTGTCTTCGCCACCTCACCCGCTCTTAAAATAACATTTGGGCCGACTGGGAGCCCAAGGCTGGTTAGGAGACACTGCTAGAGACACTATGCAATTGTGATGAACTGAGAGAATATTAGGGTAGCACTGTAATTCATTAATCATATGCCGTCTTCCCTGCTCCTTTGTTTTACCTCTTTCCTTTTCTGTCTTCTACTCCTCTCTCCCCACCTCTTTGTTCCTCTTTTTTTTATAATGCACACCATATGAGCATTGAAGTACAGATTATAAATACAATGTAATATTACAATTCTAATATTTATAATGCATGTATTATGTATTTATAACACCTGGATAATGAACTTTCAATAAAGCGTTACACATTCTCCACTGTTTGAAATTAAGTATCTCACTGAAATACTACACCTATCTTGTGTCCTCAGATTAATGCAGATGAATGGAGTTAGATATGCATAGGGAGTGTGGTGTACTGTTTCTTTTATGTATATATGAATTACAAATGAGCCTTTACTTAAATCATGTTTCTAGTCTATTTTGTCATGTCTTTGGCATCATTAAAGGTGAAGACTGTTATTTTATCAAATCAATTCTCTGTAATTATTTTTACATTATTAAACTTATCACGTAAATGTAATTAACTAGTAAATTGGGGCACCACGGAAAATCTTCAGATTACAAAGTTCTACTTTTACGAATATGACTCTTCAGATATTTTAATATCTGATCAACTAGTCGTCTATTAATTTAATGAATTATTCTTTACCTCACGTCAGTCTCATCTGAACGTCGTAAATTGTTGGTTATCTGCACAAACCCAGCCTTTACTTTAAATCATCCATACAACAATTGACGTAATGATTTATTTACTAAGTAACTAAATAATCACAGAAATGCATAAACCAACAAGCAGTGGATATTGGTTACTAATAATGATAGGGAAGATTCCCGAGTGGGCTAAAGAAAGAAAGAGTGGTGAAGAAAGAAAGAGACTGAGAAAGAGCGGGAAAGACAAAATGGATTCATTACACAGTCTATAATTTTATACATTAAAATGCTAATCCTTCACACATGAACGGCCGCTCATTCGAGAATAATTTCAAGTACATATTTACGGTGTATATCAATGTTGTTTTCTCTGTTGGAATCCGGTCCGTCTGCTGGAGAATTCATCCTAGTCTCTCTCTCTATTTCTGTTTCCCTGAAGATCAACTTCTAGTGTCTTGTCTTTACTATCATTAAACTGAAGATTAATCTTTATCAAATAACTCTCTGTAATTATTATTACGCGATTAAACTGATTAATCATGTAACTGTAATTAATTAGGAAGTCGGGGCACCAAGGAAAATATTCAGATTACAAAGTTATAATTTTCCTAATATAACTTTTCAGATATTGATTAATGAAATGTTCTTTATTTCACCTCACGTTAGTCTCATTCCAAATGTCGTAAATTGTTGGTTAGCATGAACCCAGTCTTCACTATGAGTCATCCATACATCAATTGTCTTAAAATTATTTATTTCCTAACTAAGTAATTCACAGAAATGCATAAACAAGCAGTAGATAGTTACAAGGAAATGATAATGGAGTTTCCCTAGTGGGATAACCCGGCATCGTGGCTTGGTGTACAAAAGGGAAGTGGGGGTCGACTGAGATAAGACAACACACAGTTGATAATTATAACAATTGAAATGCTAATCCTTTGCACATGAACACTAACTCATTCGGGAACAATTGCAATCAATATATATATTTATGCTCAGTGTGTCGTCGGTGTCTCTGTTGAAAAGTTTGTTTCTGTTGGAGAGTTTGTCCGCCCTCTCTGTCATGGTTAGAATGGATAGTTCAGAGTGAAATTCATTCATGTCGTTATGGATAGATGTTTCGGGCGGTTGTCGGACTTCGCATTCAATGATACCGAATTCCTAGCTGCAGACTAGTAATTAATATCAAAGACTTGTTCTTATTCTGTTCGGTATCGATAGTCTAAGAGTTTAACCAGTTTGTGGTAGGGGGCAGCATTTTCACTTTTGGATAAATAGCGTGCCCAAACTGAACTGCCTCCTACTCTGTCCCAGATCCTAATATATGCATATTATTATTAGTATTGGATAGAAAACACTGACGTTTCTAAAACTGTTTGAATCATGTCTGTGAGTATAACAAAACTTATTTAGCAGGCGAAACTCCGAGGTCTTTTCAATATGTTTTCATGGGGAATCCAGAATTCAAATTCTTTCCCGCAGTTCCTACTGCTTCCACTGGATGTCACCAGTTTGTAGAAATTGGTTGAGGTTTTTCCTTTGTGTAATGAAGAAGTACCATAGCTCAGAACGAACGTCACTTCATGTGTACATTTTGATAGAGGTGCGTAACCAGAAAAGTAGCGTCAGTTTGTTTTGCTCCTGTATTCAACACAGATCATCCAGTCTTCAAATAGATTGATTATATACGTTTAGAAATACCTAAAGTTATATTACAAAAGTAGTTTGAAATGTTTTGGCAAAGTTTACAGGTAACTATTGAGATATTTTGTAGCGACGTTGCGTAAGTTGGAAGGGGTGTTTTTCTGGATCAAACGCGCCAAAGAAATTGACATTTTGGATATATATCGACGGAATTAATCGAACAAAAAGACCATTTGTGATGTTTATGGGATATATAGGAGTGCCAACAAAAGAAGCTCGTCAAAGTTAAGGCATGATTTTTATTTTATTTCTGCGTTTTGTGTACCGCCTGCAGAGTTGAAATCTGCTACTCTCTAATTGTTTACTATTGTGCTATCATCAGATAATATCATCTTATGCTTTGGCCGAAAAGCCTTTTTGAAATCTGACATGTTGGCTGGATTCACAGCGTGTGTAGCTTTAATTTGCTATCTTGCATGTGTAATTTAATGAAAGTTAGATTTTTATAGAAATGTATTTGAATTTGGCGCTCTGCATTTTCCCTGGCTATTGGCCATGTGGGACGCAAGCATCCCGCCTACCCCAGAGGTTAACCACGTGGGATGGTTAAAAGATTCAGCAGTCTTGTCTCAAACCTTGGCCCTCTCGTTATCGAGGTAAGCTGGTCTGCAACCTTTGTCCTCTCGTAATTGAGAGCAACATGGTCTGTTGAGAAATTCTCAATGTGGGGGTTATATTCGTAATTGCAGAAAAGGGCCTATACCAGGATGCCCGACCATAACTGGGCTCATGGGTGGTCCTCTGATTTAGTTAAACTCCAAAGGGAATTGGAGTTTCCTTCATTAAACAGTCCAAAATCACATTACACAATTTCACTAACAGTATCATCCTCACTCATTCATCTTATACAACAATTAGATGTAGCCTCATATCTGAGGTTATTATATAAACAGCGTTATGGTAATGTGGCCGTATTGTCTCTCATGAGTTTCACAAAATTGTACCAAACGGACCAGTTCGTAGCTGGATTCTTCACCGATCTTTTATACCTTCTCCAGAACATAAATGTTGCTCGGTTCTCTAGTTCTGTGAGGTGGAAGAAATTCCTTTGTTCTCTATGAATATTCACTCTGTCTCTATACTGTGGCCATGAGGAGATAATCTCCTCCAGGAATTGTTGACCTCTCTCTGACCACAGCAGCCTGGGTGTAGGAGACAGGGAGAGGGGGATGGGGCTTGCTGTACCCAAAGAGGGCAACGTCATGACACTGGATACTTCAGAATGGAAACTTCAGAGTACCATTCAGAAATGTTCTCAAAGAATAGATGTTTTGTCAGTTGTCAGTATTCGCATCCCAGGTTTGCATAATTTCTAGCTGCAGACTAGTAATTAGCATCTAAAATTTGCTCTAATTCTGTAGGGATCGATAGTCTCAGAGTTTAACCATTTCTAGCCTTGTAGCCAATGCTCCACATGGTATGGTTTTGGTACTCAAACCTGTGCCACCTTAGCTTACACCGAGGTATGCATGGTCTTAACTATTCACAAGCTCTTGCTGTGGGTTTGCTTAGTCTGGAGAGGATTTTCTTAGGAGGGGCTTTTATTCGTAACAGTAGAAGAGGGCAGTTCCATGACGCCTGATCATGTCTGTGCTCACGGGGGCGGGCCAATGACTTAGTTCAACTTTAAAGGGATTGCAACTCTCTCACATTAAAGGTTTAAAATCACATTACATGATTTCACATATAGTGTCACATTTGCTCATTCATTTGAAATGTACACATTCAGAGATATAGTTACAGTAAGGGAAAAAATTATTTGATCCCCTGCTGATTTTGTACGTTTGCCCACTGACAAAGAAATGATCAGTCTATATTTTTAATGGTAGGTTTATGTGAACAGTGAGAGACAGAATATAACAAAAAAAATCTAGAAAAACGCATGTCAAAAATGTTCTAAATTGATTTGCATTTTAATGAGGGAAATAAGTATTTGACCCCCTGTCAGTCAGAAAGATTTTTGGCTCCCAGGTGTCTTTTATACAGGTAACGAGCTGAGATTAGGAGCACACTCTTAACCTTTCCAGCGCTCGACAACAGTCCATCCTTGGAACGCTGACCTCCCCTCTTTGTTTTCCTATGGAGAGGCATGCCGGTCTATTTCACCAAATATCTCACTGCATATTTAGTTTTTTTCAAGTCGGGCACCATTTTAAATCAGGAAAATCTCCTCTTGTAAGTCTGGGCAGCGAGCTCGTTTGTCATCGATTGCTAGACCAGAAATAGTCAGAAGTTTTAATTTTTTCCAAACTTTCTCATTACGCAGACATAAGCACAGTTGACACCATCGAGGTGCGGATGTTTACTTTCTACACAAGTTTTTTTTTTCCAGTTTCTTCCGACAGATTGTAGTGGTAAAGTAATAAGGGATACATTTTTGGTGCCATTAGGCGAAATGGAATTCTAAAAGGCACTCCAGTCAAAACAGGCTCTGCGAATGTTCGATTCCATTCATTTGCTATGGGCTCGCACTAGTGTTCCAACTTAGCCAACGTTCTAAAACTGTTTTTCAGCCTTGGGTGAATTTTGACTCGTTTTATTGTCCAGCCTATAGATAGCCAGAGTGAATTTACGAAAGCACCCAAATGTCCATTGAGAATGCAATTTTTTGGGGGGTATTTAGATAGCCTATAGTTAATATACTGGCACGTTTGATGTATAACTACTAACGTTAGGTAGATAGCTAAAATACCGGCACATACTGCTGTAATGATATGCTATGTGGTTTGTAAGGACAGCGTAGCTAACAGATTGTCAGCCAACATAACGTGTAAGGTAACATATTTGAAAAGTTATTACTTTATTACATTGAGTAGCAAGCTCCGCCTTAGTCGTTAGGGCAAATCTGGTCTGTGATAGGAGGAGTTTTCACACCTAGCTCGGCTATTATTCTTTAGTAAAGGTTGAATAGTCTGTTGTTCAGCCATTAGCCCCCCTCCCAAACTTGCATCAAATTGTTGTTGTTCCCATCTCATTCCTTTCCCTCTTCCATGCTCTCTCTCTATCCATCTGTCTCTCATCTACAGGCATGTTTTGATGTTTGTGAGGAAGCCAGTCCTGTCATCAGCACCACACCCACCCTTAAGATAACCTTCAGGTCAACTGGGGGCCCAATGCTGGTTAGGAGACACCGCAATTGTGATGAACTGAGAGAATATTAGGGTAGCGCTGTAATTCATTAATCATATGCTGTCTGTCGCTGTTCTTACCTATTTCCTTTCTGTCTTATACACCTCTCTCCCCACCTCGTCTTTCTTCCTCTTTTTATAATGCACATCATATGTGTATTGAAGTACAGATTGAACTTGTATTTATAATGTAATATTACAAATACCATAATTATAATGCATGTACTATGCATTTATCACACCTGGATAATGAACTTCTTTCAATAAAGCGTTTCACATTCTCCACTGGTTGAAATTAAGTATCTCATTGAATTACTATCCTGTGTCCTCAGATTAATGCAGATGAAGGGAGTTAGATATGCATAGTTCTTTTACTGAATATATGATTTAAAAATCAATCTTGTTTCTAGTCTATTGCATAGTTCCAATGTGTAGTCATTGATGTCCCAGGAGCAGGAGTGGTAAACACTGTTGAAGTGTATAAGGATGGGTACATGATCAGTGAATATATTCAATGTACAGGCTACAATGTGGGGTTCTCATGCGTGGTAATAACTACAGTACATGTATATAGGACTTGCATCCTTGGCACAATACAGTTATTATATTCTACTTCATCCAAAGGCTTCATTAATGCCAGTCAGACTTGAAGTTGATACAACAACTATTATAACTTTATGACAAAAAAATATGCACAAATGTTTGTCTCTACATTAACTAATATACTCCTCTCAATTGTAAATGTTTTGTTTGAATCGTTATGACGTTATAACTACTTACATTTGGTTCCACCATAATGTTTTGTCAGCGATCTTTGTTGAAGAACGCCACCAGGCACGGGTGGCTCGAGTCAAAATTCATCATTGGAACCACTCGATATAATTGGTCATATAAAAACCTTGGGACCCAATTGAATATTGAGTGCTCTAACTCCCACTTGTGGTGGTCTGGAGCAATGAAGCCGTGATGCTGGGTACCTCTAAGTCCTGCGGTGCAAGTTCACAACTTTAATTAACTTCTTACGGATGAAATCCCCATAACGGGATCAATTTGACTGTGAATGTGCAGGGCGCCAAATTCAAACAACAGAAATTTCATAATTAAAATTTCTCAAACATACAAGTATTTTACACCATTTGAAAGATAAACTTGTTGTTAATCCCAACACAGTGTCTGATTTCAAAAAGGCTTTACGACGAAAGCATACCATGCGATTACATTAGGTCAGTGCCTAGTCACATAAAAACACAGCCATTTTTCCAGCCAAAGAGAGGAGTCACAAAAAGCAGAAATAGAGATAAAATAAATCACTAACCTTTGATTATCTTCATCAGATGGCACTCATAGTACTTCATGTTACACAATAAATGTTTTGTTCGAAAATGTGTGGTGGTCTGGAGCAATGATGCCGTGACGCTGGGTACCTCTAAGTCCCGCGGTGTTAGCTCGCAAATTTTAAAGGAGGAACCACTGTAGGTGTGGGTGTGCCACACTGTTAATAATCCATGCACACCCCCAGACATATGTTCCTCTGTCAATAACACAACTAATTATCTGCACAAAGAAAATAGTCTCACTTGGTAGAATAAAGATCATACTGTATATTCCATGTTCATTATGAAAAGTGAACCCCACTCTCAAACACACTCCCCAAACATCCCTTTTCATAAGCTTGGGAAGAGGGGCAGCACACAGAGAGGAAAGCATCTCTGCACTTCTGAGCTCTCAAGAGCTCATAACACACTCAACTTTCAGTCACTCTGAAACCTGTTTGAACAGGTAAAGTGGCACAAGGCAATCACTAGGCGATCGCACAATGTGAAAACTGAACCAAAGGAAAACTGTGTCTGTTCTATTCTCACTGTTTTTAAGAGTCTAATAAAGAGTGTTTAATTCTGTCCTCTGACGAGCTGCTTCATCAGTCTTCTACATCATTCTCAGGCCTCTCATCATTCTCTCCGTAGTTGTTGTAGATAATTGTCTAATACCACAACAGAGTAAAAACTTTTGGCTCACATCATGTGTTTGATTTAAGATGAGCTGTTTGACTGCATAGCCTGAAGCTCAGTTCCATTGGCTTCAGCTTGCTGATTCTACTGCCTAAAGCTTAGTTTAATTGGCTACAGCTTGGTCCTATTGCATAAAACTTTGTTTAATTAACCAAAGTATACTTACATTGCCTAAAAGCTTTGTTCCATTGGCTAGAACTTATTGGCTGGACTAGAGCAGGGTTTCCCAAACTAACAAGAATATAATAGGTGACAAAAATACCCCTTTTAAGTCAATTACTAATTTAAGAGGATGCCTCAATGTTAATGTTCCCAGGGCTGACAGACAAAAATGGGGATTACACGTTTTAGGGGATTTCTCAAAGGACGGATCAAACAACCCAAAATGAAATGAGCAATTCAATGAGAGTAGAACAGATGCAGGGGTCGGTGGTGGTGATGTGCTGTATCTGAGGGATGGCCTGTCTCATTCTACCATGCCTCACTTGTCACAGGGGAAAAGTTCTCTGGTCTAAACAACGGTACCGCCAAAGCATTTTGACTGCTCATTACATTTTTTAAGTCCCCAATCCTTGACTTGTCCTAAATAAGTCTATATAACACACTGCCTTTGTTAGAACCGTGATTTCACAAACATAACTGGAATGATAACCAGAAAACCAGCTTTTCCCCTGTTGCCCCTCCTTCTCCCAACAGTACAGTCTTAGAAAAAGGTGCTATCTAGTACCTTAAAGGGTGCTTCGGCTGTCCCCATAGGAGAACCCTTTGACGAACGCTTGTTAGTTCCAGGTAGAACAATTTTGTTTACAAGTAGAACCTTTTTGGGTTCCCTGTAGAACCCTTTACAAAGTGGGTTCCATATGCAACACAAAATGGTTCTACCTGTAAACAAAAATAGTTTTACCTGGAACCAAAAACGGTTCTCCTATGGTAGAACCCTTTTTTAACCCTTTTTTTATAAGACAGTAGGGCCTGCTCCACTTCTTCTTCTGACAGTTGAAAGTGTGGTGCCCAGCTGATGATCAATTGATAATTGCCTCGAAACTGAACCTAAACTATACCAAAACTGATTTTGCACATATAACAAGAGATTAAATAAAATGAAGTATGATTGGGGAGAAAGGGGGAGAATGGGTGAGTTGATGAGCGAGGGAAAGCAAACAATGCCTAATTATGTAATCACCAATTGGGAATTAAGAACAGGGCGGGCCATTATATTGTACTGAACCATTCTAATTATAATCTTAAAATGGTATGCACCCTATGTCAGTCAACTGAATCAAAGCAGTCTTATCCAGCTACTCTGGCCTACTTGGATTAGGCTACAAAGTGAGAATGTGCTCAATTGTACCTGTTGAAAGGCTTTCAATATCTGGGAAAATAGCATTGGCTCGCAGAACTACTAACTTCCTTCATACTGCACAGACATAAAAATGGCATCAACGAGTTCATCTGACTCTGGGTAAGTAGAACAAGTGCCAGAGTCTTGCAGTATCCATTTAAAGCAAATCAATAGTCATTTCAATAACTAACAACTAGTTTAAATACTAGTTCATCTGGTGTTGCACACTCATTGGAGGAAGTTTGAAAAGACAGAGATCGTTATTCTCCTCTTTCAGATAATGACAGATAATGACAATCATAAAGTAATTTAAGTGATATTTACTCAATCCCTTTAGGCTGTAATACGATGAATGATTTGGTCTGAGACATCATGCCTTAGATCAGTTGGATACCACAAGAGAGGGTAAGAACACTCAGGATTTCAGATCTGGAGGAAGAGAGAGTATGTACAGTATATTGACAGCGAGACTGTGGTGCGACCAGATCGAATCAATGTTTGCTAAGTTGCTTGATGGCTTGAATTGAACGAAAAGCTTCCTCAACATTGCACACCATTCTTCAACAGCCTTTAAAATACATTTTCTCCCATTTGGGGGATTTGGCGACGTGTGGCCTGATCGATATGAGTGTGAACATTTGAAATATCAAAACATGTGCAACACATACCATACAATCTTCCTATTGGTCATCATAATCACCCTGTTCTTCGTCTGGTTGTTCAGTATAGTACCATTTAATTAAATGTTGAACACCAGTCTGTCGTGCTGAATGGACCCCTCACAGCCAAACCACCCAACCCTCTCACACAGGGAAAACCCTGACTAGTCCTTTCCAAAAATGGTTTGAAATGCATCCATGTCCCATACAGTATAGGTAAAACCCAGTCCTTAGACCACACCAAGAGCCAAAACACGCCTGCACTTTACTGACAGTATAGTGTAACCAGAGCATATAGAATCAGACGTGTCCGTCATTTACCCGTGGTAAAACCACTGAGGTCTCGAGAGGATGTGTAGTCTCTATATGTATTACCTGATTGCCCTGCATAGTGACAGAAAGCCCCTCCACTAACATATGCATAGCACACCCACAGTGTTATCCATATATCGGGGTGGTTGATGGTAGTTGAGTTACTGTGGAGGTCTGTTGGTATAAGTGAGATTAAGTAGCATTGAGTGTGTTGGTATGAGGGCGATTAAGTAGTGTTGAGTGTGTTGGTATAAGAGAGATTAAGTAGCATTCAGTGTGTTGGTGTAAGAGAGATTAAGTAGTATTCAGTGTGTTGGTGTAAGGGCGATTAAGTAGTGTTGAGTGTGTTGGTATAAGAGAGATTAAGTAGTATTCAGTGTGTTGGTGTAAGAGAGATTAAGTAGCATTCAGTGTGTTGGTGTAAGGGCGATTAAGTAGTGTTGAGTGTGTTGGTATAAGAGAGATTAAGTAGCATTCAGTGTGTTGGTATGAGGGCGATTAAGTAGTGTTGATTGTGTTGATATAAGAGAGATTAAGTAGCATTCAGTGTGTTGGTGTAAGAGAGATTAAGTAGTATTCAGTGTGTTGGTGTAAGGGCGATTAAGTACTGTTGATTGTGTTGATATAAGAGAGATTAAGTAGCATTCAGTGTGTTGGTGTAAGGGCGATTAAGTAGTGTTGATTGTGTTGATATAAGAGAGATTAAGTAGCATTCAGTGTGTTGGTGTAAGAGAGATTAAGTAGTATTCAGTGTGTTGGTGTAAGGGCGATTAAGTAGGGTTGAGTGTGTTGGTATAAGAGAGATTAAGTAGTATTCAGTGTGTTGGTGTAAGAGAGATTAAGTAGCATTCAGTGTGTTGGTGTAAGGGCGATTAAGTAGTGTTGAGTGTGTTGGTATAAGAGAGATTAAGTAGCATTCAGTGTGTTGGTGTAAGGGCGATTAAGTAGTGTTGAGTGTGTTGGTATAAGAGAGATTAAGTAGCATTCAGTGTGTTGGTGTAAGGGCGATTAAGTAGTGTTGAGTGTGTTGGTATAAGAGATATTAAGTAGCATTGAGTGTGTTGGTATGAGGGCGATTAAGTAGTGTTGATTGTGTTGATATAAGAGAGATTAAGTAGCATTCAGTGTGTTGGTGTAAGAGAGATTAAGTAGTATTCAGTGTGTTGGTGTAAGGGCGATTAAGTAGTGTTGATTGTGTTGATATAAGAGAGATTAAGTAGCATTCAGTGTGTTGGTGTAAGAGAGATTAAGTAGTATTCAGTGTGTTGGTGTAAGGGCGATTAAGTAGTGTTGAGTGTGTTGGTATAAGAGAGATTAAGAAGCATTCAGTGTGTTGGTGTAAGGGCGATTAAGTAGTGTTGAGTGTGTTGGTATAAGAGAGATTAAGTAGCATTCAGTGTGTTGGTGTAAGGGCGATTAAGTAGTGTTGAGTGTGTTGGTATAAGAGAGATTAAGTAGCATTCAGTGTGTTGGTGTAAGGGCGATTAAGTAGTGTTGAGTGTGTTGGTATAAGAGAGATTAAGTAGCATTCAGTGTGTTGGTGTAAGGGCGATTAAGTAGTGTTGAGTGTGTTGGTATAAGAGAGATTAAGTAGCATTCAGTGTGTTGGTGTAAGGGCGATTAAGTAGTGTTGAGTGTGTTGGTATAAGAGAGATTAAGTAGTGTTGAGTGTGTTGGTGTAAGGGCAATTAAGTAGTGTTGAGTGTGTTGGTATAAGAGAGATTAAGTAGCATTCAGTGTATTGGTGTAAGGGCGATTAAGTAGTGTTGAGTGTGTTGGTATAAGAGAGATTAAGTAGCATTCAGTGTGTTGGTGTAAGGGCGATTAAGTAGTGTTCAGTGTGTTGGTATAAGAGAGATTAAGTAGCATTCAGTGTGTTGGTGTAAGGGCGATTAAGTAGTGTTGAGTGTGTTGGTATAAGAGAGATTAAGTAGCATTCAGTGTATTGGTGTAAGGGCGATTAAGTAGTGTTGAGTGTGTTGGTATAAGAGAGATTAAGTAGCATTCAGTGTGTTGGTGTAAGGGCGATTAAGTAGTGTTCAGTGTGTTGGTATAAGAGAGATTAAGTAGCATTCAGTGTGTTGGTGTAAGGGCGATTAAGTAGTGTTGAGTGTGTTGGTATAAGAGAGATTAAGTAGCATTCAGTGTGTTGGTGTAAGGGCGATTAAGTAGTGTTGAGTGTGTTGGTATAAGAGAGATTAAGTAGCATTCAGTGTGTTGGTATGAGGGCGATTAAGTAGTGTTGAGTGTGTTGGTATAAGAGAGATTAAGTAGCATTCAGTGTGTTGGTGTAAGGGCGATTAAGTAGTGTTGAGTGTGTTGGTATAAGAGAGATTAAGTAGCATTCAGTGTGTTGGTGTAAGGGAGATTAAGTAGTGTTGAGTGTGTTGGTACAAGAGAGATTAAGTAGCATTCAGTGTGTTGGTGTAAGGGCGATTAAGTAGTGTTGAGTGTGTTGGTATAAGAGAGATTAAGTAGCATTCAGTGTGTTGGTGTAAGGGCGATTAAGTAGTGTTGAGTGTGTTGGTATAAGAGAGATTAAGTAGCATTCAGTGTGTTGGTGTAAGGGCGATTAAGTAGTGTTGAGTGTGTTGGTATAAGAGAGATTAAGTAGCATTCAGTGTGTTGGTGTAAGGGCGATTAAGTAGTGTTGAGTGTGTTGGTATAAGAGAGATTAAGTAGCATTCAGTGTGTTGGTGTAAGGGCGATTAAGTAGTGTTGAGTGTGTTGGTATAAGAGAGATTAAGTAGCATTCAGTGTGTTGGTGTAAGGGCGATTAAGTAGTGTTGAGTGTGTTGGTATAAGAGAGATTAAGTAGTGTTGAGTGTGTTGGTGTAAGGGTGATTAAGTAGTGTTGAGTGTGTTGGTATAAGAGAGATTAAGTAGCATTCAGTGTATTGGTGTAAGGGCGATTAAGTAGTGTTGAGTGTGTTGGTGTAAGAGAGATTAAGTAGCATTCAGTGTGTTGGTGTAAGGGCGATTAAGTAGTGTTGAGTGTGTTGGTATAAGAGATATTAAGTAGCATTCAGTGTGTTGGTGTAAGGGCGATTAAGTAGTGTTGAGTGTGTTGGTATAAGAGATATTAAGTAGCATTCAGTGTGTTGGTGTAAGGGCGATTAAGTAGTGTTGAGTGTGTTGGTATAAGAGAGATTAAGTAGCATTCAGTGTATTGGTGTAAGGGCGATTAAGTAGTGTTGAGTGTGTTGGTATAAGAGAGATTAAGTAGCATTCAGTGTGTTGGTGTAAGGGCGATTAAGTAGTGTTGAGTGTGTTGGTATAAGAGATATTAAGTAGCATTCAGTGTGTTGGTGTAAGGGCGATTAAGTAGTGTTGAGTGTGTTGGTATAAGAGAGATTAAGTAGCATTCAGTGTGTTGGTGTAAGGGCGATTAAGTAGTGTTGAGTGTGTTGGTATAAGAGATATTAAGTAGCATTCAGTGTGTTGGTGTAAGGGCGATTAAGTAGTGTTGAGTGTATAAAAAATATTAAGTAGCATAGCTGCTGTGTCAAACTTGGCATTTAAAAACTATGAATTTCTACAGGCCATAGCCTGACACTTTCATTGCTGAAGTACCTCTGCCTTTGTGACTTGCGTGTCTGTGCATGTGTGTAATTGTAGGTGAGGTTGCGTGTTTCACAGTGCACATTTAAAACTCCCTCTAGCACACGCTCAAGCACACCTTTGAGTGACAGATGCTGAAACATGACTAACTGGCTAAACTAAGAAACGCTGATACTCATTACACCGATACAACAGTCATGTCTGATTACAATCAATGCACCCACACACAGTCAACACACACATGCACTTACGCATGTATGCACACAGACACACACGCACGGACACAAACACGCATGCACATAGACACACACGCTCATTATACAGTTGCAGATAACCCTTTCGCTATTATCCCAGATATACACAGTCATTAACCCAGAGCTGTTTTTGGTCATGTTCCATGACCTTCCCCCAGTCTGGTCGATGCTCACAGGTCCATTTGCACATTAATAGGAAATCATCTGAGTTGATGGAGTGGGACAAAACGGAGACCAGGGGAAATGTAATCATTCACTGAAAATACAAATCAGGCAGAATCATTAGACAATGTCGGTACAGTCACTATATAGTTACATTCAAATACACCATGAAGATGATATTCCATATTTGTTCAAGTAAATTGGCTTTGTTACTGAGATGAATAGCTTGGGGATAAGGCTGGAGGGATAGTAAGACACATTTCTGCTATCAATCACAATAAATGTTCCAGCTCATAAAGTGCTAAACGTACTCTGGAGATGCACTAGGGATTCAATAATAAGGAAACACTAAGACCAAAGACTACTGTGTGTGAGACAATACTAATAAAGGTGATCATAAACCAACCAGCGGTGCTCCTGAGATGAATGCAACACCACCTTCCCATCATTCAACATCAGTCCAGCCATCTACAACAGATGTAGACTAACTGTTCGGTCCTTTTCAGGCAATGCAGAGTTAAAGATAAGATAAATAAAAATACAAATAAAACACCAGCAATCTCACATAAATTGACTTAAACTATAGCAGTCAGAGGCTGATACTATTACAATTGTAGATGGGAGCCGGAGAGAGATAGGCACCCAGGTGCATTCAGCTAATCCCCACAGTAGGCCTGATCCAGTGGAGCGTTAGGGAAGTTGAGGCTTACAGCTAATCCCCACAGTAGGCCTGATCCAGTGGAGAGTTAGGGAAGTTGAGGTTTACAGATAATCCCCACAGTAGGCCTGATCCAGTGGAGCGTTAGGGAAGTTGAGGTTTACAGCTAATCCCCACAGTAGGAATGATCCAGTGGAGCGTTAGGGAAGTTGAGGTTTACAGCTAATCCCCACAGTAGGCCTGATCCAGTGAAGCGTTAGGGAAGTTGATGTTTACAGCTAATCCCCACAGTAGGCCTGATCCAGTGAAGCGTTAGGGAAGTTGATGTTTACAGCTAATCCCCACAGTAGGCCTGATCCAGTGGAGAGTTAGGGAAGTTGAGGTTTACAGCTAATCCTCTCCCATCTGTGGCAATCTGAGATAATTTTACCTGGGGCCTACTGGTTCATATCTAATGGGAAATACTCACTGGGAGAGTGGGTTGCCCCATATGCTGCAATTAAACTAGCGTTTGATTATATGTGTTGTTAGGGAACTAGTAATACTTTAGGTAAACTCATAGTGGTGTTATGCAACTATTGGTTCTGTGGTAACTACTGTTGGTAAACTCAGTGGTGCTATGAAACTACTATGAGGCTAGATGGTGTTGGCTAGCGCTAGTCGGCTCTACCTGCGATAAAACTCTCCATCATCTTTTTAAATAGTCAGCAAAACATGTTTTCAGCACTTTTATTTCCATGATTGATCAAAATACATTTTCTCACGGTCCCTTTTGTCTTTCTGCAGCAGACATTCATCATAGTAGCAATATTTGTAACAAAATCACAGTATTCAATTGCAATACATATAGAATTGTGAGAATCACAATACATAGTGATAATATCGTATCGTGAGATCCCTGGCAATTCCCAACCCTACTGTACATGATCTGAACTTGTAAACGAAAATACAAATTCCCAAAATACTTAAAAGGGCTATGGGGTTTCTGTGGTAAAATGTTAAGGCATGAAGGTAAATCGACAAATAAGTACATAAACATTTCAGTCATGAACTTCATTTTAATGAAGCTGTTGAAAAACAATGACAAGGTCTATGCATTAGAACATGTTGACTGAAAACAAGATTAAAACATATTTTCTGTTGTTGTGTTCAAAATGTTGTCATTGCTTCTATTATCAACCTAATAGACAGTTGTTTAGCAACACAACTCCAACTATGGGGCAAAACAGAAGGGGTTGGCTTAGAATGTTGACAACCTGTAAGCAATATTTCATCTCCAATGTTAATTGAAAACAGAAATACATTTGCACAATGAGCACTTGTTTACTCTCAAATACATCATTACATTTTTGGGTTAGCTAGCTAGCAACATATATCCATATTAGCATTGACATGAATTGAGTCAAAACAAGACATGGTATCAAGAACAAGGTGAAACTGAATTGAGCCACTTACAATTCCCCACATCGCAGTTTCTCGTCATTGTTGCTAGCCATCTGGCCATCCAGAATCAACACATGGACTTGTGCCTCATTGAAGCATGCACATTGTCTTTGTAACATTGTCAGCTAATCTATACCAGTACAGAAATCAGCTAATATTAATCAACATTAAAAAAAAATGGAAAGAATAAAAACCGATAAATAGTTAAAGGCTGAAAGCATAAAGCCTTTGTTTTGCTGTTCATCTCTTGAGTGCTACTGAAAGTAACTCAGTGTGTAACGGTTTTCTTCCGCTGAAGGAGAGGACCAAAATGCAGCGTGGTTAGTGTTCAACATCTTTAATAATGATAAACAAGAACACTACAAAATAACAAAAGTGAAAACCGAAACAGTCCTATCTGGTGCAATGACACAAAGACAGAAGACAATCACCCACAAAATACCAAAAGAACATGGCTGCCTAAATATGGTTCCCAATCAGAGACAACGACAGACAGCTGCCTCTAATTGAGAACCAATCTAGCCAACCATAGACATACAAAACTACCTAGAAAGGAAACAGCCCCATAAACATATAAAACCCCTAGACCAGTCAAAACACAAATCCCCCATGTCACACCCTGACCTAACCAAAATAATAAAGAAAACAAAGATAACTAAGGCCAGGGCGTGACACAGTGTCTATGGAACTAGGGGAAGATCTTCGATAACACTTTATTTTACAGTCCAGTTTCCACTGGTATTTACTAGGAATATCATGGGAACAACGGCTACTCTTGTCGTGGAAGAATGAGAGAAGGTGATACTCGCGACTTGCAACTGGCTGGAGTGGGAGCACAGCACAACGATTTACAGCACAGCACAACGATTTACAGCACAGCACAACGATTTACAGCACAGCACAACGATTTACAGCACAGCACAACGATTTACAGCACAGCACAACGATTTATGACATTGTTTGGATGCCCGACCATTTTTTGATCTCAGGGATCAAACGTACCTTAACTGTGGAAATCTCAAGGATGAGACTTTCTCACAGAACCCTGGGGTCACAGAATTGAATTGACAAAATGAACATTATTGTGTGAATTATATTGTCGTGTTTGTTTTCTGGTTGATGTATTTTTACATCTGGATTGAAATTGTATTGTTGTCAGGCACATTCTTGTTGTCCGGTCATAACATTCAAATTGAGTAGAATCTGGGTGTGTTATTCGTGCCTTTTGTTTTTACTAACAAAGTGCTAAGAAATGTTCATTCAGGTTGGGGGTGCAATCCTGCTTGAATTGAGTTCAAATGGCAGTGAATTCGCTCATACTTTGAGAACTTGCTATCAAGCAGTGAGTATCAGATACAATAGTTTTTTTCTCTTTGAGATTATTCTGAACGGAAGACACGTGTAACCAAGTTAAATCTTAGCCTATCGTGATAGTTATTTAGTGTGTGATTTTGTCTTTAACGGAATCATGTATTTCATGTACGCTGGAATTGTTTGAATGTCAATTATTTCATGACTAATAAATCCTATTCATTGAATTGAGTAAATGCATTCCTCGTTTTTCAGAGTAATTATTTGATTGACTATGTGCCTATCATTTAGTAGGTCTTTTGATAGTTGTTAATTCCACTATACACATAGCACATGCTTGGGTACCAACTTAACATCTCTGATCTGCTTGCCTAAATAAATTAATACTATAATATTGGTGACCAGGATTAGCTGTATGTATCTACTCTCTTAACAATTGTATAACGGTGCAACACAGACACATGTTCATTATAGTCATACTGAGTCGGTGATGTAATTATTCACTATCTTGCTAGATCCTCCAGAGTAGAGGTCGACCGATTAATCGGAATGGCAGATTAATTAGGGCTGATTTCAAGTTTTCATAACAATCGGAAATCGGTAATTTTGGACGGCTATTTTGCCTATTTTTTTATTTGATTTTTAACACCTTTATTTAATCTTTATTTAACTAGGCAAGTAAGTTAAGAACACATCTTATTTTCAATCATGACCTAGGAATTGTGGGTTAACTGCCTTGTTCAGGGGCAGACCGACAGATTTGTCAGCTCAGGGATTCAATCTTTAAAAAAAAAAAAATTATTTCACCTTTATTTAACCAGGTAGGCTAGTTGAGAACAAGTTCTCATTTGCAACTGCGACCTGGCCAAGATAAAGCATAGCAGTGTGAACAGACAACACAGAGTTACACATGGAATAAACAATTAACAAGTCAATAACACAGTAGAAAAAAATGGGCAGTCTATATACAATGTGTGCAAAAGGCATGAGGAGGTAGGCGAATAATACAATTTTGCAGATTAACACTGGGGTGATAAATGATCAGATGGTCATGTACAGGTAGAGATATTGGTGTGCAAAAGAGCAGAAAAGTAAATAAATAAATAAAAAAACAGTATAAAAACAGTATGGGAATGAGGTAGATGAAAATGGGTGGACTATTTACCAATAGACTATGTACAGCTGCAGCGATCGGTTAGCTGCTCGGATAGCTGATGTTTGAAATTGGTGAGGGAGATAAAAGTCTCCAACTTCAGCGATTTTTGCAGTTCGTTCCAGTCACAGGCAGCAGAGTACTGGAACGAAAGGCGGCCAAATGAGGTGTTGGCTTTAGGGATGATCAGTGAGATACACCTGCTGGAGCGTGTGCTACGGATGGGTGTTGCCATCGTGACCAGTGAACTGAGATAAGGCGGAGCTTTACCTAGCATGGACTTGTAGATGACCTGGAGCCAATGGGTCTGGCGACGAATATGTAGCGAGGGCCAGCCGACTAGAGCATACAAGTCGCAGTGGTGGGTGGTATAAGGTGCTTTGGTGACAAAACGGATGGCACTATGATAGACTGCATCCAGTTTGCTGAGTAGAGTGTTGGAAGCCATTTTGTAGATGACATCGAAATCGAGGATCGGTAGGATAGTCAGTTTTACTAGGGTAAGCTTGGCGGCGTGAGTGAAGGAGGCTTTGTTGCGGAATAGAAAGCCGACTCTTGATTTGATTTTCGATTGGAGATGTTTGATGTGAGTCTGGAAGGAGAGTTTGCAGTCTAGCCAGACACCTAGGTACTTATAGATGTCCACATATTCAAGGTCGGAACCATCCAGGGTGGTGATGCTAGTCGGGCATGCGGGTGCAGGCAGCGATCGGTTGAAAAGCATGCATTTGGTTTTACTCGCGTTTAAGAGCAGTTGGAGGCCACGGAAGGAGTGCTGTATGGCATTGAAGCTCGTTTGGAGGTTAGATAGCACAGTGTCCAATGACGGGCCGAAAGTATATAGAATGGTGTCGTCTGCGTAGAGGTGGATAAGGGAATCGCCCGCAGCAAGAGCAACATCATTGATATATACAGAGAAAAGAGTCGGCCCGAGAATTGAACCATGTGGCACCCCCATAGAGACTGCCAGAGGACCGGACAGCATGCCCTCCGATTTGACACACTGAACTCTGTCTGCAAAGTAATTGGTGAACCAGGCAAGGCAGTCATCCGAGAAACCGAGGCTATTGAGTCTGCCGATAAGAATATGGTGATTGACAGAGTCGAAAGCCTTGGCGAGGTCGATGAAGACGGCTGCACAGTACTGTTTTTTATCGATGGCGGTAATGATGTCGTTTAGTACCTTGAGCGTGGCTGAGGTGCACCCGTGACCGGCTCGGAAACCAGATTGCACAGCGGAGAAGGTACGGTGGGATTCGAGATGGTCAGTGACCTGTTTGTTGACTTGGCTTTCGAAGACCTTAGATAGGCAGGGCAGGATGGATATAGGTCTATAGCAGTTTGGGTCCAGGGTGTCTCCCCCTTTGAAGAGGGGGATGACTGCGGCAGCTTTCCAATCCTTGGGGATCTCAGACGATATGAAAGAGAGGTTGAACAGGCTGGTAATAGGGGTTGCGACAATGGCGGCAGATAGTTTCAGAAATAGAGGGTCCAGATTGTCAAGCCCAGCTGATTTGTACGGGTCTAGGTTTTGCAGCTCTTTCAGAACATCTGCTATCTGGATTTGGGTAAAGGAGAACCTGGAGAGGCTTGGGCGAGGAGCTGCGGGGGCGGAGCTGTTGGCCGAGGTTGGAGTAGCCAGGCGGAAGGCATGGCCAGCCGTTGAGAAGTGCTTATTGAAGCTTTCGATAATTGTGGATTTATCGGTGGAGACCGTGTTACCTAGCCTCAGTGCAGTGGGCAGCTGGGAGGAGGTGCTCTTGTTCTCCATGGACTTCACAGTGTCCCAGAACTTTTTGGAGTTGGAGCTACAGGATGCAAACTTCTGCCTGAAGAAGCTGGCCTTAGCTTTCCTGACTGACTGCGTGTATTGGTTCCTGACTTCCCTGAACAGTTGCATATCACGGGGGCTATTCGATGCTATTGCAGTTCGCCACAGGATGTTTTTGTGCTGGTTGAGGGCAGTCAGGTCTGGAGTGAACCAAGGGCTGTATCTGTTCTTGGTTCTGCATTTTTTGAACGGAGCATGCTTATCTAAAATGGTGAGGAAGTTACTTTTAAAGAATGACCAGGCATCCTCAACTGACGGGATGAGGTCAATGTCCTTCCAGGATACCCGGGCCAGGTCGATTAGAAAGGCCTGCTCACAGAAGTGTTTTAGGGAGCGTTTGACAGTGATGAGGGGTGGTCGTTTGACTGCGGCTCCGTGGCGGATACAGGCAATGAGGCAGTGATCGCTGAGATCCTGGTTGAAGACAGCAGAGGTGTATTTGGAGGGCCAGTTGGTCAGGATGACGTCTATGAGGGTGCCCTTGTTTACAGAGTTAGGGTTGTACCTGGTGGGTTCCTTGATGATTTGAGTGAGATTGAGGGCATCTAGCTTACATTGTAGGACTGCCGGGGTGTTAAGCATATCCCAGTTTAGGTCACCTAACAGAACAAACTCTGAAGCTAGATGAGGGGCGATCAATTCACAAATGGTGTCCAGGGCACAGCTGGGAGCTGAGGGTGGCCGGTAGCAGGCGGCAACAGTGAGAGACTTATTTCTGGAGAGGGTAATTTTCAAAATTAGTAGTTCGAACTGTTTGGGTATGGACCTGGAAAGTATGACATTACTTTGCAGGCTATCTCTGCAGTAGACTGCAACTCCGCCCCCTTTGGTAGTTCTATCTTGACGGAAGATGTTATAGTTGGGTATGGAAATCTCTGAATTTTTGGTGGCCTTCCTGAGCCAGGATTCAGACACGGCAAGGACATCAGGGTTAGCAGAGTGTGTTAAAGCAGTGAGTAAAACAAACTTAGGGAGGAGGCTTCTGATGTTGACATGCATAAAACCAAGGCTTTTTCGATCACAGAAGTCAACAAATGAGGGTACCTGGGGACATGCAGGGCCTGGGTTTACCTCCACATCACCCGCGGAACAGAGAAGGAGTAGTATGAGGGTGCGGCTAAAGGCTATCAAAACTGGTCGCCTAGAGCGTTGGGGGCAGAGGGTAAGAGGAGCAGGTTTCTGGGCATGGTAGAATATATTCAGGGCATAATGCGCAGACAGGGGTATGGTGGGGTGCGGGTACAGCGGAGGTAAGCCCAGGCACTGGGTGATGATGAGACAGGTTGCATCTCTGGACATGCTGGTTGTAATGGGTGAGGTCACCGCATGTGTGGGAGGTGGGACAAAGTAGGTAACAGGGGTATGCAGAGTGGGTCTAGGGGCTCCATTGTGAACTAAAACAATTATAACTAACATGAACAACAGTATACAAGGCATATTGACATCTGAGAGAGACATACAGCGAGGCATACAGTAATCACAGGTGTTGAATTTGGAAAGCTAGCTAAAAACAGTAGGCGGGGCTAATCCGCTAGCACAACAAACAGCAGGTAAAATGGCGTTGACTAGGCAACGGGGCCGACAGGTAAGACAAACAAGCAGAAAGGAGTACCGTGAATAATGGACAGTCCAGCGTGCGTCAGCTATGTAGCCAAGAGATCAGTGTCCAGGGGCAGCGGTGGATGGGCAGGGGGCTGGGCTGGCGAGTGTTATCCAGGTTTTTTTTTTTTTTTTTTTTTTAAACTAACAATGACTAACTAGCTTGTAGCTAGTTAGCTGGTTAACGTCTGGAGGTTCTTGAGTGTGTCATAAAAATAAAAGTAAAAGTAATAGCGATTCCGTATCACATTGGGTGAGGCAGGTTTCCGGAAGGTATAAACAAATTAAAAATCAAAAAGAGATAGAAAGTAAATGGGGTCAGAGAGTGATTGGGACGCGGTGGTTCAGACGGTTAGCAGGCCTGTGCTAACAAGCTAACAGTTCGTAGGCCCGAGCTAGACAAGGTAGCAGTTAGCGGACCGGAGCTTGACAAGCCGTTAGCAGGCCGAATTAGCAAGCAGGGAGATAGCGAGGGCTAGAGAGTTAACCTTAGGGGGACGTCGCGATGGGGGGAGTCTGTTTATTCCTCTTCATGCGGTGAGCTGGAGATACAGCGATTCAGAAAGCTCGCGGGCCTTGGCCAGCAGATGGATCTTTGGCGATGTCGCAGCGGAAAAGCCTGTTGGAACCCCCTCGGACGATTATGTCGGCGGACCAGTCGTGATGGATCGGCGGGGCTCCGTGTCGGCAGTAGAGGGTCAGTAGAGGGTCCAGGCCAATTGGCAAATTAGGTATCTTTGGACCTCTTCGGCTAGTCGGGAGATGGGCTTAGCTCGAGGCTAGCTCCAGGCTAACTGGTGCTTGCTCTGGGACAGAGACGTTAGCCAGGAGTAGCCACTCGGATTGCAGCTAGCTATTTACGATGATCCGGTATAAAGGTTCAGAGCTTGCGGTAGGAATCCGGAGATGTGGTAGAGAAAAAGCAGTCTGATATTCTTTGGGTAGATGTCGCGCTGGTGTCCTAGTTAGCGTTGAAGACCGCTAGCAGTGGCTAGCTAGTAGCTAGTTAGCGGCTAGCTTCTGATGAGGGTTCCGATTCTAAAGTATAGAAAAAGCAGATCCGTACCACATTGGGTGATGCGGGTTGCAGGAGAGTATATTCAGCCTGTAGTTGGAAAGTGAGATTAAAATATGTACGAAATATATACAGAAAAAAACGAGGAAAAACTATATTTACACTATACAGGACGGGACAAGACAAAACACACGTCCGACTGCTACGCCATCTTGGAGAGGATCTTGCAACATTACGGTTAACTAGTCCAACGCTCTAACCACCTGCCTCACGAGGAGCCCACCTGTTACGCGAATGCAGTAAGAAGCCAAGGTAAGTTGCTAGCTAGCATTAAACTTATCTTATAAAAAACAATCAATCAATCAATCAATCATAATCACTATTTATAACTACACATGGTTGATGATATTACTAGTTTATCTACCGTGTCCTACGTTGCATATAATCGATGCGGTGCGCATTCGCGAAAAAGGACTGTCGTTGCTCCAACGTGTACCTAACCATAAACACCAATGCCTTTCTTAAAATCAATACACAGAAGTATATATTTTTAAACCTGCATATTTAGCTAAAAGAAATCCAGGTTAGCAGTTAATATTAACCAGGTGAAATTGTGTCACTTCTCTTGCGTTCATTGCATGCAGAGTCAGGGTGTATGCAACAGTTCGGGCGCCTGGCTCACTGCAAACTAATTTGCCAGAATTTTACGTAATTATGACATAACATTGAAGGTTGGGCAATGTAACAGGAATATTTAGACTGATGGATGCCACCCTTTAGATAAAATACGGAACGGTTCCGTATTTCACAGAAAGAATGAACGTCTTGTTTTCGAGATGATAGTTTCCGGATTCGACCATATTAATGACCTAAGGCTCGCATCTGTGTGTTATTATGTTATAATTAAGTCTATGATTTGATAGAGCAGTCTGACTGAGCGGTGGTAGGCATCAGTAGGCTCGTAAGCATTCATTCAAACAGCACTTGTGTGTGTTTTGCCAGCAGCTCTGCTGTTTATGACTTCAAGCCTATCAACTCCCGAGATTAGGCTGGGGTAACGATGTGATGTGAAATGGCTAGCTAGTTAGCGGGGTGCGCGCTAATAGCGTTTCAAACGCCACTCGCTCTGAGCCGTGGAGTAGTTGTTTCCCTTGCTCTGCATGGGTAATGCCGCTTCGAGGGTGGCTGTTGTCGTTGTGTTCCTGGTTTCAGCCCAGGGAGGTGCGAGGAGACGGACGGAAGTTATACTGTTACACTGGCAATACTACAGTGCCTATAAGAACATCCAATAGTCAAAGGTATATGAAATACAAATGGTATAGAGAGAAATAGTCCTATAATTCCTATAATAACTACAACCTAAAACTTCTTACCTGGGAATATTGAAGACTCATGTAAAAAGGAACCACCAGCTTTCATATGTTCTCATGTTCTGAGCAAGGAACTTAAATGTTAGCTTTCTTACATGGCACATATTGCACTTTTACTTTCTTCTCCAACACTTTGTTTTTGCATTATTTAAACCGAATTGAACATTTTTCATTATTTATTTGAGCCTAATTGATTTTATTGATGTATTATATTTCTTATACAGCAGGAAGTAGCACCAAGTTGCTCCAAGATGCTGATCTGAGGTCAGTTTCGCTTTTCCACCCCTAATGGTTTAGGTCAGGGTGGGGTTAGCTTATCCTATGTCTGTGCCTAAGAGTGACTTCCATTCTGCTTCAATGTCCCCAGTTTTCCATCATGATGCTATAACCATGAGACATGAAGAACCATGAGGTTTCATGAGGTTTCGAAAATAAAACAAATTAAACATGTATTTCTTAAATGCGTTGACATACCTTATGTCACACTGTAAATTCAAAGCAGCATTTGTAGAAATCTGGTTCCCCACTTTTGCAAATCACTAGATAAATTGCTCTCACCTCGCAGTCAATGAATTGAATTCATAGTCCTATGATATGAAAATATACACAACCTAAAAATCATGTCTGCACCTCAAAGTAGTCATGTCAACTTGATGACCTCCAAAACAGAACACAAACAACCATGAAGGAAAATAAACTAAACAAAAAATGTAATATATTCATGCAAAATGTCATCCATACATACAGTACATTGCATAGAAAATTACACTTCTGCTAGCTATTCGCCTTTAAAAAAACATAGTGAACACTGCTTCATGTGGTGAAGTGTTGTTCTATTTTTCCACTCCCCCTCTCATTTACCACCCCCTCCTTTTAACATCCTTCCTAAGTATTTCCCCCATGCTGAAACTACAGAAGCAGAAGAATTGTTAGAATGGAAGCTCTATTAATGTGTGTGTTCTTTAAAAATGAGTTGAGAGTAAAGGTGGGTTCTGGGTAGATTGTAGTTAGGGTAAGGGTTGGTAGAGAAGAGGTGGTTTCTGGGTAGATTGTAGTTAGGGTAAGGGTTGGTAGAGAAGAAGTGGGTTCTGTGTAGATTGTAGTTAGGGTAAGGGTTGGTAGAGAAGAAGTGGGTTCTGGGTAGATTGTAGGAGTTCTGGGTAGATTGTAGGAGAGCGGAAGGTTGAGGTTCTCTTTGTCTCCTGTGCTCTAAAGCATAGCAGGCGAAATGGATAGTATAGGTCAGGAGATAGATGCATTGTGGGTAGAGGAGGGAAAAGGTAAAGATAGGTAGAGGATGAGCTGTCCTCACTCTCTCTCTGTCGCTCACAGAGGCCCCGTAGGAACTCCTGGAGCTGTCTGAAAATGTATGTGTCCACTGTCTCCATCAGAGCACTGGTCTACCATCAGAGCCTGCTGGGCCTTCAGCTTCTCATAGGCATTCTGCTGTAAGCTCACGCTGTGTACAGCGTCCTCCATGGCCAACTATAGTAACAGACAGAGGGAAAGAAAATAGGCATACCTATACGAGGAGGAAAGAAATGTAGGAAGTAAGTAGCACACGTAGAGAATGCAGCAACACACACTGTGTGATAGAAGACAACTAGTGCGTGTGTGTCCTCCTGACCTGGTTGCGGATGAGGAATAGAGAGTGTGAAGCTTCATCAGATAATTACACTAATTAGTCTACGGGGAATCAGAGCCAGCTAGAGAGGCCAGTGTAAGCTCCAACAGCATGAATGAACACACTTATGCACACACACACACACACACACACACACACACACACACACACACACACACACACACACACACACACACACACACACACACACACACACACACACACACGTGAGGTAATCATCTCCAGTCATTCTAAGGTAGATAAATACATTCTTGACTCCTAAACCAATCAGTGAAGGTATACTATGTCTGGTACTGTGTCCTGTCATTACTGTGTAATGACACCAGTAGGGATGAGCATGGACATAACAGAGAGAATGTCATCAACTTAACGCAATGTAACACTGCTCTACTGTCATCATCAGAGGGCCCTAAAAGGTCTTTGCAATTTTCTCGGTAAGGAAAAGTGGTAGATAAAAAAAAATTAAAAAAACATTAATCCCTAATCTGTACAGTGGCTAATGTAATCCCTATCACATCCAAACCCTCCTCTCTGCGTACTTAGTGTGTGTGGAGCGACATAAAGGTTAATTAAGGGGAAACGTTACCCATAACATTTTACATTTGAGTAATTTAGCAGACACTTAACCAGAGCGATTTACAGGTGCAACGAGGGTTAAGTGCCTTGCTCAAGAGCACAGACAGATGTTTCACACAGTCGGTTCGGGGATTCAAACTAGCGACCTTTTAGGTAATGGCCCAACGCCCTTAACTGCTAGGCTACCTGCCGCTCCATCAAATCGATTGTGGATTGCAATTTAAATCCATCACTCTCATTTGGGACTGTTTTATGTTTTCATTAAAAGAGAAATATGGCTTTAAAACTTTATCCCTGACCTTGGTCATCCTCTATCTTCTCGCTCACATACGCCAAGGTTTCCATTAGCCGGCATCTGCCAATTTATGTCCGTAAAAAAAATGAAAAAACACATTCCATTACAAAATAATGCTTTATTCATTGATGGAAATGCCAGTCAATGGAAATATGTTTCATGGTCATGCTTATCGGTCTGCAGGTTAATTTGAAAAATGTTGTGTAATTAAATTGGCCTGTGTTTATTGTCATTAGTCATCATGTCCTGCAGCTCCTCAACTGGAAAAAAAGTGTTTTTCTAATCCAATTCATTTGGCAACAATTTGAAACGCAATCGAGTGTTAAAAACAGATTTGGTGTACGCTTAAAATGCCAGTGAGGACCACCAGTGAGGATGCCAGTGAGGATAACCAGAACTTATGGGCTAGAAGTTCGGTGGTTTGTGTAATGCCCGGATATTCTAACCCCAAGGACATGTGACACTATTCCATCAGTTGGGGTCTAACAGCTGCTGGTATGTAACTCCTCCCAGCTGGTGTCTCAGGAGGAGCCGGGTCTGAGGTTAGGGCTTCTTGTATGGCAGTGAACATCGCACTGTACCGGTCCCATAATGCAAGAGGAAGGAAGAATGGGTGTAGGGTCTGAGTTAGTAGTCGAAAGGTCAAACTGGCGTGAGAGAGCATTAGCTTTTATGGTTTTTTTCCCCCCAGGGATGTAAGTAACATGAAAATCGAAGTGTGTGTAGAAGAGAGCCCAGCGGTCCTCTTGGTCTCTAGAGGGTCAGCTTGATGGTGAGACATTCTCTGTTCCCCACATCATAATTCCTCTCAGCGGAGGATAACTTCCTGGAGAAGAAGGCACAGGGATGTGATTTTGGAGGTGGTCCCACCAGCTGAGAGAGTATGGCTCCTACTGCTACTTCGGAGGCATCCACCTCCAGGGTGAAAGGAAGGGTCGGATCAGCTTGGTGAAGGACAGGAGCTGAGGTGAAGAGGTGTTTCAAGTTGTTGAAAGCAATCAGGGCGGTATCAGTCCATTGAACGATCCGGGTCTTTTGGCTGGTAAGGGCAGTGAGGGGAGTGGCAGTAGAACTGAAGTTCCGAATGAACTGGTGATAGTAGTTGGAAAACCCAATGAAATGTTGGAGTTCCTTAACGGTGGTGGGTTTGGGCCAGTTACCCCCCTGTAGGGGTCAGTACGAATCCGAGGACATTTACCGAGGTTACATGGAAGGTGCTCTTTTCAGTCTTCACATAAAGGTTATGGTCAAGGAGCCATTGAAGAACCTTTTGCAGGATATCCTCAATGTAGACGATGAGAAAGCAGTTGATCATATCCTGGAAAACCTCATTCATAAAGGATTGGAAGATGGCGGGGGCGTCAGTAAGGCCATAGGGCATGACCAGGTATTCGTGGTGCCCTCATGCGGTGATATAGGCCGTCTTCCATTCGTCCCCTTCACGTATACGGCCAAGGTTATATGCACTTCGTAGGTTGAGTTTGTATAGATGTTGGTGCGGCCCACTTGTTCAAGTGTAGCTGGGATCAGAGGAAGAGGGAAACTGTTCTTGACCGTGACATCATTCAGGGAATGGTAATCAATACATGGAAAAAAACAACCGTCCTTTTTGCCAACGAAGAAGAAGCTGGACGCAGCCGGGGAAGGATGAAAGAAATTGTTTGAGTGATTCATCAATGTAATTCTCCATTGCATCATTTTCCAGGATAGATAGGACGGCCCTTTTGTGGGAACACTCCAGGGAGTAAGTCATTAGCACAGTCCCTGGGCGATGTGGTGGCAGAGTGAAGGCCTTGATTCTGCTGATGACATTGCTGTACTAGGTGTATTCAGATGGTATGGTGGGTGGCACTGCAGAAGCAAAGTCCTCAATGGTAGTGGCTCTGCAGGGTAGGCTGAGAGAACTGGTGAAGCAGGTAGAAGACCAGGAAGGTAGTTCACCTTGTTGCCACGAGATGGCAGGGTTGTGACGACAAAGCCAGGGGTGTCCGAGGATGAGTGGCTGTTTGGGGGATGAGAGTTCCATGAGTTGAATGGTTTCGTTGTGGAAGATTCCAATCTGGAGGGTGATGCTCTGTGTCAGGTGCGTAATAAAGCCTGTACCCAATGGCTGCCCGTCCAGGGTGTTAATCCTTAAGGGAGGGGTGACAGGTGTTAGATCAATGTCAAGCTCTTGTACTAGCTGGTGATCGATAAAATTACCTGCTGCTCCTGAATCTATCAAGCCCTCTATGTACTTAGTAACCCCCTTCACGGTTATCATTACTGGGATGGAAAATTGTTTCTGGGAGATATTTAGAAATAATGACACGCCAACCTGCATGGCAGTGGAGGGACCTTTCACATCTCTCTGTGGGGGGCGACCAGGGCAATGGCTGAGTAGAAGATCTTTCCCTCCATAGTATAGTCAGAGCCCTTCTTGGATCTGCCTTTGATGTTCGATACACGGGAGAGGAGCATGGCCCAATTGCATGGGCTCTGGAAGACTCGGATGGGATGAAGGAATCATGGAAAGAGAAGGTTGGGTTCCTGGGTGGCAGAGTTATTCGGAGGTTGGCGGTGTATGGAGATGGACATAAGTATGTATTGATTTAAATCTTGAAGGTCACATCTACAGGCCAGCTCCACCTGAAGTTCCCTGTTGAGCCCTCTGCCGTAGACGGTAAGTAAAGCAGCCTCATTCCATCCACTCCATCCACTCCCTGCAGCCATGGTGCGGACCGCGAGGGCATAGTCGGCAGCTGAATTGCGTCCTTGTTGAAGTTCTATGAGGAAATCTCTTATAGGTTGAACGGAAGGAGAGTGATCGAATACCTCTTTGAAGAGGGTGTGTAAATGGGTCTCTGATCCAAGTTCTGTGCTGTTGACAGTTCATATGGCGGTGGCCTAATCCAGGACATTGCCTGTGAGTAGAGACACAACAAAATCCCCCTTGCTCTTGTCGGTGGCGAAGTTAGTGGGGTTGTGCTCAATGTATTTGCTGCATTACATCAGAAATCCCTGACATTTCAGATTATTTCACTTATAATTCACTGTATCACAATTTCAGTAGGTCAGAAGTTTACATACTCTAAATTGACTGTGCCTTTAAAGCTTGGAACATTCCAGAAAATTATGTCATGACTTTAGAAGCTTCTGATAGGCTAATTGGCATCATTTGAGTCAATTGGAGGTGTCCATGTGGATGTATTTCAAGGCCTACCTTCAAACTCAGTGCCTCTTTGCCTGACATTATGGGAAAATCAAAAGAAATTAGCCAAGACCTCAGAAAACAAATTGTAGACCTCCACAAGTCTGGCTCTTACTTGGGAGCATTCCGTCCCCTAAAGATGAACGTACATTGGTGCGAAAAGTGCAAATCAATCCCAGAACAACAGCAAAGGACCTTGTGAAGATGCAGGAAACAGGAAAGAGGCAGGAAACAGGTACAAAGGTATCTATATCCACAGTAAAACGAGTCCTATATCGACATAACCTGAAAGGCCGCTCAGCAAGGAGAAGCCACTGCTCCAAATCTGCCATAAAAAAGACAGACTACGGTTTGTAACAGCACATGGGGACAAAAATCGTACTTTTTGGAGAAATGTCCTCTGGTCCGATGAAACAAAAATAGAACTGTTTGATCATAATGACCAAATCAAATCAAATGTATTTGTCACATACACATGGTTAGCAGATGTTAATGCGAGTGTAGCGAAATGCTTGTGCTTCTAGTTCCGACAATGCAGTAATAACCAACGAGTAATCTAACCTAACAATTCCAAAACTACTACCTTATACACACAAGTGTAAAGGGATAAAGAATATGTACATAAAGATATATGAATGAGTGATGGTACAGAACGGCATAGGCAAGATGCAGTAGATGGTATCGAGTACAGTATATACCATCGTTATGTTGGAGGAAAAAGGGGGAGGCTTGCAAGCTGAAGAACACCATCCCAACCATGAAGCACAGGGGTGGAAGCATCATTGTGTGGGGGTGCTTTGCTGCAGGAGGGACTGGTGCATTTCACAAAATAGATGGCATCATGAGGCAGGAAAATTACGTGGATATATTGAAGCAACATCTCAAGACATCAGTCAGGAAGTTAAAGCTTCGTCGCAAATGGGTCTTCCAAATGGACAATGACATACTTCCATAAATGCACAAGCATACTTCCAAAGTTGTGGCAAAATGGCTCAAGGACAACAAAGTCAAGGTATTGGAGTGGCCATCACAAAGCCCTGACCACAATCCTAAAGAAAATTTGTGGGCAGAACTGAAAAAGCGTGAGCAACCTTACCTGCCGATCTGTAAATTATGTCTTCGTTATCTAGCATGGGTAGGATGGTCATCTGAATCAGGGTTAGCTGGCAGCTGGTTTGAAAGAGGAGCGATTATGAAGTATAGATTTAACTTTAGCCTGCAGCTTTGATATGTGCTGAGAGAAGGACAGTGTATTGTCTAGCCATACTCCCAAGTACTTGTATGAGGTGACTACCTCAAGCTCTAAACCCTCAGAAGTAGTAATCACGCCTGTGGGGAGAGCGGCATTCTTCTTATCAAACCACATGTCCTTTGTTTTGGAGGTACAGTATTTAGAACAAGGTTAAGGATAGAGGAAACTTTTTGGACACTAACAACGCTTTGTTTTTGGAGCATTTAACACAAAATCCGGGGAGGGGCCAGCTGAGTATAAGACTGTATCATCTGCATATAAATGGATTTGAGAGCTTCCTACTGCCTGAGCTATGTTGTTGATGTAAATTGAGAAGAGCGTGGGTCTAGGATTGAGCCTTGGGGTACTCCCTTGGTGACAATCAGTGGCGGAATCAGCAGATTTTCTGACTTCATACACTGCACTCTTTGAGAGGGGTAGTCAGCAAACCAGGCCAAAGACCCCTCAGAGACACCAATACTCCTTAGCTGGCCCACAAGAATGGAATGGTCTACCGTATCAAAAGCTTTGGCCAAGTCAATAAAAATAGCAGCACAACATTGCTTAGAATCAAGGGCAATGGTGAACTCATTGAGGACCTTTAAGGTTGCGGTGACACATCCATAACCTGAGCAGAAACCAGATTGCGTACCAACGAGAATACTGTAGATAACAAGAAAGCCAGTCAGTTGATTATTGGCAAGTTTTTCCAACACTTTTGATAAACAGGGCAAAATAGAAGTAGGCCTATAACAGTTAGGATCAGCTTGATCTACCCCTTTGCACAAAGGACGAACTAACTGTGGCTGCCTTCCAAGCAATGGGAACCTCCCAGAAAAGAAAGGCAGGTTAAATAGGTCTGAGAGGCCTGGCGATGATATGGGCATTAACCTTAAAGAAGAAAGGGTCTTATTAACCATCTGACCCAGATGTTTTTTGGGGGTCAAGTTTCAGGTGCTCCTTTAGTACCTCAGACTCAGTGACTGCCTGCAGGGAGAAACTTTGTAGTGGGGCAGGGGAAAAAGAGGGAGAAGCATCGGGGAGAGTAGCATTAGAAGAGGTGGGAGATTAGGAAATGTTCGACGGGCAAGGAGGCATGGCTGAGTCAAATAGAATCCTGACTTAATGAAGTGGTGATTAAAGAGCTCAGCCATGTGCTTCTTGTCAGTAACAACCACATCATCAACTTTACGGGACATGTGCAGCTGTGAGGAGGAGTGTTTATTCTCCAGGTCTTTAATCATTTTCAAGAACTTCTTGGGGTTAGACCCACAGAGAGAGAACTGCGCCTTAATTAAAAGCATGTCCCAGTTTAGGTCACCTAGCAGGATAAATTCAGACATAGTGTAAGTGGCCATGAGAGATCTTAGGGCAAGTAGGGTACAGGCTGGTGCTGATGGAGGATAATAGCACCCAGCAACAGTCAAAAAATAGCTATTTGAAAGTTTAATACTTAAAACCAGCAAATCAAATTTTTTGGGGACAGACTTGGTAGAGACAACCGAGCAGTGAAGGTGATCCTTGGTAAAGATTGCCACTCTCCCACGTTTGGAAGATCTGTATTTCCGAAAAAAGTTATTACCAGAAAGGTTAACATCAGTATTCACAACACTCTTCCTTAAAACTTCTTAGGGCTGCAATCCCGTTAACGGGAGGATATGACAACAGCCAGTGAAAGTGCAGGGCGCCAAATTCAAAACAACAGAAATCTCACAATTAAAATTCATCAAACATACATGTATTTTATACCGTTTTAAAGGTAATCTTGTTAATCCCACCACAGTGTCCGATTTCAAAATGGCTTTACAGCGAAAGCACCACAAACGATTATGTTAGGTCACCACCAAGCCACAGAAAAACAACCATTTTTCCAGCCAAAGAGAGGAGTCACAAAAAGCGCAAATAGAGATAAGATTAATCACTAACCTTTGATTATCTTCATCAGATGACACTCATAGGACTTCATGTTACACAATACATGTATGTTTTGTTTGATAAAGTTCATATGTATATCAAAAAATCTCAATTTACATTGGCGCTCCTTAATGCAATCACTAGTTCCAAAAACATCCAGTGATTTTGCATAGCCACATCGATTCAACAGAACTGCTCGTCATAAATGTAGATGATAATACAAGTTATACACATGGAATTATTATTGATATACCTCTCCTTAATGCAACCGCTGTGTCAGATTTTAAAAAAACTTACGGAAAACGCAAACCATGCAATAATCTGAGACGGCGCTCAGAAAAATAATCAAATTAGCCGCCATGTTGGAGTGAACAGAAACCAGAAATTACATGATAAATATTCCCTTACCTTTGATGATCTTCATCAGAATGCACTCACAGGAATCGCAGTGTTCGATAATGTCCGTTATTTATGTCCAAGTAGCTACTTTTGTTAGCGTTAGCTAACATTAAAAAGTTATATTACAGGTCGAAGAAACATTTAAATCTAAGTATAGAATCAAACATTAGGATGTTTTTATCATAAATCTTCAATAAAGTTCCAACCGGAGAATTCCTTTGTGTCTAGAGGAGCAAGTCAATATCATGTGGAATGCGCATGACCAGGAAATGGCTCTCTGCCAGTAACCTGACTCATTCAGCTCTTATTCAGTCCCACTACACAGTAGAAGCCTCATTCAAGTTTCTAAAGACGGTTGACATCTAGTGGAAGCCCTAGGAAGTGCAACTTCAGTCATATACCAATGTGAATACAATAGGGCCCGAGTTGAAAATCGACCAAATTCAGATTTCTCACTTCCTGTTTGGATTTCTTTTCAGGTTTTTGCCTGCCATATAAGTTATGTTATACTCACAGACATCATTCAAACAGTTTTAGAAACATCAAAGTGTTTTCTATCCAATATTAATAATAATATGTATATATTAGCAACTGAGACTTCTCATGTGAAGGGGGGCCGGATAGGAGCTGTTTGACTAAGGGGTCTGCCAGCAGCCTCGTTCTCAGTCACGCGCATTTCACATGAGGTATTACTTGTTCCATTGCTTTTCTACAGACAATGGAATTCTCCGGTTGGAATATTGTTGAACATTTATGATAAAAACATCCTAAAGATTGATTCTATACTTAGTTTGACACGTTTTTTCGACCTGTAACATAACTTTTGAACTTTTCGTACGACTGGACCTGAATGCGCTTTTGGATTTATTCACTTTTTATGGCTGCAGGGGCAGTATTGAGTAGCTTGGATGAAAAGGTGCCCATTGTAAACGGCCAGCTCCTCAGTCTCAGTTGCTAATATATGCATATTATTATTAGTATTGAATAGAAAACACTAAAAGTTCAAAACTGTCAAAATATTGTCTGTGAGTATAACATAACTGATATTGCAGGCAAAACCTTGAGGAAAATCAAAGCAGGAAGTGCCTTCTATTTTGAAAACTCCATGTTCCATAGCCTCCCTTTGCTCCATTGAAAGGGATATGAACCAGATTACTTTCCCTATAGCTTCCTCAAAGTGTCAACAGTCTTCAGACATAGTTTCAGGCTTTTATTTTGAAAAATTAGCCAGAATGATAACGTCGTGTCAAGTGGTCACATGAGTTTTGCTCGCGCAACAGAGTTTGGACAGCTATTGTTTTTCCCTCTCCTACTGTGAAAGACATTTGCGGTTGATATATTATCGATTATATATTTTAAAAACAACCTGCGGATTGATTATAAAAAACGTATGACATGTTTCTGTGGACATTATGGAAACTATTTGGAATTTGTCTGCGTTGTCGTGACCGCTCTTTCCTGTGGATTTCTGAACATAACGCGACAAACAAACTGAGGTATTTTGGATCTAAAAATAATCTTTATGGAACAAAAGGAACATTTGTTGTGTAACTGGGAGTCTCGTGAGTGAAAACATCCGAAGATCATCAAAGATAAACGATTAATTTGATTGCTTTTCCGATTTTCATGACAGAGCTTCCTGATGCTAAGTGTACTTAATGTTTTATCGTGCGATCGATAAACTTACACAAACGCTTGGATTGCTTTTGCTGTAAAGCATAATTTCAAAATCTGACACGACAGGTGGATTAACAAAAGGCTAAACTGTGTTTTCCTATATTGCACTTGTGATTTCATGAATATTTATATAAATAGTAATATTTATTGTATGTAACTCTATGCTATTCCGCAGTTGTCGATGACACTTATCCCGATATAGGGATTGCAACCGTAACAAGTTAACAAAAGAAGCTATTTGGACATAAATTGACATGAATGATGGACATTATCGAACAAAACAAGCCTTTATTGTGGAACTGCGATTCCTGGGAGTGCATTCTGATGAAGATCATCAAAGGTAATCAAATATTTATAATGCGATTTATGACTAATGTTGACTGCGCAACATGGCGGATATTTCTATCGGCTGGTTTGGGCTCTGAGCGCCGTTCTCAGATTCTGCTTTTTCATAAAGTTTTTGGGAAATCTGACACAGCGGTTGCATTAAGGATAAGTGTATCTAAAGTTCCATGCTTCAATTTTCTGTGTATTTCTGTGAATTCATGTGGCTCTCTGCAACATCACTGCATGTTTTGGAACTACTGAACATAACACACCAATGTAAAATAAGATATTTGGATATAAATATGAACTTTACTGAACAAAACATACATGTATTGTGTAACATGAAGTCCTATGAGTGTCATCTGATGAAGATCATCAAAGGGTAGTGTTGGGGAATAATCAGAATTAGTTGGGTAACATAGATAAGATTTTTTTATTTTCATTATATGCTTGTGAGTTACCTCTCATCAGAATGTCTATTTTTGTATAATACTCTTTGCAGTTATCTGTTCTCTGTCATGGGGTAAGTTACTTTGGCCGCAGAGAGGGGAGGGGTCAAGCTTGTCTTCATATGTAAACATATATTTTAGATCAATTATCTCTTGGCTCCACAATGTCTGTGTGCCAGTCACTGTGTCTCTGTGATCTTGTCAAGGAGGGATGTATTTGATATATGCCTGTTGATAGGTTTTGTTTTATGGTCCTGAAAGCGAGATAAGAACATAGTTTAGGAGACAAAGCTGAACGATAATTTGTAGCCAATGCTGTCTGGCCATGTGTGTCTTTGCTATAAAGGATCTCAGTTGCAATGTGTAAGGACTCTCAGAGATTGACTCTCTTCATTGATTGACACTGAATTGATCTGAGAGTCACAGGGTTGTGATGGAGCTCATATAATTAAAGATGGACTTTATGATAACTCTGACTTTTGTGTGGTTTGCTCTCATGATTTGGTAAATACAGGAAATTTCCACGACACTGTTGATTAATTTGATCTCAATTTGTGATTTTTGCGACTCCTTTCTTTGGCTGGAAAAATGGCTGTGAGTTAGTGGTGACCTAACATAATAGTTTGTGGAGCGTTCGCTGTAAAGCATTTTTCAAATCAAACACTGTGGCTGGATTAACGATAATTTTATCTTTAAAATGGTGCCTAATACTTGTATGTTTGAGAAATTTGATTTGTGAGATTTCTGTTGATTTGTATTTGGCGCCCTGCAATTTCATTGGCTATTGGCGAGGGGTTCCCCAGTCCTAGACAGGATATACAGGAAACATTGGAACTTATTTGGGGTAGGGGACAGTATTGGGTAGCTTGGATGAAAAACGTGTCCAAATTAAGCTGCCTGCTACTCAGCCGTAAAAGCTAGAATATGCATAGAATTTATAAATTTGCATAGAAAACACTCTGAAGTTTCTAAAACTGTTTCAATGATGTCTGTGAGTATAACAGAACTCATATGGCAGGCAAAAACCTGAGAAAAAATCCAACCAGGAAGTGGGAAATAGTTTTTCACCTCAGCCCTCATTGAAGATACAGTGGGATATTAGTTATGTTTCACTTCCCAAGGCTTCCACCAGATGTCACCTGTATTTAGAACCTTTTTTGAGGATTCTACTCTAAAGGAGGGGCTCATAAGAGCTCTTTGAGTGAGTGGTCTGGCAGAGTGCCACAGCCTCGGTCTGGCACGCTCACGTGAAAGCTAGCTACGTTCCACTTCATTTGCACAAGGAATTGTCCGGTTGGAACATATGTTAAAAACATCCTAAAGATTGATTCCATACTTAGATTGGCATGTTTCTACGGGCTGTAATGGAACTTTTTGAACTTTTCGTCCAATGTTCGGTACGACCTGAACACGCTTTTGGATTTGTTTACCAAACGCTCTAACAAAAGAAGATATTTGGACATAACTGATGGACATAAAATGCTATTTCTGAGTAATGTTGACTACCCAATATGGCGGGTATCTTTTTGGCTGCTTTGTTGTCTAAAGGCTGTACTCAGATTATTGCATGGTTAACTTTCTCCGTAAAGTTTTTTTGAAATCTGACACAGCGGTTGCATTAAGGAGACGTTTATCTAAAGTTCCATGTATAATAGTCGTGTCTTTATCAATGTTTATTATGAGTATTTCTGTAAATTGATGTGGCTCTCTGCACAATCACCGCATGTTTCAGAACTACTGAACGTTTCGTTCCAATGTAAAGTCAGATTTTTTTATATAAATATGAACTTTATCAAACAAAACATACATGTATTGTGTAACATGAAGTCCTATGAGTGTCATCTGATGAAGATCATCAAAGGTTAGTGATTTATTTTATCTCTATTTGTGCTTTTTGCGACTCCTCTCTTTGTCTGGAAAAATGGCTATGTTTTTCTGTGGCTTGGTGGTGACTTAACATAATCGTTTGTGGTGCTTTCGGCTGTAAATCCTTTTTGAAATCAGACACTGTGGCTGGATTAATGAAAATGTTATCTTTAAAATGGTGTAAAATACTTGTATGCTTGAGGAATTATAATTATGAGATTTTTGTTGTTTTGAATTTGGCGCCCTGCACTTTCACTGGCTGTTGCGGGGGGTGTTCCGCGAGTGAAAACAGGTCAAACGAAACGAGGTGCAGCTAGTTTGCAGTCTTCAGTTTGAAGTGATTGTGTTAGCTGTGTTGTTCACAAGCTCCTATGAAGAAAAGTGTCCTATTCTATTCTGCTCCACTCCTTGTCCCACTCTACTCTACTCATTTTCCCACTCTACTCCACTCCACACCACATTCCACTCTATTCTATTCTACTCCACTCCTTGTCCCACTCTACTCTACTACACGCCTTGTCCCACTCTACTCTACTTCACTTCACTCCACTCCTTGTCCCACTCTACTCTACTACACTCCAACCATTGTCCCACTCTACTCTACTACACTCCTTGTCCCACTCTGCTCTCCTGCACTCTTTGTCCCACTCTATTTTACTCCACCCTTGTCCCACCCTACTCTACTACACTCCACCCTTGTCCCACTCTACTCTACTACACTCCTTGTCCCACTCTGCTCTACTGCACTCTTTGTCCCACTCTATTTTACTCCACCCTTGTCCCACTCTTCTCCACTCTTTGTCCCACCCTACTCTTCTACACTCCTTGTCCCACTCTATTTTACTCCACCCTTGTCCCACTCCTCTCCACTCCTTGTCCCACCCTACTCTACTACACTCATTGTCCCACTCTGCTCTACTGCACTCTTTGTCCCACTCTATTTTACTCCACCCTTGTCCCACTCTTCTCCACTCCTTGTCCCACCCTACTCTACTACACTCCACGTCCCACTCTACTCCACTCCACATCAGTCTATTCTATTCTACTCCACTCCTTGTCCCGCTCTGCTCTACTCCATTCCTTGTCCCACTCTACTCCACTCCTTGTCCATCTCTACTCCACTCCACGTCCCACTCTACTCCACTTCACGTCCCACTCTACATCTCACTCTACTCTATTCTACTCTACTCCTTGTCCCACTCTGCTCTAATGCAATCCTTGTAACACTCTACTCTCCTCCACTCATTTTCCACTCCACGCTACACGACACTACACCCAATTAATCTTTCTCTCTCTTCCCAATGACAACATTAATAAGCTATTTTAAACGACACCCATTGATACCACATTTATACTGTCCTCTTTAATACGGCTTTCATTAAGAACATATGAGGGTGTTTCAAATGTTGAGAGGACACATTCACCTTGGGAAAAAGTAACTGCTGTGTGTGTGTGTGTGTGTGTGTGTGGCCCTTTATGGTTTGGGTTCTCCTACCTTTTCAGGACATTAAGATGAAATGTTAGGACATTGGGGTCCTGGTAATGTGGGAAAACAAGGACACACACACACACAAACAGGTCGTCCTTCATCTCTTCGCATACACACACATCTCACTGGTCATCGCCAAAGCCAAGACCTCTTTTGGCCACCTTCCGTCCAGTTCTCTGCTGCCAGTGACTGGAATGAATTGCAAAAATTGCTGAAGCTGGAGACTTATATTTCCCTCACTAACTTTAAACATCAGCTATCTGAGCAGCTAACCGATCGCTGCAGCTGTACATAGTCCATCTGTAAATAGCCCACCCAATCTACGTACCTCATCCCCATATTGTTTTAATTTACTTTTCTGCTCTTTTGCACACCAGTGTCTCTACTTGCACTGTTACATTTTAATTACTTCGCTACTATGGCCTAATTTTTGCCTACCTCCTCACGCCATTTGCACACACTATATATAGACTTGCTTTCTTTCTATTGTGTTATTGACTGTACGCTTGTTTATTCCATGTGTAACTCTGTTGTTGTTTGTGTCGCACTGCTTTGCTTTATCTTGGCCAGGTCGCAGTTGTAAATGAGAACGTGTTCTCAACTAGCTAACCTGGTAAAATAAAGCTGAAATAAAAAAATAAAAAAATACACAGGTTCTCGTCAATCTCCTCGAAGACAAACACACATAACCACACTCACTCACTGAACCCTTAGGCTGCTAACAAAGATGACATTATTATTGACCTCTGATCCCTGGGGCTATTATGACCACGCTCGTGCTGAGGAGCACGGGATGCAAGTAGAGTAAAACAAGCAGCTCCTTGTTCCATAAATACTATACTTCAGTCATTGTCCCACTCTTCTCCACTCCACTCCACATCCCACTCGTATCTAGTCTAAACCACGTCCAGCTCAAATCTACTCCACTCCCTGTATACTCTACTCTACACCTTGTCCCACTTTACTCTACTACAATCATTGTCTCACTCTACTATACTCCAGTCCTTGTCCCAATCTTAACAACTCCACTCCTTGTCCAACTCTACTCTTCTCCACTCCTTATATCACTCTACTCTACACTTCGTGTTCCACTCTACACTACTCCACTCTGTGTCCCACTCTACTACACTCCTTGTCACACTCTACACTACTTCAAACCTTGTCCCACTCGACTCGAGTCGACTACTTGTCCCACTCTACTCCACCCTTGGTCCCTGTCTACACCACTCCACTCCCTGTCACAATCTACGCTATTTCAATCCTTGTCCCACTCGACTCTACTCTACTACCTGTCCCAATCTTCTCTACTACACTCCTTGTCCCACTCTACTCAATTCCATGTCCCATTCTAGTTCTCTCCACATCCCACTCTACTCCACATCATACTATATTCTATTCTACTCCGCTCCTTGTCCCGCTCTGCTCTACTCCATTCCTTGTCCCACTCAACTCCACTCCTTGTCCCGCTCTACTCCACTCCACGTCCCACTCTACTCCACTTCATATCACACTACTCTATTCTACTCTACTCCTTGTCCCACTCTACTCTCCTCCACTCCTTTTCCACTACACCACACCCAATTAATCTCTCTCTTCTCAATGACAACATTACTCAGCAATTCTAAATGACACCCACTGATACCACATTTATACTGTCATCTTTAATATGGCTTTCATTAAGAATATACGAGGGTGTTTAAAAATGTTGACAGGACACATTCACCTTGAGAAAAAGTAACTGCAGTGTGTGTGTGTGTGTGTGTGTGTGTGTGTGTGTGTGTGTGTGTGTGTGTGTGTGTGTGTGAAATGCTGTGTGGCCCTTTATGGTTTGGGTCCACCTCTCTGATAAATACAGAAAGAACTTCTAACTGCCCAAACTAGACCTGATCAATGATCAATCAATGCACATTAACTATAAGACTGTAAATCTGATGAAACTTCATCGAACACATTTGACTTCAGATAAGAGGATCTCAACAACTTGTGGAAACGTCGTAGAGGTGATAATTATTATTCACGCACGCACGCACACACAACAAGTTATTGTTTTCCTACCATTTTCCTACTCCACTCCTTGTCACACTCTACTCCACTCCACATCTCATTCTACTCTTCTCCACTCCTTGTCCACCTCTGCTTTACTCCACTCTTTTCCCACTACTCCACTCCTTTTCCCACTTTAATATTTTCCAGTCCTTGTCCCACTGTACTACTGTACTTCAATCCTTGTCCTTCAATACTCCACTCCTCGTCACACTCTACTCCACTCAACTCATTGTCCCACTCTAATCCACTCCTTTTCCCACATAACTCTACTCCACTCTTTATCCCACTCTACTTCACTCCTTATCCCACTCTACTCTACTCCACTCCTTGTTCCACTCCAATCTTCTCCAGTCCTTGTCCCACTCTACTCCACTCCTTTACCCACTCTACTCCACTCCACTCCTTGTCACACTTTACTCCCCTCCAGGTCCAATTTTACCTCACTCAACATCGAACTCTACTCCACTCCTTATCCCACTTTACACAACTGCACTCCACATCCCAATCTACTCTACTCCACTCATTTTCCCACTCTACTCTACTCAAGTACTTGTCCCACTTTATACTTTACTTCTTGGCCAACTCTACGCCACTCATTGTCCCACACTAATCCACTCCACGTCCCATTCTACCCTACTCTACGCCACTCATTGTACCACTCTACTCCAATCATTTCCCCACTCTAATCCACTCCACAACCCATTCTACTCAACTCTACTCCACTCCTTGTCCCACTCTATTATACTCCACTTCTTGTCCCACTTCACACTATTCCACTCCTTGTCCCACTCTACTCTTCTCCACTCCTTGTTCCACTCTACTCCACTCCACTCCTTGTCCCACTCTACTCCACTCATTGTCACACTCTACTCCACTCCAAGTCACATTCTACACCATTCCACATCCCACTCTACTCTACTCCACTCCTTGTCCAACTCTAATCTACTCCACTCTTTTCCCACTACTCTACTCCACTTCTTTTCCCACTTTAATGTTTTCCAATCCTTGTCCCACTCTACACTACTCCACTCCTTTCCCACTGTACTGTACTTCAATCCTTGTCCCACTCTACTCTACTCCACTCCAATCCTAGTCCCACTTTAATCTACTCCACTCCTTGTCCAACTCTAATCTACTCCACTCTTTTCCCACTACTCTACTGCACTTCTTTTCCCACTTTAATGTTTTCCAATCCTTGTCCCACTCTACTCTACTCCACTCCACTCCAATCCTAGTCCCACTTTAATCTACTCCACTTCTGGTCCCACTCTACTCTACTCCTTGTCCTTCAATACTCCATTCCTCGTCACACTCTACTCAACTCATTGTCCCACTCTACTCCACTCCTTGTAACACTCTAATCCACTTCACATCACATTATACACCATTCCACATCCCTCACTCCTTGTTCCACTCCAATCTTCTCCAGTCCTTGTCACACTCTACTCCACTCATTTTACAACTCTACTCTACTCTACTCGTCACACTCTACTCCACTCCAGGTCCATTTTTGCTCGCACTCTACTCTACTCAAGTACTTGTCCCACTATACTTTACTTCTTGACCAACTCTACTCTATGCATCTCATTGTCCCACACTAATCCACTCATCGTCCCATTCTACCCTACTCTACGCCACTCATTGTCCCACTCTACTCCAATCCTTGTCCCACTCTAATCCACTCCACAACTCATTCTACTCAACTCTACTCCACTCCTTGTCCCACTCCACTCTACTACTTGTCTCACTCTAATCTACTCCACTCTTTTCCCCACTCTGCTCCTTATCCCACTCTATTCTACTCCCCTCCTCTCCTTGTCCCACTCTGCTCTACTCCACTGTTTGCCCCACTCTACTATTCTCCACTCCTTGTTCCACTCTACTCCACTCCTTGTCCCACTCTACTCTACTCCACTCCTTGTCACACTCTACTCCACTCCACGTCCCATTCTACTCCATTCCACATCCCAATCTACTCTACTCCACTCCTTGTCCAACTCTACTCTGCTCCACTCTTTTTCCCACTCCTCTACTCCACTTCTTTCCCCACGTTAATATTTTCCAATCATTGTCCCTCTACACTACTCCACTCCTCATCCCACTGTACTCTACTACAAACCTTGTCCCACTCTACTCTACTCAACTCCAATCCTAGACCCACTTTAATCTACTTCACTCCTGGTACCACTCTACTCCGCTCCACTCTACCTCTTGTCCTACAATACTCCACTCCTCGTCACACTCTACTCTACTCCACTCCTTGGCCCACTCTACTCCACTCCTTGTCACACTCTACTGCACTTCACATCCCACTCCACTCCATTCCACATCCCACTCCACTCCTTGGCACACTCTACTCTCCACATCCCACTCTATTCTACTCCACTCTTTTCCTTTTACACTACTCTACTCCTTGTCAAATTCTACTCCACTCGTCTCCTTGTCCCACTCTACTTTACTACTTGTCCCACTCTACTCTACTCCACTCCACTCCTTTTCCCACTCTGCTCCTTGTCCCACTATACTACTCCACTCCACCCCTTGCCCCACTCTACTCCACTCTACTCATTGTCCTACATTACCCCACTTCGACATACTCTACTCCACTCCATTCTTTGTCCCACTCCTTGTCCCGCTATACTCCACTTCACATCCTGTTCTACTGCATTCCACATCCCACTCTACTCTACTCCTTGTCCAACTCTGCTCCTTATCCCACTCTATTCTACTCCACTCCTCTCCTTGTCCCACTCTACACTACTTCACTCCTTCACTCCTTTTCCCACTCCACCCCCTGTCCCACTCTATTCTACTCCATACCTTGTCCCACTCTACTCCACTCCTTGATACACTCCACTCCTTTTCCCATTCCCCGCCACACGACACTATTCCCAATGAATGGCTTTCTCTCGCCCCAATGACAACATTACTCAGCTATTTTAAACGACCCCCACTGATTCCAAATTGTTACAGTCCTCTTTAATAAGGTATTAATTAAGAATATACGAGGGTGCTTAAAAAATTGACAGGACACATTCACCTTGGTGAAAAGTAATTGTTGTGTGTGTCTGTGTCTGTGCGTAGGTGACCATATTTAACTATACTTGTGGGGACCGGAAGTCCCACAAAAACAGCAAATTAACATAAATTAGATTTTGTTCGTCCCCAAAAGGTAAAATGCTATTTCTATGGGGTTTAGGGTTAAGGTAGTAGTGTTAGTTAGAAATAGGTTTATGGTTAAGGGTTAGGGTTAGTTTAAGGGTTTGGGAAAATAAGATTTTTAATGGTTTAAATGGTTGTGTCCCCACAAGGTTAGTTAAACAAGACGGTGTGCATGTGAGTTTGTAAAACGTTGTGTTGTCTTTTATGGTTTGGGTCCACCTCTGTGATCAATACAGTGAGAATGTCTAACTGTCCCGTCTTGACCTGATCAATGATCAATCAATGAACATTAAATATAAGATCGTAAATCTGACCAAACTTCATCAAACACATTTTACCTCAAGGACAATCTCTACAGGTTGTGAAAACATCTTCAAGGTAATAATTATTATTTACTTTACAAGTGCGCGTGTGTGTGGGGGGTGTGTATCTGGTGTGTGAGAGAAAGTGATGAGTTGGAGAGAGATGTAGGGAAAATAGTGTAAGAGGGGGAATGGAAGACTGAGAAAGAGAATAAACAACTCTAAAAATTAAAACGAGTCTCTCCCCTCCCTGCTCTCCTCTCCCTTTTCTCTCCTCTCCCTGCTCTCTCTCCCACTCCCTGCTGTCTCTCCCACTCCCTGCTGTCTCTCCCACTCCCTGCTCTCTCTCCCACTCCCTGCTCTCTCTCCCACTCCCTGCTCTCTCTCACACTCCCTGCTCTCTCTCACACTCCCTGCTCTCGCTCCCTCTCCCTGCTCTCTCCCTCTCCCTGCTCTCTCCCTCTCCCTGCTGTCTCTCCCATGCCCTGCTGTCTCTCCCACGCCCTGCTGTCTCTCCCTCTCCCTGCTGTCTCTCCCTCTCCCTGCTCTCTCTCATATTTCCGACTCTCCCTCCTATCTTCTGCCTGCTCTCTCCCCTTTCCCTGCTACCATCTCCCTGCTCTCCTCTCCTCTCCCTTCTCTCTCCCTTCTCTCCTCTCACTTCTCTCTTCCTGCTCACTATCCTCTCCCTGCTATCTCTCCTCTATGCTCTCTCTCCTTTTCGCTCTCTCTCCTTTTCATGCTCTCCCCCTGCTATCTTCTCCCTGCTCTCTCCCCTTTCCCTGCTCTCCTCTCCTCTCCCTGCCCTCTCTCTTTCTCCCTGCTCTCTCCTATTCCTGCTCTCCCTCTCTCTGCTCTCTTCCCTGCTCATTCCCCCTGCTGTCTCTCTGTGTGTGTGTGTGTGTGTGTGTGATGTATTGACTAGGTTCATGATCACTAAGCTAGTCAGAGGATTAGGCCTGGATTGCAGTAATTTACTTACTAAATGAAGCAGCACAAATTATATTGCCCTGATATTGCATACGCACGCACACACACACACACACACACACACACACACACACACACACACACACACACACACACACACACACACACACACACACACACACACACACACACACACACACACACACACACACACACACACACACACACTCATACATCCACCCACACACACTAGACTCCACCAGCTTTCCCACTTAACCAAGCTGATGATTTCAGTATAATAACATAGAGAGCATTAAGTTAGGCCCAATCACTTCTGCTCAATTAACAACATCCAATAAGTAAATTAAACCACATCAACATGGAGGGCATTGGGAAAGTGACATATTGGCTACCTCATATCAATTCAAAATATCTATCAAAACAATGTATTGTGTCGCTGTGCTTAAAATCTGATGAATTGGTATAGCCAGTATAAAATAGAAAAAATATTAATCAATAGCTCAGTTTCCTCCCTTCTTTTGAGCCAGTAGTAATCGACCGGAGTATCAATAAGGCCAAAGAACCTGCCTCCGTGGATTACTGTGTGTGTGTGTGTGTGTGTGTGTGTGTGTGTGTGTGTGTGTGTGTGTGTGTGTGTGTGTCCCGTAAGATTTTGTTGTTTTACTAGTCAAGTCAGTTGAGAACAAATTCTTATTTTACAATGACAGCCTACCCCGGCCAAACCCGGATGATGCTGACCCAATTGTGCGCCACCCAATGGGACTCCCGATCACAGCTTGTTGTGTTACAGCCCGGGATTCAACCAGGGTCTGTAGTGACGCCTCTAGCACTGAGATGCAGTGTCTTAGACCGCTCCGCCATTCTGGAGCCTCAACGATGCCCATGAGCTACTGATTGAAGACAGGGGGCTATCAGCAACGCTACTGTACCTGTAGACTTCCAGTCACTGTGTTAACACTAGCAGGGTCAGGGAGGTTACTTTCTAAATGTAATCCACTTCAGTTACTAGTTACCTGTCCAAAATTGTAATCAGTAACGTAACTGGATTACCAAAACTCAGTAACGTAATCTGATTACATTCCATTACTGTTAGATTACTTTCCCATTAGAAGAAGACAAAAATGTATGAAATTGAACTACATCTATTGCAGAATAAATCAATGTTAACGTTTACATAGTGTAACGTTCGTCGTTGGGAGAAAGAGAGGAGGACCAAGGTGCAGTATTGGTAAGTATTCATATTCTATTTTAATGAACACGAATACTCGAACAAAACACAAGAACGAAACGAAAACGGTCCTGAACGGTGAAATACAAACACAGAACAGAAAATAAAAACCCACGAAACACAGGTGGAAAAAGGCTACCTAAGGATGATTCTCAATCAGAGACAACTAACGACACCTGCCTCTGATTGAGAACAATACCAGGCCAAACTCAAAACACAACATAGAAAAACGAACATAGACAACCCACCCAACTCACGCCCTGACCATACTAAAACAAAGACATAACAAAAGAACTAAGGTCAGAACGTGACACATAGCTGGCCATATATGGATGTTACATTTTACTTTAAGGGTTGGTTATGTAGGCTTCTAAACCATGGCTTTCTACTACATATAATAATACAATTAAATTAGATCTTTACATTAAAAACCAAAGTCCAGAATTCTAGTCATTCCAATAAATGTTATACCCCTTGATCATCAAGAATATGACCTGAAAATATGGAAGTATAGATTAGCTCAATTGTTTTCTCTGAGCATGACCCTAAAACTAAGGACTTATTAGCCAGCCCTACTCTGTTGTTTAGGATTTTGTTGTCATGGAGGACTGATTGGGCTCATTGATTCGAGTTGAAAAATAAATGCTGCACTCATGGAATGGCATGTTTTGAGCACTACTGAAAAGTGCTATTTACATGTGAAAATGAATGCCATATTCTGCATTTGCTATAGGCCTGTTGTTGACCTTTTTTTTTTGGTGACACTTTGATATCTTGATAATATGCAGCTATTTAAAGTGGAAATTCACAGATGAAACAATAACAAAACGGCCACCCAGCATCTGTTTAGGTAAAAAGCTGAGGGATGGGCCTGGAGAAATGTAACCACTTTCAGATTAATAGACAGAGCTTTGGATGCAAGGACTGACCATCCATGATATAAACATTGTTTAAACCATGTTAGGAGGGTATAAAGTGTTTGTTTTCATTTGCAATGTTTACAAACACGCTTATATTTGGAACTCATGTATGACAGTTGAACTAAGCTCATGAGGCATTTATAAGTTATATTCTTCAAGAATGAATGTAAATATATACATAGGGAAAGCCTGGTCAGTTGTTGAACTGAATACCTTCAAATGAAATGTGTCATCCCCATTTAACCCAACCCCTCTGAATCAGAGGTACAGGGGGCTGCCTTGATTGGTATCCACATCTTCAACACCTTGCTCAAGGGCAGAATGACAGATTTTTACCTTGTCAACTCGGTGATCCGATCCAGAAACCTTTACGGTTACTGGCCCAATGCTCTAACCACTAGGCTACCTGCCACCCGTATATATTCCAGTCAAAAGTTTGGAAACACCTACTCATTCCAGGGTTTTTCTTTATGTTTACATTGTAGAATAATAATGAAGAAATCAAAACTATGAAATAACACATGGACTCATGCAGTAATCCAAAAAGTGTTAAACAAATCGAAATATATTTTAGATTTGAGATTCTTCAAAGTAGCCACCCTTTGCCTTGATGACAGCTTTGCAAATTCTTGGCATTCTCTGAACCAGCTTCATGAGGTAGTCACCTGGAATGCATTTCAATTAACAGGTGTGTCTAGTTAAAAGTACATTTGTGGAATTTCTTTCCTTCTTAACATTTTTGCGCCAAACAGTTGTGTTGTGAAAAGGTAGGGGTGTTATACAGAAGATAGCCATATTTGGTAAAAGACAAAGTCCATATTACAGCAAGAACAGCTCAAATTTTTACGGCTCAGGATAAGACCCAGATGCAGACAGTTGGATTAACAGACGTTTATTTATAAAACAGGGGGTAGGCAAACGACAAGTCAAGGGCAGGCAGAGGTCGGTAGTCCAGGGCAGAGTCCTTAAGGTACAAAGCGGCAGGCAGGCTCAAGGTCAGGGTCAGGGCAGGCAGAGGTCAGTAATACAGGGCAGTGTCAAAGGGTACAGAACAGCAGGCAGGCTCAGGGTCAGGGCAGGCAGATTGATCAAACAGGAGACAAAAGGGCTGTGAGACATAGGTTTAATCCTAGACATGTGAAAAGTGGGATGTATACGGAGGGTACAGGGCAACAGAAGCAGCAACTTTGTCGCCTATAAGAAAATATCAAAATAATGTAACTTGAGATGAGTAAGTAGGCTACTACAGTTATACCTTTACTGATTTTATTAAATCAATTGGTTGTAGTTATTCACATAGGAATTCAAAGAAACAAAAACAAGGTTTTATTATTAATTTACTCAATGTTGCAGTATATGTATAGAAATAGTTATCCATTGGGTTGAAGACTATTTTCCTCACTGCCTCGAAAGCTGGCGACGAGGTGTTCATCCAGGGTCATGTTCCCTCTTCAGCTGTGTATGGGAGGTGCTCACAGCAGTTGAGTGTGTCTACAGTGACCCACTGGTGTTCATTCGTGATGTGGTGAACTGCGGTTACCCACTTTTCTTTTAGCACCTGGACACTCCCTCCAGCAGTGGCGGCACAGTACCACAAGTGGTGAGTTAATACACTCACCCATGGCAGTACCTGATTTTTAAATTTATGACATTATCTCTGGCTTCCCGATGGTCACCAACTGTTTCCTCACACCTTTGGCAATCTGCCACAGGTCATTCCCATGACCTGAGTCCCTCAAGTGCACCCTCACACTTGGATTCCCTGTCAGTAGCCAGGGTTCCAATATTGCATCCACGGGCATGTATGGTGGGGAGAACAAGTATTTGAACACTGCCGATTTTGCAGGTTTTCCTACTTACAAAGCATGTAGAGGTCTGCAATTTTTATCATAGGTACACTTCAACTGTGAGAGACGGAATCTAAAACAAAAATCCAGAAAATGACATTGTATGATTTTTTACTTTTTGAGTGTAGGGGGCAGGATTTTCGTTTTTGGCAAAAAAACGTACCAATTTGAAACTGTCTATTTCTCAGGTACAGAAACTAGAATATGCACATAATTGTCAGATTAGGATAGAAACCACTCTAACATTTCTAAAACTGTCAAAATATTTTCTGTGAATATAACAGAACTGATATTGCAGGCGAAAACCTGAGGAAAATCCAACAAGGAAGTGCTGTTTTTCCAGAAAGCTCTATGTTCCATTGGATGCCTTGCCTCCATTTAAAGGGATATCAACCGGATTACTTTTCCTATGGCTTCCTCGAGGTGTCAACAGTCTTTAACATAGTTTCAGGCTTTTATTTTGAAAAATGAGCAAGAAAGATAACATCGTGTCAGTGGATAGCTGGGTGTTCGCACAGTTTTGCTTGTGCAACAGAGTGGGGCAGCCATTGTCTCTCCCTCTCCTATTGAAAAAGTGACAGTCCCGGTTGATATATTATCGATTACATATTTTAAAAACAAACTGAGGATTGATTATAAAAACGTTTGACATGTTTCTGTGGACATTACGGAAACTATTTGGAATTTGTCTGCGATGTCGTGACCGCTCTTTCTTGTGGATTTCTGAACATATGGAGGTATTTTGGATATAAAAAATAATCTTTATCGAACAAAAGGAGCATTTATTGTGTAACTGGGAGTCTCGTGGGTGCAAACATCCGAAGATCAAAGGTAAACGATTTAATCTATTGCTTTTCTGACTTTCGTGACCAATCTACTTGGCTGCTAGTGTTTGTAATATTTTGTGTACTGAGAGAGATGTTGTTACATAAACACTTGTTATGCTTTCGCCGAAAAGCTGGATTGAAATCTGACACACCAGATGGATTAACAACAAGCTAAACTGTGTTTTGCTATGCTGCACTTGTGATTGAATGAAAATGTAATATTTTTAGTAATTTAATTTAATTTGAATTTGGCACTTTGCGCTTTTGATGAAAATGATCCCAACTAAAGGGATGGGTGCGTCAATTAACAAGTTCATGTTCCCATGAGATATTGGTTAACGTATCGGTAGCAGTGTCTGCATTGCTAGCTGTGCTTGCTATGGATGTTGTGAGGAAACCTGCATGGAACTGCCAATCACAGAGGGAATATCTACGAGTAGTGAGTAACCACAACGGTGGGGTGCTTCAGGACTTTATGTGTGTCGTCATTATTGTGTAGCTCCAACGCGCACCAATGGGTTAAACAAGCTTGAAATAATTTGGACATGGTTTTGCACGACTCATTGGGGTTTATTATTTTTAATTTCTTTTGTTGTGGTTCATTGAAAATGTAATAACACACATCTTGAACCTTATGTATGTTCCCTTGGTGGAGTCATTTCCTGTTTCAATTTAATTTAATGCATGGGAAAGCATATCCTTATACAATAACAAAAATCAATAATCATTCCATCTGAAGTTAATACCCTAGTTGTAATCACCATAAATAGTTTACAATAGGGATTCTTATTGGAGATGTCCTTCTCACCTATCATCCCATGCTGTTGAGATATTCTACGTAAGATAATACTATCGTGAGAGTCAAATTCGAGCCTGGTGAAAGGGTTACACTGTCATCAAGGCAAAGCGTGGCTACTTTTAAGAATCTCAAATATAATTTGATTTGTTTAAAACTTTTTTGGTTACTATATGATTCCATGTGTGTTATTTCATAGTTTTGGTCATCACTATTATTCCTCAATGTATAAAATATAAAACATGAAGAAAAACACTGGAAGGAGTAGGTGTGTCCAAACCTTTGACCAGTACTGTAAGTGCTCACACCCCATTGCTATGACACTCCAAGCTGAGATCAGGTGCATCCAATTTCCTTTGATCATACTTGAGATGTCAATACAACTTGGAGTCCACCTGTGGCAAATTTTGCAGGCCTTGTTCTATATTTACAAAACAATTGTTTGGACATGATTTTGAAAGAAACACCTGTCTATATAACATCCCACAGTTTACACTGCATGTCAGAGCAGAAACTATACTATGAAGTCCAAGGAACTGTCCATAGATCTGAGATTGTGATGAGACATACAGTGGGGAGAACAAGTATTTGATATACTGCCGCTATTGCAGGTTTTCCTACTTACAAAGCATGTAGAGGTCTGTAATTTTGATCATATGTACACTTCAACTGTGAGAGACGGAATCCAAAACAAAAATCCAGTAAATCACATTGTATGATTTAAGTAATAATTTGCATTTTATTGCATGACATAAGTATTTGATCACCTACCATCCAGTAAGAACTCCGGCTCTCACAGGCCTGTTACTTTTTCTTTAAGAATCCCTCCTGTTCTCCACTCATTACCTATATTAACTGCACCTGTTTGAACTCGTTACCTGTATAAAAGACACCTGTCCACACACTCAAACAGACTCCAACCTCTCCACAATGGCCAAGACCAGAGAGCTGTGTAAGGACATCAGGGATAAAACTGTAGACCTGCACAAGGCTGGGATGGGCTACAGGACAATAGGCAATCAGCTTGGTGAGAAGGCAACAACTGTTGGCGCAATTATTAGAAAATGGAAGTTCAAGATGAAGGTCAATCACCCTCGGTCTGGGGCTCCATGCAAGATCTCACCTCGTGGGGCATCAATGATCATGAGGAAGGTTAGGGATCAGCCCAGAACTACACGGCAGGACCTGGTCAATGACCTGAAGAGAGCTGGGACCACAGTCTCAAAGAAAACTATTAGTAACACACTACACCGTCATGGATTAAAATCCTGCAGCGCACGCAAGGTCCCCCTGCTCAAGCCAGCGCATGTCCAGGCCCGTCTGAAGTTTGCTAATGACCATCTGGATGATCCAGAGGAGCAATGGGAGAAGGTTATGTGGTCTGATGAGACAAAATAGAGCTTTTTGGTCTAAACTCCACTCGCCGTGTTTGGAGGAAGAAGAATGAGTACAACCCCAAGAACACCATCCCAACCGTGAAGCATGAAGGTGGAAACATCATTCTTTGGGGATGCTTTTCTGCAAAGGGGACAGGACGGCTGCACCGTATTGAGGGGAGGATGGATGGGCCAACAACCTCCTTCCCTCAGTAAGAGCATTGAAGATGGGTCGTGGCTGGGTCTTCCAGCATGACAACTACCCGAAGCACACAGCCAGGGCAACTAAGGAGTAACTCCTGGAGTGTCCTAGCCAGTCTCCAGGCCTGAACCCAATAGAAAATCTTTGGAGGGAGCTGAAAGTCCGTGTTGCCCAGCGACAGCCCCGAAACCTGAAGGATCTGGAGAAGGTCTGTATGGAGGAGTGGGCCAAAATCCCTGCTGCAGTGTGTGCAAACCTGGTCAAGAACTACAGGAAACATATGATCTCTGTAATTGCAAACAAAGGTTTCTGTACCAAATATTAAGTTCTGCTTTTTTAATGTATCAAATACTTGTCATGCAATGAAATGCTAATTCATTACTTAAAAATCATACAATGTGATTTTCTGGATTTTTGTTTTAGATTCCGTCTCTCACAGTTGAAGTGTACCCATGATAAAAATTACAGACATCTACATGCTTTGTAAGTAGGAAAACCTGCAAAATCAGCAGTGTATCTAATACTTGTTCTCCCCACTGTGTATCTGGGGAAGAGTATAAACACATTTCTAGAGTGTTGAACGTTTCCAAGAGTACAGTGATCTCCATCATTGGGAAATTTAAAAAATATGGAACTACCCAGACTCTGCCAAGAGCTGGCCATCCGACCAAACTGAGCAACCGGGCAAGAAAAACCTAGGTCAGAGAGTTGACTAAGAACCCAATGACCACTCTGGCAAAACTACAGAGTTCCTTGGCTGCGATGGGAGAACCGGCCAGAAGGACAACAGTCTCATCAACACTTCACCAATCTGGGCTTCATGGGAGAGTGGCCAGACGGAAGCCACTCCCGAGACAAAATCCACGTGACAGCATGCCTGGAGTTTGCAAAAAGGCACGTGAAAGGCTCTGTGGTCTAGTTACAAAAATGTAGCTAATTGGCCTGAAAGCAAAGCGCTATGTCTTGAGAAAACCACGCACAGGTCATCACCATGAAGCATGGTGGTGGCAGCATCATACTATGGGGATGCTTTTAAGAGGCAGGGGCTGGTAAGGCTAGATGGATCAATGAATGGAGCCAAATACACACATCCTCGATGACAGCCTACTTCATAGTGCAAACAACCTTTAACAGGACAATGACCCTAAGCATACATCCAAAGCAACACTGGCATGGCTTCAGAACAAGAATGTGAAAGTCCTTGAGTGGCCCAGCGAAAGCCCAGTGTCACGGTCGTTGGAATAACTGGACCAAGGCGCAGCGTGCGTAGAGTTCCACATGTTTATTTAAATGAAACTCACAGAAAACAATAAAGCGCAAAACAAAACATGAAGCTATGCAGTGCTCACAAGCAACAATAGATAAACAAGATCCCCCACACACACACAACAGGTGGAAAAAGGCTGCCTAAATATGATCCCCAATCAGAGACAACGATAGACAACTGCCTCTGATTGGGAACCATACCAGGCCAACATAGAATTTAATAAACTAGACTACCCACCCTAGTCACATCCTGACCTAACCAAAATAGAACAATTAAAAGGTTGTCTAAGGTCCGGGTGTGACAGTACCCCCCCAAAGGTGCGGACTCCGGCAGCAAAACCTGACTCTATGGGGGAGGGTCCGGGTGGGAGTCTAGCCTCGGTCGTGGCTCCGGTGCGGGATGTAAGCCCCGCCCCACTCGCGGATCTGCCAGCTTCGGTGGCGCCTCTGGTGCGGGGATCGTCGCCGGAAGCGCCGGACCATGGATCGTCGTGGGAGGCTCCGCACCGTGGATCGTCGCTGGGAAATCCGGACCGTGGATCATAGCCGGAGACTCCGGACCGTGGATCATCGCCTGGGACTCCGGACCGTGGATCGTCACTGGAGATTCCGGACTGGGATGTGGAATAAATTGTGGAATAAGCCAAGGGGTATGAATACTTTCTGAAGGCACTGTAATTGTGATATATACAGTAAATTAAAGGAAATCTTTGTAATTATGTTATTTGAGAATGCATTGCTTTTAGCACATAGGACCAGGATTGCAGAGGATGCCTAATAACCAGGTATGGGCGTGAGTCTGCATCGTCTGACTATTTAGCGTTTATTTTGCCTCCGGGGGCTTGTGTCCATGTTAACACATTCAGTACGTGTGGATAGTTGGATCAGAGGTGATGTGAATGACACTTCTACAAACCTGTTTCGTAGCCTTCTAATCTTTTCAGCTTTAGCAAGTTACAAGGAAAAACAACATTCAACAACAACGTCAATCAGTGGAGACTGATGAGGGGAGAACAGCTCATAATAATGCCTGGAATGGATTAAATGGAATGGTATCAAAGACTTGGTTTTCATAGGTTGGATATCATAACATTATACTCCATTCCAGCCATTATTCTCTCCTCATCAGTCTCCACTGATTGACATTGTTGTTGAATATTTGCTTGTTTTTGTCACGTTCTGACCTTTATTTCCTTTGTTTTGTATTTATTTAGTATGGTCAGGGCGTGAGTTGGGTGGGCAGTCTGTTTGTTTTTCTATGATTTGGGGATTTGTATGTTTCGGCCTAGTATGGTTCTCAATCAGTGGCAGGTGTCATTAGTTGTCTCTGATTGAGAATCATACTTAGGTAGCCTGGGTTGCACTGTTTGTTTGTGGGTGATTGTCTATGCTAGTTGCTTGTGTCAGCACAGGTCTCAGTTATAGCTTCACGGTCGTTATTGGTCTATTGTTTTTGTATTCAGTGTTCAGTACTTTCTTTAATTAAATATTCACCATGAGCATATACCACGCCGCATTTTGGTCCTCTGATCCTTCTCGCCTCTCCTCTTCAGATGAAGAGGAGGAAGACCGTGACAGTTTTTCTATTGCTCTATTAAAGTCAGTCAGATTTTTTTTTAACAACAATAGGTTCTTGTACGTTTGACTGGATGCGAGGAGCACTGAGTCCTGTCCCCCTGCTCCTCTTATGATCCAACATGCTGCACTCTACCCCTCTGTCATTTCATTTGGAGCCCCAGTCAAATCCCCAACGGCATTCCTCACTAGCCTCCATAAAAAAAAACACAATTTAGCATTTAAAACAACTTAGAAAACAAACATACATACAAACAGCTGGCCACAGCAGGGACTGTCACAAAACCCAGGCAGACATCCCAGTCCAATGCCCATGGTGTGGTGGTAAAGGATTCAGATAGGCAGGGTTCAAAGTCCAATTTATTTATTTTACTTTCAAATGTTTGAGAGAGAGCTTAACCATCCCTCCACCCATTCCCTTCATCTCTCACTCCCTCCCTCCCTCCATAGTAATGTACCAGAGAGAATACTCAAATCCCTTTTCGACTTACTCTGCCGGTCTCGCTCTCTCCTTTGCATTACAAGTCAACAGCTCCTTCATAAAGTTATGAGAGTGCCAGACCAGACTCCAAGCAGCTGAATTAATTGATATTGACTTTGGCCTGAAACACGGTTCATATTAGACTCTAGAGTATCAGAGCCACCAATTATATTTCTACTGTTTCCTCCTCTTTATCCTCTCTTGGGCGTGTTTTCAAGGTTTTGAGTTTTGAGCCTGAAGGTGATCTGGAAATCATTGACCTTGCCAAACAACATCAAACTGCTGCTGTTGGTCTCTGCAGTAAAGAGAGTTCTACTGTATGGAGGTTACAAATGCGTGGAGACGTGGATGTTACAAATGCAATTGGATGGCTGATGATTTTAGTTTTGGCATCACCACAACTATGATATCATTATGAAACATAATTATTTAATTACATTAAGTAATTACCTGAATATGACCTATTCCGGCGGCAGGGTAGCCTAGTGGTTAGAGCGTTGGACTAGTAGCCGGAAGGCTATTATATATGATTACAGGTCCTCATAATAAAACCTTTATATACTAATAAAAGTTATATACTCATAATTGTCAACAAATATCATACCTAGGGGAAAGCAAAACTTCAAATGAAGAGTTAAACCAGCATGAAACCCACATGGCTCTGTCCTCTCCTCTCCTCTATTCAACAGTAAATTCACACCCCTGACTGCCAGTCAATGGGATGGAAATCCAACCAAGAAGGAGTGTCATAGAGAAGTTCATGGATGTGTTGCGTCACATGTTAAAATCATAGATAATGGAAGGGGATAGATTCACACCATTCACTTCCTCCATCCCCATCTCAATGGCTTCTCCGTTTCTCCTGCCCTCTTTCTATCTCTGAAGATACAACAATTTATTAGATAATGTCGTCTAGGCTATTAGCTTTATCCCTCTAAGTATCTCATGCAGGAAGGAGTGAGAATTAAACTTGATTTGAGGCAATACACACTGACTAACGATGTTATTGCACTGTTGTTTAATATATTTATTTGTTCGCACCAACAAATACTCTAGGGTCATCTTTCAAACCGAGAATTTCAAACAAAGTCTGAAAGCTCGTCTCCAAAAAACACTGGGGGGGGATGGATCCTCTTCTGCAGTTTAAAAATGTATGCCTTTGTGTCATGCAGAAATGAAGCCCTTATATTTCATTTCAAACAATCAAACTTCCATATCAATGCATTCCCTCGTATCTGTCTAGAGGTCACAGGTGCAACAAACATGATTAATTAATGTAACCAGGATTTCTAGCATTTGCCTCCGGCCAAATAGCTACATGAAATACCAACGGTATAGCTGCCGTATCCACAGTGAGTCAGTGGCCTTGGCTGATCTGAGGTCCCTCTCTTCTGTCTAGTTAAAAATACAACTCTTCTTCCACACTTTCCCAGCTATCTGTCAATCTTCCACAGGGTCTGAAAATGTTGGACTGAAACTGGTCTCTCAATCCCTCTGCTTCCTGTGAATCTTCATCAGAAAGTGCTGTGGCCTTATGGAAAGGCAGGCTGCCAATGCTGGGATAACGATTTGACTCGGGCCTGCAAGCACAAAATGCTCTTTCTTGTTCTCACTTCAATGGTGGAGGGATGGATTTCTTTTTATGCATTAATCTAGATCCTCAGAGAGAGAGATGGCAATTATTCAATGGCAGACTTCAATACGTACGTCACTGTATTATCCCCAACACACAATGTACTATTCATACACAGAAACTTCGGAAATGTATATATTCCGTCGAAGGGCGAGACGGTGGTATCTCATGGATATATATTCTAGTATAAAAAGAAAGAGATTTCATGCATCAGGAAAAAGTTTATGATATCTCTGCCGGCTGGCACTCATTTTATATGTGCATGACATTGCATTAAGTGGGTGGGACAGGTTTCAAGCAGTGCCTGGTCCTTTGTGTTTTATTCACAGAACTCTGAGGGGACTGAGACAGTAGGTCTTCCATCTCCACAGAAAGAAACATATCTCCTAGATTTCTCTACACGCTGTCACCAGCTATGAGGCAAGTCAATACGCTGTCATTTGCAAGTACTGTAGGCTATGCCACTGTACTGTAGAGACTGGTACAGCTGCATACTTAAACGGGCCATTCTTTAACTTCTCCAAAAGGTTAACCTGGTGTAGTTGCTGAGGCAGCTGCCAACTTAGATAAAATGTCTTCAAAAGTTTGTCACTGGTCAATACCTCCTTCAAAAAGTTTGGATGTCTTTTCTGGACTGGCTAGAAATCATTTTGAGTACTAGACGAGACTCTTTGAAGGATAAGAATGTCTCCAAAACTTCTCTGAAAGGGTTCAGCCAGCCACTGTGCGGATGGAACTGCTGCCTCAATTTCCAACTTCTCGAAGTTCAACTAGAGTTCTTCACAGCTGCAGCTGATACAGTAACTTCAGCCTTCAAGTCTTAACAAAGACTCAGCCACTTCAGTGTGACAGTCCACCAAACACCCACGGATGGTTCATCCACTGTCTGCTTGTGTACACAGCATCTGTTCTGCCAACTCACCCACCCCCTTCCGTCCCCTTTCTCCCTTCTGCTCTTAGAATAGGCTCTACATGATATTAAATGGGCTGCTTTACATCCAGTTTGCAGGGCCGTAATGATAGGGAACCGCATGAGGAGAATGTCCAGGGAACATTATGCTCCAGGAATCTCTTATCAGACCAACTCAGCATTCTGCCAGCTTGACAGTGGGAAGCTACAGAGGCTAATCTTGATGTATGCTACTCAGGACAAATCACGGGTAGTGCTGTAGCTCTCTTTGGCCTCATGGGCCTCATGGGTGGAATGTTATAAATAATTTTCATAATTAATAAAGATACATGTTTTTGGAACAAAAATACGGTGTTTCTGTGGCAAAGAGTTTTGTTATATTTCAGTCTTCTGTGATATATATAAAGTGGAATAATGTGATGCAAACTCAAAATTGAATAAATGTCAACTCTTTATCTGACATGGTACAGGTGTCTTATTTTTTTAAGACCATAACCATGTGTATACTTCTACTTCAAAGTAGATTTGTTTAAGACTACCAAGAAACGCTGAGTGACCCTGATTTAGACCACTGCAGTAAAATATTATTAGCTCAATCAATCTGTTCTGGATCAACAACAATCATTATGTCACTGCCTTTACGAGTCCTTATGAATGTGACCCAGCATGTTCATGTTCATAATCAGGGCAGGTGGTGAACTCATCATTTAGGATGCTATATTCTCTAAGTAGGCCAATCACCAGCACAGGAAGACATCTTCAGCTGAAATCGCCTACCTTCTGGGTTAGTAAACATATAAGCAGTTATAATCAAATTCATCAATGAATTCGGATTGATTACAAGAGCCCTCAGCATTGTGGATTACTTAAAACCAGACATTTTACTCTGAGAAATGAACAATGGATCCAATGAATACTGCAGACTGAAGACATTTAAGGCATGTCTGGCTTACTACCGATCTGCACAGTCCGAGTATTAAATACTGAGACCGCAGTGTAATCATATACACACTGGACACATTACATACTAAGTGGGCTAAATGGCTCCACTGGCGTCCCCCGAAGATGAGGCATTATAATGTATTACCTGCCGGCTCGTTGAGACAAGCACACTGATACTCCCTTCACCATCAGTAAGATGCTTCCACTGTGCAGCCTATTCTAGTTAGGCTAAGTGTGCCCAGATGAGAGAGAAACTAACACGGAATATGAACACTAATGACTAATGTTTACATACATGAAAGAGTCAAAAGGACTATTCCACTGAAGTCAATAACAATGCAAATTAATGCAGACCCACTATGCAAAATAACAAACCCTTCTAAATTAGAAGGGGAGTTTTTGAATACTAATGCACTATTAGTAATTGGAGACTTCCAGGTCTCAGAAACTTCTGTGATCCGACTTTAACTTGAGAAGTATACTGTGGTAAAAGCTTTTCAAGCTTTCTGACTCACAAATTGCCTTACATTTACTTTTTGACTTTTGCTTGGTTTGTTGTGTTTTCCCTCAAGTGTCTTTGAGGTGGAAAGAGGCCGTACAGAAATAAAACAAAGAATACAAAATATTCCATTATTACCATTTTTAAAAAGGAAATATTTCTGAACCTAAGTGTGACACTTAATTATCCAGCAATCCGTTCTCTAATTGGCTATGTGATCTGAAGCCATTAATCATATGCCAGAAAAAGTCCTGCATTTGAATGCCTGCAGAATTGAACAGGAAGTCTCTTCTTTAGTATGACAAACAGGAGGAAGAACATGATAAGATTTGGGTGACCCAGCGACAGCAGATTCAGATGAAGAGAATAAACATAAAAGTTGACGAACATGACACAGCTTGAGTTTTGTTGCACTACTGACTTTGTTCAAGTACTGTATGACCTTTGAAATGTTGCTGAATTGTTCTCTGCAAGGCTCATAAAATCTTAATGGGTTTGGTGAGAATAAAAGTGCAATGAGCATTTTGGTTGATCAGACAGGAAAATTGGCAAGGTAGAAAAGGCCATGAGTAATCCAATTGTTATTTCATTACCTTTACACACAGAGACAGACAATTATGAGCTGTTGGTTCAATTTATTCTTCAAGGTTCTACACAATGTTTACAAATTAATAATAAAGACAAATCAAAGGTATTGGTTGCATAAGTATTCACCACCTTTGTTTTGGCAAGCCTAAATACGTTCAGGAGTAAAAATTGGCTTAACAATTCACACAAGTTACATGGTCTCACTCTATGCGCAATAATAGGTGTTAACATTATTTTTTTATCCCTTTGTGCTTGAAGGTATTAATTAATATCCCTGTTGTGCATAGTAAAGTTATGAATTCATATCCCTTTGTGCTTGGTGAAGTTACGAATTAATATCCCTTTGTGCATGGTGAAGTTGTAATTAATATCCCTTTGTGCATGGTGAAGTTTTAATTAATATCCCTTTGTGCATGGTGAAGTTATGAATTAATATCCCTTTGTGCATGGTGAAGTTTTAATTAATATCCCTTTGTGCTTGGTGAAGTTATGTATTAATATCCCTTTGTGCATGGTGAAGTTGTAATTAATATCCCTTTGTGCATGGTGAAGTTTTAATTAATATCCCTTTGTGCTTGGTGAAGTTATGTATTAATATCCCTTTGTGCATGGTGAAGTTGTAATTAATATCCCTTTGTGCATGGTGAAGTTTTAATTAATATCCCTTTGTGCATGGTGAAGTTATGAATTAATATCCCTTTGTGCATGGTGAAGTTGTAATTAATATCCCTTTGTGCATGGTGAAGTTATGAATTAATATCCCTTTGTGCATGGTGAAGTTTTAATTAATATCCCTTTGTGCTTGGTGAAGTTATGTATTAATATCCCTTTGTGCATGGTGAAGTTGTAATTAATATCCCTTTGTGCATGGTGAAGTTAATTAATATCCCTTTGTGCATGGTGAAGTTAATTAATATCCCTTTGTGCATGGTGAAGTATTAATTAATATCCCTTTGTGCATGGTGAAGTTTTAATTAATATCCCTTTGTGCATGGTGAAGTTTTAATTAATATCCCTTTGTGCATGGTGAAGTTTTAATTAATATCCCTTTGTGCTTGGTGAAATTATGAATTAATATCCCTTTGTGCTTGGTGAAGTTATGAATTAATATCCCTTTGTGTCACGCCCTGGTCTAAGTATTTTGTGTTTTTCTTCATGTATTGGGTCAGGCCAGGGTGTGGCATGGAGTTTTTGTATTGTGGTGTGTTTTGTCTTGGGGTTTTGGTGTGTATGTATTTGGGATTGTAGCTAGTGGGGTTATCTAGCAAAGTCTATGGCTGTCTGGAGTGGTTCTCAATCAGAGGCAGGTGCTTATCGTTGTCTCTGATTGGGAACCATATTTAGGCAGCCATATTCTTTGAGTTTGTCGTGGGTGATTGTCCTGAGTGTCTTGATGTCCTTGTTTGAATTTAGTTGACACAAGTATAGGCTGTTTTCGGTTTTCGTTTCGTTTATTGTTTTGTAGTGTTCGTGTTTAGTGGTGTTTACGTTTGTTTAATAAATATGGATCGCAATCGACACGCTGCAGTTTGGTCCGACTCTCCTTCACCACACCTAGAAAGCCGTTACATTTGTGCTTGGTGAAGTTATGAATTAATATCCCTTTGTGCATGGTGAAGTTTTAATTAATATCCCTTTGTGCATGGTGAAGTTTTAATTAATATCCCTTTGTGCATGGTGAAGTTTTAATTAATATCCCTTTGTGCATGGTGAAGTTTTAATTAATATCCCTTTGTGCATGGTGAAGTTTTAATTAATATCCCTTTGTGCATGGTGAAGTTATGAATTAATATCCCTTTGTGCATGGTGAAGTTTTAATTAATATCCCTTTGTGCATGGTGAAGTTTTAATTAATATCCCTTTGTGCATGGTGAAATTTTAATTAATATCCCTTTGTGCATGGTGAAGTTATGAATTAATATCCCTTTGTGAATGGTGAAGTTTTAATTAATATGCCTTTGTGCATGGTGAAGTTATGAATTAATATCCCTTTGTGCATGGTGAAGTTTTAATTAATATCCCTTTGTGCTTGGTGAAGTTTTAATTAATATCCCTTTGTGCATGGTGAAGTTTGAATTAATATCCCTTTGTGCATGGTGAAGTTTTAATTAATATCCCTTTGTGCATGGTGAAGTTTTAATTAATATCCCTTTGAGTTGTCTTTTTTGTCTTTGTTCTTTTTGGGGAGTATTTCTTTCCTTGTCCAAAAAAATGAAATAAAAAATAATTATCATAGGCTTGTAGACAAAGATAACAAGAAAATGCCAAATAGACATAGGAGCCAGAAACAGAGCAGCTAAGTAACTTTGCAGAATGTTTTGTTGTTGTTCTTGTTATTTCTCACATTATTAGTCCACATTTTGCATAATTACATGCAGCCGGAAATAACTTTTGGAAATCAGAGCGGCGGTAACTCACCAGCCTTTCGACAAGAAATACAACTTTCCAGAATTGGAACCCACAAGGCAATTGAACTCATCCCAGAAGATGCTCTAAGATAACATCAGTGGAGAAGAGGTACTTGGAGTAGACTTTTAGTCCGACTCAGGAGGTGTGCACACCATCCACCACTTCTGAGTATATTCCTCGCTAATTTTCAGTCCCTGGACAATAAAGTAGATGTTCTCAGGGCGAGGATCTCCATCCAGAGAGACATCAGGGACTGTATCATACTCCGTTTCACAGAATCGTGGTGCTCTCCGGATATACAGTGCATTCTGAAAGTATTCAGACTCATTCCCTTTTTCCACATTTTGTTTTACGTTACAGGGGGCAGTATTTTCATTTTTGGAAAAATAACGTTCCCAAAGTAAACAGGATATTTTGTCAGGACAAGATGCTAGAATATGCATATAATTGACAGCTTGGGATAGAAAACACTCTAAAGTTTCCAAAACTGTAAAAATATTGTCTGAGTATAACAGAACTGATATTGCAGGCTAAAGCCTGAGAAAAATCCAATCAGGAAGTGACTCATGTTTTGAATGCCCTGCGTTCCCATGCGTCCCTATTGAGCAGTGAATGGGCTATCAACCAGATTCCTTTTTCTACGTATTCCCCAAGGTGTCTATGGCATTGTGACGTAGTTTCACGCCTTTATGTTGAAGAATACCCGTAAGCGGCTACATTGCGCAAGTGGTCACCTGATGGCTCTCTCAGTGATTCTTGCGTAAAATACAGAGGTAGCCATTTTTCCTCTTGCTCCTACTGAAAAAACAATTGTGGATATATTATCGAATAGATATTTGAAAAACAACTTTTGCCATGTTTCTGTCGATATTATGGAGCTAATTTCCGGTCGATTTCTCAACCAAACGTGAAGAACAAACGGAGCTATTTCGCCTACAAAAATAATATTTTGGGAAAAAATGAACATTTGCTATCTACCTGGGAGTCTCATGTGTGAAAAGATCCGAAGCTCATCAAAGGTAAACAATTTAATTTGATTGCTTTTTTGATTTTCGTGACCAAGTTACCTGCTGCTAGCTGGACATAATGCGATGCTAGGCTATTGATAAACTTACACAAATGCTTGTCTTGCTTTGGCTGTAAAGCATATTTTGAAAATCTGAGATGACAGAGTGATTAACAAAAGGCTAAGCTGTGTTTTAATATATTTCACTTGTGATTTTCATGAATAGGAATATTTTCTAGTAAAATGTATGTCCTTTGCGTTATGCTAATTAGTGTCAGATGACAATGATCCCGTTCACGGGATGGGAGTTACAACAAGTTAATGACAACGCGAAAACAGGTTTAGACATTTTTGCAAAACAATTAAATATAAAAAACAGAAATACCTTATTTACGAGTTGACAAGGTAAAAATCTGTCATTCTGCCACAGAGCAGGGCAGTTAACCTACTGTTCCCCTGGCGCTGAAGACGTGGATGTCGATGAAGGCAGCCCCCCGCACCTCTCTGATTCAGACGGGTTGGGTTAAATGCGAAAGAAACATTTCTGCATCCGGTTGTACAGCTGACTAGGTATCCTCTTTCCCTTTCCCTTAATATTTTTTCAGACCCTTGGCTATGAGACCCGAAATTGAGCTCAGCTGCATCCTGTTTCCATTGATCATCCTTGAGATGTTTCTACAACTTGATTTGAGTCCACCTGTGGTAAATTCAATTGTTTGGACATTAATTGGAAAGGCACACACACCTGTCTCTACAATGTCCCACAGTTGACAGGGCATGTCAGAGCAAAATCCAAGCCATGAGGTCAAAGTAATTGTCCATAGAGCTCCAAGACAGAATTGTGTCGAGCCACAGATCTGGGAAAGGGTACCAAAAATGTCTGCAGCATTGAAGGTCCCCAAGAACACAATGACCTCCATCATTCTTAAATGGAAGTAGTTTGGAACCACCAAGACTCCTCCTAGAGCTGACTGCCCGGCCAAACTGAGCAATTGGGGGAGAAGGGCCTTGGTCAGGGAGGTGACCAAGAACCCGATGGTCACTCTGACAGAGCTCGAGAGTTCCTCTGTGGAGATGGGAGAACCTTCCAGAAGGACAGCCATCTCTGCAGCACTCCACCAATCAGGCCTTTACGGTAGAGTGGCCAGATGGAAGCCAGTTTTTGGTAAAAGGCACATGACAGCCCGCTTGGCACCTAAATGACTCTCAGGCCACGAGAAACAATATTCCCTAGTCTGATCATGACCAAGATTTAACTCTTTGGTCTGAATGCCAAGTGACACATCTGGATGAAACATGGCACCATCTCTACGGTGAAGCAAGGTGGTGGCAGCATCCTGCTGTGTGTATGGTTTTCAGCAGCAGGGACTGGGAGACTAGTCAGGATTGAGGGAAAGATGAACGGAGCAAAGTACAGAGAGATCCTTGATGAAAACCCTCTCCAGAGTGCTCAGAACCTCAGGTTCACCTTCCAACAGGACAACGACCCTAAGCACACAGCCAAGACAATACAGGAGTGGCTTCGGAGCAAGTCTCTGAATGTCAAAAATCTCTAGAAGGACCTGATAATAAGTATGCAGCGACGCTACCCATCCAACCTGACAGAGCTTGACAGAATCTGTAGAGAAGAATGGGAGAAACTACCCAAATACAGTTGTGTCAAGCTTGTAGCGTCATACCCACGGAGACTCAAGACTGTAATGGCTGCCAAAGGTGCTTCAACAAAGTACTGAGTAAAGGGTCTGAATACTTATGTATATTTTTTATTTCATTTTTTTTGTAATGTGTGTAGATTGATGAGGGCAAAAAATATTTAATCCATTTTAGGTGAGGCTGTAATGTAACAAAATGAGGAAAAAGTCCATTGGTCTGAATACTTTCTGAATGCATTCTACAGTGCTGTCCCCCGTAAATATAGCCAGCTGGTTGTGAAGAATAAATAACTCTCATGGAAGAAGAAAGTTAGACGTGTATGTTTCATGATTAACTACTCATGGTGTGATTGTTGTATTGTACAGGAACACAAGTCCTTTTATTCACCCGACCTAGAATACCTCACAATCAAATGGTGACCATATTACCTCCAGAGAGAATTATCTTCGGTCATTGTCACAGCTGTGTATAATCCCCCTCAAGCTGGTAGCACGACGGCTCTCAAGTAACTACACTTGACTTTGTGAACTGAAAACCGCATATCCTGAGGCCGCATATATTGTAGCTGAGGACATTAATAAAGCAAATCAGAGGAAAATGCTACCAAAGTTATCAACACATTGCCTGAAGTATTCACGCTTCAAAAACTCTCGACCATTGTTACTCTCCATTCCAGGATGGCTACAAGGCTCTCCCTTGTTCTCCCTTTGGCAAATCAGATTATGACTCCTTTCTGCTCCTCCCTTCCTATAGGCAAAAACTCAAACAGGAAGTATCCGTGCTAAGGTCTATTCAACGCTGGTCTGATCACTTGCAATTCATGATTCAAGATAGTTTTGATCACGTAGACTGGGACATGTTCCGGCTAGAATCTGAGAATAACATTGATGCGTATACTGACACGGTGACTGAGTTCATCAGGAAGTTAATAGGGGATGTTGTTTCCACGGTGACTATTAAAATCTATCCAAACCCAAAACCGTGGATCGATGGCAGCATTCACGCAAAACTGAAAGCACGAACCACCGCATTAAACCATGGCAAGGTGACTGGGAATATGGTTGAATACTAACATCCAGTTATGCCCTCCGTAAGGTAATCAAACAGGCAAAACGTCAGTACAGAGACAAAATGGAGTTGCAATTCAACGGCTCAGACATGAGACGTATGTGGAAGGGAAAACCAGCCACGTCGTGGACACCGACGTCTTACTCCCAGACAAGTTAAACACCTTCTTTGCCCGTTTTGAGGATGACACCGTGCCACCAATGCAGGCCGCTCCCCAGGAGTCCCAGACGGCATCCATAGCCGTGTCCTCAGAACACGCTTACCAGCTGGCTGGAGTGTTTACGGACATATTCAATCTCTCCCTATCCCAGTCTACTGTCCCCACTTTCTTCAAGATGTCCATCATTGTTCCTGTACCCAAGAAAGAAAAGGTAACTGAACTAAATTACTATTGCCCTGTAGCACCCACTTCTGTAATCATGAAGTGCTTCAAGAGGCAAGTTAAGGATTATATCATTTCCACCTTACCCACACCCTAGAATCACTGCAATTTGCATACCACCCCAAAGGATGATGCAATTGCCATCGCACTGCACGCTGCCCTATCCTATCTGGACAAGAGGAATCCCTATGCGAGAATGCTGTTCATTGACTACAGCTCAGCCTTCAACAACATAATGCCCTCCAAGCTCATCATTAAGTTCCGGGGCCCTGGGTCTAAACCCCACCCTGTGCAACAGCGTCCTGAAATTCCTGACGGGCTGCCCCCATGTGGTGAAAGTAGGCAACAACAACTCCACTACGCTGATCCTCAACACAGGGGACCCACAAGGGTGCATCCTCAGCCCCATCCTGTGCTCCCTGTTCACCATTACTGCGTGGCCACACACATTTCCAACTCAATCATCAGGTTTGCAGACGACACATCAGTGGTAGGCCTGACTACCAACAACAATGAGACAGTCTACAGAGAGAAGGTGAGGGCCCTGGCAGAGTGATGCTAGGAAAATAACCTCTCCCTCAACATCAACAAAACGAAGGAGCTGATCGTGGACTTCAGAAGACAGCAGAGGTAGCACACCCTCATCCACATGGCAGCAGTGGAGAAGGTTAAAAAGCTTCAAGTTCCTCAGCATAAACATCACTTTCAATCTGAAATGGTCCACCCAAACAAAAAGTGTTGTGAAGAAGGCGCAACAGTGCCTCTTCAACCTCAGGAGGCTGAATAAATTTGGCTTGGCCCCTAAGACCCTCAAACTTTTAATGATTCCCCATTGAGAGCATCTTGTAAGCCTGGTAAGGCAACTGCTTCATTCGCAAACCGCAGGGCTGTCCAGACCACAGGGCTCTTGTAGGCGGTCTGCACAATGTATCACCGGGGGCACCCTGCCTGCCCTCCAGGACATCTACAGCACCTGGTGTCACAGGAAGGCCAAGAATATCATCAAGGACCACAGCCACTTGAGCCACAACCTGTTGACCCCTCTACCATGCAGAAGGCGAGGTCAGTACAGGTGCATCAAAGCTGGGACCGAGAGACTGAAAGACATCTTCTATCTCAAGGCCATCAGACTGTTAAATAGCCATCACTAGCCAGGCTCCACCCAGTACCCAGCCCTGAACTTAGTCACTAGCCAGCCAACACCCGGTTACTCAACCCTGCACCTTGGAGGCGGCTACTCTATATACATAGACATGGAACACTGGTTACTTTAATAATGTTTACAACTGTTTTACCCATTTGTATATACTGTATTCTAGTCAAGGCCATCCTGTTAAACTTTTACAGTACATATTCTATTTTATCCTAAGTATTCTTCTGATATACAGTACTACATATTCAATCAACATACTGTCCATTATGTCTATATATCCCATCACATATGGCTTGCAAAAGTCACCCCCCTTGGCATTTTCCCTATTTTGTTGCCTTACAACCTGGAATAAAAATATATTTTTGGGGGGTTTGTATCATTTGATTTACGCAACATGCCTACAACTTTGAAGATTAACAAATATTTTTAATTGTGAAACATACACGAAATAAGACTAAAAAAAACGGAAAACTTGAGCATACATAACTATTCACCTCTTCAAAGTCAATACTTTAAGAGCCACCTTTTTCAGCAACTGTTAGTCTCATGGGGTTATCCTTTTACGGCTAGGGGTTCTGCTAGCGGAACGTTTCGACAACATCCGCTAAAATTGCAGAGCACGAAATTCAAAATAAATTAGAAATATTTAACTTTCGTACAATCACAAGTGCAATACACCAAAATAAAGCTTAATCCAGCCCCCATGTCAGATATCAAAAAGGCTTTACGGCAAAATCAAACCATGCTATTATCTGAGGACAGCACCCCATCAAACAAACACATGACAATCATATTTCAACCCATCAGGCACAACACAAAACTCAGAAATAATGATATAATTCATGCCTTACCTTTGAAGATCTTCTTCTGTTGGCACTCCAATATGTCCCATAAACATCGCAAATGGTCCTTTTGTTCGATTGATACCGTCATTATATCCCCAAAATGTCAATTTATGTGGCGCGTTTGATTCAGAAAAACACCTGTTCCAACTCGCCTAATATGACATACACATTACACATTGTCTAATAAATTACCTGTAATCTTTGTCCAAACATTCCAAACAACTTTCTGTGGGATGTTCAAAGTTTCGGATATTATCTTATAACCTAACCCTGATCTGTACTCCTCCACAACTTTGTCCCCGACTTGGTTGGAGAGCTCCTTGCTCCTCATGGTGCTGCTTGTTTGCTTGGTGGTGCTGCTTGCTTGGTGGTGCTGCTTGCTTGGTGGTGCTGCTTGCTTGCTTGCTTGGTGGTGGTGGTGGTGGTGCTGCTGCTTGCTTGCTTGCTTGCTTGCTTGCTTGCTTGCTTGGTGGTGCTGCTGCTGCTGCTGCTGCTGCTTGCCTGGTGCTGCTGCTTGCCTGGTGGTGCCGCTTGCTTAGTGGTGTTGCAGACTCTGGGGCCTTTCAGAACAGGTGTATATATACTGAGATCATGTGACAGATCATGTGACACTTAGATTGCACACAGGTGGACTTTATTTAACTAATCATGTGACTTCTGAAGGTAATTGGTATCACCATATCTTATTTAGGGGATTCATAGCAAAGGGGGTGAATAGATATGCACGCACCACTTTTCTGTTTTAATTTTAATTTGAATTTTTTTTACATTTTTTTTTTCATTTCACTTCACCAATTTGGACTATTTTGTCTATTTCCATTACATGCAATCCAAATAAAAATCTATTTATATTACAGATTTCAATGCAACAAAATAGGAAAAACACCAAGTGGGTTGAATACTTCTGCAAGGCACTGTATACGCAGGAGATGATTGTGGACTACAAGAAAAGGAGGACCGAGCATGTCTCCATTCTCATCGACGGGGCTGAGGTGGAGCAAGTTCGAGAGTTTCAAGTTCCTTGGTGTCCACTTCCCCAATAAAATATCCTGGCCCAAACACACCAAGACAGTCGTAAAGAGGGCACGACAAACACTATTTCCTCTCATGAGATGGAAATTATTTGGAATGGGTCCTCAGATCCTCAAAAGGTTCTACAGCTGCACGATCGAGAGCATCCTGCCTGACTGGTTGCTTCACGGCCCAGTATGGCAATTGCTCGGCATCGGACCACAAGGCACTACAGAAGGTAGTGCGTACAGCCCAAGTACATCAATGGGGTCAAGCTTCCTGCCATCCAGGACCTCTATACCAGGCAGTGTCAAATGAAGGCCCTACAAATTGTCAAAGACTCCAGCCACCCTAGTCATAGACTGTTCGCTCTGCTACCGCACGGCAAGCGGTACCGGAGCGCCAAGTCTAGGTCCAAGAAGCTTCTTAAAAGCTTCTACCCCCAAGTGTAGTTTCCACACTTACCATTCTCTGTGGTGAAAAGCGTATATCATCTACGTCTGTCGAGGAGTCTCATTTTCTTTTGGGGATTGGTTCCCCATGTTTACTCTCCGACATGTTTGGGTGTTGATTGTGTTGGTTATATTGGTCGATACATTTCTCTAGCCTTATAATTTGTTTTGTGTTGTTACACAGATTGAAGGTTATTGCCCAAGAGTATGTTGAGTAAAGTGCTAATATTTTGTCAAACTTACAGATATTGAATATTACATTTTTATCTCTCATTTACTGCCTTTTTACTGCCATAGCTGACTTGCGTAACAAATGTGCTTTCCACTGACAATTCAGATGTACAAACTAACTAGATTTAAAAAAAAAATGTATTCAACCAGGTAAGTCAGTTAAGAACAACTTCTTTTTTACAATGAATGCCTAGGAACAGTGGGCTAATTGTCTTGTTCTGGGGCAGAACCACAGATTTTTTAAATTATCAGCTCAGGGATTCAATCTTGCAACCTTTCAGTTACTGGTAAGTCGCTCTAACCACTAGGCTACCTGCCACCCCGGATGATGAGCGGATAAGAGGCGATCTATGATTTCAATCAAGATGTTAATGAGTGAGCGAAGAAGGACGTAATCAATGCAACTATTTGTTCAGCACTTTTGAAATGTACAGGGACAGAATTCAGGGGATATAAGCAGACAATGAAAGATCTTACAATATTTGATGATGACATTTCTCTAAAACAGGCTACAGGCTAAATGTGCACCACCAAGTCAGAACAACAAGCTAAGTTATTAGAGGAATAGGGAGCAAATTACTAGGATGAGGCACATGGGCTACTAACAGCTTACTACACAACAAACACTTAGTATTGCTTTCTCAGCTACGGTATACATATCTCCCCGGCATATTACATAATTTATGCATCAACATACACAACATATTTGGACACATCTTTTTGTGTGTGCTAACTTCAACAGGAAGGTGGCGTGGCGGTCTTTTGCATTTTTTTTCATCAAACCTTATCATCAAAGTCTGGCACTCTCTGGATTTATGGTGCTTTCAAGACAACTGGGAACTCAGAAATAAACAAGGTCGAATCATGATGTCAGTGATATTCAGGTCAAAGCTATAGAAAGGGGCCCGAGTCCCTGACTTGGAATTCCGAGTTGGATCACCGTTCCAAAAATATTTTCCAATCGGAGCTCGTTTTGGGCGAGTTCCCAGTTGTCTTGAAGTCTGAGAATTCCCAAATCCCGAGTTTCCAGTTGTTTCAAATGCAGCAGAAGTCATGCTGATTTGACAGCATGACCAATGTTGAATGTTTATCATTTTAAGCTTGGAAAAGAGACCCTTAAATGCAGACATGTACCACACACCCACTCCGCTGAATAGCAGGCTAGTGATTGCTTTACAAATCTTTCAGTTAGCCACTGGTTCCTTCCAAACTATTCATTGTTGAATTTGCCATTTCCAACTTCTTGTGTAATGTTTATGTCCTATGGCCGATGTACTGATATGTTTTATCTATAATTTCTCTTCATATGACAAGGAATGAAAAGGATTTGCCAGTAGATTGTCGACTTGATTCTTGATGATACTTAGCTTGCTAGCTAAGATTGTGAAAGTATGATGTTGACATGATCAGTTCATTTAAAGCTACGGTACATATAACTGATTTGACTTAATTTTATCTGTGGCCAATGACCCCAAGCCTTCTTGGATGGGCACTTCTAATGTAACTCTATGGCAGCACCCAAGGGACTCGATCTTTTCGAGCTCTCCCCGTATATTTTGTGGTGACGTACTGTCCCCATGAGTGACATTACCAACATGACCAACCCCTACGCTCTGTATATTCCGCTGGCTTCCCCACCACCACAGAAAGCCCTGAGCTTTGCTGAGAAACCTGCATTTTGGAGCTGCCTTACTCAAGAAAGCCAAAAAGAGACCATGTTTGTATGCAGCTTTATTAACTTAGATGTTGTATTTTTTGTACATTGTTTGCAAACTGATATGTGACATGTTTTAATATCAAAATAACATGCAAACAGGCCTTGCCCCACCTGCTCTGAATGCCGGTTTGTCACTGGAAACCGACTTGCTAAAGTCAATAAATGATCAACTGGGCATACTTGAACTAGTCAGAAAAGATATAAAGGAGTTGATGGAGAGCCTAGAGATGAGTGACGAGAAAGCTGCGACAATGGAGAAAGAAAAAAAACAAGCTAAAAGGTACTGCCAATACGAATGAAATGGACACTATAAAGTACTTAAAAAGGAGAACATGTTTCTGGGAGAAGCGTTACTTGAAATACAGACTAGATCAGACTAGATCTATGAGAGAAAATATGTTACTTACTGGTATCAAAGAAAAAGAGGGTGAAGATCGTGAAAATGATGTGGTGAAATAATTATTTCTTACAGCGTTACAGATCACAGGCGATACTGTTGACAAAATCAAACTCAAACTGTACACTGTTTTGACAGAGAGGACAGAGACATAAGCACTCAATCGTTCCCAATTTTGCATTCTTGAAAGATGAAATAACGGTTAAAAGCCTGTGTAAAGACTTTCTGGCACAAAAATAGGCACAAAAATAGACATGAATGATCAGTTCCCGAAGGAAAATGCAGAAAAGCATAAAGTTCTGTACCCGCTCATCAAGGTGAATAGATTTATAGGGAAACATGTAGCTCTCGTAATCGGTGAACTGTACATTGATAACCAATTGTTTCCGAGACACCAAAAATACTCCATGGCTATTCAAAATATTACAAAGTTCCCATAAAGGACTCAAATAATGGTACACCCAATACTATTCATGGTAGGGATTGTAATAGAAAAATAGGAAAACAATTCATTACAACAATCGATGAAGAAATAAACTACAAATTCACTATACCATTCAAGATAAGGAATGTTGTAAACTAATTAGTATTCTATTTATAATATTTATTTATAATATTTATAAAAAAGATAAAATATATAATTATCATTTTTGAAATAATACATCTTCAAATTTAAGGAACTGGAACACAAAAGTATTCAAAAGCCAGAATAAAAAAAAAAAAACATTTTTATTTAATCTTTATTTAACCAGGTAGGCCAGTTGAGAACAAGTTCTCATTTACAACTGCGACCTGGCCAAGATAAATCAAAGCAGTACGACAAAAACAACACAGAGTTACACATGGGATAAACAAACGTACAGTCAATAACACAATAGAAAAATCTGTATACGGTGTGTGCAAATGAAGTAAGGAGGTAAGGCAATAAATAGGCCAATAGTGGCAAAGTAATTACAATTTAGCAATTTACACTGGAGTGATATATGTGCAGATGAGGATGTGCAAGTAGAAATACTGTTGTGCAAAAGAGAACAAAAACAAATATTGGGATGAGGTAGGTATTTGGTTGGATGGCTATTTACAGATGGGCTGTGCACAGCTGCAGCGATCGATAAGCTGCTCTGACAGCTGACGCTGAAAGTTAGTGAGGGAGATATAAGTCTCCAACTTCAGTGATTTTTGAGATTCGTTCCAGTCATTGGCAGCAGAGAACTGTAAGGAAAGGCGGCCAAAGAGGTGTTTTTTACCAAGTAAAGACTTATATATGACCTGGAGCAAGTGTGTTTGGCAACGAATATGTTGTGAGGGCCAGCCAACGAGAGCATACAGGTCTCAGTGGTGGGTAGTATATTGGGCTTGGGTGACAAAATGGATGGCACTGTGATAGACTGCATCCAATTTTCTGAGTGGAGTGTTGGAGGCTGTTTTGTAAATGACATCGCCGAAGTCAAGGATCAGTAGGATCGGTAGTCAGTTTTTCGAGGATATGTTTGGCAGCATGAGTGAAGGAGGCTTTGTGGCAAAATAGGAAGCCAAATCTAGATTTAAGATGCTTAATATGAGTCTAGCCAGACACCTAGGTATGTATAGTTGTCCAGAGTAGTAATGCTAGTCGGGCGGGCGGGTGCAGGCAGCGATCGGTTGAAAAGCATGCATTTCATTTTACTAGCATTTAAGAGCAGTTGGAGGCCACGGAAGGAGAACCCTGTGGCACCCCCATAGAGACTGCCAGAGGTCCGGACAACAGGCTCTCCGATTTGACACACTGAACTCTATCTGAGAAGTAGTTAGTGAACCATGCAAGGCAGTCTGCCGATAAGAATGTTGTGATTGACAGAGTCGAAAGTCTTGGCCAGGTCGAAGAAGACAGCTGCACAGTACTGTCTTTTATTGATGGCGGTTATGATATAGTTTAGGTCCTTGAGCATGGCTGAGGTGCACCCGTGACCAGCTCGGAAACCAGATTGCATAGCGGAGAAGGTACGGTGTGATTCGAAATGGTCAGTCATCTGTTTGTTAACTTGGCTTTCAAAGGCTTTAGAAAGACAGGGCAGGATGTATATAGGTCTGTAACAGTTTGGGTCTAGAGTGTCTCCCCTTTTGAAGAGGGAGATGACCACGGCCGCTTTCCAATCCTTAGGAATTTCAGACGATACGAAAGAGAGGTTGGACAGACTAGCAATAGGGGTTGCAACAATGGTGGTGGATAATTTTAGGAAGAGAGGGTCCAGATTGTCTTGCCCAGCTGATTTGTAGGGATCCAGATTTTGCAGCTCTTTCAGAACATCAGCTGTCTGGATTTGGGTGAAGGAGAAGTGCGGGGGCTTGGGACAGTTGATGTGGGGGGTGCAGAGCTGTTGGCCGGGGTTGGGGAAGCCAGGTGGAAAGCATGGCCAGCCGTGGAGAAATGCTTATTGAAATTCTCGATTATCATGGATTTATCAGTGGTGACAGTGTGTCCTAGTCTCAGCGGGCACCTGGGAGGTACTATCATTCTCCATGGTACTCTTATTCTCCAGTGTCCCAAAACTTGCTGGAATTCTTGCTGCAGGATGCAAATTTCTGTTTGAAAAAGCTGGCCTTTGCTTTCCTAACTGACTATGTGTATTGGTTCTTGACTCCCCTAAAAAGTTGCATATCGCTTGGATTATAAGAAGCTAGTGCAGTACGCCACTGGGTGTTATTGTGCTGGTCAATGGCAGTCAGGTCTGGAGTGAACCAAGGGCTATATCTGTTCTTAGTTCTACATTTTTTGAAAGGGGCATGCTAATTTAAGATGGTGAGGAAAGCACTTTTAAAGAACAACCGGGCACCCTCTACTGACGGGATGAGGTCAGTATCCTTACAGGATACCCGGGCCAGATCAATTAAAAGGCCTGCTCGCAGAAGTGTTTTAGGTAGCATTTGACAGTGATGGGTGTGAAGGGTGGTCATTTGACCACATTTGACCACAGACTCATAACGGACGCAGGCAATGAGGCAGTGATCGCTGAGATCCTGGTTGGAAACAGCAGAGGTGTATTTAAAGGGCAAGTTGGTCAGGATGATATCTATGAGGGTGCCCGTGTTTACGGATTTGGGGTTGTACATGGTATGTTCCTTGATGATTTGTGTGAGATTGATGGCATCTATCTTTTTTTAAGCATATCCCAATTTAGGTCACCTAGCAGTACGAACTCTGACGATAGACAGGGGGCAATCAATTCACATATGGTGTCCAGGGCACAGCTGGGAGATGAGGGGGGTATATAACAAGCGGTAACAGTGAGGGACTTATTTCTGGAGAGAATGATCTTTAAAAGAAGAAGCTCAAACTGTTTGAGCATAGACCTGGGATAGTATGACAGAACAGTAGATTGCAATTCCGCCCCCTTTAGCAGTTCCGCCCCCTTTCTGTCTTGATGGAAAATGTTGTAGTTGGGGATGGAAATTTCAGAATCTTTGGTGGCCTTCCTAAGCCAGTTGTAACGGATGTCGTCTGGAGAAAGAGAGGAGGACCAAGGTGCAGCGTGGTAAGTGTTCATGTCTTTTTAATAAACAAACTGAACACTGGAACAAAACAATAAATGATGTGAACAAACCGAAACAGTACAGTGTGGCCCAAACACTCACACGGAAACAAACACCCACAAACCAAAAGTGAAACCCAGGATACCTAAGTATGATTCTCAATCAGGGACAACAATTGACAGATGACTCTGATTGAGAACCATACTAGGCCGAACTCAAAAACCAACATAGAAAAACAAACATAGACTGCCCACCCCAACTCACGCCCTGACCATACTAAAACAAAGACAAAAACAAAGGAACTAAGGTCAGAACATGACACCAGTACTCAGACACGGCTAGGACTTCAGAGTTAGCGGAGTGTGCTAAAGCAGTGAATAAAGCAAACTTCTGATGTTAAAATGTATGAACCCAAGTTAGGAATCAACATGGTAGGGATAAAACACAGCAAACAAAGGACATAGAAGGCATTTTTTAATGGTTATCCTTGGCATGAAAAGCCTACATTATTATGCATTTTATTTGTTAATTAAGATACGCAAGATTTTTGTTATATATATATATATATATACAGTACCTGTCAAAAGTTTGGATACACCTACTCATTCCAGGGTTTTCTTTGTTTTCTTTGTTTTCTATGTTTTAGAATGTAGAATAATAGTGAAAACAGCTGTGCCATATAGACTGCAAAATAGTTTTCAACGTACCAAATCCATGGTGCAGCGGTCTAAGGCACTGCATCTCAGCGCAAGAGGCATCACTACAGTCCCTGGTTTGAATCCAGGCTGTATCACATCCGGCTGTGATTGGGAGTCCCGTAGGCCGGCGCACAATTGGCCCAGCGTCGTTTGGGTTTGGCCGGGGTAGGCCGTCATTGTAAATAAGAATTTGTTCTTAACTGACTTGGCTAGTTAAATAAATAAAGTATTAACTGATATGTAAAACAAAAATGGATTAAAAACTTTAAACTTATTAATTATTTCACAAAATTCTTGTAACCAATAAAATGTTACAGTAGGTGTATAGGTATATTTATATTGCACTGTATTTTGGGGGACCAGCTCGGGCTTGTATCCCTAGTTAAAACTTCTTAGGGCTGCAATCCAGTTAACGGGATGATATGACAACAGCCAGTGAAAGTGCAGGGCGCCTAATTCAAAACAACAGAAATCTCATAATTAACATTCCTCAAACATACATGTATCTTATACTGTTTTAAAAGGTAATCTTGTTGATAATTCCACCACAGTGTCCAATTTCAAGTAGGCTTTACAGCGAAAGCACCACAAACGATTATATTAGGTGACCACCAACTCACAGAAAAACCCAGCCATTTTTCCAGCCAAAGAGAGGAGTCACAAAAAGCACAAATAGAGATAAAATGAATCACTAACCTTTGATGATCTTCATCAGATGACTCTGGGTTCGCGCCCAGGCTCTGTCGTAACCGGCCGCGACCGGGAGGTCCGTGGGGCGACGCACAATTGGCCTAGCGTCGTCTGGGTTAGGGAGGGTTTGGCTGATAGGTAAATCCTTGTCTCATCGCGCACCAGTGGCTCCTGTGGCGGGCCGGGCGCAGTGCGCACTAACCAAGGTTGCCAGGTGCACAGTGTTTCCTCCGACACATTGGTGCAGCTGGCTTCCCGGTTGGATGGTGCTGTGTTCTTCTTAGGTTTGTGCCTGCCATATGCGTTCTGTTATACTCAGACATCATTCAAACAGTTTTAGAAACGTCAGAGTGTTTTATATCCGATACTAATAATACTATGCATATACTAGCAACTGGGACTGAGGAGCAGGCCGTTTACTCTGGGCACCTCTGGGCACCTTTCATCCAAGCTACTCAATACTGCCCCTGCAGCCATAAGAAGTTTTAACACAGATGGGAGGAAAAACTCCCCATTTCTCTTCACCTCGCTTCAATTCAAAAGTTGCAAATTGAAACTCATTCTTCAAAATACCATTTTGTTATCAAATTTCCCCCTGTATTAATTGTACTACTGGTAGAGAGGAGAGGAGAGAGGAGGAGATGAGAGAACAGAGGAGGAGAGGAGGAGAAGAGAGGAGAGGAGAGAGAAGGATAAGAGAGAGCAGAGGAGGAGAGAGGAGGAGAGGAGGATAGGTTAGGAGAGAGGAGGAGAAGAGAGCAGAGCAGAGTAGAGGAGGAGAGAGGAGAGAGGAGGAGGAGAAGAGAGAGCAGAGGAAAGGAGGAGAGAGGAGAAGAGAGAGCAGAGGAGGAGAGGAGAGGAGGAGAGTTCCAGGACTACAGTGACAGATACTCAGGTTCACAACGCTGCAAGCACCACACACAGGCTTTCTCAGCTTTCAATATACATCATTCTTTAATGCAATAGGATTATAGTGACTTTCGCAGTAATGGCCTGACAGGGTGGCGATAAGAGCAATAAAGGAGGGTTTTCTTTTTAAATCACGACAGATGTTTATTATCAGTGGCGTATGAAAGAGAGAAAACAATATCACACTATAAAACACATTTCCGCTGTGCTTCCAAAACAAGTCTTCCTGTTGTTAAAACAAAATACAATCCAAAATGCATTAAGTGGGATCATGAACTGATTACCAGCAAGAGGAATATCTTGTCTTCTTATAAATAAAAAAATACATTTTTCTGAAAAAAAGGAAGCTTCCACATGAGCTATAGCAATGTTTCAGTCTGCGTGGAAGTTAAGCAGACCTCTTTAACTCTGGTTTAGAATTTCAGACACGCCTCCACTGTCTATGGCAGTGGTTCTGAGGGTTTCACTTGAGGGCCTGCTTAACGGTGTGACGCAGAAGGGCAGACAAAGCCTAAACTGTCTGAGCATGCAAACACACAGAGACGGAGACACCCACAGTTTTTAAAATGCAAAAGCATGATATAACTGGTTAGCATGAGAGATCTAAATAACGCTTTCTGACTGAAACAGCATATTTTGACTAGAGCTGTCCCCCCTGACACACACACCATTACATTCACAACGATTTGATGTCAACTAAGAATGAACATTTCTGAACTTTCAGGGAACTCTAAAGCTGGGAATTAGGCAAAAATCTGGTAGTACACTGTATAGGAAATAGAGTCCCATTTGGGATGCATGCTGATGTGATTGAGATGTACTGGGGAATATTCTTTATCACTCCCCTTTTCCCTCTGTATATCATATTTGACACACGTAAAAAATACACGTTGATCTACAATAATTACAGCAGTGCATCTTTATAGACCAATGGAATACAAATCTGAAAGTTATCTAAATTGACATTTAGCCATATAGTAGATGTGCTGGTGTCAGTATTTGTTGTTATCGTAATAAAGCCAAAACTTACACAAATATAACAATTGATGCAGAATGGCTGTTCTGTGGCTCGGTGGGTTATTGTGTGGGTCTTTGCCTGATAGTGCCTGCTATGCTGCCAGACATATTTATCATAGAGGATAAGCAGTATTGTTTCTGACCAGTATGGCTTTAATAATTTCGAGCCAAAAGGATGTTTTACAGTAAATCCTGGGCAGAGCCTCTCTTATCCACTTCAGTGTAAACAGCCTTAGAGAGAGAGAGAGAGATGGTGATTCCCAAACCAGCCCCTCGCCCCAACCAACTTGCTCAGAGAGCCCTCCGTTGTTGTCACGATCGTTTAGAGATGGATTGGACCAAGGTGCAGCATGGTGGGCGTACATCTTTATTTTATTTAAATTACAGCAACAAAAAAAAATACAAAATGAACGTAAAGCTAAATGCAGTGCAGAAAGCAACACAAACAAGATCCCACAATCTAAAGGTGGAAAAAAGGCTGTCTAAGTATGATCCCCAATCAGAGACAACGATAGACAGCTGCCTCTGATTGGGAACCATACCCGGCCAACAAAGAAATAGAAAAACTAGAATGCCCACCCAAATCACACCCTGACCTAACCAAATGAGAAGTAAAAAGGCTCTCTAAGGTCAGGGCGTGACAGTTATCACATGTTGCTGACAAAACTCAGAGGATGACTTCCAGAGAGTGGCGAGGGGATCAATAAACCCATCAATTTCAGGACACACTTTAAAATAATAAAATTAGCATCAAATTCAACTAAACAAATCCTCGTCCTTTCACAAGATATAAACCTCAGTAAAAATTAAACATTTAATTTGGGAGGTATTTCATCTTTTACGTGTCAAGTGTACAAAAAATTCTAGCGTCTACCTTTTTCCAGTACAGATCATCTATTCCATTCTGCACTCCTTTTCTGTCTCCATCTATCTATCCCTTTCCCCTATCTCTTAATCTCCCTCGCTAACCCTACTGCTCCTTGCACTCCTTAACATAAACATCACACTTTACAGCTTTCACCTCTCCTCCTCCTCTCTTCATCCTCCAACTCTCCTACTCTCTTCATCCTCCACCTCTCCTTCTCCTCGTCATACTCCATCTCTCCTCCTCATCTCTTCATCCTCCACCTCTCCTTCTCCTCTTCGTCCTCCACCTCTCCTTCTCCTCGTCATACTCCACCTCTCCTTCTCCTCTCTTCATCCTCCAACTCTCCTTCTCCTCTTCATCCTCCACCTCTCCTTCTCCTCTTCATCCTCCACCTCCTTCTCCTTGTCATACTCCACCTCTCCTTCTCCTCTTCATCCTCCACCTCTCCTTCTCCTCTCTTCATCCTCCACCTCTCCTTCTGCTCTTCATACTCCACCTCTCCTTCTCCTCATCATCCTCCACCTCTCCTTCTCCTCGTCATACTCCACCTCTCCTTCTCCTCGTCATCCTCCACCTCTCCTTCTCCTCTTCATCCTCCACCTCTCCTTCTGCTCTTCATCCTCCACCTCTCCTTCTCCTCGTCATCCTCCACCTCTCCTTCTCCTCGTGATCCTCCACCTCTCCTTCTCCTCATCATCCTCCACCTCTCCTTCTGCTCTTCATACTCCACCTCTCCTTCTCCTCGTCATCCTCCACCTCTCCTTCTCCTCGTCATACTCCACCTCTCCTTCTCCTCGTCATCCTCCACCTCTCCTTCTCCTTGTCATACTCCACCTCTCCTTCTCCTCGTCATCCTCCACCTCTCCTTCTCCTCATCATCCTCCACCTCTCCTTCTCCTCGTCATCCTCCAACTCTCCTCCTCTCTTCATCCTCCACCTCTCCTTCTCCTCATCATACTCCACCTCTCCTTCTCCTCGTCATACTCCACCTCTCCTTCTCCTCGTCATACTCCACCTCTCCTTCTCCTCGTCATCCTCCACCTCTCCTTCTCCTTGTCATACTCCACCTCTCCTTCTGCTCTTCATACTCCACCTCTCCTTCTCCTCGTCATACTCCACCTCTCCTTCTCCTCGTCATACTCCACCAGTGCCTTCAATCCCTTACCCCTGTCTGATCAAATAAAATAAAATTTGACCTCCAGGCTCTCCTCCCAAACTCCACATAAAGACCATTCCTAGCATCCTGACGTCCTATTTTCACAGTTTTTCCTCTGTATCCTTCTCTGGGTCCCAGGGATAGACTTCTCTCTCTCTCACTATGTTTCCACTTCACAGAACCCCAGTCAGGCTGCAGCAGCCTCTGTTTGTGTGTGTGAGTGTTTGGGGGCACTCTCTAATAACCAGAGTGGTGGAGGTGGAACCTCTTCCCACACACACACTAATGGGCAGCTCTGAGGTTTTACACGCAGTAGTACTGTCAGTAGCCAAAGACACACAGGTTCTCACTTCTTGGCATAAAGTAAAGGTTTTGGCTAGACAGTTGCTGGACCTGGGTTCAACTCCAGGTTGGGGCTACTCCCTAAGTTCCTTAAAACATACTTCCGTGGTTGGTTTCATTGACTCACCTTAAACTGCCCCAATTTTAGCCACAACTTACAAGACCGTTGGAGAGGAACATCTTGAGAAACGTGAGGTGTAGAATCACTGTTCTACAAATAGTCCTCTCTGCCAAATAATAGGCTTCATGCAATTAAGATTTGTGGCATTACGCCTCCTATGGCTTAGGTGATCCCCCCACCAAACACACACGCACAACCAGACATTATTTGATTGATTGAAGGCAACTTGTGTCAATTAAAGAACATTTCCTAGAATGTTCTACCTGCAGCAAACCAAGTGGATAATTCAGGAAATACCACAAAAACCAGTGAAAACCACTGGCCCTAACCATGTAACATAATGCTGTGAGACCTGGGGTGCATGTGTATCAAGGGTCTCAGAATAGAAGTGCTGATCTAGGACCCGTTTCCCCCTGGCAATGTGATCGTATTCATTACGATGTAAAGGGAAAAACTGATCCTAAATAAGCACTCCTACTTTGAGGTGCTTGATACATACAGCTCCTTGCAGCGGTTTCATGTGATAAATTATGAAAAGCCAGTGAGATTGAGAGGTTAAGATCAAAAGGTGAGCTATAGTATGAATAATAACAGTAAGTCATGTTTTCTATTCTCCATGGGTCCAATCTTAACCTCAGATAAGATGCTAAATTTCAGCTTTCCTGCAAGTCTGCCATTGACTTCAACGCATGATTTCTTTTAGTTTTAGGTTTTAGTTCCACGCTCGTATTAAACGCTTGAAAAGTCTGAAAAACATTTTTCCTGATTGGACTGTGTCCATCCCCCACACTGCCAATTAAATACTAGACTATATTTGAATTGTGTGTCGGGCCTACTGGAAGTTTAAAGTGATAGGCTGTGTAGTTGGAGCTGTGTGTACAGTTCAATGGTTGGCGGTAACTAGCAATATAAATTCAAACTGCACGAAAGCCTTTGATCACAAACACTATCTTCTTAGACCCACAGCTACTTGTGGTTATTTGCAGCTCAGTTGGTAGAGCATGGTGCTTGTAACGGCAGGGTAGTGAGTTAGATTCCCAGACCAATATGAACACATTTATGGACGCATGACTAAGTCGCTTAAGATAAAAGTGTCCGCTAAATGGCATATATTATATGGGTTTACAATACGAGAGGTAAGCGGGTATTAAAAGGTAATACATTATGTTGATTTATTAATGAAAATGTCCTCTTCGTGCTTTATTTGAATGTGCAAAACTCCCACTGAACACACTAAGGCCCAATTCTATCATCTATCTGTCAGACTGAACACACTAAGGCCCAATTCTATCATCTATCTGTCAGACTGAACACACTAAGGCCCAATTCTATCATCTATCTGTCAGACTGAACACACTAAGGCCCAGTTATATCATCTATCTGTCAGACTGAACACACTAAGGCCCAATTCTATCATCTATCTGTCAGACTGAACACACTAAGGCCCAATTCTATCATCTATCTGTCAGACTGAACACACTAAGGCCCAATTCTTCAAATCAAATCAAATTGTATTGGTCACATACACAAGGTAAGCAGATGTTATTGCGAGTGTAACGACATGCTTGTGCTTCTAGTTCCGACTAACAAATTCCACAAAAAACTTCATACACACAATCTAGTAAAGGAATGGGATAAGAATTTTTAAGTATAAAATATACGGATGAGCAGTGACAGAGCAGCTGAGATGCAATAGATAGTAAAGAATATATAGTGAAGGATACAGTATACATTATATACATATGAGATGAGTAATGCAAGATATGTAAACATTATTAAAGTGGCATTAATAAAGTGACTAGTGATCCATTTATTAAAGTGGCCAATGATATCAAATCTGTAGGTAGGCAGCTGTCTCTGTGCTAGTGGTGGCTGTTAAACAATCTGATGGCCTTGAGATAGAAACTGTTTTTCAATCTCTATGTCCCAGCTTTGATGCACCTGTACAGACCTCGCCATCTGGATGGAAGTGGGGTAAACAGGCAGTGGTTCAGGTGGTCCTTAATTATCTTTTTATTTTATTTACATTAATCTGTCAGACTGAACACACTAAGGCCCAGTTCTATCATCTATCTGTCAGACTGAACACACTAAGGCCCAGTTCTATCATCTATCTGTCAGACTGAACACACTAAGGCCCAGTTCTATCATCTATCTGTCAGACTGAACACACTAAGGCCCAGTTATATCATCTATCTGTCAGACTGAACACACTAAGGCCCAGTTCTAACATCTATCTGTCAGACTGAACACACTAAGGCCCAGTTCTATCATCTATCTGTCAGACTGGACACACTAAGGCCCAGTTCTAACATCTACCTGTCAGACTGAACACACTAAGGCCCAGTTCTAACATCTATCTGTCAGACTGAACACACTAAGGCCCAGTTCTATCATCTATCTGTCAGACTGAACACACTAAGGCCCAGTTCTAACATCTACCTGTCAGACTGAACACACTAAGGCCCAGTTCTAACATCTATCTGTCAGACTGAACACACTAAGGCCCAGTTCTGACGTCTATCTGTCAGACTGAACACACTAAGACCCAGTTCTGACGTCTATCTGTCAGACTGAACACACTAAGGCCCAGTTCTGATGTCTATCTGTCAGACTGAAAACACTAAGACCCAGTTCTATCATCAATCTGTCAGACTGAACACACTAAGACCCTGTTCTGATGTCTATCTGTCAGACTGAACACACTAAGACCCAGTTCTGACGTCTATCTGTCAGACTGAACACACTAAGGCCCAGTTCTGACGTCTATCTGTCAGAATGAACACACTAAGGCCCAGTTCTGACGTCTATCTGTCAGACTGAACACACTAAGGCCCAGTTCTGACGTCTATCTGTCAGAATGAACACACTAAGGCCCAGTTCTGACGTCTATCTGTCAGACTGAACACACTAAGGCCCAGTTCTGACGTCTATCTGTCAGAATGAACACACTAAGGCCCAGTTCTGACGTCTATCTGTCAGACTGAACACACTAAGACCCAGTTCTGACGTCTATCTGTCAGAATGAACACACTAAGGCCCAGTTCTGACAGCCGCATAGTTACAACTGCATCATACTCAGTACAGGGTGCTGCAATGTTGATTAACTGTTTAAAAAACAAAACATGTTTTAATTGCTGAGATACAATACTGTACTATACAGTACAGTACTAAGTACAGCACATTACTGTGCACCGAGTAGAGCAGAGTAGAGAACAGTACAATAAAGTACAGTGCAGTAAAGAAAATAACAACACGGTAAGGTACAGTATATTGTACTGTACTGAACTACACTCTAATTTACTGTACTATATACTACTGTACTCTACTCTACTGCACTGTACTCAACACTACTCTACCCTGCTCTGCTGTGCTGTATTGTACTGTACTGTACTGTACTGAACTCTACCCTGCTCTGCTGTGCTGTATTGTACTGCACTGTACTGCACTGTACTGAACTCTACCCTGCTCTGCTGTGCTGTATTGTACTGCACTGTACTGTACTGTACTGAACTCTACCCTGCTCTGCTGTGCTGTATTGTACTGTACTGTACTGTACTGAACTCTACCCTGCTCTGCTGTGCTGTATTGTACTGTACTGCACTGTACTGTACTGAACTCTACCCTGCTCTGCTGTGCTGTATTGTACTGCACTGTACTGTACTGTACTGAACTCTACCCTGCTCTGCTGTGCTGTATTGTACTGCACTGTACTGTACTGTACTGAACTCTACCCTGCTCTGCTGTGCTGTATTGTACTGTACTGCACTGTACTGTACTGAACTCTACCCTGCTCTGCTGTGCTGTATTGTACTGTACTGTACTGTACTGAACTCTACCCTGCTCTGCTGTGCTGTATTGTACTGTACTGCACTGTACTGTACTGAACTCTACCCTGCTCTGCTGTGCTGTATTGTACTGTACTGCACTGTACTGTACTGAACTCTACCCTGCTCTGCTGTGCTGTATTGTACTGTACTGCACTGTACTGTACTGAACTCTACCCTGCTCTGCTGTGCTGTATTGTACTGCACTGTACTGTACTGAACTCTACCCTGCTCTGCTGTGCTGTATTGTACTGCACTGTACTGCACTGTACTGAACTCTACCCTGCTCTGCTGTGCTGTATTGTACTGCACTGTACTCTACTGTACTGAACTCTACCCTGCTGTGCTGTGCCGTGCCGTGCTGTGATGTCCAAACATGTGAAACATGAGGAGAATGCCATTGATTCTTTCTGCAGACATCTTGGAATCTTAATTCGGACAGATATTCAACAGAGCTTTTGGAAAACGTGGTCACATAAAAACCTGAGGGAGATTTTACCTTTAAATTCTGTTACCAAAGACTGTATCTGCACAGTTGTTCCACTAAATTAGTTGTTGTAATTTTTCAGTGACCATTGCGCATAGAGTCATTGTGCATAGAGTTGTATGGTTTGTTAAACTTTGAAATCAATGGTTTTTGTCTGGCATACATTTTAATGTGTAAAAACTGAGCATAATTCTGTTACCGTGGAATTACTGCCCCTGATTTGTCTTTACCTCCAACAGGCTCCAGGGTGCATTTCCTACCAGACCCATGAGATCTACTAGAAATGACAAGTCTGGAGGAGCCAGGAGGAGGTGGAGTTATGACCCAGTAGGGAAGCTTGCCACTGGGGAGCGGGAAGGACTGTGACAGCCAAGCTCCAACTCTCTTACAGTAAACAGACACACACAAGCTAAAACACTGACGGCAAACACACAGATGGGCCAGCAAAAATTACACCAACTGCACATCAGTCCAAAGACAGATTAACACACAAATACTGAACATCAATATAAACGCAACATGCAACATTTTCAAAGATTTTACTGAGTTACAGTTCATGTAAGGAAATCAGTCAAATAAAATCATTAGGCCCTAATCTATGGCCATCACATGACTGGGAATATAGATATGTATCTGTTGGTCACAGATATCTTTAATCCTTTGCTGAAGAAGAAGTCCATTGTGGTATGGGTCATAAGAACTTTTTCTGAAACATATTTCCTTTCTCACATTTGGAAGTTAGGTTCATGACCCTAAATGAGGAAAAGTAATTTAATTTCATGGAGAAAAAGAGAGGTTAACCTGTATTTTAGACAACTCAAAAGTGGAGATGGGTCAAATTGACCCGCAACATAATAGGAGGTTTAAAAAAAAAGTAAGGGCGTGGTTCAGAAAACCAGTCCGTGTCTGTTGTGTCCACCATTTGCTTCATGCAGCGTGAAACATCTCCTTCACATTGAGTTGATCAGGCTATTGATCGTGACATGTGGAATGTTGTCCCAGTCCTCTTCAATGGCTGTGGGAAGTTGCTGGATATTGGCCACTATGGGGTACTCTGTTCTCAACGATGGCATCAGCAAACCTCTCGCCCACACAGAGCCATACACACTGTCTGCAATCTGCCCGGTACTCTTGAAACTCGGATTTATCCGTGAAGAGCATACTTCTCCAGCGTGACAGTGGCCATCGAAGGTGAGCATTTGCCCACTGAAGCCAGTTACGACAAAGAACTGCAGTCAGATCAATACCCTGGTGAGGTTGACGAGCACGCAGATGAGCTTCCCCGAGACGGTTTTTGACAGTTTGTGCAGAAATTCTTTGGTTGTGTTAACCCATTGTTTCATCAGCTCGTCGGGTGGCTGGTCTCAGGTGAAGGAGCCGGATGTGGAGGTCCTGGGCTGGCGTGGTTACACGTGGTCTGCAGTTGTGAGACCAGTTGGACGTACTGATAAATTCTCTAAAATGACGTTGGAGGGGGCTTATGGCAGAGAAATTAACATTTAATTCTCTGGCAACAGCTCTCGTGGACATTCCTGCACCCTAAAACATCTGTGTCACTGTGTTGTGTGAAGGGCTGTGGCGGTCATGAAACTTCACCAGCCGTTGATTGTCAAACAAATAACTGCCGGTCTCACAGTAATTGACCTTTAATCCTGGCTTCCACATGTAGCCTACAAGCCACTGACGCAGACCTTCGGAACATCTACATTTGAAAAAGTGTAATAAATCCATGTAATAATATAAATATAGCCTCCACCTTCACAATAAATACGTTATCTATTTTAGACAGGTCTGAAGAAACATGATATGAAGAAAATGTAGTCTATTTCAGAAGAACAGAATAGCATACTCTGAGTTGTCCTTATGTTAGTTCCTGATCTGACTATGCCATATGGCTGTGGGCAACACTAGTTAATTTAGTATAATTTATAGTATGAAGAATGCAATTGACCAAAGCTGAATAAAATAGAAAGGATATCACTACATGTGATTCCATTAGCGGGAAACAGCATTATCAAAAGCTACCACAAATGCGATTATGCATGTAATGCTATTATTATAAAGGTGCATTTTTAAGGTGAAAATGACCTTCCCCACACTTCAACTCACGATCTGCTTATATATGCAAGTTAGGCTCTACACCCCTTGTAAATCGAATCAAGGTGCTTAATTTTAAGAAGTTGTTTGGCTACTTTTGTGATACAAACCTTATCAAAACATATAGGTCTATGGGCTTGGCTATATGAGGTTACACAAATATGGCATTGTTTCTTGTCTTATGCTGGGCATCATTCACAAGTGATAATATATAGTTCACAAGTGATAGGCCAATGTTACCCGTCAGACTATTCTTGATTTAATCTTGTATTTCCATGTACTAAATATTATGTGTGAAATTTGTTTTGATTTAGAATGTACGATTATCATGCACCTCTCGAAACAAGGGCAGGAGATAAATACATGTAATCTATGCACTAAAATGGGGAATGTAGGACACTTTTCCCCTGGTTCATTTTCATGCCAGCCAGGTAGGCTATACCCCTGTTGTAAAGAGAAGCAATGTGCTTAATATTTGGAAAGTTGAGAAATAAATATATTAGGCCTTGCCTTTAGAAAGCTGATGGGATCCTCCTCTTTTTAATAGAGGCCATCAAAACTCTGTTTTCTTAAACAATTGCATAGCCAATGGAAATGTTGCGCAACATGAGATCATGGGTTGTCATGAAGTGTTTGATTAGATTTTCAATAAGCTTTTTGTGCGTATGGGAAATGTCTGGGATCTTTTATTTCAGCTCATGAACCATGGGACCAACACTTTACATGTTACGTTTATATTTTTGATCAGCGTGTATAATCAGATGAGTGAATCAAATCCAATCTTATTTGATTCCTACATTCATAGCAGTTACCCTGCGCTAAACACCCAAAAGCCATACACAATTGTGTCCAGCAGTGGCATGCCTGAACAGTAAATATAAATCAAACAGGCAAAATAGCGTCTGAACCAAACTAACCAAGCGCCCCACTTTGTCACTCCACATTCCACATTCTGATTCCAGCACTCTGCTCTATCATCTGTCACTCAGCATCCCTCCTCTACTCCATCTTCCACTCTTTGTCCATCACCCACTGCCATTGCTACTAGTCTATTCTTAACTCTCCTCTTTTCGTTCATCTCTTCCCTCACCTCCTCTCCCCATTCCGTATGCTTTCCTTCTAAATGTGCTACCCCTCGGGCCCCACATTGATGATTTTCTGTCTTCTTCAATCCTTTCTTTTTTCTATCTGTTTTTTTCTCTGTCCACCACCCATCATCAATGCCCTCTCCATCTTGCTCAAAGTGCTGTTCAGTGTCTATGTCTGGAGTTTTTGTATCTTGGAATATGTTTTTTTTGTGAGAGACATATCTGGAACTATCTGTGTATCTGGTATCTGTATGTGTTTTTGTGAGAGACAGAAAGTGGGTATTTTGGTTGGATAATAGCCTAGCTCTGAGCCGCTGGATAATAGCCTAGCTCTGAGTCGATGGATAATAGCCTAGCTCTGAGTCGCTGGATAATAGCCTAGCTCTGAGTCACAGGATAATAGCCTAGCTCTGAGTCGCTAGATAATAGCCTAGCTCCGAGTCGCTAGATAATAGCCTAGCTCTGAGTCACTGGATAATAGCCTAGCTCTGAGTCGCTAGATAATAGCCTAGCTCCGAGTCGCTAGATAATAGCCTAGCTCTGAGTCGCTAGATAATAGCCTAGCTCTGAGTCGCTAGATAATAGCCTAGCTCTGAGTCACTGGATAATAGCCTAGCTCTGAGTCGCTAGATAATAGCCTAGCTCCGAGTCGCTAGATAATAGCCTAGCTCTGAGTCGCTAGATAATAGTCTAGCTCTGAGTCGCTGGATAATAGCCTAGCTCTGAGTCGCTGGATAATAGCCTAGCTCTGAGTCGCTGGATAATAGCCTAGCTCTGAGTTGTTGGATAACAGCCTAGCTCTGAGTAGTTGGATAACAACCTAGCTCTGAGTCCTTGGATAACAGCAAGGCTCTGAGTCATTGGATAACAACCTAGCTCTGAGTCACTGGATAACAGCCAGGCTCTGAGTCATTGGCACCTTAATTGGGTTGGATGGGCTCATGTTATTGGCTGGAGCGGAATGAGTGGAATGGTATCAAGTACATCAAACACAAAACAAAATCTAAATAAAGATTGGTTTAAAATGCCTAAATAAAGGTTGGTTTAAAATGCCTAAAAAAAGGTTGGTTTAAAATGCCTAAATAAAGGTTGGTTTAAAATGCCTAAAAAAAGGTTGGTTTAAAATGCCTAAATAAAGGTTGGTTTAAAATGCCTAAATAAAGGTTGGTTTAAAATGCCTAAATAAAGGTTGGTTTAAAATGCCTAAATAAAGGTTGGTTTAAAATGCCTAAATAAAGGTTGTCAATAGGTTTAGCTTCCTAAGAATCTTCCTGCATGTTTATGGACCAAGAGAGCTGAAGATCTGCTCATGTGTGTGTATGCATGTTCTCACTAGAGGTCGAATGATTATGATTTTTCAGCGCCGATACCGATTATTGGAGGACCAAAAAAAGCTGATACCAATTAATTGGTCGATTTCTATATATATTTGTAATAATGACAATTACAGCAATACTGAATGAACACTTACTTTAACTTAACATAATACATCATTAAAATCAATTTAGTCTCATATAAATAATGAAACATGTTCAATTTGGTTTAAATAATGCAAAAACAAAGTGTTGGAGAAGAAAGTAAAAGTGCAAAATTTGCCATGTAAAAAAGCTAACATTTAAGTTCCTCGCTCAGAACATAAGAACATATGAAAGCTGGTGGTTCCTTTTAACATTCAATATTCCCAGTTAAGAAGTTTTAGGTTGTAGTTATTATAGGAATTATAGGACTATTTCTCTCTATTCCATTTGTATTTCATATACCTTTGACTATTCGATGTTCTTATAGGTACTATGGTATTGCCAGCCTAATCTCAGGAGTTGATAGGCTTGAAGTCATAAACAGTGCAATGCTTGAAGCACAGCGAAGAGCTGCTGGCAAATGCAGGAAAGTGCTGTTTGAATGAATGCTTATGAGCCTGCTGCTGCCTACCACCACTCAGTCAGACTGCTCTATCAAATATCAAATCATAGACTTAATTATAATATAATAACACAGAGAAATACTAGCCTTAGGTCATTAAAATGGTCAAATCCGGAAACTATCATTTAGAAAACAAAACATTTCTTCTTTCAGTGAAATATGGAACAGTTCCGTATTTTATCTAACGGGTGTCATCCCTAAGTCTAAATATTGCTGTTACATTGCACAACCTTCAATGTTATGTCATAATTATGTACAATTCTGGCAAATTAATTACGGGCTTTGTTAGGAAGAAATGGTCGTCACACAGTTCATAACGAGCCATGCAGCCCAAACTGCTGCATATTTCCTGACTCTGCTTGCACAGAATGCAAGACACGGATTTGACCTGTTCACCGGATGTGCTACTTGTCCCAGACCTGCTGTTTTCAACTCTCTAGAGACAGCAGGAGCAGTAGAGTTACTCTTAATGATCGGCTATGAAAAGCCAACTGACATTTACTCCCGAGGTGCTGACTTGTTGCACCCTCAACAACTACTGTGATTATTATTATTTGACCATGCTGGTCATTTATGAACATTTGAACATCTTGGCCATGTTCTGTTATAATCTCCACCCGGCACAGACAGAAGAGGACTGGCCACCCTTCATAGCCTTGTTCCTCTCTAGGTTTCTTCCTAGGTTTTGGCCTTTCTAGGGAGTTTTTCCTAGCCACCGTGCTTCTACACCTACATTGCTTGCTGTTTGGGGTTTTAGGCTGGGTTTCTGTACAGCACTTTGAGATAACAGCTGATGTAAGAAGGGCTATATAAATACATTTGATTTGATTTGACACAATTTCCCTGGTTAAAAGAAATTCATGTTAGCAGGCAATATTAACTAAATACCGAGTTTTAAAAATATATACTTGTGTATTGATTTTAAGAAAGGCATTGATGTTTATGGTTAGGTACACATTGCACAGTGCTTTTTTTGCGAATGTGCTTGTTAAAACATCACCTGTTTGGAGAAGTAGGCTGTGATTCGATGATAAATTAACAGACACCGCATCGTTGATATGCAACGCAGAACATGCTAGTTAACTTGTAATATCATCAACCATGTGTAGTTAAGTAGTGATGATGTTAAGATGGATTGTTTTTTATAAGATAAGTTTAATGCTAGCTAGCAACTTAATTTGGCTCCTTGCTGCACTCACGTAACAGGTAGTTAGCCTGCCATGCAGTCTCCTCATGGAGTGCAATGTAATCGGCCATAATCGATAACCGATTGTTATGAAAACTTGAAATCGGCCCTAATTAATCGGCCATTCCGATTAATCGGTCGACCTCTAGTTCTCATTTCTCAAACTATGAGCAGATTTGAGTCAATGTGCATCATTGTTTCATCTTTTTCTTACCCTTACCCTCCTGGTTAGATATTATGCACATTTATGGATTGGTATCAAATGTCATCACCATTGAGATAGTTATGATAGTAGCAGTAAACAGCAGCCAGCAAGTGATATGAGCGATTGAGAGAGATGTGAAAGGAAGAGAGTTACAGCCTTGCTCTATCCAATCGTAGAAGTAGGATCAACTTAAAACCCGTCCATGTCTTGACAGATAGCTGAACTAGCCAATTGAGTTCTTCCAAAATTCATCCTGTCAGGTGAGCTGTTTAGAGATGCATTCTTACAGCTGAGAAAAAACATTACATGCATTAGACCAATTAACGCTTCTATGCAAATGTTGACAGATCTGGCAAAATAAGCTCAATGCTTGCACACACTCCTATTGAATATGCGTTCACGTATTGTGAGTAGGCCTATGCCATCCTAGTTTATATGCCATCTCATTTCAGGTAGCCTAGAGGTTAGAGCGTTGGACTAGTGTTTTGGCCAAGTGGCGGCACCTATTACTTCACTGCTGAAGGGGGGGCCGGTGCGTTTACGGTGGTCGGCCGAGGCAGATGGAGCTTTCAACCAGTTGAAGGCGCTGTTTACTGACGCGCCCGTGTTGGCGCATCGGGACCCTTCGTTAGCATTCATATTGGAGGTGGATGCGTCCGAGGCTGGGGTTGGAGCCGTGCTGTCACAGCACTCGGGCACGCCACTGAAGCTCCGCCTCTGCGCTTTCTTTTCTAAGAAGCTGGGTCCGACAGAGCGGAACTATGATGTGAGGGATCGGGAGTTGCTAGCTATAGTAAAAGCCCTGAAGGTGTGGAGACACTGGCTTGAGGGAGCTAAGCACCCTTTCCTCATCTGGACTGACCACCACAATCTGGAGTATATCCGGGCAGCGAGGAAACTGAATACGTGTCAGGCTAGGTGGGCCATGTTCTTTACCCTATTTAGATTTACGATCTCTTATAGACCAGGTTCCCTCAACACTAAGGCCGACGCGCTGTCCCGTCTCTATGACACTGAGAACCGGTCCATCGATCCTACTCCCATCCTTTCAGCTTCTAGGCTGGTGGCTCCGGTGGTATCGGAGGTGGACGCGGACATCGAGCGAGCGTTGCGGTTGGAACCTGCGCCTTCACAGTGTCCGACCGGTCTCAGGTACGTGTCGCTTGGTGTCCGTGATCAATTGATTCGGTGGGCTCACACACTACCTTCTTCAGGTCATCCGGGGATTGCGAGGACAGTGCGGGGTCTTAGGGGGATATACTGGTGGCCCACCTTAACCAAGGACGTTAGGCTCTATGTCTCCTCCTGTTCGGTGTGCGCCCAGAGTAAGGCTCCCAGGCACCTGCCTAGAGGGAAGTTACAGCCCCTCCCGGTTCCACAACGGCCCTGGTCTCATCTATCGGTGGACTTTCTTACTGATCTTCCCCCATCTCATTGCCTGGTCTCCCTATGGCCCTACAGACTGTGGAGGCTCTATTTACCCACGTCTTCCAGCACTACGGGGTGCCAGAGGACATCGTATCTGATCGAGGTCCCCAGTTCACGTCCCGTGTTTGGAGGGCATTTATGGAGCGTCTGGGGGTCTCCGTCAGCCTGACCTCTGGTTATCACCCCGAGAGTAATGGGCAAGTGGAGAGAGTGAACCAGGAAGTGAGTAGGTTTCTGCGGTTGTATTGCCAGGACCGGCCAGGAGAATGGGCGAGGTACGTCCCATGGGCGGAGTTGGCCCAGAACTCACTCCGTCACTCCTCCATGAACATGTCGCCATTCCAATGATTGCTGGGCTACCCGGTCCTGGCTCCGTGGCATCAGAGTCAGACCGAAGCTCCTGCGGTGGAGGAGTGGGTACAGTGTTCTAGGGAGACCTGGCGGGCAGTCCAGGACGCTCTCAAGTAGCCCGGTGGACGGCAGAAGAAGAGCGCTGACCGTCACCGCAGTGAGGCCCCTGTGTTCGCACCAGGGGACAGGGTCTGGCTCTTGACCCGAAACCTGCCCCTCCGCCTGCCCTGCCGGAAGCTGGGGCCGCAGTGTGTGGGGCCATTTGAAGACCTGAGGAGGATAAACGAGGTGTGTTATAGATTACAACTTCCCTCTTACTATCGCATTAACCCCTCGTTTCATGTGTCTCTCCTCAGGCCGGTGGTAGCTGGTCCCCTACAAGAAGGTGACGTGCCAGAGGTCCCTCCGCCCCCTCTGAACATCGAGGGGTCCCCGGCGTACACGGTACGAGCTATTCTGGACTCGAGACGCCGGGTGAGGGGCCTGCAGTACCTCGTGGACTGGGAGGGGTACGGTCCGGAGGAGAGGTGCTGGGTACCGGTGGGGGACATTTTGGATCCTTCCCTCTTGAAGGACTTCCACCGCCTCCACCCGGATCGCCCTGCGCCTCGCCCTCCGGGTCGCCCTCGAGGCCGGGGTCGGCGCATCAGGGGGGGGGGAGAACTGTCACGAATCCCGCCGAAGATGGTGCCTCTTCCTGTTCGGGCAGCGCTCGGCGGTCGTCGTCGCCGGCCTACTAGCTGCCACCGATCCCCTTTTCTGTTTCATTTAGTTGTCTGATAAGTTGCACCTGTTTCGTGTTTAGGTTTTGGTTGTGGGCTATTTAAACCCGGTAGGCCCGCTGTCATTTGTGTGGGCTTGTTTTTCTGTTTATGGTGTGTGATTATTTTGTGGATTCCATTTTTTACGAACAATTTCGTCCTGTTTGTTGGACTGGGTCTTTATGCGCCCTTGTGTGTGTGGCGTGACCGTCTCTCTGTTTTTGGAAATAAAGATCCACATCTTTGAACTATCCTGCTCTCTGCACCTGACTCCTCCACCCACTACTTCTAGAAGCTGTGACAAGAGCCTCTCCAAGGGCTGGAGAAATATCTTCATCTTAACAGACACAACAAGCCAATCATCACCTGCAAGCAGAGGGACACAACCTCCTGGCAGAATAACAAGATAGATACATATGAAGTAGGGATCAGGAGGGAAGGATGGATGGAGGAAGAAAAATGATCGAGGGAGGGATGGATGGAGGGGTAGATTGAGAGAGCGAGGGAGTGATGGAGGAATAGAGGGAAGGGAAGTGGCATAGTAGACTGTGGGCCTTCCTTGACCTTCCTGGCTGTTCCCTGTATGTTAGTGATGTTCTAAAGTGAGAGGTGTGCTACATAAACTCAGCAAAAAAAGAAACGTCCCTTTTTCAGGACCCTGTCTTTCAAAGATAATTCGTAAAAATCCAAATAACTTCACAGATCTTCACTGTAAAGGTTTTTAACACTGTTTCCCATGTTTGTTTAATGAACCATAAACAATTAATGAACATGTACCTGTGGAACGGTCGTTAAGACACTAACAGCTTACAGACGGTAGGCAATTAAGGTCACAGTTATGACAACTTAGGACACTAAAGAGTCCTTTCTACTGACTCTGAAAAACACCAAAGGAAAGATGCCCAGGTTCCCTGCTCATCTGCATGAACGTGCCTTAAGCATGCTGCAAGGAGGCATGAGGACTGCAGATACAGGAAGACACTACAGGGAGACAGGATGGCCAGCTGATCGTCCTCGCAGTGGCAGACCACGTGTAACAACACCTGCACAGGATCGGTAAATCCGAACATCACACCTGCGGGACAGGTACAGGATGGCAACAACAACTGCCTGAGTTACACCAGGAACGCACAATCCCTCCATCAGTGCTCAGACTGTCCGCAATAGGCTGAGAGAGGCTGGACTGAAGGTCTTGTAGGCCTGTTGTAAGGCAGGTTCTCATCAGACATCACCAGCACAAACCCACCATCACTGGACAAGACAGGACTGTCAAAAAGTGCTCTTCACTGACGAGTCACGGTTTTTTCTCACCCGGGGTGATGGTCGGATTTGCGTTTGTCATCGAAGGAATGAGCGTTACATCGTGGCCTGTACTCTAAAGCAGGATCGATTTGGAGGTGGAAGGTCTGTCATGGTCTGGGGCGGTGTGTCACAGCATCATCAGACTGAGCTTGTTGTCATTGCAGGCAATCTCAACACTGTGCTTTACAGAGAATACTTCCTCCTCCTTCATGTGGTACCCTTCCTGCAGGCTCATCCTGACATGCATGACAATGCCACCAGCCATACTGCTCGTTCCGTTACGTGATTTGCTGCAAGACAGGAATGTCAGTGTTCTGCCATGGCCAGCGAAGAGCCCGGATGTCAATCCCATTGTGCACATCTGGGACCTATTGAGTCGGAGGGTGAGGGCTAGGGCCATTCCCTCAAGAAATGTCCAGGAACTTGCAGGTGCCTTAATGGAATAACGGTAACATCTCACAGCAAGAACTGTAAAATTTGGTGCAGTCCATGAGGAGGAGTTGCACTGCAGTACTTAATGCAGCTGGTGGCCACACCAGATACTGACTGTTACTTTTGATTTTAACCCCACCTTTGTTCAGGGACACATTATTCCATTTCTGTTAGTCACATGTCTTTGGAACTTGTTCAGTTTATGTCTCGTTTAATTAAGCTTGCTATGGTCATACAAATATTTACACAGGTTAAGTTTACTGAAAATAAACGCAGTTGACAGTGAGAGGAAGGTTCTTTTTTTGCTGAGTTTATTATTCATATGAGGAGACTGACAAGGAGAGGTCAGGACATCACACCTCACACTCAGCAGTGAGAGTTCAAACTCGGGTCAGGTCACCCTCCTGATAAAACTCACACTCACACACACGGCAGAACCCTGACTTGAGATTTGTGCGCGTAACCCAGTTGACATCAATTTATGGTTCACACAGTCAGTGTTGTATCTCAAGACAGGATCATTTGCATCACATCCATCTACAGGTAACTCCCAAAATAAAGGAACCACTTGAGTAGATGAGAGATACAAAGTATATTGAAAGCAGGTGTTTCCACACAGTTGTGGTTCCTGAGGTAATTAATCAATTAACATCCCATCATGCTTAGGGTAAATCCCTGCAACTTGTATGCTCTAGTCGGCTGGCCCTCGCTACATATTCGTCACCAGACCCACTGGCTCCAGGTCATCTACAAGTCCATGCTAGGTAAAGCTCCGCCTTATCTCAGTTCACTGGTCACGATGGCAACACCCATGCGTAGCACGCGCTCCAGCAGGTGTATCTCACTGATCATCCCTAAAGCCAACACCTCATTTGGCCGCCTTTCGTTCCAGTTCTCTGCTGCCTGTGACTGGAACAAATTGAAAAAATCGCTGAAGTTGGAGACTTTTATCTCCCTCACCAACTTCAAACATCTGCTATCTGAGCAGCTAACCGATCGCTGCAGCTGTACATAGTCTATCGGTAAATAGCCCACCCATTTTTACCTACCTCATACTGTTTTTATTTATTTACTTTTCTGCTCTTTTGCATACCAATATCTCTACCTGTACATGACCATCTGATCATTTATCACTCCAGTGTTAATCTGCAAAATTGTAATTATTCGCCTACCTCATGCCTTTTGCACACAATGTATATAGACTCCCCTTTTTTTTCCTACTGTGTTATTGACTTGTTAATTGTTTACTCCATGTGTAACTCTGTGTTGTCTGTTCACACTGCTATGCTTTATCTTGGCCAGGTCGCAGTTGCAAATGAGAACTTGTTCTCAACTAGCCTACCTGGTTAAATAAAGGTGAAATAAAAAATAAAAAAATTATAAAAATGCCCACTTGCCCATTATTTTGGAGATCTCAGTTCCTAATATACTTCAGGGGTCTCAAACACTGAGGTATAATAGGAACTGGAGACTGATGAAGTCATCACGTCATCCAAAAACATGGCAGACGGAAAGAATATAACATTTGTATATCTTCGACTGTGAATAATGGGACAAAACGGCCCCGGCAACAATTATTTAAATAATTAAACAGATGTTTTGTGAACAAAAGTGATGACTGAAGTGTCTTATGTGGGGGATGAATCCTAATTACCTTCGGTAACATAGATAAGATGTTTTATTTGCATAATATGCTTATGTGAGATGCTTGTCATTAGAATGTATCCCTTTGGACTATAGGGTTGGCAGTTGCACTTTTCCCTTCTCAGCTGGGGCTCAGTCACCTGGGGCCCAGAGAGGGGAGAGGTCAGGCTTGTCTTCATATGTGAATGTATCTGTTAAACCATCTGGTGCTATGCAAAATATCAGAAAGGGAAGAGGACAGAATGGAACATTGTCTTCTTATGTGAATGTGTCTTTACCTATTCCATGTGAAGGGATAGCGTGATTAATGGGGGGTGGGGTTTACTTGAGATGGGGATATCTAGAGTTGACAATTGATACATGCCAGTGGATGAGTTGGTGTTTTTGTACTATGAAGTACTAGGAACGAGATTAGAACCTCGTCTTAGAGACCAAACTGAGCGATATAGCGAATGCTATCTGCCTATGGGATACTCCTCTCTCGAGTAAAAGTCTTTCTTTGTGAACAGTTCCTATTATCTGTGGTTTATCATGTCAACTAGGGGATTGCTATAAAATATCTCAGTTGCCATTATGTTGACACTCTCAACTATTCATTAGATTTAGTGAATTATTGAAAGTTAAATGCTATTGCAAAGCTTAATTATTATTAATGGTGTAGTTTAAGTGTAACTCTGACTGGTGTGTGAAGTTTGTCTCTCTCTCTCTCTTTGGTAATACAGAAATGAATCTACCACCCTTATTACTAATTTTCTAATCTGGCTTCTCTATGTGGCCTTCTTTCGAAAATGTCTTTCTGGGCCGGGCATCAGCTACACAACAGTACCAAAGCAAAACTGTAGGAGCAATCTAAACTGGGCTTCTAGACCGGAACCCTGGGCCCTTGGTCTCAAAGGAGCATAGGGGGTTTAAAGGGATTATATGTGTGTGTGAGTGTGTGTGTGTGTGTCTTAGTCACCAGATCTCATTCCAACTGAACAGTTATGGGAGATTCTGGAGCGTCGCCTGAGAGAGCGTTTTCCACTTCCATCAACAAAACACCAATTATAGAATTTCTTGTGGAAGAATGGTGTTGCACCCCTCCAATAGAGTCTCAGACACTTGTAGAATCTATGCCAAGTCGCATTGAAGCTCTTCCGGTGACTCATGGTGGCACCAATAACCTATTAAGACACTTTATGTTGGTGTTTCCTTTATCTTGGCAGTTACCTGTATCTTGGGTCCAGCCATGTCATCAGCCTGTGATTTAATTACAACAGTTTTTTAGAAGGGTTTCCACACCCTGTAGTTTGTTCAGTGGTTGGATGGTGCTAAATGTTTATTAATTTAGCAGCAGGCAGTTTCAGAGAGAGGCTTCAGCTGAAAGAGACAGAGAGAGAGAGATGACTCCAGGAGAGAACATAAGAGTAGCAGGTGTGTAACCATTAGTCAAACCAGTTGAAAACACTTTTTGCAGTTTCTAAAGAAAAATTCAGGTAGGTCCCCGTTTAGTTTCCTTCGGTGTAAGAAACGTCTTGCAACAGAATCTGCGTCATTAATACTCCCTCAGGCTCCAGAACAGCTGCCTGCAGACAAACCAAACCACACACCCTGCTCCTGTTAAAGCCTACATTATTAAACATGACATCTGAAGCAATAGAACCGCCCTGAAAAGCGTTTGAGACAACGTCCATTTCAACATCTCACCAATAAAGCTTTGGGAGCACATTTTTTTCTGTACTATTTTATGTGGCACCTGATGAAAGGGGACACAAACATAGATTCTGGCCCATGTTTGACTCCAATGCTTCCCACAGTTGTCCTTTGGGCGATGGACCATTCTTGATACACACAGGTCACTGTTGAGGTTGAAAAACCCAGCAGCGTTGCAGTTCTTGACACACACAAACCGGTGAGCCTGGCACCTGCTACCATACCCCATTCTAAGGCACTTAAATCTTTTGTCTTGCCCATTCCCCTCTGAATGGCACGGATACACAATCCATGTCTCAATTGTCTCAAGGCTTGAAAATCCTTCTTTAACCTATCTCCTCCCCTACACTGAGTACATTTACATACACAATAATAATTTGATATTAAACTGATTATGGCAGTAGGCCGAGTATGGCATTAGTCATGTAAACACCTTCCTCTGCTTATCTTAATCGCCGTAAGGTCATTATCGAAGTGGGCATACGGCGATTAAAACAACTGGTTTTCTGATTCATATTATTAGGACATGTAAAGAGCTTAATCTGCGTTCCAGCAGTGTATTTCATCAGCACTTCTTATGCACAAATGAAGTGAGTTCTGAAAAATTTAAAATATGCATCTCATAAAAAGTTTTCACATAAATTTTATATGGCGGAGTTCAGAATCAAAATGCATTTGCAAAACTGGTCATGGCCACTGTGGTAGAACGTTTATTTAGATTGGTGATTTTCTGCATTTATTAAAGTCCCATCAGTAGCCTGATTTCAGATGTGTCCATGTAAACTGGATTTTTAGGGAAATCATTCTTCTTGCAAAGCATGTAAATGTTTTAAACAAACTATTATATTAATCTGACTCTCCACAATAACCATATTACTGTGTGCATGCAACTGTGCTCATTCACTGAAGTGGATTTAAGAAGTGACAGCAACAAGGGATCATAGCTTTCACCTGAATTCACCTGGTCAGTCTATGTCATGCAAAGAGCAGGTGCTCATAATGTTTTATCCACTCAGTATAGATATACTGTCACACAGGCGCACACAGACGAGAACACGCACACGGACATGCACACACTCACACGCCCTTCTCTGAGTGTGTTTAATATGTAAAGGTCCAATAGCAGTTAGACAGGGAGTCATGGCCTGTAGAGCTGTCCCATGGAGCCCCAGACGTCACTTAGCCAAAGGTCACTGTTGATGGTAGCAGCACACACAGACTGGCCAATCAGAGACAGGGCCAGTGTCTCACATGCAGGCCAAATGCCACCTCACAGAATATTTTGCATACAGTTTCTCTAGGTGACACACACAGGACACAAACACACATGGTACGCTCGCACGCACGTGCACAGGCACAAGCACGCTCACACACACACAGGACTTTATTATTAAATTGCACAGGAGAGACACTCACTGCTTAATGTGTTTATTGTGGGGTCTGAAGAGCTCCTGAGTGGTGCTGCGGCCTAAGGCACTGCATCTCAGTGTTTGAGGCGTCACTACAGACACCCTGGTTCAATTCCAGGCTGTTTCACAACCGGCTGTAATTGGGAGACCCATAGGTGGGGCACAATTGTCCCTGCATTGGCTGGTGTACGCCGTCATTGTAAATAAGAATTTGTTCTTGACTGACTTGCCTAGTTAAATAAATGAGGGCTAGACACATCAATATATTTAATGAGAATAAGAGCAGACATTTAATTGAGGAGCAAGAATCAAGTGTTAATCTAGACTAGAGCAGCTTGTTTTCCTCTAGCCTGCCTCGTAGACTTTGTTTACTCACTGTCCCCCTGTTGACATCTGTCTGCTGCTGTCAGCTCTCATGGAGGTGCCTGGAAACCTTATAGCCTTGTCTAATGCTATAGTAAGAACCACAGGACAAACATTACAAGCTGCTGGATGGATCACTAAAATGTCTACACCTGCCTGGGGCTGTACGTATCAAGTGTCTTAGAGTAGGAGTGTTGATCAGGCCCCCTGTCCATGTAGTCTCACTTATTGTGATACAAAAAGGTAAACTGTTTTGAATACTAATATTACGGTATATGCCCACGGGGAGCAGTTATAGTGCCTGTAACTGTATTTAGACAGACTTTTTAAAACAACTTGTTTTGTTTTTTAGTATAATTTGATTAGAAACATTCATTGTCTTTTTTTTTGGCCTTATCAATAGTGAATTTCTAGCTTATTGACAACGTTGGCTTGTCCATGGCTGCGACATAATGCAATTTACAGTAGACCTTGCACCTACAGTATATCAGTGCAAATGTTTAAATATATATTTCCCATAGGCCAACGCAATCATTTAGAACAATGTGTACTTCAAACATGTTCAACATAGGCTATTTAGACATTTTGTTTCTGTAGGTTATTTAACAAACTAGGCTGTAACGGACTAACATTTGAATTTGACTTGATAGCATCGCAACACATAAAATACCATAAATACACAACTCGAAGCAACCACACATATTTAGCATAATTTGATTGGCGATGAGGGGTGAAACCTCGACACACCTACAACTAATTTATACTTCAAAACCCAGCACTTTTGCCCCACGGGCAGCTACAGTGCACATAATTCCTGCTGTGAAAATAGTACAAATATTTCAGACACACCCCCTGACCTATAGCGCTACCGCCAGCGCTAAGATTTACCATGGTGTTAGGTTTGTTAAAACAACGCTGTCTCAGACGCCTCTCCAGAATCTCCCATAAGTATTCAATAGGGTTGACATCTGGTGGCTGATATGGCGATGGCACAGTTGACGTCGTTTTCATGCTCATCAAACCATTCAGTGATCATTCGTGTCCTGTGGATGGGGGCATTGTCATCCACTCCTATCAGGACAGAAATGATTCACCATAGGTTTAAGGTGATTACTCCGAATGGCTGTGTAGTTATTGGTGTTTACCATGCCCTCTAAGGGGTTGAGTGGACCATGAGAGAGCCACCAGCCCTTATTTACTCAGGTGTTTCTATTATTTTGGCAGTTACCTGTACGTCATCTGTTTTACTGTGAGGGGACTGAAAAAATGTAAAGCGAATGTTAAAAATGAGGCGTAGGTCTCTAGCAGTCTGACACAATATGGTTTTGTAGCTTGTTTCTATGGCTTTCTGAGAAAAGGAGTTGAAACGGCACAGAGGATGGTGCATTAAAGTGCTCAGCTAATCTGTATCTTTCATGAAGACGAGGACAGAGCCCTGCGAGGAGCTGCACTAGAAATGTGAGCAGGAGCGTGTGTGTGTGCCAGTTTTTCTTCAACACACCAGAGAGCTCAGACTAAGCCTTCTTCCGTCCAATGACTGTGACACAGGTGGTAGGGGGCTTTGTCCTAGATCACACACTACTGTAGCAAACCCATCTGCCAGAAAGAGTGCCTGAGGGCACACGGCGGCTGTGCAGGTGCGTGATATCTCAGTGTTGGACTGGGGATCCAAGACAAAAAACATTTAGCATTCTTCGTCACTTTAAAATAGTCTGTCTCCCCAGGCTGGCTAGCAGCATGTAGTATACACAAATCCACACAGAGAGAGAGAGAGAGAGAGAGAGAGAGAGCGAGAGAGCGAGAGAGCGAGAGAGACAGGGAATCCGACTATGAACACAGAGACCATCTTTTAATAAGGGAGCTATGCTGGAACAAACAGTGCCAGCTGTGCCCTGCTCTCGTTCCCTCAGGGGAACACCAGGGTCTGGACTGAGGTGATAAGTGCTGAAGGACACTACCGACATAAACAAACATGCAAACAAAACCACGCACACACATGTGCACACTCGTTCACTCACACATAAAATGTGCAATAACACAAATGCTTGCTATTACAAATTATGCAATCTTATTCATACCTCTTAGTTACCACAAGAAATGAAATACGCACAGATTATCCCTCCTAAGAGTACATTTGCACCAATACACCACCATACCAACCTACAGTACCAGTCAAAAGTTTGGACACACCAACTCATTCAAGGGTTTCTCTTCATTTTTACTATTTTCTTCATTCCAGGTGCAGCTGGTTGAGAGAATGCCAAGAGTGTGCAAAGCTGTCATCAAGGCAAAGGGTGGCTACTTTGAAGAATCTAAAATATATTTTGATTTGTTTAACACTTTTTAGGTTACTACATGATTAAACATGTGTTATTTCATAGTTTTGATGTATTCACTATTATTCTATAATGTAGAAAATAGTACAAATAAAGAAAAACCCTTGAATTAGTAGGTAAAACTTCTGCATTTGTAACTTTCCAGTTCTGAGGTGGGATTTGGGTTGATTTGATTGAACTCAACTTGAATTTCTGATTTATTCTGCTGACTTGAGGACATTCTGTCCCTACTGAGTTCACACGTTTACAGCTGGGAAACTTCTTTCTCCTTTTTGAGATATGAAACAAAACTGAACTGAAACCAAAGCAACAGTGTTAATGCCCCAATGGAGTAAACTCTTGAGAACTGGTTCCCTCTTTAGCTATCAGGCCACATCCAGCAGTAAAGTAGAAAATAATTAACTTCAGTCTTGCCATTGTAATGCCATACAATCTTTGTGGTTCAACACAGATATGTCTGAAAGAGGTGGCATGCCAATTTAGCAGGCCATTGGACTGACAGCAAAGAAAATCAAGATGAGCAGTTCGATGACCAAGGCACTCTACCATGAAATTGACAATGTAAGTAATGCATGCAAAGTAGAGGATAAAATGGCCTAAAAGAACTGATGTACTTTAACTATTTAAAGGTTTGAAAAAGTTCTTTCAAAATGATTTGGTAGGCGATAATCCTATGATCAAAACCAAAAAACCAGGAGGACAGACAGTCCAATAAGCTGTTCTCTGCTGATAAGGAATACAAGCAATATTTCCTTCTTTGGCTCAGAAACTGACACATACCCAGTCATAAACAGTCAGTTTTTATACAGTGAAATAATGAAAGAAATAGGTCAATAGAGATTTAGTGAAGGACTGAATAGTTTATGGTGAGCTAAATGATTACTTTTCAAAGAAAATGAATGGGGACTGTAATGCTATTCCATTCAGACCAACACCTCTCTACCTTCTTTAAACCAGAACAACACTGATTTTACATTCTGTCAGTGACAGAAAATAAGCTAGTCATCCAACTCATCAGTATCATGAGATAGGACAATAGGAGGCTGCAAAATGAAACAATAAACCATTGAAATGTAAGTGGAATGGACAGTTAGTGAGAGTGGAATAATTGCATATTAAGTGAGATGGAGTCGACATCTGAAGCCAGCGTCTTATCAGATATTTACATTAAATTACTGGCTAAGCAGAAGCTATTGTCCCAATCTGACAAACACGACGGCCAATTTACACAACTCTAAATGATTGTCCATCTCCTTGGAGAGCACTGACGAATAAGAGTGTCTGCTACTAAAACACAATGCAATTTGACTTGATGTGCTCTTTCACTTTGTACCTGCCTATTTGTTTTATTTTATGCACTTTGAGATTATTCTGTGTAATGAAAAAGGCTTTACAAATGTAATACATTATTATTATTATTATTATTATTATTAAATATGATTAATGGGTACAAAGTTTTATGTGGCAACAAATAGGCCTGATAATTCCAACAATGAATACAAGGAACAACAGTTGTTTTTCAGGGTGAGAGACCTGCACCCAAATGTTGCCTTTGTTTCAATGCTCAGTAAAGTAACACTCGGTCACTGTACGATTCAATTTTGAGGTGACACACATATAATCTACAGAATGCATCAAACTATGAGCGTTTTAGACTGTGTGGAAGGGTGGTTGGTGGTAGTTTGAAGATGCACCACCGTCAACAAGGCTGTCATATCCAATTGCTGATGCAAAGCAATGGAGGTGGTGTACAAAATAACTCCCACTTGACTACAGATTGTCTCATCAAAACAGAAAACTTAACCTAAACTCAACTGGATAATGAACTTACCGCCATATAACACAAGTGAATCCTTTGACAATCTTTCAAAAAAAGTGTAATAACATGCTTTACCTCCCACTTGGCTGTCCTTTTCCCAGTATAATAACTTCAGACAGGTGCATGTAATTTGGCGCTCATTCGTCCTGGCTCACACAGTAATGCTTTTAGCATGAGGACAGTCCTGAATTAACCTTGTTCTATTTTTATTAATTTTTTTAAGTGTTTGGGGGGATGGGGTAGATCAGCTTTAATATTGCTGATAGAATGTGGCTTCCATTAATGTAGGGCGGCAGGTAGCCTAGTGGTTAGAGTGTTGGGCCAGTAACTTGCTGGATTGAATCCCTGATAAACTCTGTGTGTGTGTGTGTGCGTGCGTGCGTGCGTGCGTGCGTGCGTGCGTGCGTGCGTGCGTGCGTGCGCGTGCGTGCGTGCGTGCGGCAGAGAGTGATCTGGGTGACCCGCTCAGGGAGAGATTTGTATTGATCCAGCCCAGACTACCATCCTTCAGGTCTGGAGCAAGCAGGCTAGACAGACAGGTGTTGTGTCTCCTGTGCTAGCCTTAGCCTTAGTCTGAGTCAGGTCTATGTCCACTACCACACAGCTCTCAGGACCAATGAAACATGACAGGGGGAAGTGGAAGCCCCTGTGAATGTGAGAGTCAACAATGTGTTTGTTATGTAAAAATGGTCCATGTCTATTATGAGAAGCAGTGTGTCTGTTGGCTATATGAGAGTGATCATCTCTCTTCCCATGGCAGCAGTAGAACTTGGCCTCTCACCGTCAAATGCCTACTTACAAGCCCTTAACCAACAACACAGTTTTAAGAAAAAATACCCCCAAAATATACTACTAAAAATAAAAGCAACAAATAATTAAAGAGCAGCAGTAAAATAACAATAGCGAGGCTACCATATATACAGGGGGTACCGCCACAGAGTCAATGTGCGGGGAGCACCGGTTAGTCGAGGTAATATCTACATGTAGGTAGAGTTATTAAAGTGACTATGCATAGATAATAAACAGAGAGTAGCAGCAGCGTAAAGAGGGGGGTGGGGGGTAATGCAAATAGTCTGGGTAGCCATTTGATTAGATGTTCATGAGTCTTATGGCTTGGGAGTAGAAGCTGTTTAGAAACCTCTTGGAACTAAACTTGGCGCTCCGGTACCACTTGCCAGTGCGGTAGCAGAGAGAACAGTCTATGACTAGGGTGGCTGGAGTCTTTGACAATTTTTAGGGCCTTCCTCTGACACCACCTGGTATAGTGGTCCTGGATGGCAGGAAGCTTGGCCCCGGTGATGTACTGGGCTGTACGCACTACCATCTGTAGTACCTTGGAATCAGAGGCCAAGCAGTTGCCATACCAGGCAGTGATGCAACCAGTTGGGATGCTCTCAATGGTGCAGCTGTAGAACCTTTTGAAGATCTGAGGACCCATGCCAAATCTTTTCAGTCTCATGAGGGGGAATAGGTTTTGTGGTGCCCTCTTCACGACAGTCTTGGTGTGCTTGGACCAGGTTGGACCATCATTGGTGATGTGGGTACTACAGCCCCGTTGATGTCATTGGCAAACGTAATGATATTGTTGGAGTCGTGCCTGGCCATGTAATCATGAGTGAACAGGGAGTACAGGAGGGGACTGAGCACGCACCCCTGAAAGGCCCCCGTGTTGAGGATCAGTGTGGCTGATGTGTTGTTACCTACCCTTACCACCTGGGGGCGGCCCGTCAGAAAGTCCAAGATCCAGTTACAGAGGGAGGTGTTTAGTCCCAGGATCCTCAGCTTAGTGATGAGCTTTGAGTGCACGATGGTGTTGAATGCTGAGCTGTAGTCAATTAATAGCATTCTCACATAGGTGTTCCTTTTGTCCAGGTGTGGAAGGGCAGTGTAGAGTGCAATTGAGATTGCATCATCTGGGGATCTGTTGGGGCGGTATGCAAATTTGATTGGGTCTGTGGTTTCTGAATGTTGATGTGAGCCATGACCAGCCTTTCAAAGCACTTCATGGCTACTGACGTGAGTGCTACGGTTTGGTAGTCATTTAGGCAAGTTACCTTTGTCGTGTCTTTGGCATCATTAAAAATGAAGACTGTTAGTTTATCAAATCAATTCTCTGTAATTATTATTACGTGATTAAACTAATCATGGAAATGTAATTAACTAGGAAGTCGGGGCACCAAGGAAAATCTTCAGATTACAAAGTTACAATTTTCCTAATATAACTCTTCAGATATTTTAATATCTGATCAATTAGTCTTCTTATTAATGAATTATTATTTACCTCACATTAGTCTCATTCCAAACATTGTGAATTGTTGGTTTTCTGCACAAACCAGCCTTTACTATGAATCATTCATACACCAATTGGCTTAATCATTTATTTACTAACTAACTAAATAATCACAGAAATGCATAAACAAACAACACAGTAGATATTGGTTACTAACAAGGATAGGGAAGATTCCCTAGTGGGCCAAGCCGATATGACTGCTTGGTGGACAAAGGGAAGTGTGTGTGGACTGAGAAAGAAGTGGAAAAGACAAAAGGGATCACTACACACAGTTGATAATTATATTAATTGAAATGCTAATCCTTTTCACATGAACGCTCACTCATTCGGGAATAATTACAATCACTATACATTTACTCTCAGGTGTCGTCTTGATCTCTGTTGGCATTGTCAGTCCGACTGCTGGGAAGTCAGTTCATCCGCATCTCTTTCTATCTCTCTCTCTGAAGATCAAAGTCTTTCCTTAGAATGGATACTTCAGAGTACCATTCAGAAATGTTCTCATGGAATAAATGTTTCGGCGGTTGTCGGACTTCGCATTCCAGGTTTACATAATTTCTAGCTGCAGACTAGTAATTAGTATCTAAGATTTGCTCTTGTCCTGTAGGGATTGTGACGGCAGGGTAGCCTAGTGGTTAGAGCATTGGACTAGTAACCAGAACGTAGCAAGTTCAAACCCCCCGAGCTGACACGGTACAAATCTGTCATTCTGCCCCTGAACAGGCAGTTAACCCACTAGGCTGCCATTCAAAATAAGAATTTGTTCTTAACTGACTTGCCTAGTTAAATAATGGTAAAATAAATCAAATTGATAGTCTCAGAGTTGAACCATTTCCAGCTGTGTAGCCAACGCTCCACATGGTTTGGAATTCAATAACTACTCGCAATCAGAGCTCACGCTGTGGGTTTGCTCAGTCTTGCTACTCAAACCTATGCCACCTCAGCTAACACCGAGGTACACGCTGTCTAAAGAGGATTTCCTCAGAAGGGGGTTTTATTCGTAACAATAGAATGACGCCTGATGGTGGGCCAATGACTTAGTTAAACTTTAAAAGGAATACAATTTTCTCAAAATAAAGGTTTAACATCACATTACATCATTTCACAAATAGTTTCATATTTTACACATGAATGAGATGCAAACTTCTTAATTGATAAATGTACACATTCAGAGATATAGTTTTGTGTGTTTCCTGCTCTCTCTGAGGTCACCGAATGAAACACACTCGTCATACCCGTCCCTTAAGTGTCCAAGGACCATTCCCACCTTCTCACAAGTGGACATTTTGTTTCAAATTCACATTTTGGGGATTTAGGAGTTCGCCATGTGAAATCCTTTGTTATCTCCGTGTCTCTCTTTCTGCATGGCCAGGGGGAGAGAGTCTCCGCCAGGAATTTACAACATGAGATAACAGAACCTGGGTGTAGGAGAGAGAGAGAGAGAGGGGGAAGCCACAATCTATACCCAACAACGGCCACATCATGACACCTTAGTGTTCTTGGGCACAGGGACTATGGTGGTCTGCTTGAAACATGGTGGTATTACAGGCTCTGACAGGGAGAGGTTGAACATTTTAGTGATAACACATGCCAATTGATCAGTGCATGCTCAGAGTACACATCCTGGTAATCCGTCTGGCCCTGCGGCCTTGTAAATGTTGACCTGTTTAAAGGTCTTACTCACATCGGCTACAGAGAGCGTGATCACACAGTCGTTTGGAACAGTTGATGCTCTCATGCATGCCACAGTGTTACTTTCCTCGAAGTGAGCATAGAAGTAATTTAGCTCGTCTGGTAGGCTTGTGTCACTGGGCAGCTCGCGGCTCTGCTTCCCTTTGTAGTCCCCAGCAGAGCCAGAGAATACAGTTTCCTCCTCTCTGGCTGTGTGATGCTGTCCATGTGGTACACCCACATCTCTGTCACACCACCCAACAACTGGCCCATCTGACGGAGTGGAGGAAGGAGGAAACAAGGAGGAAAGAGAAGGGGAAGAAGGAGGGAGGGGGAGAGAGAGAAAGTTGGGAGAGAGAGAGTGGGAAGAGAGAGAGAGAGAGAGAGTTGGGAGAGAGAGAGTGGGAAGAGAGAGAGAGAGAGAGAGAGAGGGAAGAGAGAGAGAGAGAGAGAGAGAGAGCGTGAGAGAGTTAGAGAAAGCGCGAGAGAGTTAGAGAAAGCGCTTAGAGAGAGGGAGAGATGATAAGGTAAGAACATATCAGTCATCTAAAGTAGCCTCTCCTTCTCCTGTTCTATAGGGTCACAGATGGAAGTCAGGAAGTGGACAGGTGAGAGTTGGAGTTGGGAGAGAGAGAGTGGGAAGAGAGAGAGAGAGAGAGAGAGAGAGAGAGAGAGAGAGAGAGAGAGCGTGAGAGAGTTAGAGAAAGCGCGAGAGAGTTAGAGAAAGCGCTAGAGAGAGGGAGAGATGATAAGGTAAGAACATATCAGTCATCTAAAGTGGCCTCTCCTTCTCCTGTTCTATAGTGTCACAGATGGAAGTCAGGAAGTGGACAGGTGAGAGCAGAACAGCTGCTAGGCATATTGCTCTCACCTATCCTGTCCTGTCACATCAGTACTGACAGAAGAAAGTAGCTTATGAGAGAAAGACATCCTATGTATACCTGTGTGTCTTGGGGTATGCTAAGAGTTTTGACATGTGCTGTACAGTTCATTCGGAAAGTATTCATACCCCTTGACCTGTTCCAGAAGTTGTTATGTTTCAGACATATTCTAAAATGGATCATGTTTATTTCCCCCATCAATCTACACACAATACCCCATAATGACAAAGCAAAAACAGTTCATTTTTTATTTTTATTTTAAAAATGTATTTACTGAAATATCACATTTACATAAATATTCAGGCCCTTTACTCAGTACTTTGTTGAAGCACCTTTGGCAGCAATTACAGCCTCAAATCTTCCTGGGTATGATGCTACATGCTTGGCACACCTGTATTTGGGGAGTTTCTCCCATTCTTCTCTGCAGCACCTCTCAAGCTCTGTCAAGTTTGATGGAGGGTGTCGCTGCACAGCTGTTTTCTGGTCTCTCCAGAGATGTTCGATCGGGTTCAAGTCCGGGCTCTGGCTGGGCCACTCAAGGACATTCAGAGACTTGTCCCGAAGCACCTCCTGCGTTGTCTTGGCTGTGTGCTTAGAGGTCGTTATCCTGTTGGAAGGTGAATCTTCGCCCCATTCTGAGGTCCTGAGCACTCTGGAGCAGGTTTTCATCAAGGATCTCTCTGTACTTTTCTCCATTCATCTTTCCTTGATCCTGACTAATCTCCCAGTCCCTGCTGCTGAAAAACGTCCCCACAGCATTATGCTGCCGCCACTATGCTTCACCGTAGGGATGGTGTCAGGTTTCCTCCAGACGTGACGCTTTGCATTCCGGCCAAATACTTTAATCTTGGTTTCATCAGACCAGACAATCTTGTTTCCCATGGTCTGAGAGTCCTTTAGGTGCCTTGTGGCAAACTCCAAGCAGTCATGTGCCTTTTACTTAGGAGTGGCTTCCGTCTTGCCACACTACCATAAAGACCTGATTGGTGGAGTGCTGCAGAGATTGGTTGTCCTTCTGGAATGTTCTCCCCAGAGTTCTCCACAGAGGAACTCTGGAGCTCTGTCAGCGTGACCATCGGGTTCTTGGTCACCTCACTGAACAAGGTCCTTCTCCCCTGATTGCTATCTCTAGGAAGAGTATTGGTGGTTCCAAACGTCTAACTTCTTAAGACTGATGGAGGCCACTGTGTTCTCGGGGACCTTCAATGCTGCACACATTTTTTGCGACACTTACCCAGATCGGTGCCTTGACACAATCCTGTTTCGGAGCTCTATGGACAATTCTTTCGAACTCATGGCTTGGTTTTTGCTCTGTCATGCACTGCTGTGGGACCTTATATAGACAGTTGTGTGCCTTCCAAATCATGTCCAATCAATTGAATTTACCACAGGTGGACTCCAATCCAGTTGTAGAAACATCTCATGGATGATCAATGGAAACAGGATGCACCTGAGCTCAATTTCGAGTCTCATAGCAAATAGTCTAAATTCTTAATAAAAAATATTCTATAAAACTGTTTTTGCGTCGCCATTATGGTGTATTGTGTGTAGATTGATGAGGATGTGTTATTTATTTAATCGATGTTAGAATGTGGAAAAAGTGAATGGTCTGAATACTTTCCAACTGCACTGTATGTAGGTTAACTAACACTGCTAATGCCCGAGTCACCACAGAGGTGAAAAAGGCCCTGACAAGACCACAGAACCACAAATTATAGTTCAGGCCCTGCTAGGTACATAGGCTATCCAGTCGGGATTCAGGCAGCAGGGACAGAGATTCTGCCTGGGTGTCAGTCTGTTGACTTGAGAGAACTCCTTGGATGTTCTAGCTTGTTGTTTGACAAGGAAACAGCAGAGGAGTTGGCTGAGGCAGAGGCTGCAGCCCAGGTTACCAGCAGCTGGAGATCCTGTGTGTAAACATCCGCAGGCCTGTTATTCTCTCTAACCTGATGGCCTACTCTGATCAGGGGATCAGTTTGCCAAACCCGGCTATTGGTGCTCACAGCTAGGCACAAGGGAGTTTCAAGAGGCACTCAGACAAGCAATCTGTGAGGTCAACATTTGGGTCAGATTGCATTATTTTTATAGGGAGCCTATACTTTCAGCTTTGTGGGTTTTTTATCCGAGAAACTAAAACAGTCTAGACTTTTAAAAGGCCTTGCAGTTGAATTGTTGACCATAAATATTCTCCTTGAGGTCTACGTTTTCCAACAGTACATGCCAGTGGAGGCTGCTGAGGGGAGAACGGTTCATAATAATATCAGGAACGGCGTAAATGGAATGGTATCAAAAACTTTGGAAACCATGTGTTTGATACCATTCCACTGATTCCGCTCCAGTCATTAACACAAGCCTGTTCTCCCCAATTAAGAGTCTTGGTGGCTCCTGTGGTACATGCCCCCAGGGGATGAAGTCTTTGAGTTATTTTACTGGTTGGGGGATTTTTGCGACATCATTACAGCCAAACTTTCTTGGCTTGTATGAGTTGAAAATGAAAGGCTAATGGATTGGGAGATACAGGTTCGGACAATTGATTCCTGACCCGGAGGTAAACAGACTGTTAGATCTCATGAAGCCAAACAGAGTTTTGGTGAACCTTCAGTGCAGACTTTGTTATAGGGAGTTGGCTGTTTGTCTTTTCTATGGGGAGAGAGCTGTGGAGATACTGTATTCTCAGATGAAGAGATGGGGTTAGGGGGAACTGAAACCAGACAGACTCGTGATCCACCAGGGACCTGTTAGCGATGCGCTCAAAGCCAAATTAGCACCACAGATACACAAGCAGAGAGAAACCTGGACAAGCAGAGAGAAACCTGGACAGAATGCGATTCCATAATGACTTTAGGTTGCTGTTAAGGGGGGGGGGGGGTATGATGGTTATTGGCCATAATGGTAAATCCAACATGGCTGCCACTCCACCACTCCACCGATGTCTAACCTGCTGGTTGTACTGTCTGGCCATCTGTGTCAGGAGGGAGGAGAAGAAACTAGCGGTCTGCAGCAGGACTCTTCCCATGATGCCCATGTAGGTGGACATCACCACCGGGTAGCTCTGCAGATAGACACACACACACAGGGGGGAAAGGGGTTAAAGAGAAAAACGTAATGTGATGACAAGGGCTTGTTTCACTACATACAACAGGGACCAATGGGCATAGACTAGAAGGTGTAACTCCTGTCACAGTGAGTAAATTCAGTATACGGCATAATATCTTCAGAGCCTTCCGAACAGACCAGTCAAAGTTAGGTTATTGTATGACATACAGAGACCTAAAGAGGCTAAATGGCTTATCCTTATCCAATTGAGTTCTTATACAGACATCTGTATTTGAAAGGGAAGGACATACAAAGAACACAGAGTGAAAGAGAGAGAGAGAGAGAGAGAGAAGGCTGGAAGATGGCAGGTTCCTACAGAAGGTTCTGGCAGAGCGCCATGGTGACAGCAGAAGGTCAAGTCAACCTGTCAGTTACAGATGAACTCTCAAAAAAGACAAATGGAAAGGGAGAAAGACAGATATATACAGTGGCATTCAGAAAGTATTCAGACCCATTGACTTTTTCCACATTTTGTTATGTCACAACCTTATTCTAAAATGTATTACATTTCATTTTTTCCTCATCAATCTACACACAATACCCCATAATGACAAAGCGAAAACAGGTTTTCAGAAATGTTTGCTAATTTATGAAAAAAATAATCAATATACCCTATTGATATAAGTATTTAGACCCTTTGCTATGACACTACTTAAAATGAGCTCAGGTGCATCCTGTTTCTATTGATCATCCTTGAGATGTTTCGACAACTTGATTGGAGTCCACCTGTGGTAAATTCAATTGATTGGACATGATTTGGAAAGGCACACACCTGTCAATATAAGGTCCCACAGTTGACAGTGCATGTCAGAGCAAAAACCAAGCCATGAGATCAAAGGAATTGTCTGTAGAGCTCCGAGACAGGATTGTGTCGAGGCACCGATCTAGGGAAGTGTACCAAAACATTTCTGCAGCATTGAAGGTCCCCAAGAACCCAGTGCCCTCCATCATTCTTAAATGGAAGAAGTTTGGATAAAAAAATGTTTTAATTTAATACGTTGAGAAAAAAAGGAGTAGTCTTTTGTCGTTGGGAATAGTAATCTCCATTTGTCCTGTAAATTATTTGTAGATATTACATTTTTCAGCCTCTTTCGTGGTTCCTTGAATTTGACTTTTTTATTGATACGTCCGTCAACCTTATCGAATGTATGATTTAGGTCGCCTGCTAAAATAATAGTTCCTGTAGGGATTTGATCTAATATAGCTTGAATTCTATCTAAAAACAACAGATTTGCCCCTAGTGGGATGCACAATGAAATCAATGAGTATTTTTCAATGAGTATGTAAGGTACAATTCAACACTACAAAACGTCCTTCTTGGTCCGTGTGCTGGGATATCAGGGAAAAGTGTGTATTCTTATTTATCAGGATGCCCACACCTCTGCTGTTATTACAGTAGGTGGCAGCATACTGACTCTCCAACCCAGCTCCTCTTTAAATAATCACCTTCGCCTCTTTTGAAATGTAACTCTTGCAGGAAAACCACATCTGCTGACAATCTCTTTAATGTTCAAGAACCACGTGCTTTTTTTCCCCATCATGGAGCCTGTGCACATTTCATGTAACAAGTTAGATTTTTGGGGTTAGTTAGTCTGTAGCCCTGTCAAGGGGTGTTATTTTTATCTGCTGCAGAGTAACGTGTTCCTCTGTCAATTTGGCTGTTGGGAAGAAAACTCAGGACACAGTTAACACGTGTGTTTAATACAGACATGAATAGCAGGGCATAAGATCTAACTATCTAGGCTAAGGGTTCCAAGCCTCATCATTCTGCCTACAGTACCAACAACACAATCAGGACATAACCCCTGACCTTTCCACACTTGAACATCTTCTTAAAACCTTACTAAACCATTCGCCTCTCCCTCTAATAGCTTTTAACAATTTACTACGGCTCTTTTGATCTCTTCAACTTCAAAGGTTTGGCATCTGACACCATGACTAAATCGCAGAAGACTATAAAAAACAACCAATGGACCATTTCAGCGCAAAATAAATCTGCTGTTGTAACTCTGCTGCATCTCAAATGCACCCTTTTCGCTACAAAGTGCAGTAGTTTGGATTTGACCAGGGCCTATAGGGAACACGGTGCAAAAATGGGACGTGGCCCCGGTTATTGTATGAACAGACTGGCCACTCAGTAAGTTATACATGGACGGTGAGAAAGATCCATGTGAAACATGATGACAATATCTGGGTAGACTATGTGATGATGTTTAGTGATGCAATCAACAGAGTTGAGGGGTGTGAAAAAACATCCTGATTGCTTAGATTTAGGTCATTTAGAAGACGCTCTTATCCAGAGCGATTTACAGTTAATGCATTAATCTTAAACTGGAGTGCTCAAACCTTTGGGTTTAGTGGACAAAATATAATCTGTCGTGATCCGTGGGCTGAACAAATATGCATTATTTATTTAGAAATATAAAAATGTAAACAAAAGCTTTTTAGGGTCTTAAAAAACAATCCTAAAATTACACTTCAAACAATCAAATTGTAGCCATATAACTTGACACCTACCAACACATTCTGATTACCAGTGAACAGAAACTGCAAACAAGTTTCGGTAACACTTCACTTGACATCCAGTGTCATAACACATTATGTCAACAGTCATAACCATGTCATAATATGTCACAACACTGTCATGACACATATTTAGACCTGTTGACAAATATTGTGTTATTTTATGGCTGGGTGTAACACCTACATTAAGAATGTCAAAACCCACAAAACCTACCATACTAGGCAAAACATTCCATTACACCATAGCCTACTTGTTGATGTTATAGAACATTTTCAGAAATGTACCATATGAAATGATCATTGTAATTACGCACACATTGGTGTTAGACATGCACCTAACCCCAATGCTCTGTTGCTGATGACTGGAATGAATGCAGGAGCAGATTTCAGAAGCAGGACAAGACCCTCTTTTTGACTGATAACTGACATAAGGGTATGTACTTGATATGCCTGTCTAATATGATTATGATGGTGATAATGCTTCTTGACAGTGCCATAAAGTGTATTATCTTAGTCCAAGTAAAGTGACAGAGGATGTTCTTAATGCTTCACGACAATGTCGAGTGTATTTTCTGCAAGTTACTTAAAAATACTTAAAACATGATGGGAAATAAACATAAGGAGTTCATTACAACTTCCAAAAGAAAGGAAACGTCTTGGCAGGAAAAATATATTCTAATACATGTGGGTTTTGACACTCTATTTAGGTGTCATAACCAGCCATAAAATAACACAATATATGTCACAACAGGTGTAATCGTGGACAATGTTATGACCATATTATGACAGATTATGACACATCAGCGGTTATGACATATTATGACAGATCATGACACATCAGCGGTTATGACATATTATGACAGATTATGACACATCAGCGGTTATGACATATTATGACATGGTTATGACCGTGTCATAATGTGTTATGACGCTGGGTGTCAAGTAAAGTGTTAACAGACTTATGAACAAAAACGTTGGTGTGTTCCCCAAAAATGTCCCTCAAACAAAAGGGGGAACTAACAAAGAGTCACTGACCAACAACCAAAATGGAACAGGTGGGGTTTTAGGAGGGTTACTGAAAGACACTCATGGGGGTGGGTGTACACTGAAAGTTGACGAGCAACAACAACTGGAACCTAAAAGACACCCATCCTGAGCGCCACTAAATTTACCCAAAAAGAGGCAAACATAAGAAAAACACACTCCAAACTAGAAGACAGGAAGCAAACCCAAAAGTGGAGCAAAACAAAAACAGGTAAGATCCGATAAAGGATTGTTTGTCTGGAAATCAAAATAGGGAGAGCCAACTAAAGATGTTGATCCTCCACATCTCTCAAGACAACTGAAGCACTGGGACAGCCACTCATAAATAGTACCTGTGCCAGCACAGGTGAAAGCCCTTCCTACTAACGAGATGGACAAGCCAGCACATACTGACTAATTAGGTTACACAAATTGGTGCACCCTACGTGCTAACTTACCATACCTACTAAAGTCCAACCTCAAAACATAAATGGAAAAACCAAAGCCTGTAACAAGGCTAATAAGTTGAATATGTGCAGCGTGGACTCTAGCGTTTTGGGGGCTCTAAGATAGATTGGTGACTCTATAAACTCACAATCTTGATGTAGTCATTGCGTGCAAGGAATATGGGACCAAACAATAATATTTTTACAACTTTGATACACTATAATTGAATAGTTATGTCTTCCTGAAATCGGGGTACAAGATACATAGTGGTGGAGTATAGAGCCAAATGAAACATTTTAGCTTCACTTTCCATATACATATGAAGGAGAGTTTAGTTAAGGCAATCGCATATTGTCACGCCCTGGTCGAAATATATTGTGTTTATCTTCATTTATTTGGTCGGGCTAGGGTGTGACATGGGTTTTTGTGGTGTGTTTCGTCTTGGGGGTGTCTAGTATAGTCTATGGCTGCCTGAGGCGGTTCTCAATCAGTCAGGTGATTATCGTTGTCTCTGATTGGGAACCATATTTAGGCAGCCATATTCTTTGAGTATTTCGTGGGTGATTGTTTCTGTCTCTGTGTTAGTTATTTCACCAGATAGGCTGTATAGGTTTTCTCATTCCGTTTGTTGTTTTTGTATTGTTCGTGTTTTTTTCATTATTAAAGATGTATCGAACTAACCACGCTGCATTTTGGTCCGACTCTCCTTCGACGGAAGAAAGCCGTTACACATATTACAGTTATAAACCACGTTTCCATCCACAGTTTTTAAGCGAGTAAAGTCGTATAAAAAAAAACATCACGACAGCTGTGATGGAAACAGGAAGTTTCAGTTGAATGATATAAATGCACATGTAATTTGATCGTTCAACATGGTGTAATCTTTTTGTGTCTGTAAAATGAATTATGCAAGAAATGACAGTGGAAATGCTTTGATGCACAAATATTGATATAATAACCATCATATCAAAGTCAACTTTGAGTAACGCGATGATACAGTATAATATGTGGTCCTGCCACAACGACTCGGGAAAGCATACAGTTTAATAGGCTACAAGTGAAATAAGTTGTAATGAACTTTACAGGGTGGGGTTAGTGCACGTTGGGAGTCTTGATGCTCCTTTTCAATAAATATCGAGGGTCTTGTTTTGGTGACATGATGATCGATGCTTGGATACCGTTTGACAAATACAAATGATCTCTCTCTTTTGTCCATAATTATCGCATCATGTTGGCTATAACTGCACTATATCTGCAGGCGGATGTGCCAATGCCAGAGTAAGCACATTCGCTATAGTGGGGACTGGGAGGGTGAACATGTTTTCTGAGCTGAGCTGAGCTTTTGTGCTCTCCTTGGAACACAAGATTAGTGGGAGCCAGATGTGCAGTAATGCCACTGAGCTTAAAGATGCTAAAGCCCTGAGATCTGACTGTCGCTATGCATAAATAAACCTCCAAACACACACACACACACACACACACAGAGGTGCAACTAATGACTAGCCTAGAGAAATGGGAGCCAAGGTGCTAAGCTCTTTACAGATGCAATCTCTCTCATCCTATCCCTCTACCTCCCTCCTTTCCTCCTTCCCTCTCCCATCCCTCCTCTGGCACAGTGCCATGTGCAGGTACAGCTTCTGCAAACATGATGCAAGGAACAATCCACTAACAAAGAAATGAGAAACAATCCACAGAAGAAGAAATAAGGAATAATCCACAGAAGAAGAAATAAGGAATAATCCACAGAAGAAGAAATAAGGAACAATCCACAGAAGAAGAAATAAGGAACAATCCACAGAAGAAGAAATAAGGAACAATCCACAGAAGAAGAAATAAGGAACAATCCACAGAAGAAGAAACACGCTGATACAGAACAATATGAAGATGTGTGGTAATATATACAATCACTAGTGAAAGTCTACACCTGGAATGGAACTGCATTAGATTTTTTCACAACCTACTCAACACCTATTGGAATGCCATTCGGGTGTGTCTTTGTCATTAACATTTGTGTAATAGTTCCACTGAAACTATTACATTCTATCCAAGTGTTAGGTTTTCAGAAGACTACATTACTCAAACTGTTTACCTGGGCTTGTTTATTTGAAAAACCAAATGCTAATCTAAAATAAATGAGAGATAATGGTTAGATATTTTTTATAGTGGAGATGAAGTTTATAAATTGCATAGCTGGGTTGATGAGACAGTGGATTGCGCAGTGAGATGGAACAGAGTAAATAGGCATTTAAATTTAATAGCTTTACATTTAACATTTACATTACATTTAAGTCATTTAGCAGACGCTCTTATCCAGAGCTGTCATGACTTCCGCCGAAGTCGGCTCTTCTCTTTGTTCGGCCGGCGTTCGGTGGTCGACATCACCGGTCTTCTAGCTTTCGCCGCTCCACTTTTCATTGTTCCATGTGTTTTGTCTTGTTTCCCCCCACACCTGGTTTACATTCCCTTATCATACTACATATATATTCCCTCTGTTCCCCCCCATGTCTTTGTGTGGAATTGTTTTGTTACGTGTTTTGTGTGACCAGCCAGGCTGGTTTTTCCCCAGGTACCGTGTTGAACACAAAGTATGTTAAATTGTTAAACATTTGCATCATTGCGACTGTTGTTGCGCTTTTCACTTTTGCCATTGGCTGGAGGATTTTTGACGCAGTTGCATCCATCTGTTGTTGCTTCTGCCAAAAAAAAGTGTGTGCCTGATCAGAACTCTCTGCACCTGACTTCTATACCAGTAGCACACAACCTGACATTAGCTGATGGTAACTTGTGGAATGTGTGTGTGTGTGTGTGTGTGTGTGTGTGTGTTCAGACTAATTGACCGGATGGCTTCGACCAGTAGATCAAAGTATTTTTTGTGTGTTTTTTTTTTATTTTTACCTTTTCTTTAACCAGGAAAAGCCCATTGAGACCCAGAGTCTCCTTTTCAAGGGAGACCTGGCCAAGAAGGCAGCAACAATCAATATATTACAGAATTAAAACATACAACAATACAATACAACAACATGACTCAGCCTAAAAAAAGCATGAAATTCATTCAGTGGCACTAACATATCTAGATGAAGCATGGATTGTAGACTATTCCATGCCTCTGGTGCACAAGAAGAGAAGGCAGTCTTGCATAATACTGTGAATGTCCTGGGGACTTTAAGTATCAACCACCTAGCTAACCGGGTATGGTAACTGCTGGTGGTGTAAGAGTCTAAACCTCAGAGGTGTTGATCTGAGGCCAGTTAAATTAGCTTTAAAGTGTCTCCACTAGCGTAACTGGCTTTATTCCACCATAGCCCTAATGAGATTCAGAACAGATCCCTTGGCAGCCTCCTCACCCAGGACTGTCAACATCTGGTCAGCCCTGCTGGATAGCTACTGGCTAGTTGCATCTGGCTGGTTGGCTGGCTGGCTGACAAGTCATTTGGCATCAAAAACATGACTGTAGTTCAGAGAGGAACGTTACACCCAGCTATAGCCTGGCTGACGCACAGACCTATGTGGTACACAGCGAGCGAGAGCATTTGGTAACCCTCCTGTTTTCACTCTCATTAAAGGGCAATTCCTCCACTTTTCAACCTCTTATTTCAACCTCCAGGCAGCATCACATCCGGCCATGATTGGGACTCCCATAGGGCGGCGCACAATTGGCCCAGCGTCGTCCGTGTTTGGCCGGGGTAGGCTGTCATTGTAATAAGAATTTGTTCTTAACTGACTTGCCTAGTTAAATAAAGGTTAAATCAAAAATAAATTAAATGATTCATTATCTTCAGCACCATATGGTACCAGTGTCTACATACAGTTGCGTACAAATATGTTGGCACCCTTGCACTTTTCTTAAATAATTCCCTATTTTTTCAAAAATAAGTAAAAATGGAAAAAACATTTTGGTCATCACACTGGATAATATGTGTGAAATGCTTGATAATGTATGTGATAACAACAGAGGTATATTTTCCGGGTGCCCTAAATATTGACTTGCTTTCATCAAGCTGTCCACTTGGTAGCTAAGATTGGGAGAGGTCTGTCCGTAATAAAGTGCTGCCTTGCTTTCTTGACATTTCTATCAATAAAACAAGTTCTACAGGCCCTATTTTTGTCAAACCTGGACTACTGCCTAGTCATGTGGTCAAGTGCCACAAAGAGTGAAATAAGCAAATTACAGTTGGCCAAGAACAGAGCAGCCCGGCTGGCCCTTAAATGTACACAGATAGCGAACATCAATGACATGCATGTCAATCTCTCCTGGCTCAAAGTAGAGGTGAGATTGACTGCATCACTACTTGTCTTTGTCAGAGGTATTGACATGTTGAAAGCACCAAGCTGTTCAATCAACTAGCACACAGCTGAGACACCCATGCATGTCCCACAAGACATTCCACCAAGGGTATATTCACAGTCCCCAAGTGCAGAACAAACAATGGAAAATGCACAGTACTACATAGAGCCATGACTACATGGAACTCTAATCCACATCAAGTAACTGACGCAAGCAGTATAATCAGATTTTTCAAAAAATATAAAACTATACCTTATGGAACAACGTGGACTGTGAAGATACACACACACACACACACACACACACACACACACACACACACACACACACACACACACACACACACACACACACACACACACACACATGCTAGCACCCACACTCTACACACACATACTCTTTAATATTGTTGTATGGTGGTATTATACATTTAGTTTTGTAGAAATGTAGTGGTGTAATGATGTTACGTGAAGTACTGTTTTATTTAAAAACATTGGATGTTTTTTGTGTGATGTGCCTTAATGTGTTTGGAACCCCAGGAAGAGTAGCTGCTGACTTCACATAATACATACAAATATCACACCTTATTATTTGATTTTCAGCATTGCAGAACAAATGTTAATTTTGTAAACTTAAATGAACTGTCCAGTGTTTCCAGATTGCTATGAAATGTGACCTGTAATGACTTACAATACGAGTGAAATAGTTTTCCTTCCAATTAATTTTAACTAGGTATGTTAAAAATAAGCTTTTTTTGTTGGAAAGGTTGTGGGCGTAACCCAAAAACAATATGTAATTTTAAAAACATGTATTCACTTTGTCATTATGGGGTATTGTGTGTAGATGGTTGAAACAAATATATAGTTTGAATTCAGGCTGTAACACAACAACATGAATACTTTCTGAAGGAACTGTTGACCCAGCAGCCAACACACATGCATGTAAATCTGCTTTGAGATGTGAAACTAAGGGCAATGGTACCAGCCTATATAAAACAACTATATGTGTATGACTTCATGTATAGGGAAGGGAACACTGTCGCTACCTCACTGTCCAAGGTTAATGAATTGAGGAGCAAACTGAAGTGAAGAGGAAATTCAGAAAACGCTTGGAGGACAGTGGACATTGATAAAAGTGCTTCTTTATTGTTAAAAGCAACACATTTTGGCCCTTAGCCTTCAAAAATAAAGAAGCACTTAAACTTCCATTGTCCTCCAAGGGTTGCTGAATTTCCTCTGCCCTTATGATTGCATGCATACCATACTAGATACACCAAACAAATCAACCCTCAACCAGGAAATGGATTTATTTTGCCTAATTCCACCGTACTACTGCACTATCCCAGTCTTTCAGTACTACTACAGTACATCTGTTAGTGGGAGCAGCTGGAGCATGAGTGTGTGTTTTCAGAGCCCAGTCTGCAAGGCCAACATTCTGACCCACTGCAGACACACACACACACTCACTCACACTCCCAGCGGGGTGACTCCCTAATCGACACTTCTAACCATAGCATAAATTGGCACACAATAACTCCTCCTCTTCCTCTCACTCCTCCTCCCACTCCTCCTCCCTCTAGTCCTCCCCTCTTGTTCTGTTCCTCTCAGCCTCCCTAACCCACTGAATAAGCCACAGGAGCTCTGAACACCACATCAGTCACTTCTTAGAATCCAGATCCCAATCAAATACACATGGAGACCATAAGGATCAGGTGGGACTTTAAATCAGAGGACATGCTCATAGTAATGGCTGGAACAGAACAGAATGAATGGAATGCTAGCAAACACATCAAACATGGTTTCCATATGTTTGATACCATTACAGTCACTCCTCTGATCTCTAATCGAGACGTACAGACCTCAAATATGTCCTATCAGTAGGGACGAGAGGGAGGGATGGAGGGAGGGATAGAAGCAGATGGAGAGGGGAACAAAGAGAGGAGAGAGAGTGAGAAAACAGAGATAAGGAGGGAGAGAGGCAGTTAGGTTTTTGGGTGAACCACTCAAGTGATACAGTAATAAATATCACATCCTTGTTATTCCTTCCTATTATATCAGTACTGTACTGGAGAAGAGAGGGACGGCTGCAGCTGATGTGAGTAAGACCTTTAAACAGGTCAACATTCACAAGGCTGAGGGGCCAGACGGGATAACCAGGACATGTACTCTGAGCATGCGCTGACCAACTGGCAAGTGTCTTCACTGAGGATGTAATACCAGCATGTTTCAAACCACCTTAGTCCCTGTGCCCAAGAACACTAAGGTAACCAGCCCTATTTTAACATTAACAGCAACATTGACAACACACAATTCAACAAATCACTGGATTAGGTTGCACATCAAAATATCTTGAATCATGCATTCTTGCTCCAACATGTTAGGTGAAACAATTTACAGTCATTTCTTGAATAGCCCACCAGTATATTATACTGCGTGATGCAAGAAATTGGTGTGACCAAACCATGGGCCGGTGCCACCAACTGAAAAAGTTAGTTGCACCAGTGCCTCCAGGGGAAAATGTTAGTCTGGTGTTCTTTTTGTTGGTCTTATTATTTTTCCTATTATTATTATTGACATTATAATAATAAGTATTACTTTTCAATAATAGGCCTAGTTGGCTAGTAGCCTTCTATAATCCATCTATCTACCAATGAGCTGTGAGAGTGCTTCCTGTTATAGCTGTCTAAGACCTACTTCAATGTCTCTCAATCAATCCTTCCTTAACTTTTTACGGCTGCAGGGGCAGTATTGAGTAGCTTGGATGAAAAGGTGCCCATTGTAAACGGCCAGCTCCACAGTCTCAGTTGCTAATATATGCATATTATTATTATTGGATAGAAAAGACTCTTGACTTTGAATTATGTCTGTGAGTATAACAGAACTCATATTGCAGGCAAAAACCTGAGAAATTCCACTTCCTGTTTGTATTTTTCTGCGGGTGGCAGATTTTCAACCAAGCTCTCATTGAAATTACAGCGAGATAAGGATGAGTTTTCACTTCCTACGCCTTCCACTCGATGTCAACAGTCAATAGAACGTTGTGTGAAGGGGGGTTGAATGACACAGGAAATAGTCACCACTGCCACGAGTTGACCATGCATTCACTATGCGTGTTCACAGGGGAAGCACCTGCGTTCCACCGGTCATCTGAAGTCATTCTAATTCTCTGGTTGAAACGTTATTCAAGATATATGTAAACAACATTCTAAAGATTGATTCAGTACATCGTTTGACATGTTTCTACTGACTGTTACGGAACATTTGGACGTTTCGTCACGTTATAGTGGACGCGCTTTGTGACTTTGGAATTATTTACCAAACGTGCTAACCAAAGTAGCTAATTGGACATAAATAATCAAAAATCAAAAATCTAACATTTATTGTGGACCTGGGATTCCTAGGACTGCATTCTGCTGAAGTTCATCAAAGGTAAGGAAACATTTATCATGTATTTTCTGGTTTCTGTTGACTCCAACATGGTGGCTAATTTGGCTACTGTTCTGAGCTCCGTCTAAGATTATTGCATGGGTTGCTTTTACCATGAACTTTTTTAAAATCTGACACAGCGGTTGCATTAAGGAGAGGTATATCTATAATTACATGTGTATAACTTGTATTATCATCTACATTTATGATGAGTCTTTCTGTTGAAACGTTGTAGCTATGCAAAATCACTTGATGTTTTTGGAACTAGTGAATCTAATAGGCCAATGTAAACTCAGATTTTTTATATAAATATGAACTTTATTCAACAAAACATGCATGTATTGTGTAACATGAAGTCCTATAAGTGTGATTTGATGAAGATATAATTCAAGGTGAGTGATTAATTTTCTCTATTTCTGCTTTTGTGAATGCTATATTTCGCTGGAAAATGGCTGTGCTTATTGTGGTTTGGTGGAGACCTAACATAATCATATGTAGTGCTTTTGCTGAAAAGCCTATTTGAAATTGGACACTTTGGTGGCATTAACAACAACATTAACTTTAAAATTATATAAAACACATGTATGTTTTCGGAATTGTAAATTTGAGTTTTCTGTGGTTTGAATTTGGCGCCCTCTATTTTCACTGGTAGTTGTCATATCGACCCCGTTAGCGGGGTTGCAGCAATAACAAGTTAATTAATGTCATCACACAGCATACGAGTCATTCATGCCTTTACAGTTTTTCCCAATTTTTTACACACTAAAATTGGAACTTGAAACGCAATCACAGAAACCTGAAACTCATGTACCAAATCCTTAAACCAAGTCTGCAAAATTGTAAGAACAATTTCTGTTTTACACTCAATTATATTTCACACTTTTTGCAAATACTACATACAGTTCTCTACATTAGGCACACCATTCAAATAATTAAAATCTCTTTAGTCTCTTTGGAAAGCAACTCCAATCACAATGCCAAGCTCTGTACACCAATTGTCAACACCCACTCCTCACAGGTGTAAACACTAGTTGCTGAAATGTTCACTTAGAAATCAGAGATTTAGACCACAGATGAGCTCTCCTGTTTTGGAGGAAAATTGAAGTCAATGGTTAAGAAAGAGCTAGAGGTGAAGGAGTGAGAGTAAGAGGAGGGAGGACGAGGAAGGACAGTTGTCTCAGATGAGATCAGGGCCACATTAGTTGACCATGTGTTCAACCATGGATTGAGTATAAGGGAGGCTGGGCAGAGAGTTCAGCCCAACCTGAGCCGCTACATGGTTGCATCTATCATCCTACATTCAGAAATGAGAACCGGAAAGTTACCTACCATCTACACTATGCTCTTTATGTATGTATACTGTAGTATACTGCAGTCCGACATATCAGTAGGCCTATGTTACTCAGTGGTTGTTGGCCAATGTTACAGTAATGTCATTTCATATTGAAAGAAAATAGATTATTTTAGTTTACCATAACCAATCGTATAATTTGTGGATCTTCTACAGAACTGAGACAGCCAGTGTCAACTTCCACCTTAGGTAGTTCCTCTCCCTGTTCGGGCGGCGCTCGGCGTACAGCGTCACCGGCCTCCTAGCCATCACCGATCCCTTTTTCCTTTTCTGTTTGTTTTGTCTTTGGTTTTTTCACACCTGGTTTCAGTTGCCTTAATTTCTGTGTGCATAATTCACCCTGTTGCCTGCCTAGGTTTGTGCGGGATTCTTTTATTATGATGTTGCTCGGTTAGGTTGAACCCATTTTCGTTTGAATTTAGGTGCTTTGTTTGTTCCTCCTTGCGTGATTAACGGGTGTCTCTGTTGTCGAGGGCGCTTGATTTTTGTATTGTGCCTTACCTGTATTTGGTGGACTTGCCCATTTGAAATGACACATCTCTGCTCTCCTGCGCCTGACTCCTTCACCTACCTCCTAACGCATATATATATATATATATATATATTACCTTTATTTAACTAGGCAAGTCAGTTAAGAACAAATTCTTAATAAATTCTTAATTCTTATACAAATTCTTATATTGTCACAGCAAGGCCATGGTGGAAGACACCGGCTGTTCACACCAGGACGAGAAGACCGCTATTGTGAATATGGTGGTGGCGGCAAACAATACCATTAGAATATGAGAAATACAGAACCACATAATTGAAGACAACACACTATTCAATAACATTCACCAGGTGGGCTTGTCTACATTGGACCTTTACAGCGCAACCGAATCCGGATGAAACGGGTCTACAGTGCCATTTGAGAGAAACTCAGAGAGGGTTAAAGAACAGCGCATTGAATATGTGAAAATAAGTACTATACTGTGAATTTACTATCATATCAGCACGGTATAGACACATGACAGTACTGTAATCCAGTGTATTGTGCCTCACCATATTGTCTAGGTCTATGTCATATATTGTCATATATGCCGCTGCAATTCAGCACGTTTATATTTACATTGAGGCTGGCTTCAACCTAGACAAAAGAAGGGAATGGGGACGGAACATTTTTGGCCACCGAGTTTTTTTCAGCATAGTGATGGAAGGGGTATGACCGCCATCCCCTCACACTCATGCCTCTTCTCCAGGCAATGGAGGATGCATGTGGTGAAGTTGATGTGAGGGCTTTCGGAGGCTTGATCAGTCACTCCAGAACATTCTTTCCCCACTGTTTAGCCAGGGAGAACATTGCTTGTGATGTAGATGAGATGCTGTGGCCAGACCAAAATAGTAGGCAGGATGCAGCCTTTTTTCTTACATTTTGCATGTGTTTTTGTCTTTGTGTTTTGAAAGAATGAGACACTTTCATTCTTTATTTTTGTATAGAAAACACTTTATCTTCGTGAATGTTTTCTCCTGTTCGGTATGGAAAGTGTTATGTACAAAACAGTGTTCAAAAATCCTGCATTTTGGAAATAAATTACTGTTTGTTTTTATTTATGTATATTTGAGTAGGTATACATTACTGTAAAAATCTTTAATCTTTTAACCTATGTAAAATAGATAAAACAATATATTTTCTGAATTTTCATAATGAGTATTTCTGTATTTGAATTTGGAGCTCTGCAATCTCACTGGATGTTGGTCAGGTGGGACGCTAGTGTCCCACATACCCTAGAGAGGTTAATGCAACCGCTGTGTCAGATTTAAAAAAAGCTTTACCAAAAAAGCACACCGTGCAATAATCTGAGTACTGCACTCAGACACAAAACAAGCCATACAGATTTCTGATATGTTGTGGAGTCAACACAAGTCAGAAATAGCATTATAAATATTCACTTACCTTTGATGATCTTTATCAGAATGCACTCCCAGGAATCCCAGTTCCACAATAAATGTTTGTTTTGTTCGAAAAAGTCAATTTATGTCCAAATACCTCCTTTTGTTTGCGCCTTTAGTCAAAAATCCAAATCCACGACGCGCAGGCCAGACGAAAAGTAAAAAAATTCCATTACAGTTTGTAGAAACATATCAAACGATGTATAGAATGTTTTTAACATAAATCTTCAATAATGTTTCAACCAGAGAATTCCTTTGTCTTTAGAAATGCAATGGAACGCAGCTACCTCTCACGGTTAGACCTCTTACTCAATCAGCTCTCATTCTCTCCTCCTTCACAGTGGAAGCCTCAATCAAGGTTCTAAAGACTGTTGACATATATTGGAAGCCTTAGGAAGTGCAATCGGACCAAATGTACACTGTATCTTGGATAGGCAAAGAGTTGAAAAACTACAACCTCTGTTATACTCACAGACATCATTCAAACAGTTTTAGAAACTCCAGAGTGTTGTCTATCCAAATCTACAAATAATATGCATATATTTTCTTCTGGGCCTGAGTAGAAGGCAGTTTACTCTGGGCACCTTATTCATCCAAGCTACTTAATACTGCCCCCAAGCCATAAGAAGTTTTAACAACCGGCTACAGTGTAACACTGAAAATGCAAAATGCATAAACCTACTGATGGGATATTCATAGTAGTGTTTTGTGTTGAGCACATCAGTGTGTTGTTGGTTGGTAGACAGATCTATTCATATGACGCGCGTGTGTGTTTGCTTTTGCTAGACATTTGCATTTTGTGTTTGTGGTTTTGTGTTTAGAGTTTTGGGAAAATGTCCCAAAGATTCAGCAAACGTGTCTAAATAATTGTGGAAAACTGTAAAAGCAATAAAGCATTTTATTTAAAAAAGGAAATAAAAGGAGCCTTGAATAATTAAACAAACTCAATTTTCTGCCAAACATCGATCACATGAATAATCGCTCAAAAACCCTGTGTTTTGGATCCATGCTTCATTCCAAAAAAACTTCAATAAGACCATGCCTGATAAGGAAAACATTTAGATCAGTTATTGTTCTACTTTTGATAGGTTACAAGGTCCATGAGGGCACATTAGCAAACTGGGCAGTCACAGGGAGTATTTTGTTAGGATGTATCGGCGTTAACGGATGGCATTGGAATATGGACTTCTCCTGATTCTGTTGTGGTCTCGTGGATCATCATTTTCCTTTTTGCACTCCGATAAGGATCCGGAAAATCATGGCCACAAGTTTCTCTGACCTAGCCAATACTGGAATCCTGGTGCCGCTGCTGCTGAGTGATAGCTGTACTAAAATATGTCCATACCTTCTTTTTTTCTTAACAGAGCGGCAAGCCTGAAACCCGGCAAGCCTGAAACTCGGCAGGCCTGAATCAATTCACAGACTTTGAGGTTTGGCTCGGTATAAAACCATCAGTCCCCGTAGGCTGAAAATGTTAACTCTATCACAAACTATATTCAGCACTTGGATCTGTCCCTTGTTGGTGACATCTTTGTCTAGATCACAGAGAGATCTGCAGCAAGTCAGCTATATCCATTGACTATCTGGAAGAATGTACTGAGGTTCACTGAGCTCAGCGCTGAAGCACTTACATTTTACTCAACACTGTTATTGTAATGGCAGATTTCCTCTTCGTCTGAAGAGGAGTAAGGATCGGACCAAGATGCAGCGTCGTAAGTGTTCATGACGATTTATTAAAAACGAACTGAACACTGAGTACAAAACAATAAACGATGTGATGAAAACAAAAGCCGAAACAGTACTGTGTGGCGACAAACACTCACACGGAAACAAACACCCACAAACCAACAGTGAAACCCAGGCTACCTAAGTATGATTCTCAATTAGAGACAACTAACGACACCTGCCTCTGATTGAGAACCATGCTAGGCTGAACACAAAAACCAACATAGAAAAATCAACAGACTGCCCACCCCAACTCACGCCCGACCATACTAAATAAAGACAAAACAAAGGAAATTAAAGTCACAACGTGACAGTTATCCAGAACAATTTACAGGAAGTAATGAGTGGGAATCAAACCCACAACCCTGGCATAGCAAACACCATGCTCTACCAACTGAGCTACACTGAACTGATAGACAAATGCATCACAGTAGAGCTAGAGATGAGACAGGCCGAAAAAGGCAGAGACAGACAGAGATAGACAGAGTGAGACAGAAGGAGACAGACAGAGAGGACAGAGAGAGAGAGAGAGACAGACAGGCTGGCACTGAGTGATGTATGCCCCTGAACATGCCACCCCTCAGCAGTCCCAGGGATTATCAACATGCAGTGCCAACATCCATGTTTTGATTCAGTACTATGACTCAAGTGAAATGGTGAGTCTTAATGTTTTGATACAGTACTATGACTCAAGTGAAATGGTGAAACTTAATGTTTTGATACAGTACTATGACTCAAGTGAAATGGTGAGTATTAATGTTTTGATACAGTACTATGACTCAAGTGAAATGGTGAGTCTTAATGTTTTGATACAGTACTATGACTCAAGTGAAATGGTGAAACTTAATATTTTGATACAGTACTATGACTCAAGTGAAATGGTGAGTATTAATGTTTTGATACAGTACTATGACTCAAGTGAAATGGTGAGTCTTAATGTTTTGATACAGTACTATGACTCAAGTGAAATGGTGAAACTTAATGTTTTGATACAGTACAATGACTCAAGTGAAATGGTGAGTATTAATGTTTTGATACAGTACTATGACTCAAGTGAAATGGTGAGTCTTAATGTTTTGATACAGTACTATGACTCAAGTGAAATGGTGAGTCTTAATGTTTTGATACAGTACTATGACTCAAGTGAAATGGTGAGTCTTAATGTTTTGATACAGTACTATGACTCAAGTGAAATGGTGAATCTTAATGTTTTGACTCACTAGAATATTTTAAACAGCTAAGTGCTTGTTAAAACAATACTGTCATTCCATCCACAATACAACATTAGTCACAAACACTTGGGGAAACTCATTCCTTCCTGGTGAAATAAAGGTTACATGTAAATAAAACATCTACCAGAACACAACACTTCTACTGGTCTACCTAACTACAGCACCATGGGAGTTATGATGATAATAAATCATTTCTCAAACAAAACATCTAAATTATTCAAACACCCTCCACTCACCCTGGCAGCATAACAAAGATCGCTCTGTGTTATTATAATTTAATTATTTCTGGTGTGTGTGTGTGTGTGTGTGCAAGCGCGTGTGCGTGTGTGTGTGGACTTGTTTAACTATTCTTGCAGGGTTATGAGCCAGGGTAAGGGTTAAGGTTAGGTTTTTGGGATAGGGTTAGGGTTAGGGTAAGAGTAAGGGTTATAGGGGCTGGGGAAAATAGGATTTTGAATGGGACTGCATTGTGTGTCCACACAAGGTTAGCTGTACAAGACTATGTGTGTGTGTGTGTGTGTGTGTGTGTGCGTGCGTGCGTGCGTGCGTGCGTGCGTGCGTGCGTGCGTGCGTGCGTGCGTGCGTGCATGATTAGTGCTTTTCGAGGTCGGTTCAGTTTCGGTTTGATAATGAAAATAATCACCTTTTTCCGTTTAAACATTACATGCACTATGCATTATGTGGGTTTAATGCTGTAAAAACACAGAATAAAACAATGAATACAAGTCCCATGATGGTAGTGACTGCCCTTTACCATTTATAAAATATTTACTTTAATCAAATATTTCAGCTGTGTGTATTACATTTGTTTTATTTGAAGACTTTATAATTTCATTCCAAGTCATCTATGGAGCTACTGCCTATGTGTGTTGTCTGACAAAATCACTATTTTGTAGTTCTCTAAAGTAAATAAGGCATACTTTTATGACTGCTGAATACCAACTATCAATAACTTTGACATGTATTTTGAGGTAGAGGTACCTCGAAGTAACGTCTCTCTATACTTCTCGATCGCGTGTTCTTCTTGTCTCTTCTTTCTGCCTCCATGTCTGCCATGAGTTAGACCGGACAGGTAGGCATGCAATGGATTATGATCATTGTAGGTAATTGCCACATTTTCTACGCTTAACTATGTAGAATGTTGGCCTGTTGGAAACTACAACTCTCTACTAAGTCGCAGAGTTCGGCGGTGATCTGATTTATCACTAGAGAAACTGTGCGTTGAGCTCAAAGAAAAACCCTGAACAAAATTAAATTCAAATAATTGAACTGATGTTGGTCAATAAGTTGTTTAAAAAACTGAAAATATCCGACTTTCCGGTTAATCACTCAGCACTAGTGTTTGTTTTTCTGGAATATTAGTGCTAGTCAATGATGTGTAACAAGTTTCTCTAATTACCAACAACCTTCTCTAATCACCAACAATCTTATTTTATGTGTCCAGTTCAAAAAATATAAATAAAACTCAGTGCTGCCCTTAGGACTCTGGTCAAAAGTAGTGCACTATAATAGGAATAGGCTGCCTATTGGTTGCCGACCCTAGCAGTGTTAATCCTATCAGAAGAATCCCCATCTCACCAGGGGAAAGGAGTAAATGACAGAACACTGATTAGGCAAAGTAGAAAGCTATACAGCATCAAAGTTAGCAATACATATAATTAAAATAGATTGTGAAATCTGGGTTTTAATCCACTAGGGAACTAAAATGTTAACGAGAAATTAATTATGAAGGGATTAATAAGGATCTTTTACTAATCATTATGAATTATGGAAGATAGTTAATGACTCACTGTGGGGTTATAAGAGCTGCTTTTGACAGGGTTTCCTTCCACAGATGTGCAATAACTAAACTGACCACAGCCACAGAGCCATACTGGTGTTTGTGTTTGTCAGTTTATTTGACAGGGTGACTTGGGAATCAGGAAGGGGTGCTGAGAGGCTGCTCACAGAACACGGTGGAACAGAGATAAGAGAGGAGGAGAGGAAGAGGAAGGGTATGGATGGATGAATCAGGGGTGGACCAGTCCCAGCGTATTTATCAGATTGATGTTTATTGGGATCAATCTTGTCCTGGAGACGGAATTTAGTGATTTCTGCTAGATAGCCCTGCTGCAAAATCAAAACTGGCTATATTGTAAAACTGTCTGAAAAAAAACATGTAATTTAAGGTTAGGGTTATGGATTAAATTAAGCAGTGTGCTTAAGGTTAGGGTTAAACAAGGAGAGGGGAGGAGGGGGGACCATATGAGAGATTGAAGAGTGAGAGATGGAAGAATGAGATGGAAAAGGGAGAGATGGAAGAGTGAGAGATGGAAGAATGAGAGATGGAAGAATGAGAGATGGAAGAATGAGAGATGGAAGAGTGAGAGATGGAAGAGGAAGAGATGGAAGAGGAAGAGATGGAAGAGGGAGAGATGGAAAAGGAAGAAATGGAAGAGTGAGAGATGGAATAGGAAGAGATGGAAGAATGAGATGGAAGAGTGAGAGATGGAATAGGAAGAGATGGAAGAATGAGATGGAAGAGGAGAGATAAAAGAGTGTAGGGACAGAGCAAGCAGAAGTAAACCAGGGGCTGAACACAAAAGAGGGGGAGGATGAGGATGAGGGAAGGAAGAACAGAGGGGGAGGATGAGGGAGGGAGGAAGAGAGGTGGATGAGGGAGGGATGGAGGTGGAGGATGAGGATGGAGGAAGAGAGGGGAGGATGAGGATGGAGGGAGGAAGAGAGAGGAAGGATGAGGGAGTGAGGAAGAGTGATGGAGGATGAGGGAGGAATGGAGGTGGAGGATGAGGATGGAGGAAGAGAGGGGGAGGATGGAGGGAGGGAGGACGAGAGGGGAAGGATGAGGGAGTGAGGAAGAGTGGTGGAGGATGAGGGAGGGATGAAGGAAGAGAGGGGGAGGATGAGGGAGAAATGGAGGTGGAGGATGAGGATGGAGGCAGAGAGGTGGAGGATTAGGATGGAGGGAGGAAGAGAGGGGCAGGATGAGGGAGGATGATCTGGCTGGTTTCTGTTTCTGCCTTCAAACACACGTAGAGAGGAGGAGGACGTGTGTGTGTCTGGCATGTCAGCAAACTCTTCCTAGATGGCCGAGAGGATCGCAATTTAACAATAATGTGGAGTGGCAGGGTGGCTGATCCAAACTATAACCTCCCCATGCACACAGTCGTAGTATCTGGCAGGTCAGACCCTCGAGAAGAGCATCATCTCAGTCCGGAACATTCCTTTTCCATTCCTTGATTGGCAGATACGATGCACACTCACACACAAACACAGAGGGAGCTTGTTACTGACAGTAATATGAAGTGGCAGGGTTACTGATCCTAACGCCTGGAACAGCTGTGTGTGTGTGTGTGTGTGTGTGTGTGTGTGTGTGTGTGTGTGTGTGTGTGTGTGTGTGTGTGTGTGTGTGTGTGTGTGTGTGTGTGTGTGTGTGTGTGTGTGTGTGTGTGTGTGTGTGTGTGTGCGTGTGCGTGTGTGTGTGTCTGCCAATCAAGGAATGGGAAAAGGAATATTCCAGACTGAGATGTTTGTTGAGGGTCTGACCTAGCAGATACTAAGGTTGTTTCCCAAGTTGAACCATATTTCCTTTATGATGCACTACTTCTTACCAGGGAGCATGGGGACACAATGCTCCACTTTGTTCAACCCTCTGTCACAACGCTTCAATTGTGTAAGCAACAATTTAAGGAAGTTACGAGCCTACTTCTCTTACAGACGTGTGCTGTACGGTATACCAGTTCAATCTTTTACTAGCTCTGAGCTAGTGAGCTACTGTAGTGTACCTCAGTTCCCAAAGCAGTGTGCGATATAACAACTTCACTTCTACCCTGAATAAACAGGAATGAATATGAATATACACTGAGTGCACAAAACTTTAGGATCACGGTTCAGTTCATGGTTCAGTGTTGCTTGCCTCGAAACAAGCATAGAAGGCATTTAGATCACCTGGTAGGCTCAAGTCACTGGGCAGCTCTTGGCTGGGTTTCCCATTCTAATCCGTGATAGTTTGCAAGCCCTGCCACATCCGACGAGCGTCAGAGCCGGCGTAGTAGGATTCGATCTTCGTCCTGTATTGATGTTTTGCCTGTTTGATGGCTTGTCGGAGGTCGTAGCGGGATTTCTTAAACGTTCAGATTAGTATCCCGCTCCTTGAAAGTAGCAGTTCTAGCCTTTAGCTCAGTACAGATGTTGCTAGTAATCCAAGGCTTCTGGTTGGTGTATGTAAGTCACAGTGGGGACAATGTTGTCAATGCACTTATTAATGAAGGCGGTGACTGATGTGGTAAACTCCTCAATCCCGGGAACATATTCCAGCCTGTGCTACCGAAACAGTCCTGCACCTTAGCATCCACTTCACCAGACCACTTCCATATTTAGCGCGTCACTGATGGTTCCTGTTTGAGTTTTTGCTTGTAAGAAGGGAATTAGGATAGAGTTATTGCCAAATTTGCCAAATGTAGGCTAAGGGAGACCTTTGTATGCATTTCTGTGTGTGGAGTAAATGTGATCTAGAGTTTTGTCTCTTCTAGTGCACAGGAGACATTAGGTAGGAATTATGTCAGTTTCCCTGCATTAAAATCAGTGGCCACTAAGAGCGATGCTGCTGGATGAACATTTTCTTGTTTGCTTATGGCCCTATACTGCTCGTTGAGTGTGATCTTAGTGCTAGCATCGGTTTGTGGGGGTAAATATAAAGCTGCGAAAAATATAGATGGAAACTGTCTTGGTAAATACTACGGTCTACAACTTAAAATATTATAGGATATTGCATTTCTTCAGGTCCCATTGATAGTATTGTCTCGAACAGAACTAGCCCAGTTTGGCTCCAGTGATTGTATTTTCGCCAATAGAACGGAGGGTAGAGGCAGATGATTTATTCGTCAATGTAGTTTCGTCAGGGTGCCCGCACGTCGGCCTGTCTTATGCCATCTCCTCCTTTTCCGAGTTTTGGGGATTAGGGCCTGGTCCAGGGTGAGTAGTATGTCCTGCGCAGCCGAATCCAAATCGAGGTTAGTGATCACTGTTGTGATGTCCAGAAGCTATTTTCGGTCATAAGAAACAATGGTGGAAACATTATCTACAAAAAAATGGCCACAGTTACAGAATTACAGCTCTTGGTCACATCTTTGGGGAACCAAGTCTTACAAATTTCCATGCCAATAGGCTATTATAGAAGGGTTGCCGAAAAATTGCAGTTTTTGAGTAAATTAACAAATATCAACACCTGGAGTTTGCTAAATGGTTCTTGGATTGGAATCGGGTGCTTATGCTCAGATGGAAGGGTGTCAACTGGGTATTGCAGTTTGGCAATAGCCTAACCTAGCTCAACACCAACAATTTAATATAGGCTCCTAAAATCAATTAAATCACGATTAAAAGGCAAATGCAGTTTAGTGGTGTTAGCGGGCTGGCTTTAGGACCATGTGAACCATGTCTGTCTGACTTGCTTTAGGACTATAGAGAGCTCATTGAGGCAGCTGCAGTGAACAGGTAACTGCTTCTGTTTCTTGACATGAAACTAAACTAGAGGTTTTTTTGCGTATGCAGCTAATTTCTGTATGTGTTTGTAGACTGTTAGGTCCCCTAATGACTGAGGTGAATGAATGCCCACTCTTAATCCCTGTCACTTTGCCATACCCTCAGTTAAGCTGAAGTGACGACCCTGGTGAGATGAGATGAAAATAGAGGTCTTTGGCACGCAAATCAATGGTGGGTTCGGCATCGAAAGAAGGATGCAAATGCAGAAAATAACCTCATACCTATTGTAAAATATGGTGGTGGATATTTGAAATAATGGGTCTGTTTCGCTTCCATTGATCCTGGGGACTACTTCAAGGAAAACACAATTCTAAACAACGCACCTGGGAAAACACCATTCTAAACAACGCACCTGGGAAAACACCATTCTAAACAACGCACCTGGGAAAACACCATTCTAAACAACGCACCTGGGAAAACACCATTCTAAACAACGCACCTGGGAAAACACCATTCTAAACAACGCACCTGGGAAAACACCATTCTAAACAACGCACCTGGGAAAACACCATTCTAAACAACTCACCTGGGAAAACACCATTCTAAACAACTCACCTGGGAAAACACCATTCTAAACAACGCACCTGGGAAAACACCATTCTAAACAACGCACCTGGGAAAACACCATTCTAAACAGTGCACCTGGGAAAACACCATTCTAAACAGTGCACCTGAGAGCAGTCCCATACATGACAGAGATGAAAGAGGGGAAACTAAAGATGCAAAACTTGGATGGGTTGCTAATATGACTAGGATTGTGCCTTGGCTTCTGGACAACAAAAGATAGTTGATATGAAAACGAATGGCAATAAATTAGCCGAATACATAAATAAATAAAATCATTAAGTATGCTTCCAAAAGGCATACTGCCTCCAGCTCACATCGTAAAGTGGTGGGTGATGTGCCGATAGCCTGTTGCTTGCTTCAATTAACAGTTGGGAAATAAAAATAGTAGATATTTTTAATCGTGCGCCAAAACTTTTTTTAACAAACGATTGCATTTAGAAATGTTGCACAGTGTATTGACTTATAACGCAGCAACCAGCTGAGGAGCTTCAGGAGAAATCCCACCCAAAATATGCTCTGTATGCTTTGCGAGTGTGATCGTTGTATTAGATAAATAAGATACATGATGACCAACGAAAATACACACAGGTCAATTTAATTTAATGCAAATGAACCCATAGACTGATAAGCATAACGGTCAAATGTATTTCCATCGACTGGTATTTTCATCAATTAATAAAAATAATTATTTCTCCAGGTCATTTTGGCCGGCAACATTTTTATTTATCAACTATTAATTTATTTTTTGCCAAAAGCCGGCAATTGACGGCTAACGGAAACCCTGACTCATCGATACCATTGTTATGTCTCTGAGTTCGAAGATAATTAATTGATGTTAGCTTAATGTTAACTTAGTGCAATTGCTGAAAGTCTCCAGGGACACTAGCCAGCTCCTCTCAAAAGCAGGGAAATTGACCTAACATGGCCAGTGAGGTAGACATCCTAGACCTTCAAAAGGTTAGACGTCACCATGTAGGTGACCCGTGGCAGTTACAACACACGTCAGATGGTTACCCAGAAGACACCTGGAATGACAGCATACAGTATCTGAATATTCTCTCTTTCCTGTGCTCCTTCAGTAATGGTTTGGAAGCTACAAATGAACATTTACTTTCAAATTAATTCAGAAGTATCAGGCACATGCAGTTCAAAAGTGCTTTACTCAAGTTGCCTAGCTACTACAAGTGATTTTTTTTCTCTCTGACTCATTTCAGCATACACTAGCAATTGACAGAGATGCAATCTAAAAGTTGTATCCAGGTGAAAATGATCCTCTGAATATCTTTGTATTTCTTTAGGTTTTCATTGTTCAATGAAGGATGGTTTTGGCATCCAAAAAATGAAGAACACGAGTGAGAGTGGAATTAAACAAATAGACTGTTTCCTTTTCCCATTCGCCTAGGATGCTCTCACAGAGGGAAATCCGCCTTGGAAACTGTGGAATGCACTGGGAACATATAAGGGGAAGATGTATTGGAAGTTAGTCTATATAAGTAGGAGAGAATGAGAGAACACAAATCATCATCTCCAGGTAGAATGTTTCTAAATAAACAAGTATATGTACATTATGATGCTCGTAGATCCAGACATGTGCTCTCAGCTTGATCTGCACCAGCCTAGAGCAGTGGCCAATCAAGAGATTTCAAACTCCACCAAGCACCATATAGCTTTCATTTTCAACATGCCTTACTATAACATGTGTTAGTATAATTTAATTATGACAATGTGCTTTCATCAATTGAAAGCCCTTAATCTATTTTATGACAATTTGTAAGATTTCTTGTTTGCATAAAATAGACGCAGACCAGTCTTTAAATAATAGGTAATAGAATTTATTCTCGGAGCGCGCTACCATTCAAAACACATGCATCAGTTTAAATACAGATCATGACGTCATTTCACTGTCTTAACCGAACCCCCCCCCTCTCGACAGGACAAAGTAAGGTGAAAAGTTCATTCTAACTTACTAACACACTCCCAGATAACTTTTGACCCCTCAACATTATCGATCACCACTGAACTGACAGGTTTAATTAACAGAAATCCTAGGAATGCACTCACTGCCTAATCTAAAAACCCCAGAGCTAAGTTTCAGGTTGGGTCAACCATAGGCTAACGACCTTATGTGTTTACACAGTCCACAACCCATTTGTTCCTGCCCAGTTGGAATGGTTTTATTACTCCTTTCTCCTGTCAAACAATTTCTTCTTATGAACTCATATTGGGTTGTGCCGTGGCGGAGATCTTTGTGGGCTATACTCAGCCTTGTCTCAGGATGGTAAGTTGGTGGTTGAAGTTATCCCTCTAGTGGTGTGGGGGCTGTGCTTTGGCAAAGTGGGTGGGGTTATATCCTTCCTGTTTGGCCCTGTCCGGGGGTGTCCTCGGATGGGGCCACAGTGTCTCCTGACCCCTCCTGTCTCAGCCTCCAGTATTTATGCTGCAGTAGTTTATGTGTCGGGGGGCTAGGGTCAGTTTGTTATATCTGGAGTACTTCTCCTGTCCTATTCGCTGTCCTGTGTGAATCTAAGTGTGCGTTCTCTAATATTCTCCTCCTCTCTTTCTTTCTCTCTCTCGGAGGACCTGAGCCCTAGGACCATGCCCCAGGACAACCTGACATGATGACTCCTTGCTGTCCCCAGTCCACCTGGCCATGCTGCTGCTCCAGTTTCAACTGACCTGAGCCCTAGGACCATGCCCCAGGACTACCTGACATGATGACTCCTTGCTGTCCCCAGTCCACCTGGCCATGCTGCTGCTCCAGTTTCAACTGTTCTGCCTTACTATTATTCGACCATGCTGGTCATTTATGAACATTTGAACATCTTGGCCATGTTCTGTTATAATCTCCACCCGGCACAGCCAGAAGAGGACTGGCCACCCCACATATGCTCTCTCTAATTCTCTCTTTCTTTCTATCTCTCGGAGGACCTGAGCCCTAGGACCGTGCCCCAGGACTACCTGACATGATGACTCCTTGCTGTCCCCAGTCCACCTGACTGTGCTGCTGCTCCAGTTTCAACTGTTCTGCCTTATTATTATTCGACCATGCTGGTCATTTATGAACATTTGAACATCTTGGCCATGTTCTGTTATAATCTCCACCCGGCACAGCCAGAAGAGGACTGGCCAACCCACATAGCCTGGTTCCTCTCTAGGTTTCTTCCTAGGTTTTGGCCTTTCTAGGGAGTTTTTCCTAGCCACCGTGCTTCTACACCTGCATTGCTTGCTGTTTGGGGTTTTAGGCTGGGTTTCTGTACAGCACTTTGAGATATCAGCTGATGTACGAAGGGCTACATAAATAAATTTGATTTGATTTGATATTGTCTATTAAACATACAGAGTATAAGTTTACCTAGACACAATTCTATTTAAAATGGGGATATTGTTTATTCATTTATCCATAATAAATCCGTAATAAATTCAACACATGTGACACAGTTAGTTCTTTACGTGTTTGTATACATTATGATTCTGCCTATGGTCGCAAAACAATATTTTCTCTGCTACAGCAAAAGTGATTTATATCCAAACAGAGTAATATCCTGGGCACCATACTGTACTGTATATGAGATTCATTCCACCGAGGATAATCAAAAAATGCATACTGAACGATCTTCTTTCTCATACAGGCATTGCCCACTTAGTGTAGGTGAGGAATGGCACTCTACCAATGTCCTCCATTTCACACACACTGATTTGATCTCCTCAGGGGATGCATCAGACTGGGCTCTCAAGCACACACATGCACGTACACATTTGCTACACACAGATGCACCTGGTCGAGGTTTCTCATGGCTGGGTTATTAAAACATATTGCCATATAAACCCAGAACTCTCCAGGGGGGTTTCATGGGTCATGGGTTATGGAACAGGAGAAGGAGTCAAGGACTGAGGTTCAAATAAAGTTATTAACGGCTTTAAACACATTACTCTCTCTGCTTCTTTCTATCCAGACATTTCTCTTAGGGCAGGTGTAAGAAATAGTTATATCTAGTTTACACTATTTTTCATTCCCCTATACAGTCCTTCTAGATCCCTATAAGGGAGTGAAGTGGGCCAAAGAGGGGATAACTTTGTGGAATAAATCAGCCCTGACTTGGTAGCCCTAAGGACCAATAAAACACACACTTTGCTGCATCATCTTTTCCTCCACCGCAGCCCCTGCTCTGTGATTACATGCAAGAACCCTGGAACTTTCATCAAGCCGTTTATTTACATTTATTGGATATGGCAAAAACCCCTGGAGGTAAATCACAGCCTCGGCTTCTGACAGCCTCTCCCCTTCACTTTCCCCCCCCACCATGGCCTGGCAGCTGATAAGGTGTTCACATTGCAATATCCTCAAGGGAGTGTTTCGTATTAATATAAATTTGAGGGGAAAAGGAATTCGTGGAGAGAAGACATTGAATTGGCTTCCGGTGATGGGTTCAAGGTTGGAAGGATAATGTGGAGTTAAGACGTTGGACTTGATAAGGCTTCCAGAATTATTTTACGGAATAACCCCAATGAGTGTGAACCAGTGGAGCCTCCTGAGACGAGGAACGGGAGGACCATTCTCCTCCTAATTTAAAATGTAAATGTATTTGTAAGTCGCTCTGGATAAGAGCGTCTGCTAAATGACTTAAATGTAAATGTAAATAAAATTAAATATAGTGAAACATTAGAAGTTATCCTTTTTAGATAAAACTATACTAAGTATATTAATATGTCAACAAACAATGAATTAAAACACAATGTTTTGCAATGAAGGTCTACAGTAGCCTCAACAGCACGCTGTAGGGTAGCTCTATGGTGTAGCCGGAGGACAGTTAGTTTCCGTCCTCCTCTGTGTACATTGACGTCAACACAAAACCTAGGAGGCTCGTATCTCACCCCCTTCCAAAAACTGTAAATTTGACAACTTCCGGAGAACTTCCTCCAACTTATCAGAGCTCTTGCAGCATTAACTGACATGCTGTTCATCCAATCAAAGGATCAGAGAATGAATCTAGTACTGAAAGTACAAGTTTCGGCTAACTAGTGCTGCAGTGCATAAAATGTGGTGAGTAGTTGACTCAAAGAGAGAGAAAAGCAAAAGTTAAACAGTTTCGAACAAATTAATTTATTCAAAAATTAAGGAGAAGCTAGCGAAAGACAGAGAGGGCGAGATAGCTATATTTGGTTGAATATTTTTCACTTTCATTTTCACTTAGAGTACTTAGCTTGCGAATGGTGCCACGATGACCAGGGAGATTTTCCTGCGTTTCGCAAAGAAGGGCACCTATTGATAGATGGTAAAAAAAGCAGACACTGAATATTAGTTTGAGCATGGTGCAGTCATTAATTTTACACTTTGGATGATGTATCAGTACACCCACTCACTACAAAGATACAGGCATCCTTCCTAAATCAGTTGCAGGAGAGGAAGGAAACCACTCTGGGATTTCATTATGAGGCCAATGGAGTTACAGAGTTTAATTGCTGTGATAGGAGATAACTGAGGATGGATCAACAACACTGTAGTTACTCCACAACACTAACATAAATAGCATTGTGAAATGAAGGTAACCTATACAGAATAGCATATTGTATGCTGTTCTTTGTATGACATTTTAATATTTGATTATTAACCAATGATATTAGACCACTCTTGGCCATGATAACAGACACCTGTGTCTTTTGACACTATATAAACGAGTCATCCGGCAGTGTTTGTGATTATACCCTGATGAAGACAGCTTGGCTGTCGAAACGTTGGTATTACATTTTTGCATCTGAGCTCTTAGAGTGTGCGGCTCTCTTTTATTTTCAAGTTTCTACTCCGCTAGCCAGCACCTCGTCTTAATAGGTGTGCGTTTCTTTTTCTTCTAAACCTATACAGAATAAACATATTCCAAAATATGCACTGAGGATAGGAAACACTGTCACCACCGATAAATCCACTATAATTGAGAATTTCAACAAGCATTTTTTTACGGCTGGCCATGCTTTCCACCTGGCTACCCCTACCCCGGTCAACAGCACTGCACCCCCCCACAGAAACTCGTCCAAGCCTTCCCCATTTCTCCTTCTCCCAAATCCAGTCAGCTCATGTTCTGAAAGAGCTGCAAAATCTGGACCCCTACAAATCAGCCGGGCTAGACAATCTGGACCCTTTCTTTCTAAAAATTATCTTCCAAAATTGTTGCAACCCCTATTACTAGCCTGTTCAACCTCTTTCGTGTCATCTTAGATTCCCAAAGATTGAAAAGCAGCTGCGGTCATCCCCCTCTTCAAAGGGGGGGACACTCTTGACCCAAACTGCTACAGACCTATATCAATCCTACCCTGCCTTTCTAAGGTCTTCAAAAGCCAAGTCAATAAACAGATTACAAACCATTTCGAATCCCACCATACCTTCTCCGCTATGCAATCTGGTTTCAGAGCTGGTCATGGGTGCACCTCAGCCACGCTCAAGGTCCTAAACGAGATCTTAACCGCCATCGATAAGAAACAATACCGTGCAGCCGTATTCATTGATCTGGCCAATGCTTTCGACTCAGTCAATCACCACATCCTCATCGGCAGACTCGATAGCCTTGTGTTACGTTCCCCAGTTTATGTATTGTAGTTTATATATTTGCATGTGTTTATTTCAGGAAATGGCTTCCTGAAATCCCCCAAGCAGCTGATTGGTCGACTCCATGGCTAATTGGAGAGCTGACCCCGCCCCCTCGTCAAGACCCCCTCGTTAAACATATCCAATCCAAAGTTAAATCTAGAATTGGCTTCCTATTTTGCAACAAAGCATCCTTCACTCATGCTGCCAAACATACCCTTGTAAAACTGACCATCCTACCGATCCTCGACTTCGGCGATGTCATTTACAAAATAGCCTTCAATACCCTACTCAATAAATTGGATGCAGTTTATCACAGTGCCATCCGTTTTGTCACCAAAGCCCCATATACTACCCACCACTGCGACCTGTACTCTCTCGTTGGCTGGCCCTCGCTTTATACTCGTCACCAAACCCACTGGCTCCAGGTCATCTACAAGACCCTGCTAGGTAAAGTCCCCCCTTATCTCAGCTCGCTGGTCACCATAGCAGCACCCACCTGTAGCACGTGCTCTCTGGTCACCCCCAAAACCAATTATTCCTTTGGCCGCCTCTCCTTCCAGTTCTCTGCTGCCAATGACTGGAAAGAACTACAAAAATCTCTGAAACTGGAAACACTTATCTCCCTCACTAGCTTTAAGCACCAGCTGTCAGAGCAGCTCACAGATTACTGCACCTGTACATAGCCCATCTATAATTTAGCCCAAACAACTACCTCTCCCCCTACTGTATTTATTTATTTAGCTCCTTTGCACCCCATTATTTATATCTCTACTTTGCACATTCTTCCACTGCAAATCAACCATTCCAGTGTTTTACTTGCTATATTGTATTTACTTTGCCACCATGACCTTTTTTTGCCTTTACCTCCCTTATCTCACCTCATTTGCTCACTGTATATAGACTTATTTTTCTACTGTATTATTGACTGTATGTTTGTTTTACTCCATGTGTAACTCTGTGTTGTTGTATGTGTCAAACTACTTTGCTTTATCTGGAGCAGGTCGCAATTGTAAATGACAACTTGTTCTCAACTTGCCTACCTGGTTAAATAAAGGTGAAATAAAAAAATTAAAATAATAATAAAACTAAAGTAATACTGGAAAAAATATGTCAACGAAATTAACTTTTTGTACTGAATATAAAGCGTTATGTTTTTGCGTTTTGATATTTATTGGAAAGAATCATTAAGCTCATCATCTTGCACATTCACCACCCTGTGAAGTCCATAACAATTTATTTAATCTGTAGCCTATAGCACACACTGAATCATCACTCCAAGTTTACTTCGATATGATGGTTATTATATCAATAAAGGCGTTTCCACTGCCATTTCTCGCATAATTCATTTTACAGACACAAAAAGATCCCACCATGTCGAACGAACAATTTGTATGTCGGCATTTATGAAATTGTTTCCATCAACCCAGTCGTGACTTTTTTAATGCGTCAATTAATTCATCCTCATGAAATGGTAGGATGGAAACCATGTTACTGAGTACCATTTTTCATATTTTCAAGAATGGTGGTGGCTGCATCATGTCATGGGTACGATTGTCATCCGCAATGACTGGACATTTGTTTAGGATAAAATTAAATGGAATCGACCTCAGCACAGGAAAAATCCTAGAGGAAAACCTGGTTCAGTCTGCTTCCAACTACACACCGGAGTTGCTTACCAAGACAACATTTAATATTCCTGAGTGGCCTAGTTACAGCTTTGATTTGAAATCGTCTTGAAAACCTATAGCAAGACTTGAAAATGGTTGTCTAGCAATGATTAACAACCAACTTGACAGAGCTTGACAATTTTTTGGAAAGAATAATGGGCAAATATTGTGCAATCAAGGTGTGCAAAGCTCTTACTGACTTACCCAAAAAGCTGTAATCGCTGCAAAAGTTTATTCTAACATGTATTGACTCAGGGGGTTGAATACGTACTCATTAATATGTCTCCCACTTTGACATTTGTGTAAAATGTGTAGATCGTAGAATTGTTTTTAAAATAAATGTTAATACCACTTTGCAACACAAAGTGGTATTAAACACCTTGGAATGTTTCTACGACTTTCTAATAACTCCTCTGTGGAGATAGGAGAACCTTCCAGAAGGAGAAACAACTCTGCAGCACTCCACCAATCAGGCCTTTATGATAGCGTGGCCAGACGGATGCCACACCTCAGAAAAGGCACATGACAGCATGCTTAGAGTTTTCCAAAAGGCACATAATGACTCTCAGACCATGAGAAACAAGATTCCCTGGTCTGATGAAACCAAGACTGAGCTCTTTGATCTGAATGCCAAGCATCATGTCGGTGGCAGCTAAATCCAAGCCATGAGGTCAAAGGAATTGTCCATAGAGCCAAACGGAATCCACTTTTTAGTAAAAGGCACATGACAGCCCGTTTGGCAACTAAATGACTCTCAGGCCATGAGAAACAATATGCTCTGGTCTCACCATAACCAAGATTGAACTCTTTGGCCTGACTGCCAAGTGTCACGTCTGGATGAAATCTGGCACCATCCCTACGGTGAAGCAAGGTGGTGTCAGCATTATGCTGTGGGTATATTTCTCAGCAGCAGGGACTGATCAGAATCGAGGGAAAGATGAATGGAGCAAAGTACAGAGAGGTCCTCGATGAAAACCTGCTCAAGGGTGCTTAGGACCTCAGACTGAGTCGAAGGTTCACCTTCCAACAGGACAACAACCCTAAGCACACAGTCAAGACAATGCAAGTCTCTGAATGTCCTTGAGTGGCCCAGCCAGAGCCCAGACTTGTAACCAATTGAACATATCTGAAGAGACCTGAAAATAACTGTGCAGCAACACTCCACATCCAACCTGACAGAACTTGAGAGGATCTGTAGAGAAGAATGGGACTCATGTCTCAACTCAAGAAAAATCATAGTAAAGCAGCATTATTAACACAAATAGTTAGATCAAACAGGAGTACATGCTTCATCAGTACACAACGGACCCAACCAGGGCCCAGCAGGGCTCTCCTTCCACAATGACCACCTTCTCCACAAGTACATTTACAAATAAATAATTTTATCTAACCCATAACACTTTAATTTCTCCCTACTTATACAGTTATAAACATACAAAGAAAAAATTGCTAGTCAGTTAGTCAGTTACAAAAAGTCATTCAATTTACAAATCATAATTCAAACCCAATGAATTATCCAACCCAAATGTAGAATGACATGCTAAGTTACTCACGTTGGTTCTATCACTCAATGCTGAAACCCTCAACTTAGTACACATCGGCAATACCAGCAAGTACATTTACATACAGTATAATTATCCATAATTCTTGCCTTAACTTTCTCATCACGGTTATAATTACAGATCAGTATCTTAATGCATTCTTAGTCTAAATTACTATACATTTTGCAGTGTATAGACCTCCACAATCAACCTGATACCCCAAGTAATAATTGTGGACACATTTCCAACCCTCTCCTTCCCCAGCATTCAATCTTCTGGCGTCTCTTAATTTTCTCCTTCAGATAGTTTTACAGTTCGTTTTCCCAATGGCACACATGTTCAAAGTGGAAGCTCGTGATAATGTCCCGATTTCAATGTCTGAGGAATAATCTGATTCTCCCAAACAGACTGATGTCCCACCTGGGCCGCCACCACCTTTGCTACCCATTATGTCCATTTGCCAACCAGTATACCAGCAACATGAGGGAAGTTTGGAACATATCACTCTCCATCCTCACTCCACGTGGACTCCTGTTGCACTCCTGAGAGAAAAGGCATGAGAGAAAGGGTAGTTGATAGCTTCGACTGGATACTGTGTACAGGTTGCTGGCTCGGACTCAGGTCTCACAATAGAATTGGTGAGGGACCATACTGAACTCCATTTTTGGCATTACTTTAGCCAGTCAGAGGGGGTTTGAGGTCCACACTGTTCTCGGCCGAATTACCCCTTCCATGCATATAGATACCAACAGTTTAGTTTAGGGCAGTTTAGAACAACAGTTTAGTTTCGGGCATTTCTGATTCAAGAAACCCAGACAATTTATTTACTGTATGTAATTATTATTTCTACCAATATTATTAATACAAATTTCAAAGACACATATCAAAGGGAATAACAACACAGAGTTTAAAAAATTTGAATTGGCTAATACTCCCCCATCATATTGCCGACCTCACCGCAGAGTTACAGAGTCAGGGAGTTAGACAGCTAATTCTTAGGGAGAAATCTCGACCATCCAGCAGACCCAATCGGGTGAGATTTATATTAAAGCAAGACAGAAACAGAACAAACAAAACAAACAGCCATACACTTCTTCCTTTTACAGGCAGGCATGTAAACAAAATCAATCTGCATATTTAACCAAAAAGCCTCAGGGGATTGGTAATCCTCCCTTTTGACAAATGCCCCACATTGTGATTAATATGTAAAAAAAAACATTTTAAAAAACACTCCTGGTTAAATAAAAAAAATAAAAAATAACAAATCAAATCAGAATTAATACCCTTGAATTTAATTAGTTCCGGAGGCTGCATTCATTGTAGCTGGGGATTTTAACAAAGCTAATCTGAAAACAAGACTCCCTAAATTTTATCAGCATATCGATTGCGCAACCAGGGGTGGTAAAACCTTGGATCATTGTTACTCTAACTTCCGCGACGCATATAAGGCCCTGCCCCGCCCCCCTTTCGGAAAAGCTGACCACGACTCCATTTTGCTGATCCCTGCCTACAGGCAGAAACTAAAACAAGAGGCTCCCACGCTGAGGTCTGTCCAACGCTGGTCAGACCAAGCTGACTCCACACTCCAAGACTGCTTCCATCACGTGGACTGGGACATGTTTCGTATTGCGTCAGATGGAAATATTGACGAATACGCTGATTCGGTGTGCGAGTTCATTAGAACGTGCGTCGAAGATGTCGTTCCCATAGCAACGATAAAAACATTCCCAAACCAGAAACCGTGGATTGATGGCAGCATTCGCGTGAAACTGAAAGCGCGAACCACTGCTTTTAATCAGGGCAAGGTGTCTGGTAACATGTCCGAATATAAACAATGCAGCTATTCCCTCCGCAAGGCTATTAAACAAGCTAGCGTCAGTACAGAGACAAAGTGGAATCTCAATTCAATGGCTCAGACACAAGAGGCATGTGGCAGGGTCTACAGTCAATCACGGACTACAAGAAGAAACCCAGCCCAGTCACGGACCAGGATGTCTTGCTCCCAGGCAGACTAAATAACTGTTTTGCCCGCTTTGAGGACAATACAGTGCCACTGACACGGCCTGCAACGAAAACATGCGGTCTCTCCTTCACTGCAGCCGAGGTGAGTAAGACATTTAAACGTGTTAACCCTCGCAAGACTGCAGGCCCAGACGGCATCCCCAGCCGCGCCCTCAGAGCATGCGCAGACCAGCTGGCCGGTGTGTTTACGGACATATTCAATCAATCCCTATACCAGTCTGCTGTTCCCACATGCTTCAAGAGGGCCACCATTGTTCCTGTTCCCAAGAAAGCTAAGGTAACTGAGCTAAACGACTACCGCCCCGTAGCACTCACTTCCGTCATCATGAAGTGCTTTGAGAGACTAGTCAAGGACCATATCACCTCCACCCTACCTGACACCCTAGACCCACTCCAATTTGCTTACCGCCCAAATAGGTTCACAGACGATGCAATCTCAACCACACTGCACACTGCCCTAACCCACCTGGACAAGAGGAATACCTATGTGAGAATGCTGTTCATCGACTACAGCTCGGCATTCAACACCATAGTACCCTCCAAACTCGTCATCAAGCTCGAGACCCTGGGTCTCGACCCCGCCCCTGTGCAACTGGGTACTGGACTTCCTGACGGGCCGCCCCCAGGTGGTGAGGGTAGGCAACAACATCTCCTCCCCGCTGATCCTCAACACGGGGCCCCACAAGGGTGCGTTCTGAGCCCTCTCCTGTACTCCCTGTTCACCCACGACTGCGTGGCCACGCACGCCTCCAACTCAATCATCAAGTTTGCGGACGACACAACAGTGGTAGGCTTGATTACCAACAACGACGAGACGGCCTACAGGGAGGAGGTGAGGGCCCTCGGAGTGTGGTGTCAGGAAAATAACCTCACACTCAACGTCAACAAAACTAAGGAGATGATTGTGGACTTCAGGAAACAGCAGAGGGAACACCCCCTATCCACATCGATGGATCAGTAGTGGAGAGGGTAGCAAGTTTTAAGTTCCTCGGCATACACATCACAGACAAACTGAATTGGTCCACTCACACTGACAGCGTCGTGAAGAAGGCGCAGCAGCGCCTCTTCAACCTCAGGAGGCTGAAGAAATTCGGCTTGTCACCAAAAGCACTCACAAACTTCTACAGATGCACAATCGAGAGCATCCTGGCGGGCTGTATCACCGCCTGGTACGGCAACTGCTCCGCCCTCAACCGTAAGGCTCTCCAGAGGGTAGTGAGGTCTGCACAACGCATCACCGGGGCAAACTACCTGCCCTCCAGGACACCTACACCACCCGATGTTACAGGAAGGCCATAAAGATCATCAAGGACATCAACCACCCGAACCACTGCCTGTTCACCCCGCTATCATCCAGAAGGCGAGGTCAGTACAGGTGCATCAAAGCTGGGACCGAGAGACTGAAAAACAGCTTCTATCTCAAGGCCATCAGACTGTTAAACAGCCACCACTAACATTGAGTGGCTGCTGCCAACACACTGTCATTGACACTGACCCAACTCCAGCCACTTTAATAATGGGAATTGATGGGAAATGATGTAAATATATCACTAGCCACTTTAAACAATGCTACCTTATATAATGTTACTTACCCTACATTATTCATCTCATATGCATACGTATATACTGTACTCTAGATCATCGACTGCATCCTTATGTCACTAGCCACTTTAACTATGCCACTTTGTTTACTTTGTCTACATACTCATCTCATATGTATATACTGTACTCGATACCATCTACTCTATGCTGCTCTGTACCATCACTCATTCATATATCCTTATGTACATATTCCTTATCCCCTTACACTGTGTATAAGACAGTAGTTTTGGAATTGTTAGTTAGATTACTTGTTGGTTATCACTGCATTGTCGGAACTAGAAGCACAAGCATTTCGCTACACTCGCATTAACATCTGCTAACCATGTGTATGTGACAAATAAGATTTGATTTGATTTGATTTTAATTGTAACATTTTTTAACGTGTATTTAACTAGGCAAGTCAGTTAAGAACAAATTCTTATTTACAATGACGGCCTAAAGTATACATATGACTTTTTGCGGTGGCAGGTAGCCTAGTGGTTAGAGCGTAGGCTAGTAACCGAAAAGTTGCTAGATCAATTCCCCGAGCTGACAAGGTAAAAATTGGTCATTCTGCCCCTGAACAAGGCAGTTAACACACTGTTCCTAGGCCGTCATTGTAAATAAGAATTTGTTCTCAAAACTTCTTCGGGATCAGTGTCCTGTCCACGGGGCGGTTGAGCTATAGAAGGCTAATGCGATTAGCATGATGTTTTAGGTAACATGAAAATTTCCGAGGACATAGACATATCTGATATTGTCAGAGAGCTTAAATTCTTGTTAATCTAACTGCACTGTCCAAATTATAGTAGATATTACAGTGAAATAATACCATGCTATTGTTTGAGGGGAGTGCACAATTTTGAAAATGAAAGTTATTAATAAACAAATTAGGCACATTTGAGCAGTCTTGACACAATATTTTTTACAGAAATACAATGGTTCATTAGATCAGTGCCCCAGGACTACCTGACATGATGACTCCTTGCTGTCCCCAGTCCACCTGACCGTGCTGCTACTCCGGTTTCAACTGTTCTGCCTTATTATTATTCGACCATGCTGGTCATTTATGAACATTTTAACATCTTGGCCATGTTCTGTTATAATCTCCACCCAGCACAGCCAGAAGAGGACTGGCCACCCCACATTTGCTCTCTCTAATTCTCTCTTTCTTTCTCTCTCTCGGAGGACCTGAGCCCTAGGACCATGCCCCAGGACTACCTGACATGATGACTCCTTGCTGTCCCCAGTCCACCTGACCGTGCTGCTACTCCGGTTTCAACTGTTCTGCCTTATTATTATTCGACCATGCTGGTCATTTATGAACATTTTAACATCTTGGCCATGTTCTGTTATAATCTCCACCCGGCACAGCCAGAAGAGGACTGGCCACCCCACATAGCCTGGTTCCTCTCTAGGTTTCTTCCTAGGTTTTGGCCTTTCTAGGGAGTTTTTCCTAGCCACCGTGCTTCTACACCTGCATTGCTTGCTGTTTGGGGTTTTAGGCTGGGTTTCTGTACAGCACTTTGAGATATCAGCTGATGTACGAAGGGCTATATAAATAAATTTGATTTGATTTGATCAGTCTAAAACTTTGCACATACGCTGCTGCCATCTAGTGGCCGAAATCTAAAGTGCACCTGGGGTGGAATAATACATGTTGGCCTTTCTCTTGCATTTCAAAAATTACGATTCAAATAAATACAAAAGAATGTTTGGTTTTTTACCAGATCTTTTACCTGATCTATTGTGTTATATTCTACTACATTCCTTTCACATTTCAGAAAAAGTCAAACTGTTTCCTTTCAAATGGTATCAGGAATATGTATATCCTTGCTTGAGGGCCTGAGCTATAGGCAGTTAGATTTGATGTCATTTTAGGCAAAAATTGAAAAAAAAGGGGCTAATCCTTATGAGAATAAACAAGCAAATATTCAATGTATAAAACAGTACATGTAAGCAATAGTTAATCATGTAAGACAATTATGTCATAATCTAAGCATAATTTCAACCAAGCAATTAAAGAAACACTTTAGGAGAGTGCTTTCTTACACTAGTACATTAAAGTAAATGGCTTCTGTTGTGCCACTGAGATTAAAACCTTTAACCTTCTACACATACCATATACAGTTCTAACCATTGTCATTGTCAAAGATTGCCAAGTGGATCCTTTCTCAGGAAAGCGCTTGCTCCCAGCTTAGAAAAGAACACCTTGCAATCACAGAGTCTGGGCATTCAGCCAAAATTCCACTCCCACTGAGCCAATCTTGTGAGAGCAAACCTCTGTCTACAACAGGTCAAACATCACTGTCTTCAGCAGTAAAGGGTAGCTGTCGTTGTCATGGTCTGAATCACACATAGGACTATTGCTAAATTCTAAACTTTTTCCTAATCATTAGTGTTTACCCAAACTATAAAATTATGTAATGATAATTGGAAATTGTCAAAAAAAACGTCTATTACAGCACGCTCTGGCCCCGTGGGCACCATATGCTTTCACCTGTCAGTCTCAAAGCTCAATCCTTCTATACATTTTTTAGCCTTGTATTGAAACCTCAACTTCTTCAAATTACTCAAATATGACATTAATTTGAGTGCTAAATAAAAACCACTAAAAACATATTACCATTCACATACTGTCAACACTCATTCGATTTAAACCAACCCTCCTTATCAATGTATTCGTCACAGACACTTATCATAGAAAACAAAACAATCCAAAAGTATTATTCTCTCCTTATTAGAAGTAATTGATTTCATTGTAGTCTACCCTAACATTGTAGTCTAGCCGTGGATACCAGTCAACATCTGCACTTAGCTCAAGACTAGAGCTGCAGCTTTCAAGGAGCATGACCCTTAACCCGGAAGATAATAAGAAATCCCGCTATGCCCTCCGACGAACCATCAAATAGGCAAAGCATCAATACAGGACTAAGATCAAATCGTACTACACCGGCTCTGACGCTCGTCGGATGTGGCCGGGCTTGAAAAGTCTTACAGACTGCAAAGGGAAGCACAACCAAGAGCTGCCTAGTGACAGGAGCCTACCAGACGAGCTAAAGTAATTATTTGCTCGCTTCGAGGCAAATAACACTGAAATATGCATGAGAGCACCAGCTGTTCCAGAAGATTGTGTGATCACGCTCTCAGCAACCGATGTGAGTAAGACCTTTAAACAGGTCAACATTCACAAGGCCGCTGGGCTAGACGGATAACCAGGATGTGTACTTTGAGCATGCGCTGGACCTACTGGCAAGTGTCTTCACTGACATTTTCAAACTCTCCCTGTCTGAGCCTGTAATACCAACATGTTTTAAATAGACCACCATAGTCCCTGTGCCCAAGAACAATAAGGTAAACTGCCTAAATGACTACCGACCCGTAGCACTCACGTCTGTAGCCGTGAAGTGCTTTGAAAGGCTGGTCATTGCTCATATCAACACCATTATCCCAGAAACCGGATCCACAGATGATGCAATCCCTATTGCACTCAACACTGCCCTTTTCCACCTGGATAAAAGGAATGCTATTCATTGACTACAGGTCAGCGTTCAACACCATAGTGCCCTCAAAGCTCATCACTAAGCTAAGGATCCTGGGACCAAACACCTTCCTCAGCAACTAGATCATGGACTTCCTGACGGGCTGGTGGTAAGGGTAGGTAACAACAAATCTGCAACGCTGATCCTCAACACAGGGGCACCTCAGGTGTGTGTGCTCAGTCCCCTCCTGTACTCCCTGTTTGCTCATGACTGCACGGCCAGGCAACAACATCATTAAGTTTTCCGATGACACAACAGTGGTAGGCCTGATCACTGACAATGACGAGAAAGCCTATACGGAGGAGGTCAGAGACCTGGCCAGGACACCTGTGTTGCAAGGACAACAACCTATCCCTCAACGTGATCAAGACAAAGGAGATGATTGTGGACAACAGGAAAAGAGGACCGAGCACACCCCCATTCTCATCGACAGGTTTGCGGTGAAGCAGGTTGAGAGCTTCAAGTTCTTTATTGTCCACATCACCAACAGATTAACATGGTCCAAGCACACCAAGACAGTCGTGAAGAGGGCACGACAAAACCTATTTCCCCTCAGGAGACTGAAAAGATTTGGCATGGGTCCTCAGATCCTCATAGGGTTCTACAGCTGCACCATCGAGAGCATCCTGACTGGTTGCATCACTGCCTGATACGGCAACTGCTCGGCCTCTGAACATAAGGCACTACAGAAGGTAGTCCGAATGGCCCAGTACATCACTGGGGCCAAGCTTCCTGCCATCCGGGACCTCTATACCAGGCGTTGTCAGAGGAAGGCCCTAAAAATTGTCAAAGACTCCTACCATAGAAGCGGTACTGGAGCGCCAAGTGTAGGTCCAGAGGCTTCTAAACAGCTTCTAACCCCAAGCCATAAGACTCCTGAACATCTTTTCAAATGGCTACACAGACAATTTGCATCCCCCCCTCCTTTACAACGCTGCTACTCTCTGTTGTTACCATCTATGCATAGTCACTTTAATAACTCTACCTACATGTACCTTTTACCTCAACTAACTGGTGCCCCCGCACATTTACTCTGTTCCGGTTGCCCCCTGTGTATAGTCTCACTATTGTTATTTTACTGCTGCTCTTTAATTACTTATTACTTTTAATTGTTATTATTATCCCTATTTTTTGAACTGCATTGTTGGTTAGGGGCTCGTAAGTAAGCATTTCACTGTAAGGTGAAACACCTGTTGTATTCGGCACATGTGACTAATAACATTTGATTTGATTTAACAATGTTATTCTATATTTTATTTCCAACCTCTGTTGCATATTAACACTCTGCTTATAACTTCAATTTAATGTTGTTGTAGACTTGTTTTATTATGCAACTATTAATGGCCATGTTTAGTTAATTAAATTGAAAGTAATCAGTAGTGATCATGGACACAGCTGTAATTAGAATGCATTACATTTAGGTAACAGTCCGTCAGATTAGGCTACAGGTAATACAACAAACACTGGCTGTTGACAAGCCTATACTTTCAGTTCATATCCATATTATTCATATTTTGGATTTAGTGATTGAAATTATGACCCCATTCTCAGAAGCCTCTTCAAGCAGGCTATTGGGCAACACAAAAACGTCATACATTGAAATCGCCTCGTTATTCACGTTGAACAAATTAGTCTTTCAATGTGACCTAAGCAAGCTGCTACATCGTTCAGCCTATATCCCGCCGAAATCTTACCCAGACTACTGTAGGCTGTCTAATCAAAGCATGGCAAAGTTAAACCACAATCATAAACTCATACTTTTTTTCCACCGTATTTTGCAAATAAATTCATTAAAATAAAATAAAATCTCATTTTGTCTGTCATAGTTGAAGTGTACCTATGATGAAAATTACAGGCCTCTCTCATATTTTTAAGTGGGAGAACTTGCACAATTGGTGGCTGACTAAATACTTTTTTTGCCCCACTGTATATCCTGTGCCTACTAACAGTACTGCCAATGCCAAATCCCCTCTCTGGAATTTTGTATCCTTATAAAATCATTTTTAAATTGGCTTCCTGCCCTTCAGTGGGTTGACCTGTTCACATTGGTGAATGGGGTGTGTTACCCCAGGCAATCATCAGTGGAGGTCTGGTCAGGGCGGGTCCACAGGAATTTCCCTCACACTCCCACGGAGAGTGCCACCGGTATCTTCTTTGCAGACCTTCACTGATGCTCCCTCCAGACATAATCACACATCCTTTTTCGTGACGCCATTAAACTTGGGCCACCCACATCGCACTATGCGGTAGAGCATCCCACTTCTGACACCAATCCCATGTTGAGTTCCAATCTCACTCACACTCACAAACACAAAATAAAGGAATGGTCAGTTCCTACAACCTAAATCATGTAATTGCATGGCTGCTAAAATATTGCCTAATTCGTTGTTGAACCACTGGAGAACTAATCCAAATTGGCATCTTACCCACATAAAAAGAAAACACAGTTTTGCTATGGTACTTAGTTTCAACTGTGTGAGAAACAGTTATTTTTGTCCACTGATACCTTAGGGCTATCTGTTGGCTGTGGGCTTCAATTCTACAGAAGTATTTTCTTATTTCTAAAATGGGGTTTGGTTTATAGCTATCACAGGTGCACGTTACTATTTTATACCATATAATTTCAATGCATTTATATTCAACTTACTGATCAGTTCCACAGGCTCACCTAGTTGAGAACATTCCTCAGAACTTCACACACTAGTCTTGTTGCCCCGGTCACCAGGCTCACCTAATTAAGAGTGCTCCTCAGAGCCTCCCACACTAGTCTTGTTGCCTAAGGCATACCAGTTGCTACTGGCTTTCCACGGAAATAATTGCTTTCAAGAAAAAACAATATCACCTCTATAGTCTATGTTCGGGATACTGTATACACCTGCCGTCAGCAGGTGACTGTGACTTCCCATCCTCATCGCCAAGAATGTTGTGGAAGTTCTAAAGAATCAGGAGAGACTTGGATAATTCTTCAAGCAATCAAACTTTAATATGGTATCAATTAATTATTATAATAATGGAGCTGGTCAACAACACACGCTTAGGTGATTCGTTGAGAGCCCGACAATACAGGAAATGCTGAGGTCTTATATAGTGGACATAAGATGTTTAGTCATGGCAGGTTCACCCCTCCCCGGCAGATCAGGGCATCATAAGCTACCTTGTTTTCTTATTGTGGCTATGTGTATTGGGTCATAGCACACAAACAAATGATGACGATAGTTCTGTTACTCCTCTCTGTTCAAGTCAGCCTCTGTTCTCTTCATATCTCCACACAGCTAGATAGTAAAAGACAGGATGGACTGAAAAACTGTGGTCACTCTCAGAGGTTCTTTGTCTTGACCTTGTGACTAAATTGAACAGAAGCAGAATGGAAAAATACCAGCAGCTTCTTACAAGACCTTCAAACAGAAAGTGAAAAAGTACAGGTTTAAACTTAGAACTACTCCTCCCGGATCCGGGAGAATTGTCATCAACTACACTAATTAGCATAACGCAACGGACAAAAAATCTTATTCATATTCATGAAATCACAAGTGAAATATAGTGAAACACAGCTTAGCCTTTTGTTAATCACCCTGCAATCTCAGATTTTGAAATTATGCTTTACAGCCAAAGCAAGACAAGCATTTGTGTTTATCGATAGCCTAGCATAGCATTATGTCCAGCTAGCAGCAGGAAGCTTGGTCACGAAAATCAGAAAAGCAATCAAATTAAATCGTTCACCTTTGATGAGCTTCGGATGTTTTCACTCACGAGACTCCCAGTTAACCACCAAATGTTCATTTTGTTCCATAAAGATTATTTTTATAGCCGAAATACCTCCTTTTCTTGTTCTCGTTTTGTTGAGAAATCCACCGGAAATTGCAGTCACGACAACGCCGAAAATTACAAATTAGATCCATAATATCGACAGAAACATGGCAAATGTTTTTTATAAATGTCACGCCCTGGCCTTAGTTATCTTTGTTTTCTTTATTATTTTGGTTAGGTCAGGGTGTGACATGGGGGATTTATGTGTTTTTTGACCTGGTCTAGGGGTTTTGTATGTTTATGGGGTGTTTTCTACCCTAGGTGATTATGTAAGTATATGGTTGCCTAGATTGGTTCTCAATTAGAGGCAGGTGTTTATCGTTATCTCTGATTGGGAACCATATTTAGGCAGTCATGTTCTTTGGGTAATTTGTGGGTGGTTGTCTTCTGTCTTTGTGTCATTGCACCAGATAGGACTGTTTCGGTTTTCACTTTTGTTGTTCTGTATTTTGTAGTGTTCTCATGTATGGTCTTTATTAAACATGTTGAACTCTAACCACGCTGCATTTTGGTCCTCCTCTCCTTCAGCAGAAGAAACCCGTTACAATAATGAATCCTCGTTTTTCAAATATCTATTCGATAATATATCAACTGGGACAATTGGCTTTTCACTAGGAGCGCAAATCACTCTGAGAGCCACCACCTGACCACTGGCGCAATGTTGTCGTTCACGCTCATTTTTCAAAATAAAAGCCTGAAACTATGTCTAGTGACTGTAGACACATTAGGGAAGCCATACAAAAAGGAATCTGGTTGATATCCCTTTCAATGGTCAATAGGGATGCATAGGAACGCAGACGTTTCAAAATAAGCGTCACTTCCTGATTGGATTTTTCTCAGGCTTTCGGCCTGCAATATCAGTTCTGTTATACTCACAGAAAATATTTTTGCAGTTTTGGAAACTTTGGAGTGTTTTCTATCCTAAAATGTCAAGTATATGCATATTCTATTCTGGTCCTGCGAAATAGCCCGTTTACTCTGGGAACGTTATTTTTCCAAAAATGAAAATAGTGCCCCCTAGCCTTAAGAGTTAAGGCATAACAAAGTTTAGCATTAATAACTAAAGTAATTATTCTTTACATTGTCCCTGCTATACAAGCTTAGAGGTTATACAGGATTTTTTTCCTCACAGGCTGTAACGTAACAAAATGTGGAAAAGTCAAGGGGTCTGAATACTTTCCAAATGCTCTGTATGTGGAGATAGTTTAGTGCCTAAAATATATATATATATATATGGGGCCTCCCGAGTGGTGCAGCAGTCTAAGGCACAGCATCGCAGTGTTAGAGGTGTCACAACAGACCTGGGTTCGATCCTAGGCAGTGTGTTCGATCCTTGGCAGACCCATGAGGCAGCACACAATTGGCCCAGCTTTGTCAGGGTTAGGGAAGGGTTTGGCCAGCCGGGATGTCCTTGTCCCGTTGCGCTCTAGCAATTCCTTGTGGTGGGCCGGACGCATTCACGCTGATTTCGGTCGTCATTTTTATGGTGTTTCCTCCGACACATTGGTGCGGCTGGCTTCCGGGTTAAGCGAGCAGTGTGTCAAGCAGTGCGGCTTGGCTGGGTCGTATTTTGAAGGACGAATGGCTCTCAACCTTCGCCTCTACCGTGTCCATACGGTAGATGGGAAAAGACTAACTACCAATTGGATATCAGTTTCCAGATCTTTCTTTTATCTCTCAGATATAGCACAGACATTTCAAAACAAATTTCCTTTAGATTTTTTGAGGACTGTCTGTTTACGCATGTATGAAGATGCAAAGGGATTTATAAAAACATTCACAGAAGATACCAGTCTGGCCCCGGGCATATGGTGGAGAGCAGCTGGAGGACTGTGAATTAGCGGGGAACAGAAAGTGTGTTCAATGCTGGTCTTGCATCTCCCTGTAATGACTGTCCCTGAAACAACTTTAATGTCTGTTGAGGACACAGAGAAGGTGTTGGTCCCTTCCCAAATGTTGCCAGCAGGTTTTAGGCTCTCCGCGAAAGGGTTCAAAATTGGGTAAGTGCATCAAAAAGGGCAGTTAGCACTAGCAGACAGAATGTGAGTTTGAGACATTACATGTGGTGAGACTGTAGCATTAGATGACAGAGGAAATAAACCATAAGACTAATTCAAAGGGTACAGGCAGAGGGATGTTTTCACAGCAATTGCACATAAACCAAGGAGAAAACAATTCAAGCAGCATTAGATGAGGTCCCATGGTAAAGAAACATTTCAAAACTACAGAGGAACATGGGTCATCCTCTACTGAGCTTCAATCACATCATTAAAGAAGGTTATGCAAAACAATATGCAGCGTAATTTAAAACTCATCCTGAGACCACAACCAGAGAGAACTATTTGGTTTGTCATATTCGAATAATAGTTTATATCAAGCCATGGATATTTGCATGTAATTTTGTGTATACAGAAGGACTAAGACAATGCGTCCATTATTAACAAAGCGAGCGTTAAGTTTTAAAACTTCAGCAATGTACTTTTTCTAAACACGTTGTATAAAGAGATTATTTGGTTCCCTGTGATTCATGGAGCATTATAAGAGAGCAATCCATGCCTGGCATTGTGCAACAGACAGCACTAACTGAAGAGCCTTGGGCTAATTGTTACGAAGAGTGGAACAGGGGAACCCAAGAGCAGACAGACGAGGAGACTGGGATGAAGTAACCAATGTATTTATTGAAACACGGGGAGATGGAGTGCAATTCAGGGGAAAGTCGGACGGGTTGCTGGAAACCAGGTGCGGAGGCTGAGGCTGGAGCGAGAGGAGTTGAGACAGGGTGAGCTGGTCCGGAGGGGAGTAGTGGAGTGGGGAATCCAGGACAGAGTAGCAGGATGACGAGAAGTGGGACTGAGGACAGGGACCTGAGTCAGAGCGGGCAGAACTGTAACGGAGAGGAAAACAGGCACAACAGGAAAACAGGATCTGAATAGTAACAAACGGCTAGAAACGTAGACTGACTAAGCAGAGATTACGATCTGGCAGTGTGGAGATGGCAGGACTGAGTATTAGTAGAGGTCTTGATTATGGAACAGGTTGCAGCTGGAGGGGATCTGCTCTGACTCCAGCACACCTGTCTCCACCCACACAATCACACAGACACACACAGAGAGAGGGAAAGTGCACTGGGGAAGTGGGGGAAGGTCAAGGAGACACCAGATTAGCACTAGAGGGCGTGGCAGGAGCAGATGTGACACTAATATCACAGTGGGCACAAAGATGAGAGAAGTTAAAGCATGAACATGCTAATACAGTGCTGTCTAGTAAGACCATTAACACTCCAACTCTAGCTATGGTTGTTAGTGTATGCTAGCTAGAGGCCCCACACTTTCTCCTGGGAGATAGACAGAGAGATATGGAGACCGAAAGAACCAAGTAGCGTTGATGTTCATTATCAAGTCCCCATTACACAGCATCAATAACGATATGACCGAAGGAGATGAAGAGATGAAAAGATGAAGAAGAGTTAGGGGAGACAGGCTTTGAAAAGTCATGGCTGAGCAGAAATCTCGGAGGGAAAGTGGGAGAGAGAGTTGGAGAGTTAGAAAGAGAGGGAGAGAAAATAAAGAGATAGGCATGGCTCAGCATATGGACAGAAATGCACAAGACAAGTCTATGAACACTAATGATGAGAAGGCAAAAAAAAACTAACCTATTGCAGAGTTAGGACTCTGGAAAATGCCTAGAGTAGATAGACATAAACTCAGCAAAAAATAAATGGCGCTCTTTCAGGACCCTGTCTTTCACAGATCATTCGTAAAATCCAAATAACTTCACAGATCTTCATTGTAAAGGGTTTAAACACTGTTTCCCATGCTTGTTCAATGAACTATAAACAATTAATGAACATGCACCTGTGGAACTGTCGTTCTGGGCAATTGAGGTCACAGTTATGAAAACGTAGGACACTAAAGAGGCCTTTCTACTGACACTGAAAAACACCAAAAGAAAGATGCCCAGGGTCCCTGCTCATCTGTGTGAATGTGCCTTAGGCATGCTTCAAGGAGGCATGAGGACTGCAGATCTGTCCAGGGCAATAAATTGCAATGTCCGTACTGTGAGACGCCTAAGACAGCGCTACAGGGAGACACGACGGACAGCTGATCGTCCTCGCAGTGGTAGACCACGTGTAACAACACCTGCACAGGATCGGTACATCCGAACATCACACCTGCGGGACAGAAACAGGGTGGGAACAACAACTTCCCAAGTTACACCAGGAACGCACAATCCCTCCATCAGTGCTCAGACTACCCGCAATAAGCTGAGAGAGGCTGGACTGAGGGCTTGTAGGCCTGTCGTAAGGCAGGTCCTCACCAGACATTACCGGAAACAACGTCGCCTATGGGCACAAACCCTCCGTCGCTGGACCAGATGGAACTGGCAAGAATTGCTCTTCACTGACGTGTCATGGTTTTGTCTCACCAGGGGTGATGGTCAGATTTGCATTTATCTTCGAAGGAATGAGCATTTCACCGAGGTCTGTACTCTGGAGCGGTGTGTCACAGCATCATCGGATTGAGCTTGTTGTCATTGCAGGCAAACTCAACGCTGTGCGTAACAGGGAAGACATCTTCCTCCCTCATGTGGTACCCTTCCTGCAGGCTCATCCTGACATGACCCTCCAGCATGGCAATGCCACCAGCCATACTGGTCGTTCTGTGCGTGAATCCTGCAAGACAGGAATGTCAGTGTTCTGAGCACGGTTCTCAATCCGATTGAGCACGTCTGGGAACTGCTGGATCGGAGGGTGAGGGCTAGGGCCATTCCCCCCAGAAATGTCAAGGGAACTTGCAAGTGCCTTGGTGGAAGAGTCGGATAACATCTCACAGCAATAATGGGCAAATCTGCTGCAATCCATGAGGAGGCAATGCACTGCAGTACTTAATGCAGCTGGTGGCCACACCAGATACTGACGGTTACTTTTGATTTTGAACCCCCCTTTGTTCAGGGACACATTATTCAATTTCTGTTAGTCAAAAGTCTGTTGAACTTGTTCAGTTTATGTCTCAGTTGTTGCATATTGTTATGTTCATACAAATATTTACACATGTTACGTTTGCTGAAAATAAACGCAGTTGACAGTGAGAGGATGCTTCTTTTTTTGCTGAGTTTATGTTATACAGTGGTGAACAGATTCTACACCCCAATGAAAAAAGATTGTCATGCAATCAGAACAGTCAATGTAGATCCTTTAGAAAGCAAAGATCTTAGAAGCGACTGCAGATCCCATCCAAAGTCAAGTGATTCAGTGTTAAATACAGAGATTCAACTAATTAGAGTAAAATTGATTGGAGGCATTGTCCTATTGTCTGGTACCCTTTGTTGTTTCGTAATGTGTTCAGAATTGCCCTCTGTAATCGATGCCATTTGGGATGCAGCCTATTCTGAAAAGATTAATCTCTTCTCTGAAAGTGACAACCCAGGCAGATAAAGTTAGAGCAAGACGTCTCACTCTCCTGTGGGCCAACATAAAAGGCGTCCGAAGAGATTCATGTGTCAAAAGAAATGGAGAATACAAAATGGAGTCAAGCTCCTGCCATAAAGATCCCCCCCTCTGGGCGTGTTGATGTGAAGGTCAGCTGTCAGAAGACATTAGCTTAGCAAGAGAATTAGAGTAGAAAGTAGGAGTCTTCACAGAACGACGCCAGGCAGAGAGCCTGGGCGATATGGCCAAAATATCATATCACAGTATTTTTCAATTTTTTTGTCGGTATTTGATGTTTCTGAATAATAAAAGTTACAAATATGATTTATGGGTAGTGCATAGCAACAAATTCATTCTAAGTGGTTTTAATGGGCTTTCTCCAATCTGATTGATTAATAGGCTACTGTTCAAGACAACTTCAACCAAAAATATTAGGAGGACTAAACTGACAGTGAAGTAGTCCTATTTGTAAAACATTGCAAAGGAATCAAAGTCCTATTTTGTAGCCCCAAACTCTGGTACTCAACTAATGGTTTCCACTTGGCATAGTTATTTGTTCTATTCTAGAATTCACTTCCAGCGGCAAGATGTTCTTTACCATTCTGCCATCAGATTTGCCACCAATGCTCCTTATAGGACACATCACTGCACTTTATACTCCTTTGTAAACTGGTCATCTCTCTGACCCACTGGTTGATGCTTATTTATAAAACCCTCTTAGGCCTCACTCCCCCATATCTGAGATATCTATTGTAGCCCGCATCCTCCACATACAACACCCATTCCGCCAGTCACATATATCCCAAAAGGCCCCCAAAGCACATATATCCCTGGGTCACTCTTCTTTTCAGCTCGCTGCAGCTGGTGAATGGAACGAGCTGCAAAAGACACTCAAACTGGACAGTTTTATCTCAATCTCTTCATTCAAAGACTCAATCATGACACTCTTACTGACAGTTGGGGCTGTTTTGTTTGATGTATTGTTGTCGCAAAATTTATTGTCCTTCGTGCTGTTGTCTGTGTCCAATAATGTTTGTAACATGTTTTGTGCTGCTACCATGTTGTCCTGCTACCATGTTGAGCTGCTGCTATTTTGTGTTGCTGCCATGCTGTGTTTTCAAGTGTTGCTACCATGCTATGTTGTCGTCTTAGGTCTCTCTTTATGAGTGTTGCGGTGTCTCTCTTGGCGTGATGTGTGTTTTGTCCTATATTTTTAATCCCAGCCCCCATCCCCGCAGGAGGCCTTTTGTCTTCTGGTAGGTTGTCATGGTAAATAAGAATTTGTTCTTGACTGGCTTGCCTTGTTAAAAATAAAGGTTAAATAAAACATTTAAAATACATGTAATAAATGTCTTCATTTCCTGCACTAATTTGTTATCTTTTACACACTTTGTCCAGTTTATTTGGTCTTAGTATGCCTCTATTTAATAAGTATAATCTTTTTAATAAATAAAAAAAGTTTCCTTTTTGAGAATAATTATTATTCTCCTGTAGTTTTGGCTTCAATTGCAGTTCTTACTTTCACCACTAAGGGTAGTCAGTAGATTTCCAGGGGTCTACTTGGCAAGCTTGTCTTCCCAACGTTGTTGACTTGTTGTGCTAGCTAGCTAGCGGTTCTCAGCTGTTAGCATTTTTAATACTGGTGATAAAAACTCATAATTTTGGGGGGTTTACTGCCCTGCCCTAGCGTGAAGGTAATATCAGAAATGCTCCCTCACATCTCTCACTGCTCTTGTAATGGTTCCAATTACAACACATTATTTTAATTCAAACACATCACATTGTTTCAAACCTGACTTACTGTGTCTTTCAGCCTTGTGTTAGAGTGCAGTAGCTTCTGTTAGCTTGGTCTGGTTAGCTTAGATTCAACAACCACTTAACTAGTAACATTCTCCTGCTCCACTTAGTGAAGAAAAAGCAGTCATCTTCATTAGCCAGATCAGACCAGCCAGGACCAGAATAGACCAGACCAGACCAGACCAGACCAGACCAGGCCAGGCCAGACCAGACCAGGCCAGACCAGACCAGACCAGGCCAGACCAGGCCAGACCAAACCAGACCAGGCCAGACCAGACCAGACCAGACCACACACCTAGCTGACAAAAACTAGGCCAACATGTTCCAGAGGCACACATTTCACACACTTTTTCCACTGATCAAAAATATACGACGTCAAACCCAGTTGAAAGCAGAGTAGGGTGTAAAGATTGACCTGAGCCTGAAAGAAAGCGCATTTGTCTCTGTGTTAAATTATAAATGCATGTACATAAATGCATGAGGACAGGCTTGTAAGTAGTGCTCCGCCTGTATTCATGTTGGTATGAAAGGGTTGGAGTGTAGGCTTTGATATTGAGTGCAAATCTTTTGTTTTGACGATCGATTCCACTTCTGAGACCCCTAATCCTCTTTCATCAAAACAGCTTTATATTTCACCTCACAGGAATCAATTGGGAAGAATCATGCATTACATTCAGGCCAAGCCACAAACAGTATATACTTTATATATAACTTATGCCAAAATTTTCTATAAAACTCAGATCTGCCAGAAATATGGCACAGAAAATGTAATTACTTATTTTCAAAACTCGTTTTCTTATGCTTTGTCTCTGCTGCAGGCATATATAGTGAGCAATATGTTTGGAACATCAAATCACAAAATTGCAATACATATTGTACCGGCACCAAAGTACCATGATAATATCATATCGTGAGGTTCCTGGCAATTCCCAACCCTAATGAAATATGCAATTAACACTAACAAATATCTGCTGTAAATGTGAGGCGGAAAGGGAGGGGGGGTGAAATATCCAACAAAACACCAGTGCTAGGCTTAATATGCGAACAGGAGAGACGACTATGGGGAATCACATTAATTCATACCAGTTATTGCTACCGCCCAACTGAATACACCAAACATTTTAAAAACATAATTAAAATCCTAAAGCCTATTTATTTCTATTAATATATTGAGAAGGAGCTGTCACTGGTTATGAAATTCATTACATCTGTGGAAAACCTTGTTAAGAGAAATGTCACACTTTCCATTAGGCCAGAATAGGCCAATGGGAGAAGGATAGGGGAGAGAGGGTAATAGATGAAAGGAGAGAGTAACAGATGTGGCCGTTTCCTGAGGTCATTAAAGGTCATTCTGCATATATAGTTGATGGATAGGTTAGTGAGTGGATCATTTGACCAATCTATAGGGTGGGCTTTAGAGCAGCAGCAACATCATTCATCTTTCTGTACTGGGTAGTCTAGGTCCCACAAGAAAGCCATTTAAATTACACGGAACCCAAACCGGCTGCGCGCGTGCACCATCGTGCGCTAACGTGCATAAATGTATTTTGCCCCCCCCACACCAAACGCGATCACGACACGCAGGTTAAAATATCAAAACAAACTCTGAACCAATGACATTAATTTGGGGACAGGTCAAAAAGCATTAAACATGTATGGCAATTTAGCTAGTTAGCTTGCTAGTTAACGTTAATTTGTCCTATTTAGCTAGCTTGCTGTTGCTAGCTAATTTGTCCTGGGATATAAACATTGAGTTGTTATTTTACCTGAAATGCACAAGGACCTCTACTCCGACAATTTATCCACACATAAAACTGCCAACCGAATCGTTTCTAGTCATCTCTCCTCCTTTCGGGCTTTTTCATCTTTGAACTTATATGGTGATCTAATCTAAACATTCATTGTATTACCACGACAACCGGTAACAAAGTTCGTCTTTCAATCACCCATGTGGGTATAACCAATGAGGAGATGGCACGTGGGTACCTGTTTCTATAAACCAATGAGGAGATGGGAGAGAGTCGCAGACGCTCGTTGGCATGCGCGAGCTGTGTGGGTGCAATAATTGAATAACATGGATTTCTAAATGTATTTTGCCACGCCAGCGCACTGCGACGTGTCCGGTCTGGTCAGCATGTTAGAAACCATTTTAACAAGGGCAGATATTATGGGGACGTCAACGTGAGGACAACATGATCATGGAGACAGCCTTTATGGGGACACTGAGGCGTCTATAGAGCTATAGAGGGGGTTAGAGGCTAATCAGCTGATGTTAATAGAGATATTAAAACCATCTGCCTAAGAGACAGTTTGACGGGTGTTTAGGAGATAAAATAAGCTTCATATCTAAATGAGTCCGTGGGGATGTGAGGAGGCTGTGAATAGATGATGACTGACTGGGAGTGTCATCCCAACACGTTGTATTAGCAGGGTCTGGAGGCAGAGCCACAGACATATGGCTTTTAAAATAATTAGACACCAGAGTGTCCTCTATAAAATGTAAATAGGCTTTGGCTATATGGCCCAGTGGACAGAGAAAAAAACTAACATTTTCTTAGTGGAAATTTTACGTTGCTTTGATGAAAATCTTAGATTTGTCTACATTGTTTTCATGCATTCTGTAAATAGTTAACATACACTATATCAGAATCCCAAAAGTATGTGGACACCCCTTCAAATTAGAGGATTCGTCTATTTCAGCCACGCCTGTTGCTGACAGGTGTAAAAAAAAATATGTTTTGCAGACAGTCATGCAATCTCCATAGACAAACATTGGCAGTAGAATGGCTTTAATGAAGAGCTCAGTGACTTTCAACGTGGGACCAAGTCAGTTCATCAAATGTCTGCCCTGCTAGAGCTGCGCTCGTCAACAGTAAGTGCAATTATTTTGTAAACATCTAGGAGCAATAACGGCTCAACCGGGAAGTGGTAGGCCACACAAGCTCACAGAACGGGTCCCCTGTGTTGAAGCATGTAAAAATGGTCTGTCCTCGGTTGCAACACTCACTACCGAGTTCCAAACTGTCTCTGGAAGCACATTACAGTGCCTTGCAAAAGTATTCATCCACCTTGGTGTTTTTCCTATTTTGTTGCACTACAACCTGTAATTTAAATTGATTTTTATTTGGATTTCATGTAATGGACATACACAAAATAGCCCAAATTGGTGAAGTGAAATGAAAAAAATTATTTGTTTCAAAAAATGTAATCATTAAAAATGTGGCTTGCACATATGTATTCACCCCCTTTGCTATGAAGCCCCTAAATAAGATATGGTGCAACCAATTACCTTCAGAAGTCACATAATTAGTTCAATAAGTCCACCTGTGAGCAATCTAAGTGTCACATGATCTTAGTATATATACACCTGTTCTGAAAGGACCCAGAGTTTGCAACACCACTAAGCAAGGGGCGCCACCAAGCAAGTAGCACCATGAAGACCAAGCTGCTCTCCAAACAGGTCAGGGACAACGTTGAGGAGAAGTACAGATCAGGGTTGAGTTATAAAAAACTATCAGAAACTTTGAACATCCCACAGAGCACCATTAAATCCATTATTAAAAAATGGAAAGAATATGGCACCACAACAAACCTGCCAAGAGAGGGCCACCCACCAAAAGTCACAGACCAGGCAAGGAGGGCATTAATCAGAGAGGCAAGAAAGAGACCAAAGATAACCCTGAAGGAGCTGCAAAGCTCCACAGCGGAGATTGGAGTATCTGTCCGTAGGACCACTTTAAGCCGAACACTCCACAGAGCTGGGCTTTATGGAATAGAGGCCAGAAAAAAACATTGCTTAAAGAAAAAAATAAGCAAACACATTTGGTGTTCGCCAAAGGGCATGTGGGAGACTCCCCAAACATATGGAAGAAGGTACTCTGGTCAGATGAGACTAAAATTTTGCTTTTTGGTCATCAAGGAAAGCACTATGTCTGGCGCAAACCCAATACCTCTCATCACCCAGAGACAACATCCCCACAGTAAAGCATGGTGGTGATAGCATCATGCTGTGGCGATGTTTTTCATCGGCAGGGACTGGGAAACTGGTCAGAATTGAAGGAATGATGGAGGGTGCTAAATACAGGGAAATTCTTGAGGGAAACCAGTTTCAGTCTTCCAGAGACTTGTGTCACGATAGTCGCAATGAGCGGCTCTAGGTGCAGCGTGAATGAAGTTCCACATCTTTATTTCGGTGAAACTTTAAAATATGACCTAAATATGATCCCCAATTAGAGGCAACGATTACCAGCTGCCTCTAATTGGGAACCATACAAAACACCAACATAGAAATATTGAACTAGAACACCCCCTAGTCACGCCCTGATCTACTACACCAAGGGCTCTCTATGATCAGGGCGTGACAATTTGAGACTGGGAAGGAGGTTCACCTTCCAGCAGGACAATGACCGTAAGCATATTGCTAAAGCAACACTCAAGTGGTTTAAGGGGAAACATTTAAATGTCTTGGAATGTCCTAGTCAAAGCCCACAACTCAATCCAATTGAGATTCTGTGGTATGACTTAAAGATTGCTGTTCACCAGCGGAACCCATCCAACTCGAAGGACCTGGAGCAGTTTTGCCTTGAAGAATGGGCAAAAATCCCAGTGGCCCATACCCCATACCCCAAGAGACTTAGAGCTGCAATTGCTGCAAAAGATGGGGGGGGGGTCTGGGGCTGTCTGGGGCTGAGATAATGGTCTGGGGCTGTTTTTCAGGATTCTTGCTAGGCCCCTTAGTTCCAGTGAATAAATAATAATAATAATTATAATAATAATATGATGCCATATGCAATAATATGGAATGCCATATGATTATGTTTTTCCAACTTCAAATCTAATTTTATTTGTCACATGCGGTAAAAACAACATGTGTAGACCTTACCATGAAATGCTTGCTTACAAGCACTTAACCACCAATGCAGTTCAAGAAATAGAGTTAAGAAAATATTTACTAAATAAACTAAAGTCAAAAATAAATGTAAAAGTAACACAATAAAATAACAATTGCGAGGCTATATACGTGGGTACCGGTAGCTAGGCAATGTGCGGGGTTACAGGTTCGTCGAGGTCATTTGTACATGTAGGTAGGGGTAAAGTGACTATGCATAGAAAATAAACATTGAGTAGCAGCAGTGTAAAAACAAAGGGGGGAGGGGTGATAATGTAAATAGTCGGAGTGGTCATTCAATTAATTATTCAGCAGTCTAATGGCTCGGGGGTAGACGCTGTTAATTAAGGAGCCTTTTGGACCGAGACTTGATGCTCCAGTACCGCTTGCCTGCGGTAGCAGAGAGAACAGTCTATGACTTGGGTGACTGGATTCTTTGACAATTTTTTGGGCCTTCCTCTGAAACTTTGTGGAAACAGTTTGGGGAAGGTCCTTTCCTGTTTCAGCATGACAATGCACCCTCTGCACAAAGGTATAGAAGTCCATACAGAAAGGGTTTGTTGAGATCGGTGTGGAATAACTTTTCTGGCCTGCATAGAGCCCTGACTTCCCCCTCATCGATCACCTTAGGGATGAACTGGAACACGGACTGCGAGCCACCAACATCAGTGCCTGACCTCACTAATGCTCTCGGGGCTGAATGGAAGCAAGTCCCCACAGCAATGTTCCAACATCTAGTGGAAAGCCTTCCCAGAAGAGAGGAAGCTGTTATAGCAGCAAAGGGGGGACCAACTCGAACTGAGATGTTCGACGAGCAGGTGTCCACAAAACTTTTGGTCATGTAGTGTTTAGGTTATGCAGGCTATAGCAAAGGAATCATCCACTTGGCATGGCAGGTCTTTGCTGTGTGGTGCCAGTCAAGTTGAAATAAGCTACATTGTCTTGTCTGTCACATCCCAGTGTTGTCACCATCAACAATGGCTGTCAATAATTTTAGATATCCGATACTATCATAATATCACCCAAGCCTAAAGGAGGACAAGCTGTCCAGGGGTGTCCTCGGATGGGGCCACAGTGTCTCCTGACCCCTCCTGTCTCAGCCTCCAGTATTTATGCTGCAGTAGTTTGTGTCGGGGGGCTAGGGTCAGTTTGTTATATCTGGAGTACTTCTCCTGTCCTATTCGGTGTCCTGTGTGAATCTAAGTGTGCGTTCTCTAATTCTCTCCTTCTCTCTTTCTTTCTCTCTCTCGGAGGACCTGAGCCCTAGGACCATGCCCCAGGACTACCTGACATGATGACTCCTTGCTGTCCCCAGTCCACCTGGCCATGCTGCTGCTCCAGTTTCAACTGACCTGAGCCCTAGCACCATGCCCCAGGACTACCTGACATGATGACTTCTTGCTGTCCCCAGTCCACCTGGCCATGCTGCTGCTCCAGTTTCAACTGTTCTGCCTTATTATTATTCGACCATTCTGGTCATTTATGAACATTTGAACATCTTGGCCATGTTCTGTTATAATCTCCACCCGGCACAGCCAGAAGAGGACTGGCCACCCCACATAGCCTGGTTCCTCTCTAGGTTTCTTCCTAGGTTTTGGCCTTTCTAGGGAGTTTTTCCTAGCCACCGTGCTTCTACACCTGCATTGCTTGCTTTGGGGTTTTAGGCTGGGTTTCTGTACAGCACTTTGAGATATCAGCTGATGTACGAAGGGCTATATAAATGAATTTGATTTGATTAGATTTTTTTGTGGCAACAGAAAGCTGGGATCCTCCTATTTTTTAATCGTGGCCATCAAAACTCAGTTTTTAACATGTGATTGGACTTGCACAATGACTGGGCTTATGAGAACACAATTTACTCAATCAGCAACAAGCTTGTTTGAGGAGGAGTTTGATGAGCTGCAGCTCTCGTTGTCTGATATGTGTTATTCTACTAAAACTAGGCTCTGTATGCTGTTCGCGTGTGATAAAAAAAAGATACATGACGAACTAACAAATTCAAAAGCGGCAATTCAATTCCATTAAATAATTAAATGGTCAAATGTATTTTCGGCAGCTAACCGAAAATCCCAATTAGGCAGCTGTCCCTAATTGGGACTGAAAGGCTACATCTGCTTACTTACACACAAACCTGAGCAGTGGCAACAGCACCAGTTGGTTGTAAGTGGGTCATAACTCTACATCCTACGTAAAAACGCACTCCACGCCGGACAAACATCTTTTATCTGTGGCACCAACTGGGTGTAGCCATTTTATGAGCTATGCCTGGCTGTAGATTCTACTCTTATTATGGAGCAGGCGTAGGGTGTTAAATTGCAACAATCGTATTTCATGATATGCACAGAATATAATAGCAATCTATATTTTCAAAAGGCTGTGAGTCTCGTGTTTATATTTCATAACCCCCGCTCGCTTGGAGGGGGGGGGATCTGCAATTGGACTCACCTGGACTCCATTACTATGCTGATTACGCCCTCTATATCTGGCTGCTCCTCAGTTTGTTCCCTGTGTCATCATTGACGTCTTTATTTTACCCCTGTCCAGACACGGGTCCTGTTCTGTTTCATGTCCGTGTTTCATTAAATGTTCACTCCCTGTACCTGCTTCTCGTCTCCAGCGTCAATTCTCACAGAATTCTGACACCACCAAAGGAATGCTTCCTTTGGAGTTTTTGTTTTTGTTTTTTGGTTGGTGACGTTGGGTCCGGGTGCCATCGCCGATGGAACTGGTGGTGCTTCAGCTAGCACGTCGGGCTGCCACGCCTTAGCTGGCTCGAGAGGTCTTCTTGCCTCAGAAGGCGCCCACTCCACTTCATGCTTCAGCTGACCCATCAGGCTCCCACACCTCAGCGGGATCGTCAGGCTTTCACACCTCAGCCGGATTGTCAGGCTCCCATGACTCAGCTGGCTCATCGGGTTTCTATGCCTCAGCCAGCTTGTCCAGCGCCCATGCCTGTACCAATCGTCGCTGGAGTTATAGTGCATCACTGAGCCTGTACCAATCTTACCCAAACTAAACTAATATTTACCCCCACCTGACTCCCCACAGCACTGAATCAATACCTACTCAGTACGATCTGTACCGCTCTGTACTGACAATGACAATGATTTAATACTGACCGCAAGTCACCCAGCTACTAGATCCACTCAGTGATACAACAGTGGACGATTCATGATTCCTCTGGCCTTCAAGAAATTCCTGGAACATGACGGACCATGACCCTATATCACAGAGCTGAGTAGTAGCCTACTCTGTCTTCCCTCCTTGGCTCAATACTACGACAGCAACAAGTTACACAATAGAGACAGAGAAAACTATGGGTATATTTTTTTAAGACAAAGGAAAACAACAGAATACCATTGTAATTTCATGAGATCAAAACATGAGGAAGACATTTGACCTTTTAGCTATTTATACATGCTCTTTCTTAGAATGACTTGCAAATGTGTGTGTAACTATGAAAGGTGTGTAACTATGAAAACAATCCGTTTTTACCCCATCTGCCTACTTAATAACTTTTTAAGGGCTGCCAATGTGTATTTGTGGTTATTGCTGTTAGTGTCTGTATAGTCAAGGTAGGACTACTCTATTTTTTACTTCAGAGCACAGCTCCTTCACATCACCCAATTCGCGTCATTCAATTCCCCGTAGGGCGCAGAGGGATAAGAAGGCATTGACGTCACAGAGAGCAACCAGAGTGCTGTTTATACTACTCATTCCCTGTGAAGGCTAACTAGATGGGAGATGTTAGTTAAGGGAATGTTTGCACTTCCTGTCTGCTTGACCTGATGAAGATCTTCTGGATTGTGCCAGCCTTTCTATTATTTTCATGTACATCTTAACCCAGGGGAGATCATATGTTCTGGAAGATTCGGAGATGCTTTGGGGTGATGACTGGACTGTTCTCCAACGTCAGCAACCTAGAGGGAGATGGGGGGATGGAGAGGAGATAAAGGAGGGTAGATGGATAGAGAGAGTGAGAGGGGTGTGAGACAGAGGAGCATCACAGAAGCACATATAGCTGAGTAATATAATAACATATGTCATTTATTAGACACTTTTAACCAAAGCGACTTGCATACATTTGACATATGAGTGGCTCCAGGAATCAAACTCACAATCCTGACATTGCAAGTGCCATGCCCTACTAACTGAGCCATACAGGACAACAGTATACAGTAACAGAGCCTTAGATAATACTACACAAACTCTGTTTGAGATTCAGAGTATGCACAGTGGGGTCCAAAATTATTGACACCCATGACAAAGATGAGCAGAAATTACTGTGTAAATTAAATAAGAAAAATACTGTGCTATTTCGTATGCTAAAAATAAAGGGAAATTCTATCATTTTATACTGATACACTTGTTCAGAGAAAGAGATGCTATTTAAAAAGTAAGACCTTCTCCAAAATGTTAGTGTCAAAATTATTGACACCCCTGCTTTCAATACCTCACCTAGTCAGGATAACGGCACAGCCTTTTCTAAAATGTTTTATGAGTTGGAGAACACATTGGGAGGGATCTTGACCATTCCTCCATACAGCATCTTTCCATATCATTTAGTAATGAAAAAAGGGTTAAATAAATCAAAACATATTTTATATTTAAGATTCTTCAAAGTAGCCAGGGTGGCCAGGGTGGCTACTTTGAAGAATCTAAAATCTAAAATATATTTTGATTTGTTTTACACGTTTTTGGTTATTACATGATTCCATATGTGTAATTTCATAGTTTTGATGTCATCACTATTATTCTACAATGTAGAAAATAGTAAAAAAATAAAGAAAAGCCCTTGAATGAGTAGGTGTGTCCAAAGTTTTGAAGTGATGTGCATCTCGCGTCTGGAACAGTTATTCTCAAAGAGAGAGAATTTGAAACAGGGCTCAATTTGGAGAGTTGAACGACAATATTTTCAGGGTTACAAACCAAAATCTGTCTTCTTTTCGAAATACAGATGTTCGATTTAGTTTATTCTGCCTCTTCTTTGGAATTTTCCAAATGGATTAACAATTGCACATTGAACACTACATGGTGATAAATAACATGCACCATCTGTTTGGTATTTAGGCCTATGCTTAATGATTTTGATGAAAATACGTTCTTTGTCTTTGTCAAACTAATGTTGGAATACATATTTTCCGACTTCATTCAAGCAGTCCATTTTGGAATTTGTGATTAAACTGTTGTCATTTGGCAAGGAATGTAGCTTCTGTATTCAATCAGTTTTCATAGGCATTTATGGAGGCCTAAAGGGAGGTTGCGTGCTCACTCAGCACACATGTGTGGATGGTCTCGTTTAGAATGCAATTCAGTAAATAAGACACTGAAGGGATAGGGGATATAGGAAGAATACATGTGTGATGCTTGGCTTGTTTTTTGTTCGTTTTTTGTGCCCCGCAAATGCACATGTAAAAATGGAACACTAAAGTCTTGAAAGACATTTTATTTTATTCAGGGACAAAATGTGACTTCCTATTCAGGCAGCCACAGAGCACAATCCACAAATTGATATCTGGTTATAGATCGACCTTTGACGTCTCAGGTTCTCATGTCCATCCTTTGCTCATTGCCAATTTTCGACCTGATAAAGCCGGCGCTCTGCTACTTTTCAACCATTGCCGTAGGATTGGTAATTACCTGACTTATATGTGCTCGCTTGCGCTGAGCTACATGACAATGACGCAAAACACCTCCAGGCTGTGTAAGGGCTATTTGACCAAGAAGGAGAGTGATGGATTGCTGCATCAGATGACCTGGCCCCCACAATCACCTGGCCTCAACCCAATTGAGATGGTTTGGGATGAGTTGGAACGCAGAGTAAAGGAAAAGCAGCCAACAAGTGCTCAGTATATGTGGAAACTCCTTCAACACTGTCGGAAAATACTTCCAGGTGAAGCTGGTTAAGAGAATGCCAAGAGTGTGCAAAGCTGTCATCAAGGCAAAGGGTGGCTACTTTGAAGAATCTTAAATGTAAATATATTTTGATTTGTTCAACACTTTTTTGGGTACTACATGATTCCATATGTGTTATTTCACGGTTTTGATATATTCGATATTATTCTACAATGTAGAAAATAGTCAAATTTAAGAAAATCGCTGCAATGAGTAGATGTGTCCAAACGTTTGACTGGTACTTTATATTATCCATGTCCTTGTTCAGACACAACTCGGAGAAACATATAATTTGACAGTTCTTCATATCCCGTTGATAGGATAGGCTCGAGCGGAGCTAGTCCAGTTTGTTCTCTAGTGATTGTACGTTCGCCAATAGAATGGAGGGTGGTGTCAGTTTATTTGCTCGCCAACATAGTCCTGTCAGGATGCCAGCTTGTTTGCCTCTCTTGCTCCATCACTTCATTTTTCAAGGCACAGGGATTAGGGCCTGGTCTGGAGTAAGCAGAAATTCCAGAGCTGCTGACTCGTTGAAGTAGAAATCTTCATCCAATTTTAGATTAGTGATTGCTGTTGTCAGAAGATGGGTGTAGCTGATGCATGAAGTCAGGCGCAGGAGAACACAATGAGTGAGCAACGTACTTTACTCAAAATAAAGGCACAAGGTAACAATACATTTGACCAACAATAAACTTTAATAAATTACGCACGGGTGAAAACAGCACTCGTCGAAAACCAGTCATAATGTACCGAATGAACATAGAAACAATCACGCAGAAAAACATGGGGGAAACAGAAGGTTAATACATGAACATGTAATTGGGGAATGAAACCAGGTGTGTTGAAAACAAAGACAAAACAAATGGAAAATGAAAAGTGGATCAGCAATGGCTAGAAGAGCGGTGACGTCGACCGCCGAACGCCGCCCAAACAAGGAGAGGGACCGACTACGGCGGAAGTCGTGACAGCTGTTCTGATGTCTAGAAGCTGTTTTCTGTTATAGGAAATGATGGCGACATTATGTACAGAAAAGTTACTCGTAAAAAAACACAAAATAGTTGAATTGGTCAGGAGCCCGTAAGACAGCTGCTTTCCACTGCACCGCCATAACTGACATAGACTTTGAAAAAGCACCCTAGATTAGGCTACCAGTGTGGCAAGTGCTGAAAGCTGCTGGTAAGCTTTCTTGACTTGGACATCCATTTTGTTACCAACAGATGGCTAACCTTTGATTAACCAGCTAAACAGCTGCACTTAGCGAAAATATGTTTGGTGTCACCTGTCTAGCTAATAGGCCATCTTAGAGTTTACACTTCTTCCAATTATAATGTGGGGAGGTCAAAATAATGTAAAACTATCTACCAAATCTATTCATTTTAAAATGTTGATTACTTCTCCTAGTCATTATCATTAACCTGATGATAAGACAAGATATGTGAAAACATTTTTTTTTCCTAACGTATGATGGGGGGTCCCTGGGTTACCGTTTTGCCTAGGAGGGGGTCCTTGGGCAAAATGTTGAAGACCCCTGATTTAAGTAATTTTCCATTAACAAATGCTTGTTTACCATTTCATTTGCTAAAAGAAAATCAGTAGGCTACCCTTAGTGAGTCGGCTGTCTTTTTTATCCTAGACATGCATTAGCCAATTGGCCTATCTGTTTCTAAATTGTCTATTCGGGTAGCTTTTGCCATCATGTCTTTGCGTTATTCACAATTCGCATAGGCCTATCAACAACCGCATTAGGCCTATCAGGGATGGCCATGTTCAAAAACTGTCCTGTTTGACACACGGGCTCAGATAAAGAACGTGAAATCCATCTTATCGCAGCTTGTTGCCATTGCCTTTGCCTCCCTGTTAGCCCGAAGAATGATTTTATTGGATTGGAAATCCTCCCTTAGCCTCTCTCTGGCCTAAAGATCTGATGCTGTTCCTAAAATTAGAAAACATTAAGTATACCATTCCAGGGTCAACCAACTCATTTTATTCCACCTGGGACCCGAAGAAATCCTATTTTGAACAGCTTCCTCCAGATTAGTACTCTTGGCCCCACCCGACCCCTCAAGATTACTGCTATATAGACCTATAAGATCACCTAATCCCCTGAAATTGTTAGGCTATTACATTTTTGCTTGTATTTAAGTGACATTGTTGTGTAGTTTTGTTTTCTGACATGTAACTGAATGAGATTCTCTTTCTTGTTAAATGTGTTTTGAGGCAATCTGGGTGGCTGGACAAAAAGGGGAAACATTTACAATGTCTTTACATTGTATTTTTAATTAATTGTGAATAAACATATCATATAACAAATAAAGAAATCCCTCTTATCACTGCTAACCATGTGTCCTCCACCATCAAGACGCACAGAAAAGACGAGCCACACTGAGGCCTCAGCTTTCAAGCATTTCAGAGCAAGACAGTCTTTTACAATAGGATTGTTCAATACAGAATGGCTTTGTAAGGAGAACCATTTTGAAAACATAATACAATTGAATGTCTTCTTTGCATGGTACATATTTTGGGCTCATCATCATAATCAGAGAGAGCAAGAGCAAAAGACAGTGTGAGACAGCAGGTGAAAAAATATAAGCGTGTAAATGAGGTAAACAAGTACTTAAAAACAGACCTGACTGTTTATCTGTGAGGATACAAAAGCAAAGCCGGGAGAGAAAGCAACGTTGCTTACGCTGCGGGAAAACACCCTCCTGAATATTCTACAGGCTCAAAGTTGCCCGGGGGAAGAAAGAGAGATGTGGAGGAAGAGATGGGGAGAGAGTGAAAAACGAAAGGTCATGGTGGTTTGCTTAAGCAGATTAAAAGTGTTATTTTACTATGACACACTAGCTGTGTGTGTGTGTGTGTGTGTGTGTGTGTGTGTGTGTGTGTGTGTGTGTGTGTGTGTGTGTGTGTGTGTGTGTGTGTGTGTGTGTGTGTGTGTGTGTGTGTTCTTAGCAGTAGGGAGTAGATGGTTTGTGATTATAAGAATGTGGTCAGACTCACTAAAGGACTGCTCATCTCCTTAGGCCTTTAAGAGTGTAAACATCTCATTACAATAACTATCAGATCACTGACACAACATTGGCAAATTGTTACAGAGGCAGTGTGCCCTGTGTGTGTGCATGTGTTCCATCCAACTTTATTTGTATTTTGTATATATTAAGATCCCCATTGGTTCCTGAGAAGGCATCAGCTACTCTTCCTGGGGTCCAATCAGGATTAAAACCATTACATTACAACAAAACATTGTGATGTAAAACATTGTGATTTAAAACAATGTGAACCTCTCCTAAGGATGTATAAGGTAACCTTACCCTATGACACCATATGACCACCAAACAAAAAGGTAACACCTCAAATTAAGAAGTTTTCACGCTCCCTAGCTAGCTACACAACAAAACCTAGCCAGCAAAGCTAACACGCTAGCCAGAAAAATGTAGCTAGACCAAACCTAGCAAAGATACAACTACATCAAACGACCAAACTGACCAAACTGAGTGAGTAAACCAAAAACGAGCAGAGACTAACATGAAACCTATTGTCTGTTTTAGATATATTTTGTACGATTTTTCACTCTTTTTGCTGGCTTTTGAGCTAAAATAGAGCTAGCTAGCAACTGCAGCAGACAAACAAAAACGGTTCCCAAGGCAACAGTGCAGCAGCAGCGTTACAGAGGAGCAGCAGCAGAGCCCACAGGCACCATGTCCCCCCTCCCCGTCGGCGCTGAATCCATTCTCTAACACCCAGAGGCCAAAAATGGCACGAGGAGGAAAGCTTTTAAACAGAATCTACTCAAGGGGAGGCCATAAACCCTTTTCGCAGACCTGTACAAAGACGGTGATGTGAGTAATCTCATCTTTCTCACTGACCAGCTAAATCAATGGCACTCAGCAGTCTGCTCTCACTACCCATCTATAAAGAAATAGGGAATCTGTAATGGGTGGAACTGAAAGTCAAAGAGACAGATGACCCTGACTGCACCATGATAACAATCAACCTCTACAAAACTGGGACTATCATGGTGCAAGGTAACCTTAGCCTGTTTGAAACAGACTTTCAGACCAAAGAGCATAGAGACAGAGAAGAACACCACCAGTGTCACATCTTCCCACAAGCGCCGGAGGGTAGGGCTGCCGTCTTTTCGGCTCTTAACCTACCATGCTATTTTGTTTGTTTTTTCGCATTGTTCATAACATGCATAACAACATTGTCCATAATGTTGCTCCTACTGTCTCTTATGACCGAAAAGAGCTTCTGGACATCAGAAATGCTTTACTCACCTCAGATTAGATGAAGAGTTGTTCTTCTATGAGTTGGATGGGAGGGATATACTACAGACACCCAAGCATGCCCAGATCCCCATCATTCGCTGGAGAAAGAAACTGAGATTTTGCGGAAAAAGGGTGCCATGTGAGGATCAGGGGACGAGTGGCTAATCTGCATTTTCCTTCCGTAGTGCTAGCTAACGTTCAATTGCTGGAAAGTAAATGGGACGAACTGAAAGCATGTTTATCCTACCAACAGGACGTTAAAAACTGTTATATCTTATGTTTCACCTAGTCGTGGCTTAATGACGACATTAAGAACATACAGCTGGCGGGTTAAACACACTATCGGCAGGATAGAATAGCAGCGTCTGGTAAGACACGGGGCGAGAGCCTATGCATACAGTTGAAGTCGGAAGTTTACATACACCATAGCCAAATACATTTAAACTCAGTTTTTCACAATTCCTGACATTAAATCAGAGTAAAACTTCCCTGTCTTAGGTCAGTCAGGATCACCATTTTATTTTCAGAATGTGAAATGTCAGAATCATAGTAGAGAGAATGATTTATTTTAGCTTTAATTTCTTTCATTACATTCCCAGTGGGTCAGAAGTTTACATACACTCAATTAGTATTTGGTAGAATTGCCTTTACATTTTTGAATTTCGGTCAAACGTTTCGAGTGGCCTTCCACAAGCTTCCCACAATAAGTTGAGTGAGTTTTGGCCCAATCCTCCTGAGATGTTGCTTTAATATATGTACATCATTTTTCTCCCTCATGATGCCATCTATTTTGTGAATTGCACCAGTCCCTCCTGCAGCAAAGCACCCCCACAACATGATGCTGCCACCCCCGTGCTTCACGGTTGGGATGATGTTCTTTGGCTTGCAAGCCTCCCCTTTTTCCCTCCAAACATAACGATGGTCATTATGGCCAAACAGTTCTATATTTGTTTCATCAGAACAGAGGATATTTCTCCAAAAAGAACGATCTTTGTCCCCATGTGCAGTTGCAAATCGTAGACTGGCTTTTTTATAGCGGTTTTGCAGCCGTGGCTTTTTCCTTGCTGAGCGGCCTTTAAGGTTATGTCGATATAGGACTCGTTTTACTGTGGATATAGATACTTTTGTACCTGTTTCCTCCAGCATCTCCACAAGGTCCTTTGCTGTTGTTCTGGGATTGATTTGCACTCTGGGATTGATTTGCACTAAAAATACGTTTATTTCTAGGAGACAGAACGCGTCTCCTTCCTGAGAGGTATGACGGCTGCGTGGTCCCGTGGTGTTTATACTTGCGTACTATTGTTTGTACAGATGAACATGATACCTTCTGGCATTTGGAAATTGCTTCCAAGGATGAACCAGACCCGTGGAGGTCTACAATTTGTTTTCTGAGGTCTTGGCTGATTTCTTTTGATTTTCCCATGATGTCAAGCAAAGAGGTACTGAGTTTGAAGGTAGGCCTTGAAATACATCCACATGTACACCTCCAATTGACTCAAATTATGTATATTAGCCTATCAGAAGCTTCTAAAGCCATGACATTGCCTTCTGGAAGCTGCTTACAGGCACAGTCAACTTAGTGTATGTAAATCTCTGACACACTGGAATTGTGATACAGTGTTAAATAATCTGTCTGTAAACAATTGTTGGAAAAATGACTTGTGTCATGCACAAAGTAAATAACCAACTTGCCAAAGCTATAGTTTGTTAACAAGAAAGTTCTGAAAATGAGTTTTAATGACTCCAACCTAAGTGTATGTAAACTTCCGACTTCAACTGTATATGTAAACATCAGCTGGTAAACGATATCTAAGTCTCAAGGTTTTGCTCACCTGAGGTAGAGTATCTCATGATAAGCTGTAGACCACACTATATACCTAGAGAGTTTTCATCTGTATTTTTTGTAGCTGTCTAACATACCACCACAGACAAAAGCTGGCACTAAAACCACACTCAGTGAACTGTATAAGCAAACAGGAAAACACTCATCCAGAGACGGCACCCCTAGTGGCTGGGGACTTTAATGCAGGGAAACCTAAATCAGTTTTATCTCATTTCTATCAGCATGTTAAATGTGCAACCAGAGAGAAAAAAACACACGCAGAGATGCATACAAAGCACTTCCTCGCCCTCCATTTGGTAAATCTGACCATAATTCCATCCTCCTGATTCCTGTTTACAAGCAAACATTTTAGCAGGAAGCACCAGTGACTTGGTCAATAAAAAAAGTGGTCAGATGAAGCAGATGCTAAACTACAGGACTGTTTTGCTATCACAGACTGGAATATGTTCCGGGATTCTTCTGATGGCATTGAGGAGTACATCACATTAGTCACTGGATTTATCAATGAGTGCATCAAGGATGTCGTCCCCACAGTGACTGCACATACATAGCCCAACCAGAAACCATGGTTTACATTCGAACTGAGCTAAAGGGTAGTAGAGCTGACACTTTCAAGGAACGGGACTCTAACCCGGAAGCTTATAAGAAATCCTGCTATGCCCTCTGATGAACCATCAAACAGGCAAAGCGTCAATACAGGACTAAGATCGAATCCTACTACACCGGCTCCGACGCTCGTCGGATGTGGCAGGGCATGAAAAGACGGATTACCAGGACATGTACTCCGAGCATGCGCTGACCAACTGGCAAGTGTCTTCACTGACATTTTCAACCTTCCCTGTCTGAGTCTGTAATACCAGCAGACCACCAAAGTCCCTGTGGCCAGGAACACTGAGGTAACCTGCCTAAATGACTACCGACCCGTAGCACTCACGTCTGTAGCCATGAGAATGCTTTGAAAGGCTGGTCATGGCTCACATCAACACCATTATCCCAGAAACCCTAGACCCCCTCCAATTTGCATACCGCAACCAAAGATCCACAGATGATGCAATCTCTATTGCACTCCACACTGCCCTTTCACCTATATCAGAATGCTATTCATTGACTACAGCTCAGCGTTCAACACCATAATTAAACACCTCCCTCTGCAATTTGTTCCCGGATCTCTTGATGGGCTGCCCCCATTTGGTAAGTGTAGGTAACAACACATCCGCCACGCTGATCCTCAACACATGGGCCTCTCAGCGGTGTGTGCTCAGTCCCATCCTGTACTCCCCGTTCAATCAAGACTGCGCGACCAGGCACAACACCATCATTAAGTTTGCTGATGACACAACGGTGGTAGGCCTGATCACCGACAAAGATGAGACAGCCTATAGGGAGGAGGTCAGAGACCTGACCATGTGGTGCAAGGACAACAACCTCTCCCTCAAAGTCATCAAGACAAAGGAGATGATTGTGGAATACAGGAAAAGGAGTACCAAGCCCCCCCCTTTCCCATTGACGGGGCTGAAGTGGAGCAGGTTGAGAGCTTCATGTTCCTTGGTGTCCACATCACCAACAAACTAACATGGTCCAGCACACCAAGACAGTCATGAAGAGGGAACGACAGAACCTATTCCCCTCTCAGGAGACTGAAAAGATTTGTCATGGGTACTCAAATCCTCAAAAGGTTTTACAGCTGCACAGCCGAGAGCATCCTGACGGTTGCATCACTGCCTGGTATGGCAACTGCTCGGCTCTATCTATCAAAGCTTGGCCACTACCAGAGCCAAGCTTCCTGCCATCCAGGACCTCTATACCAGGCGATGTCAGAGGAAGGCTCTAAAAATTGTCAAAGACTCCAGCCACCCTAGTCATAGACTGTTCTCTCTGCTACTACACAGCAAGAGGTCCAAGAGGCTTCTAAACAGCTTCTACTCCCAAGACTCCTAAACAGCGAATCAAATGGCTACCCAGACTATTTGCATTGCCCCCCCTTCTAAGCTGCTGCTACTTTCTGTTATTATCTATGCATATTCACTTTAACAACTCTACCTACATGTACATATTACCTCAATTACCCCTGCACATTGACTCTGCACCGGTAACCCCTGTATGTAGCCCTGCTTTTGTTATTTACTGCTGCTCTATAATTATTTGTTATTCTTATCTCTTACTTATTTTTAGGTATTTTCTTAAAATTGTATTGTTCGTTAAGGGCTTGTAAGTAAGCATTTCACTGTATGGTCTTCACCTGTTGCATTTGGCGCATGTGACAAGTAACATTTGATTTGATTTGAGAGGAGCTGCAGGAAAGATAGAGGACAGAGGACAGGCTGCAGGAGCAGCTAGATCACCACTCTGTGACCTGCCCTCACACAGCAAAGGAGCCCACCTAAACCAACCAGGCCTCCCCAGCCCTGCCTGCTGCACGCCTCCACCCCAGTCTACAAGAGATCCTCCCACTGACAGCGGCACCGGCACAGAACAGCCAACACCCCCCCTACCCCATCTTTACCCCATCCAGTACAGAATGCACAGTGGCTGACAGCATGCTGTTGATGGACTCAAATGGGAATTTTGTTCATGAGAATTAACATTTCCCTAGACCCAAAACAAGAGTGTCATGGAGCTGCTTGATAGGCCCAGCTCGAGTTGCCAAGCCATATAATCATACATACAGGAAGCAGCGACCTGCGTGCTCAACAGGAGAGGGTTGCAACGTCACTATGGGACTGATTGAGAAGGAATCTTCCCAACTCAAGGATTGTGGTGTCCACTCTTCTAAAGAGGAACGACATCCATCCTGCCCTAATCCAAAGAATAAACACCAGCCTCTCGAAGGACTGTGCCCTGCAACCCAATGTACACGTGGCCCACTATCCCACCCTCAATCTGGACTGTCTCTTCGACCATGTTCACCTGTACAGGGAGACAGACTCCATCCTTGCAACAACTCTCAAGGACGTCGATTTAAACCTCAGCCTGACCTCTCCACCCAGGAACAGCGGAGCAATTTCCACCTCCCGAGATCACAGAGACAACACTGCGGACCAGCACCCCGGAACCCCAGCCACGGCCACAGCCACAGCACCACTAACCTCAACACCCACCACAGCCAGGGCAGCACAGATCATCCCAGTCCAGCTTTAGACCCGCCCAAACAAGGCCTAACCCCCACCCCCCACCGCAGACCCACACCTGGAGGATCCACAGCCCAGCAGGCAGAGCTACGCACAAGCTGTGAGAGGAGCAACTGGCACAGCCCCCACCAATGAAATGAGTGACATTTAGCATATTCTGATTCTACTGTACTCACACGTGATAGGGCGGGGGTCATGGTAAGATGAGAACAAGAACTCCTCCATCTTCACCATAACACAAATGTTATCTTAAATGATAAAAAAATCACAATCACAATCAAAATCCTCTGGCTGTCCACTGGGTTATATTGAGATCATACCATTTACCAAATTAACCGATACATTCCCCCCGAGTCACCCTACTTCAATGAAGAGAGATATGTGGAGAAATAACTTTTCAAACATCTACAGCATCTACCCTGGACCCAAACTGCTATAGACCTATATCCATCCTGCCCTGCCTATCTAAGGTCTTCGAAAGCCAAGTCAACAAACAGGTCACTGACCATCTCGAATCCCACCGTACCTTCTCCGCTGTGCAATCTGGTTTCCGAGCCGGTCACGGGTGCACCTCAGCCACACTCAAGGTACTAAACGATATCATTACCGCCATCGATAAAAGACAGTACTGTGCAGCCGTCTTCATCGACCTCGCCAAGGCTTTCGACTCTGTCAATCACCATATTCTTATCGGCAGACTCAATAGCCTCGGTTTCTCGGATGACTGCCTTGCCTGGTTCACCAATTACTTTGCAGACAGAGTTCAGTGTGTCAAATCGGAGGGCATGCTGTCCGGTCCTCTGGCAGTCTCTATGGGGGTGCCACAGGGTTCAATTCTCGGGCCGACTCTTTTCTCTGTATATATCAATGATGTTGCTCTTGCTGCGGGCGATTCCCTGATCCACCTCTACGCAGACGACACCATTCTATATACTTTCGGCCCGTCATTGGACACTGTGCTATCTAACCTCCAAACGAGCTTCAATGCCATACAGCACTCCTTCCGTGGCCTCCAACTGCTCTTAAACGCGAGTAAAACCAAATGCATGCTTTTCAACCGATCGCTGCCTGCACCCGCATGCCCGACTAGCATCACCACCCTGGATGGTTCCGACCTTGAATATGTGGACATCTATAAGTACCTAGGTGTCTGACTAGACTGCAAACTCTCCTTCCAGACTCACATCAAACATCTCCAATCGAAAATCAAATCAAGAGTCGGCTTTCTATTCCGCAACAAAGCCTCCTTCACTCACGCCGCCAAGCTTACCCTAGTAAAACTGACTATCCTACCGATCCTCGATTTCGGCGATGTCATCTACAAAATGGCTTCCAACACTCTACTCAGCAAACTGGATGCAGTCTATCATAGTGCCATCCGTTTTGTCACCAAAGCACCTTATACCACCCACCACTGCGACTTGTATGCTCTAGTCGGCTGGCCCTTTCACATATTCGTCGCCAGACCCACTGGCTCCAGGTCATCTACAAGTCCATGCTAGGTAAAGCTCCGCCTTATCTCAGTTCACTGGTCACGATGGCAACACCCATCCGTAGCACACGCTCCAGCAGGTGTATCTCACTGATCATCCTAAAGCCAACACCTCATTTGGCCGCCTTTCGTTCCAGTACTCTGCTGCCTGTGACTGGAACGAACTGCAAAAATCGCTGAAGTTGGAGACTTTTATCTCCCTCACCAACTTCAAATATCAGCTATCCGAGCAGCTAACCGATCGCTGCAGCTGTACATAGTCTATTGGTAAATAGCCCACCCATTTTCACCTACCTCATTCCCATACTGTTTTTATACTGTTTTTTTTATTTATTTTTTATTTACTTTTCTGCTCTTTTGCACACCAATATCTCTACCTGTACATGACCATCTGATCATTTATCACCCCAGTGTTAATCTGCAAAATTGTATTATTCGCCTACCTCCTCATGCCTTTTGCACACATTGTATATAGACTGCCCATTTTTTTTCTACTGTACTATTGACTTGTTAATTGTTTATTCCATGTGTAACTCTGTGTTGTCTGTTCACACTGCTATGCTTTATCTTGGCCAGGTCGCAGTTGCAAATGAGAACTTGTTCTCAACTAGCCTACCTGGTTAAATAAAGGTGTTCTCAACTAGCCTACCTGGTTAAATAAAGGTGTTCTCAACTAGCCTACCTGGTTAAATAAAGGTGAAATAAAAATAAATAAAAAAATAAGGAAGAGCCCAGAATGAAAAGATACAAGAAAAATTACAAATCCTTGAATCAGCAGTCAATTGCCAATTAATCTACATTAATTAATTGGCAAAAGCATTAGAAGAACCTGCAGCACCTGGTCTCACCCTACACAACACTGAAATCAAGTGTCTGCTACACGCAGATGACCTGGTGCTGCTGTCTCCCAGTAAGGATGGGTTACAGCAGCATCTAGCATCTAGGTGTGTGCAAACTTTTTGGCTCGAGGTCCATATTGGGATTTTCAAATTCAACGGAGGGACGCATTTTTGAGGGGACCAATTGTTTGTTCAAATCAATTTACGGGGACATCTCGTGTGGTGCAGTGGTCTAAGGCACTGCATTGCAGTGCTTGAGGCGTCACTACAGACCTGGGTTCGATCCCAGGCTGTGTCACAGCTGGTCGTGACTGGGATACCAATGAGGCTGCACACAATTGGTCCAGCGTCTTCTGGGTCAGGAGAGGGTTTGGCAGGGCAAGATTTCCTTGTCCCATTGCCCTCTAGCACCTCCTGTGGTGGGCAGGGAGATTGCACGCTGATACTGTCGATAGGTGTACAGTGTTTCTTCCGACACATTGTTGCGTCTGGCTCCTGGGTTAAGCGGGCATTGTGTCAAGAATACGTGCCGGATACAGTACTTTGCCGCCCCTACGGAACTGAATTGAGTAGAGAGAGAGTAGAGAGAGAGAGCTCTGGCATCTTCCACAATATTTGAAACGAAGGACTGATTACCCTAATCCACAAAAGTAGAGACAAATTTGACCCATATAACTACTGTGGCATTTTTCCAGCAACCTTGGAAAAATGGTCTGCATTATCAGTAACAGCAGACAGTGAAAACAATGTACTGAGCAAATGTCAAATTGGCTATTTACCAAATTACTGTGCGACAGACCACATATTCACCCTGCACACCCTAATTCACCCTGCACACAAACCAAAACAAAGGCAAAGTCTTCTCATGCTTTGTTGACTAAAAACAAAAGCTTTTGACTCAATTTGGCATGAGGGTCTGCTATACAAATTGATGGAAAGTGGTTGATAGAAATTGATGGAAAAACATACAACATTATAAAATCCATGTACACAAACAACAAGTGTATGGCTAAAATTGGCAAAAACACACACGTCTTTCAAAAGGGCCTTGGGGTGAGATAGGGATGCAGCTTAAGCCCCACCCTCTTCAATTTATATATCAACAAATTGGCGAGGGCACTAGAACAGTCTGAAGCACCCGGCCTCACCCTACTAGAATCTGCAGTCAAATGTCTACTGTTTGCCTATGATCTGGTGCTTCTGTCACCAACCAAGGAGGGCCTACAGCAGCACCTAGATATTCTGCACAGATTCTGCCAGACCTGGGCCCTGACAGTAAATCTCAGTAAGACAAAAATAATGGTGTTCCAAAAAAGGTTCAGTTGCCAGGACCACGAATAAAAATTCCATCTAGACACCGTTACCCTAGAGCACACAAAAAAACATCAGAGCCACAGGTCACTTCCACAAAGCTGTGAATGATCTGAGAGACAAGGCAAGAAGAGCATTCAATGCCATCAAAAGGAACATAAAATTCAACATACTAATTAGAATCTGGCTAAGAATACTTGAATCAGTTATAGAACCCATTGCCCTTTATGGTTGTAAGGTCTGGCGTCCGCTCACCAATCAAGAATTCACAAAATGGGACAAACACCAACTTGTATACAGAAATGTTCAAACATTTCCTCTGTGTTCAACGTAAAACACCAAATAATCCATGCAGTGCAGAATTAGGCCGATACCCGCTAATTATCAAAATCCAGAAAACCACCGAAAAGGAAGCGATTTCCAAACCTTCCATAACCATAATCACCTATAGAGAAATTAAGCTGGAGAAGAGCCCCCTAAGCAAGCTGGTCCTGGGACTCTGTTTACAAACACAAACAGACCACACAGAGCCCCAGGACAACAATACAATTAGACCCAACCAAATATTGAGAAAACAAAAAGATTATTACTTGACACATTGGACAGAATTGACAAAATAACTGAGCAAACTAGAATGCTATTTGGCCCTAAACAGAGAGTAGAAAAGTGGCAGAAAAGCTGACCACTGTGACGGACCCAAAATTAAGGAAATCTTTGACTATGTGCAGACTCAGTGAAAATAACCTTGCTATTGAGAAAGGCCACCGAAGGCAGACCTGGCTCTCAAGAGAAGAGAGGTTATGTGCACACTGCCCACAAAATGAAGTAGAAACTGAGCTGCACTTCCTAAAGTCCTGCAAAATGTATGACCATATTAGAGACACGTATTTCTCTCAGATTACACAGACCCACAAAGAATTAAAAAATAAATCAAATTTTGACAAAGTCCCATTTCTATTGTGTGAAATACCACAGTGCGTCAAGCCCTGATCTGTTTCACCTGTCTTTGTGCTTGTCTCCACCCTTCTCCAGGTGTCGCCCATCTTCCCCATTATCTCCTGTGTACTTATACCTGTGTTTTCTGTTTGTCTGTTGCCAGTTCGTCTTGTTTGTCAAGCTTACCAAGTCCTGTCAGCTACCTGTCTTTTTCTCTTCCTCCTGGTTTTTGACCCTTGCCTGTGACCCTTGCCTGTCCTGACCTTGTACCCACCTGCCTGACTACTCTGCCTGTCCCGGACCCTGATCCTGTCTGCCTTTCGGTACCTTTGTCCCACCTCTGGATATTTGACCTCTGCCTACCCTGAGCCTGTCTGCCTTTCGGTACCTTTGCTCCACCTCTGGATATTTGACCTCTGCCTACCCTGATCCTGTCTGCCTTTCGGTACCTTTGTCCCACCTCTGGATATTTGACCTCTGCCTACCCTGAGCCTGTCTGCCTTTCGATACCTTTGCTCCACCTCTGGATATTTGACCTCTGCCTACCCTGAGCCTGTCTGCCGTTCGGTACCTTTGCTCCACCTCTGGATATTTGAACTCTGCCTGTCCCTGACACTGAGCCTGACTGCCTGCCTTGACCTGTCATTTGCCTGCCCCTGGTGTTACAATAAACATTGTTACTTCACACAGTCTGCACTTGGGTCTTACCTTGATTCCTGATACAGTGTGCAATCAAAGCAGCATGATGTGTGACCTGTTGCCACATGAAAAGGGCAACCAGTGAAGAACAAACACAATTGTAAATATAACCCATATTTATGTTTATTTATTTTCCCATTTGTACTTGATTTTTATTTATTTATTATTACAACACTGTATATAGACATAAGACATTGGAAATGTCTTTATACTTTTGTGAGTTTAATGTTCAATGTTCATTATTTTAAATTTTTCACTTTTATTTATCACATATTTATTTCACTTGCTTTGGCAATGTACACATATGTTTCCCATGCCAATAAAGCGCCTTAAATTGGAATTGAATTGAATTGAAATTGCATTGATATATGAGAGAGAGTGAACACCATTGTAAATACCACACATTTATGTTTATTTATTTTCCCTTTTGTACTTTAACTATTTGCACATTGTTACACTGTACATAGCCACAATGACATTTGAAATGTGTCTATTCCTTTGAAACTTGAGTGTTAGGTTTTTGATTGTTTCAGTTTAGTTTATACGCTGTAATCTCTTCCACTTACTTAGGCAATTTTAACATATGTTCCACATGCCAATAAAGCCCATTGAATAGGAAAGAGAGAGAGCAAAACATCAAAGAGAAGGGTGTGAGAGAAAAAGACAGCTTCAGAAGGTGCGAGAAAGGTGAAAGCTGCAAGTGCCTAAAACACGTCTGCCTTTAGAAGAGTGACAGAGGCTGTTAGCATCAGTGTGCTGACAAGGCTGAGTGTGTGTGTGTGGGTGTGTGTACGTACCACAGCTCCAGTCCGTCTTCTAGCAGGTAGACGTGTGGTGGTTGGGAGACATCTGTTGATCACAGGAAGCAGGAACAGATACAGGTTCTTACTTTCCATCCCCAGACCCTGTGATGACATCCGCACTAACCACATGAGGGGGTAAATATTATGGCCATGTTGCAGGCTAACATCTACATTGTAGACGTCGGCCAAAACTCACAATGCCTAGGTAGGTGTTGAACATATCAGCTAAAAACATAACACTAGAGACCAGCAAAGTGATTCAAAAGGTGTGGCAGTAGAAGGAACAATGGAATGTAGTGGGCAAAACTTGGCACTTTCACACTAATAAGTAGGGAAAAATGCAAGAGACTTCAATGACAAACTTTTCTGGTAGTTGGATGAGCTTGGTGTGGGGTTTGGATTCCTCACATATTTAATCATTGTTAAAAAGAGGTTTGGTCTAATTAGATGTTGGGAACTATGGTTATTGAATTTTATATTAATCCGATACATTGAAATGGCCAATTAGGGTGCAATCAACTTTTCTTTCAACAAAATAATGTTGCATTAATGCTTATCTTATCTTTTTCTAACGACAGAAACCATTTCAGAACCATCTGAGATGATGGGTGTCAAAGTCCTCCTTCTTGTGCTTTTTGAGGTGGAACGAGTTTTATGACCATGAATGCCTCTAAATGACCTAACTTTCAATGCAGATTACGTGCTGGCCTTTCTCTCTGGTCTGGAGAGACACTTATGAGTTCACACAGAGGACACAGCAGAACGAACCCCCCATGAGGCCGGCCTGAGTATGGTGCCATCAGAACCCAGCTTTGGACACCAGAACAGAGAACAATCACCTAAACATCCTGAGCAAGGATATACTGTTGTCCAGCAGCAGCACCAAGCCAGATCCAGAGACAGAGACAGCGACAGAGACAGATCCAGAGACAGAGATCGAGACAGAGATAGAGACAGAGACAGAGACAGATCCAGAGATAGAGACAGAGACAGAGAAAGAGATAGAGACAGAGACAGCTCCAGAGACAGAGACAGCGACAGAGACAGAGATCGAGACAGAGACAGAGACAGAGACAAAGATAGAGATAAAGACAGAGATAGAGACAGAGACAGAGACAGCTCCAGAGACAGAGACAGCGACAGAGACAGAGATCGAGACAGAGACAGAGACAGAGACAGAGATCGAGACAGAGACAGCTCCAGAGACAGAGACAGAGACAGAGATCGAGACAGAGACAGAGACAGAGACAGAGATAGAGACAGAGACAGCTCCAGAGACAGAGACAGCGACAGAGACAGAGATCGAGACAGAGACAGAGACAGAGACAGAGATAGAGATAGAGACAGAGATAGAGACAGAGACAGAGACAGCTCCAGAGACAGAGACAGCGACAGAGACAGAGATCGAGACAGAGACAGAGACAGAGACAGAGATCGAGACAGAGACAGCTCCAGAGACAGAGACAGAGACAGAGATCGAGACAGAGACAGAGACAGAGACAGAGATAGAGACAGAGACAGCTCCAGAGACAGAGACAGCGACAGAGACAGAGATCGAGACAGAGACAGAGACAGAGACAGAGATAGAGATAGAGACAGAGATAGAGACAGCGACATAGACAGATCCAGAGACTGAAACAGAGACAGAGACAGAGACAGAGACAGAGATAGAGATAGAGATAGAGACAGAGACAGATCCAGAGACAGAGACAGAAATAGAGACAGCGACAGAGACAGATCCAGAGACAGAGCTAGAGCCAGGGAGACAGAGAGACAGAGCAGCAGTTTTTTTTTCTTGTGAGAACTGAGCGATTTTTGCAGAGGAGGAAAGGATGTTGAGCGCCAGAGCAATGTGCAAAGACCACTCAGTGAGCGATCAGTGGCGTGTATTCATGAATGCCAAGGGAAGCCAGGCTTCCCCAAAAAATGTAAATACAAAAAAACAGACAACATAATTGATCTTTTGTCTCTCTGTGTTTCATAAATTTCCTTCAGTTTTCAAGAGACTGAATATATCTCACCAGAGAAAGCATCCGAGTGAACTAAACAGCTCCCCTCTGTCTCAGTATGTGTAGCATATCTATCTGATGCTGTCTTCTCAGAAAGAGTATGACATTGTTGCCACCCATAGCATTGAATGCAAGGAAAACCAGCAAGCCTCCCTTGTTTAAAAAAATGTATAAAATAATAGCCAATCAGCATTAAGCTAAACTGAGTGAGCTCAGCTATAAATGGTCCTGGCACACCAAAAAAAGTGTCGAAGGAAGCCATTTTGGATTTGACTTCAGACCAATCATATCATCAGCCAAAAGTCATTACTGTCACGTTCTGATCTTTGTTCCTTTGTTTTGTCTTTTGTTTTAGTATGGTCAGGGTGTGAGTTGGGTGGGTTGTCTATGTTACTTTTCTATGATTTACTATTTCTGTGTTTGACCTGGTATGGTTCTCAATCAGAGGCAGCTGTCAATCGTTGTCCCTGATTGAGAACCATATTTATGGAGCCTGTTTTCTATTGTGTTTTGGTGGGTAGTTGTTTTCTGTCTGTTTTGGTTGTTTTCTTTGTTGTTTTGTTATTTCAGTCTTCAGTTTACATTAAAAAAGATGAACACGTACCACGCTGCGCATTGGTCCTCACCTTCTTCCCAAGACAGCCGTTACAATTACTGAGAGAAAAAAACTTGAATTGTCGCATCTCATTGTGTTGTTGTCCACGGTGGCTAACTAGCTGGCTAAAATGGTCCCTTTCCTAAATTAGCCATCGATGGAGATAGCGATTTGTGCTTGTGGTTTTGCTTAATTCTCCGTACTGGCTTTTCTGATCCAATCATAAATTCATACATTGTGCCCCTGGCCTGAGAAGATGGAAGCTAGATGTAGTACGCTAATGTTAACTAGCTTGCCTGGCGTATCATTGTCCATGAAAGGAAGGTAGGCTAGTGAGCAAGTATTTTAGACAAGTAGCCTAGTTATAAAAACAAAGACAGTCGCACACTCCATATGTATAACCTCCCAGTAGTTTATTGGGTAAAAAAAACACCAACGATTCAGTATCACTGTGCCCTTTTCAGGGTAATGTCATGAATGCTTGAACCAGGTCATGTAGACAAACAGTTAAATTAGTAAAACCAATGCTATTGTTATCATTAGCATTAGCATAACATTAGCGTTAACATACATTGTTTCATTTCATTTCACATACAGTATATATTTAAATATCTCTTGATTCTACCATAATGCATAATAAACTTCATCAACAGAGGGAACGTATTGGGTGTACACTGATAAGCCGTAGAAAGAATATATTAATTCATCGGACCTGTTCACAGAAAGTATAATTGGTCATAAGAAGGGCCTGAGATCTAAGTCAATATTCAGACCACTAGGGGTTGGTAGTAGTAGTAGTAGTAGGATCTCCATGTTACCTCCTCTCCTTTGTAGAGTAACACGCTCAATGCCTGTGTATTTGAGGGAGGAGATTGGATGGTTAGCTTCACCAATGTCAGGTGCTACTGGATAGTCAATGTTCTTACACCTGATTGAACTGCAGTGTTCAGCTATGTGTTGTTTAGATTGTATTTTTGTTTGTCCTACGTAGGCTTTTCCACATGAACAGGTGAGATAGGTTACTGCCTTTGTCTTGCATGAGATGATACCCATAACAGTGATTTTTCAAGCTGTATGTGTCTGAAGAACAATGTTTTAATAGTGATATTGCATGAACCACATTTGTTGTTCCCATTTGGAATGGGTGTCAAGTGTGTCTGAGTGGGCTCAGGGTGCAGTTCAAATCTCACCAAGCTATCTCCAATATTGTGACCACACTTATAGACCACCAGTGGGGGTTCCTTGAAGAGATGTGCAATTTTTTTGTCTGATTGCAGAATATGCCAGTGCTTTTTCAGGATTGCTTTCATTTTCTCCGAACACTTGGTGTACTTAGTGCAAAACACTGTTGCATCTTTTTTCTTTTAGTTTTTAGTAATTCCTAACTTGGTTTTTGAGATATTTTTATCATTGCAGCATTGAATGTATCATTTGTGGATCATTTGAATGTATTTGTCATTTTCTTAGCATTGCTGTCAACATCTGACTGGTGGCCACAGTTTGGTTTAACCCTTCTTTAATGGCTATATGGTAGAAAAGTCTTGAGGGGAAGGGGAAGCACAGTATCCGCACATAGCAAGGTATTGCGGCCTCTAGGCTTTGTGTATAAGTCTGTATGTAATGCATCATTCTCTTTGATGAGCCATAAGTCCAGATAATTATTATTCTTTGAATTTTAGATATTCAGAGCTCTCATTTACAGAGGTTGTAATTCATTTAGTTCATTATTGACTTCCTTCCCAGTGCACAAAGACAGAATCTGCGTTTCTGTTTTGTAAATGAGTGCTTCCTCAAATTGTCCCACATACAGGTTCACATAGTTGGGGGCAAAGGGGGAGCCAATGGCTACACCCCAAATCTGCCGGAAAAAGTCTGACAAAGACGAAGTAGTTATTGGATAATACCAGTTCAGTAAGTTGTAAGATGCGATCATTGGATGGAGCAAGGGTAGGGTCTCTCTGCTGAAGGAAGTGTTGCAGCGTCTGCAAGCCTCCAGTGTGTGGGATGTTAGTGTACAAGCTCTCCACATCAAAAGTGGCCAGCAGGGTACCCTCTGGAATCTTTCCTAAGCCCTCTATCAATGAGATCATGTGACTAGTGTCTGACATAATATGGGAGATTCTCAACCATCGGTTTAATGTGGTGGTCCACAAACTTAGAAATGTTGGACATCACAGAGTCAATTGCTGATACAATGGGTCTAACTGGGGAGGAGACACTTGGTCTACCTGGGGGAGGAGACACTGGGTCTACCTGGGGGAGGAGACACTGGGTCTACCTGGGGCAGGAGACACTGGGTCTAACTGGGGAGGAGACACTTGTTTGTGTAATTCAGCAACTGTATAACATTTGGTGTCAGGAAATTTCACACAGAAAACATGCACATTCTTTTTTGTTGATTTGTCCTGATTCCAAATAGCTTTCCACTGTGGATGTGATATTATGCTGGAATCTTGGGTAGGGTCATAATTGAGTTTGTGATAGAAGTCACCTTTAGATAGTTGTTGGTTGTTGTAGATACTTGTTTTGTATACAAATTGTATAGACATGAGAATGCAAATTGAGAATTGAAGCATCTGATTTTAAATCCTTAAGAGACATTCTCTCTTTTCCCCTCCGGTTATCATAGGATTTGTGTTTCTGTTGGCCTTTCAGTAGGTCACCTACATCATTTTCAACAATCCTGCAGAAGGTTTCTATGGATGCATTGCCTAGGACAACAAAAACTAAAAGTGTGTACTGTATGACAGTCATAGACCATTTAGGCAACATGAAAGGAGAGGATGACATTGTCGTTTCTGTAAAAGTAGGGTGAGTCAACATGTTTTTCTACTTGCACACACACACATACAGAAATCAGTACCATGGACAGCCACATCATATTATGTTGGTTGGACTAAATCGTTTTTGGTATCTTAGTGTCACTGTATTAGACTAAGCAGAGGTGAGATGATGTGGAAATGTTGAAGTTGATAGTACTGGAATAGTGGCGACAGCTTAGATGACGTGATGATTACATTTACATTTACATTTAAGTCATTTAGCAGACGCTCTTATCCAGAGCGACTTATAAATGACGTTTTGGAGACTTTGGTACAGATGTGCCTAGTCGCAATGTTAAAATCAGCTTTCAAACGAGCCCTACTCAGTGGCCGAGTCTACCAGGAGCAATGGAGAATTCACAACCCATCCCCAGTTCATCTGGTGGGCGGGGATACCTGAGTATGAACATCGACTGTCACAACATGAGTGGAAAAATTTTAAGACCCATGAGAGAGCCTTCAGAAAAAACTTAGACACCAAACTGCTCCGGGAGAAAATAACTTTGTCTCCTTCTTGACATCCAGCTATTCTGAATGGAGCTTTCTACAGGAACAACATATTTTCTGCAAAACATCGGGATGGGAGATCCTTTGGCGCTCCACTCCTGAAATAAATTGTACGGTTCCTGAAAGAGTTCCCTACACGCGAGGATTGCCCAGCGGAGGTGACTGTGACCTCCCTCACTGACTGGATCAAGGCGCAGCTGCCCTTTATTCTGGATACCATTCAACCATCAATGCGAAAGAGGACAGAGAAAGATACAGTGCATTCGGAAAGTATTCAGACCCCTTGATTTTTCACACATATTTATTCTAAGTCTGGTACAACCAGACTATTTCCCAGATACATGCAATTAAACCATTGAATAGGTGGAAAATGTTTTGACTTCCCTACCAAACAAAAAGGCAAATGGATCAGATGGTGTCACTTACGAGAGTTCAAAGGCCACAAGGCCCCAGTCCTCCCATGCCCTCATGTACATCTTCAATGCCTGTCTGAAGAATGGAAAGGTACCTGGTCTCATGGAAGGGTGCTCTTATCCACAGAATACCCACAAAATATCATGTTCCAGATGATCCATCTTCATGGAGAGACATCTCCTTCTTGCCCTCTGTCAATAACATGTTCATGAAATGCTTGTTCGCCCGCATACTACCATGGCTTGTAGATACAGACATTCTCTCTCCCAAACAAAAGGCATATTTAGTCAGACAGGGCATGAATGAGCATGTTTGCTACCTACAAACTGGAATTGATGTATTCAAGCATGAGTACACAACGTTTTACACTGTTTCTGGACATTAGAGATGTCTTTGGTACTTTATCACATGCCTTGAGGAAATACAACGGCTAAGCCTTATGTGGACATTATATCTAATGCGTACAAAGGCTCTTTCCTCCAAGATATTTGTGGACAGCAGCTGACTGAGCCGATCCCACTCAGGGTTGGCATAAAAACCGGCCGCCCATGGAGTGCTGTTAACTTCATCTTCATCTGGCTGAAATGGCTATCTATGCCAGTGTGCCTCAGCCCATGTGCGGTCACTGAACCCAGTACAGGGGTGTGCTGATGATTTTCAGATCTCCAGAGAGCAGAATGTTATCAAAGACATGCTCTCTTGCACAGATTACTTTTTGTAAATGGTCTGGGCTGGAAGTGAAAGACACAAAATATGCAGTGTTCTATGAAGACATAAGCCCCCAACATTTACACTAACGAATAAGCCAATCTGTGTTCACTCTCATCACAAAACATATACTTATCTTGGACATGAGTTTAATGTTGCTGGCGAGGGGGTGGGAACAATTGAAGGAGCTCGTCCATGAGTATTCAAACAGACTTGATATGATTGACATTTCCACTCTGCCTGTGATCATGAAGCTAGAAGCTGTGAGAGAGGTGGCACTAGCAAATATTCAGCATTTGCTTGCAAATGTGCATATCCCACAGAACGTCCTGAGGTAAATGAATAACACAACTGTTCAAGTGCTGAGAAAGTGGAAATTAAACACTTAAACCACACGTGACGTTGTCTTCCTGAGCCAAAGAGAGGGGGGTTTAGGTGTCCCGAATATCGACTTGGTTTACGCTGCTACCAGACTGACTCACCGATTGAACATGCTAAACAGTGATGATGTGACACTTAAGGGGTTAGTCAGAGCCTCCTTCCTTCTGGATGTGCTTTCCTGTGTGCCAAATATGCCAGATATTGTTGTTGTTGGGGAGGCCAGGGGGAGGTGCTCATTTTGGAAATGGGCTGCTCATTTGACGGCTACATGGAGCAGGTTTTTGCTGAGAAGCTTCTTAAATACAAGCCCCTCGTGGTGCGCTTGGACAGCCTCGGGTGTAGCTGCAAGCTGGTGGTGCCAATATTCGGCAGTCTCGGCCACGTACACAGGCTTGCAGTGCGTGGCCTCCAGATTGCGGGCCTGACAACAACTAGGGCAAAGCAATTGTTGGGTACAGGAGGTGCTTTCAGTACCCTTGAGGGCCATGCATCCAGGGATCTTTGAAATGTTTGGATCATTTTTTTGTACATTTGATTGGTGGATTCAAAAAAAAGTATTTAAAATGTGCGTGTGTGTGCGCATACACAAGCGTGTTTGTGTGTGCGTGTCTGTGTGCATGTGTGTATGTGTGTGTCTTACATGTGCCAGGTGAATCAGTGATGTGAGTATGGCACAGTGCATCATCTATTCTTCTGTTTGTTTCCATAGCAGAGGACCAGACAGCCTACATATTATACAAGGCCAGAGGCAAGTACTGGACCAGACAGCCTTAAACAACAGCAGAGGCAAGTACTGGACCAGACAGCCTTAAACAACAGCAGAGGCAAGTACTGGACCAGACAGCCTTAAACAACAGCAGAGGCAAGTACTGGACCAGACAGCCTTAAACAACAGCAGAGGCAAGTACTGGACCAGACAGCCTTAATCAACAGCAGAGGCAAGTACTGTACCAGACAGACTTAATGAACAGCAGAGGCAAGTACTGGACCAGACAGCCTTCAACAACAGCAGAGGCAAGTACTGGACCAGACAGCCTTAAACAAAAGCAGAGGCAAGTACTGGACCAGACAGCCTTAAACAACAGCAGAGGCAAGTAGACCAGACAGCCTTAAACAACAGCAGAGGCAAGTACTGGACCAGACAGCCTTAAACAACAGCAGAGGCAAGTACTGGACCAGACAGCCTTAAACAACAGCAGAGGCAAGTACTGGAACAGACAGCCTTAAACAACAGCAGAGGCAAGTACTGGACCAGACAGCCTTAATCAACAGCAGAGGCAAGTACTGGACCAGACAGCCTTAAACAACAGCAGAGGCAAGTACTGGACCAGACAGCCTTAAACAACAGCAGAGGCAAGTACTGGACCAGACAGCCTTAAACAACAGCAGAGGCAAGTACTGGACCAGACAGCCTTAAACAACAGCAGAGGCAAGTACTGGACCAGACAGCCTTAAACAACAGCAGAGGCAAGTACTGGACCAGACAGCCTTAATCAACAGCAGAGGCAAGTACTGGACCAGACAGCCTTAAACAACAGCAGAGGCAAGTACTGGACCAGACAGCCTCAATCAACAGCAGAGGCAAGTACTGGACCAGACAGCCTTAATCAACACCAGAGGAGGCAGACAGCCTTAAACAACAGCAGAGGCAAGTACTGGACCAGACAGCCTTAAACAACAGCAGAGGCTGGAAGTAACTGGACCAGACAGCCTTAATCAACACCAGAGGCAAGTACTGGACCAGACAGCCTTAATCAACAGCAGGGGCAAGTACTGGACCAGACAGCCTTAATCAACAGCAGAGGCAAGTACTGGACCAGACAGCCTTAAACAACAGCAGAGGCAAGTACTGGACCAGACAGCCTTAATCAACACCAGAGGCAAGTACTGGACCAGACAGCCTTAAACAACAGCAGGGGCAAATACTGGACCAGACAGCCTTAATCAACAGCAGGGGCAAGTACTGGACCAGACAGCCTTAATCAACAGCAGAGGCAAGTACTGGACCAGACAGCCTTTAACAACAGTAGGGGCAAGTACTGGACCAGACAGCCTTAATCAACAGCAGGGGCAAGTAGTGGACCAGACAACCTTAATCAACAGCAGAGGCAAGTAGTGGACCAGACAGCCTTAAACAACAGCAGAGGCAAGTAGTGGACCAGACAGCCTACACATTAACCAACAACAAACAGCAAAGCATACAATTTTATTGAAACATTAAGGTCTTTATACAATTGAAATACGTAAGCCCAAATGAAGGTCCAGGAACAAGTTGAACCAGTTGGGGCATAGACTAGTGGTGGCGGGTCATCTGTCTGTTCACCTATACCCGCTCACAATTACTAATATCCCATCTGCACCAGCCTGATCATACAAGATGAAGTGAAAATATGAGGCCTGCACCCAACCCTAACCTGCTAATATAGAGAATGTACAGTCAGAGACAGCGCAACAATTTTTTGACAGGGGGGGTACAGGATTTTTTTTTCCTGATTTACATACGTTTCTGCTTCTAATTTCCAACATTTTGGTAGGATATTTATTAGACAACTTTGATACATGCAGCATCTCTTCTGTCATTATATGTTGCCCTAAAGTACTAAATAAACCCTTGCTCACCAGCATAATGTCATAAATCGACAAATGAATGCTTTAATCTAGTTGACATTGGTAAAGTTCTCTGTCATCTCTGTTTCTTTCAAGGAGCAAAGACATTTAAGGACCAAGGAGAAATTGCAATAACTCTCCCTCCAATAACAGGAAAGTGCAAAATGTCCAAATTATATCCATTTGGCGGGTTGTAAGGAAATAGAAGCTGTGAAAACGACCCAACGTGTTTCTGATAACATTTCAGTTTGGCTTGGAAGTATATTTTATGTGGTTGTAGTAATATCAGCTTTTATTATGCTGGGTTAGATAGCACCGCTACTGGCGGTATCTAACTGTGGATTCATTCTCTCAAGATACTGAAAGAATGAATACTATTTCTCCACTCTGGTTCCCTAGTCAAAATGTTTTCTACATCTGGTGTATCATTTTACTGCAGGATTTAATATTAAGGCTATGTGAGAGTTTCTAGACCTACAGTCAGTGTCCAGATTTCAGTTTCCATTTAACCCATCTGAACAGTAGGCTACAGTTCCCTTGACGTGTCATAGGCCTATTTGAAGTCCCCTTCCTGTCGAATTTGTATATCACCTCGCAATTATTACACTCTGCTATCGTCCTCTTTTACCAATTCACCAAATCTTTCCCAAACATTACTTTTCTGTCCCTCTCTTCTCTTTTTTTCAAATCTCCATATCGCAGCTTCCTCTTATTGAATTAAACTCTGACATTGGATCAACGATATTCTGCTAGTTCTCAAAAGCATTTGGCGATTGGCGCATAGGCTATTTGGCACGTGTACAAGTTAGGCCCTAAAGCAAAACGAGTAAATATCCAATTATCCGCCACTTCCCTATAAGCACACACTCATACTGTAGAGCTGGAAGTTAATCAACCAATACACACACACACTTTCTCCCCCACTCCATTCCCCTCTTTTCCCCTTTCCCTCTCATTTTCTATGGAAAAGCTTCTAAAGGAGTCCTTTATAATTACATCTTTATTAGATGGAGTCTGAGGCATTGCTACAGAGCCCCAATGGAGCCCTGAATGGAGCCAGTCATTCGCTTTGCTCTGTGAAATACCGGAAAGTAGTGCAATGTAGCCTATAGATATGAATTGATTTTGTAGGTATTGCTATTACACTCACTGACCACTGATGGGTGACTAAACTTGACAGGAAAAAAACATTTGCCTTTTGAAGAGGATACAAGATCAAGTAGCTGAGCTGAACCCAGATCAGAAAATTATTTTCCTGCATTGCATTATTGATCAGGAGGTACTCTGTAAATGTGTTCTGAAAATGAGACATGTTGTGGATACAGTCACTAAAGTGGTAAACTTCATAAGAGCAAAATCGTTAAACCACAGGCAGTTGGTCTCACTGTTGGACGAGACAGAGTTGGGTCATGCAGATCTCCCCCACCACGCAAAAGTGAGATGGCTGGGTTTGCGGAAGGTGCTTTAAAGGGTGTGGGACCAGAAGTAGGAGATTTATGAGTTTTTGCAAATGAAAAGAAAACATGTGGATTTCCCTCAAATTAAAGATAAATAATGGTTGGCTGATTTGGTCCTCACTGCAAAGTGTTGGAAAATGACATGCTGTTGGTTTCCTCTGCTTTCACCTTCAATGTGGATAACGCTCCCACTGACCTGCAACTTGAGCTTATCGATCTTCAGTCTGATGCAGTAATTGGAGAACTATTCAAAACATTGTCACTGACGAGGTTGTCTGTACTGTTTGGGTCAACCTATGTATATTTCAATGATGAAATATAACAAGTCAAGGCAAAGATCTTACTCTCTCACTCAGCAACTAGCTCAGAAACACCTGACTCACTCAGCAATACATTACATTTAAGTCATTTAGCAGACGCTCTTATCCAGAGCACTTACAAATTGGTGCTTTCACCTTATGACATCCAGTGGAAACTAGTGCATCTAGGTCTTTTAAGGGGGGAGGGAGGGGGGAGAAGGATTACTTTATCCTTCCACTGCAGGTGTCTCAGTCAATGCCCATCAGAGACTTCACTCCTCACACTGATTGAGTAGTTTAAATGTAATGTTGTGCTCTCTTTCTTGTGTTTTTGTGCATCCCCATTAACAAGAGTTCTGTCCGTGGTACTGAATGTAGTGTACATTTCCCTCCATTTAGTTCATTGCATGTTTCATAATGAAAATACCTACCAAAAGGAGAACATGGATGTGGTTTATTTCTGTGCATTTAAAAAAAGTAAAATAAGTAGCATATCTACATTTTGGCCCGCGATGGCAAAAATATATTCTTATGTGGTCCTCCATGGAAAATAATTGCCCAGGCCTGCCATATGTAGTCTCTGTGCATGCTCTCTCCTAGGCAGCCATGGCCAACATATTAATTCATAGTACACGACACGACACAACACAAACAGACAAACTCTTTTCACTAGCTGCTAATGTTCCCTGAAATGTGTTCATTTACTGTTCGGCGATAAGAGCAAAATGAGTAAATATCAAATTAACACCTATTCCCTACACACACTCTCAGACTATAGAGCTCAAAGTGAGTTTACCGCTCGCACACAATTTCTCCCGCTCTCTGTTTCCCTCTTTCCCCCTCTCCCCCTTTCCCTCTCTTTCTCTACGGAAAAGCTGCTAAAGGAGGCATTTATAATTCTACCTTTCTTAGATAGAGTCAGAGGCATGGTGCCAGAGCCAAAATTGAGCCCTCACCCGAGCAAGTCGCTCTCTTTCCTCTGTGAAATGGAGAAAGTTGATGGCACATGGGTGCCTCTGATTTAAACCTACAGTACCAGCAAAGGGCCAAAACTACGACTCCTTGGGCACTTGAAAATCTAATTGAATTGTGGACTTTCTTAACCTATTTTCATCCACTCCGAGTCTCTGTCTCTTTCTTTCTCCACTTGCTGCTCTACTCTTCCTATCGCTCTCCCCTCTCTGACTTCTCACCCCTCTAGCTTATCCCTACCTCTCTCCCTCCCTCTCTCATTCTTTCTGAGAGTGCCTCATTAATATTTTTTGCACCGTTACACATTTTTTAAGGAGTAGAGGGAAAAGAGAATCCCCAAAAGACTCATTGGCAGCTTTCAAATTCAGCGCTGGAAGAAAACAAGCGTCCACTTCAGAACCTCTTTAAAGAAGATGAGAATGAACAAAGCCATTCTAAACGGACATTTGTGAATACAAAAGAGAGAGAAAAAAATCACATATCTAATATTCCTCTCTCCTAGCCATGGCCTAATTATGCCTTTTTCTCCCCATCATTTCTTTCTTTTATGGCTTTAAGAATTTCCTGTGAGGAGTGATATAATATTCATGGGACTGGGCTGTCACAGGCTCTCACTCATCTGTAAGTGACTTTGCTGAGCTTCAAAATACATTTTAGATACTTTCGGATGACTTTCGGATGAAATGCTAATATTGGTACAAGGACTTACTGTAGATAGGATTTGTGCAACAAATGCTGAAACATTAGCATTTGAGAACAGTGCCAGGAAATTCAGTGGTGTAAAGGACTTAAGTAAAAATACTTTAAATTACTACCCAAGTAGTTTTTGGGGGGGGTATCTGTACTTTACTTTGCTAATTATATTTTTGGACAACTTTTACTTTTACTACATTCCTGAATAAAATATTGTACTTTTTACTCAATACATTTTCCCTGACAACCAAAAGTACTAGTTACATTTTGAATGCTTAGCAGGACTGGAAAATGGTCAAATTCACAAACTTAGCAAGTGAACACGTGATCATCCCTACTGCCTCTGGTCTGGCAGACTCACTAAACACAAATGCATCTTTTGTAAATAATGTCTGAGTGTTGGAGTGTGCCCATGCCTATCCATTAACTATAAAAACAAGAAAATAGTGATGTTTGCTTCATATAAGGATTTTTAAATTATTTATAATTTTACTTTTGATACTAAGTATATTTTAGCAAATATATTTACATTTGATACTTCAGTATAATTAAAACCAAATACTTTAGACTTTTACTCAAGTAGTATTTTACTGGCTGACTTTCACTTTTACTTGAGTAACTTTCTATTAATGTATCTATATTTTCACTCAAGTATGACAATTGGGTACTTTTTCCACCACTGAGGAAAATAAAACCAATGAATGGTTTGCAGTAGATTGTGTAATTTTGGTGAACTATCCCTTTAAGACAGGCCCACTTCCAATAAACAATTTAAGTAGCCTGACAGTTGACTGGAGTGGAAGCAATTTATGAGGGAGTTAAGTCAAGACAGAGTTGAGGAGAAGAAGGGTACCCAACTGAAATAAGAAAGAGGTCAAGGTCCAGAGCAGTCAAAAATGCGATTTCCTGTGTTTGATTTAAACTCAGTGGACATCTAATGCCGGGTCAGACCCCCCTTTGCCTCCAGAACAGCCTAAATTCTTCAGGGCATGGAAACATTGCTCAATTGGTTTCAATGGACCTAACCTGCCACGAAAACATTCCCCACACCATTACACCACCAGCTTCTATTGTGGACACCAGGCAGGATGGGGCCATGCTGCTTACGCCAAACCCTGACTCTACCATCAACATGACGCAACAGGAACAGGGATTCGTCGGACCAGGCAATGTTTATCAACTCCTTAATTCTCCAGTGTTTGGCGATCGCGTGCCCAATAGAGCCGCTGCTTCTTGTATTTAGCTGATAGGAGTGAAACCCGGAGTGGTCGTCTGCTGCAATAGCCCATCTGTAACAAGGAACAAGCCGTGCATTCCGAGATGCCGTTCTGCACACCACTGTTGTACTTCACCTTTATTTACCTGTTTGTGGCCCGCCTGTTAGCTTGCAGATTCTTACTATTCTCCTTCGACCTCTCATCAGCAAGCTGTTTTCACCCAGAGGACTGCCACTGACTGGATGTTTTTTTGTTTGTCGCGTCATTCTAGCAGCATTCTTGTGCGGGACAATGTCAGGAGGCCGGACGTTTCTGGGATACTGGAACCGGAACCGGCCTGCCTGGCACCGACAAGCATAACATGCTAACTTTCATTCGAACAGTAACTGTCGGTCTGCTTTATATAGCAAGCTACGACCACGTGAGTCACTGTCTGTAGGTCCAAACCATTTTCGTGAACTCAGTTGTGTACCTAATAAACTGGCTACTGAGTGTAAATTTCCACACTCTGTGGATGGAATAATGTGAAATTGTGAAAATGAATATAATGCCCTTTAAGTCGAAGAGATGTTTGAAAAGATTGATTGAAATGGCTGCCTGTTCTTGTGAGATGGATTTTTGGCCAGCCTGGTGATATCACCAGTCGGTAAATGAGTTAATAGACCAATAAGAAAGAGAGTTCCAAACCTCTCTGCCCATAACAGCTGGTTTTCAGGTTTTCCCTTCCACTCAGACCACTGCTAGACAATCCTATCAAAATTCTTACTTAAGAAATAGTTATTGCTAAGAAGCTATTTTTGTTTATTTTTAACCATTTTAACTGAAAACAATCACAATAAGTTACTTAATTGTTACCAAGAAATGATTTAATATCGAGATAAAAACAGCTGACCTTTGGTCATCAAAGCTTGACATCAACACTGAGTAGATTTAGAAAAACAATTGGATTGTACATGACAGATCATAACACTATTCTAAAAGTGGTAAACGTACAGAAGAAAAACAAATAAAAATGACGTTTGCTCAATTTAACTACGAGTTCGCTTTAGGACTTGTGACGATTGACCAACACTCATCATTAATGGAAGTCAGAACCCTGCAGTTAAATGTGATTCTCTATAAGTGACTGGTTTCTTCTCCTCTTAGACAGTTGCTTTTTGTCCTCTAGCCTGAGGCAGAGCAGGATGAGAATGTGGCACATTGGATACATGAAGGTTGTTCTTAACAGCAAGGGCTGTCCCCTGAGGAAGGAAAAGCATTGGATGCCACTGTATTTCGCTTCATTCGGTGGTGTTTTGAACCCAGCTTCTAGAATTCCATTAGATGTGGATATCCTAACAGAGCCCTCCCTCCAAGGAACATCAGTTTCCTCTACATTCAACGCACCGGTGTGGATTTTTACTTTCCTTATGTATCAGTAATGTTTGATTTGTTAAATGTAATAACTGAGTAATGACTCAAAAAAATTGTTAAATCATAAATGTTTATAGCCAGTAAGAGACTGCAAATAGCTCGGCAACTGCTAGCTAACTTGCTAGCACAACAAGTCAACAACTTCGGGAGCACAAGCTGTCGAAAGCAAGAACTGCATTCGAATTTCAAAATGCAGTCAAAGAGGATAATCATTATTTTGATAAAGGAAAAGTTATGTTTTACAAAATAGAGGCGTACTAAGACAAAATAAATGTGACACAGTGAGTTAATGATGACAAATTAGTTCAGGAAATGTATAAAAATGCTGGGCAGCCTATAGGGAGTGTGTTGCCAGGACAACAACTCTCCCTAAACTTCAGCAAGACAAAGGAGCTGATCGTGGACTACAGGAAACAGAGGGCAGAGCACAACCAATCCACTTTGACGGGGTGTAAAAATAGCTATGGGGGCATGATCGGTCCTCTTTTTCCTGTAGTCCACAATTATCTCCTTTGTCTTGATCACATTGAGGGATAGGCTGTTGTCCTGGCACCACACAGCGAGGTCTCTGACCTCCTCCCTATAGGCTGTCTCGTCATTGTCTGTGATCAGGCTGTTGTGTCATCAGCAAACTTAATGATCGTGTTGGAGTCGTGCCTGGCCATGCAGTCATGAGTGAACAGGGAGTACAGGAGAGGACGGAGCACGCACCTCTGAGGGGCCCCTGTGTTGAGTATCAGTTGTTACCTACCCTCACCAACTGGGGGCAGCCCGTCAGGAAGTCCAGGATCCAGTTGCAGAGGGAGGTGTTTAGTCCCAGGGTCCTTAGCTTACTGATGAGCTTTGAGAGTAATATGGTGTTGAACGCTGAGCTGTAGTCAATGAATAGCATTCTCACATAGGTGTTCCTTTTGTCCAGATGGGAAAGATGGTATGGAGTGCAATAGAGATTGCATCATCTGTGGATCTGTTGGGGCGGTATGCAAATTGGAATCGGTCTAGGGTATCTGGGACAATGTCGTTGATGTGAGACATGACCAGCCTTTCAAAGCACTTAATGGCAAACTGCTCTTATTCTTGAGTGTTTGAGGGGTGCCCTCCACCAACTGCTATTCAGCTCTCGTCATATGTTATGGATTAGATCCAGATCAGATCTGGACTCTTCACTGGCCACTCCAGAACACGCCAGCGTTTCTTTCTGTATTATTCCAGGTTGCTTTTTATATGTGTTTGGGGTTGTTGACCTTCTAGGAGACTCCCAACTTTCAACGGAGACACAGTTTTGGACACTGGGTTGAACATTGCACTCCAAACACTGATAATCTGCTGATTTCACGATGTCTGCCGATATCACGATTTCACATTCAAGGCTCCCAGTACCGGAGTCAGCAAAGCAACCCCACAGCATCAAATCAAATCAAATGTTATTGATCACATACACATGGTTAGCAGATTTGAATGTGAGTATAGCGAAATGCTTGTGCTTCTAGTTCCGACCATGCAGTAAAATCTAACAAGTAATCTAACAATTTCACAACAACTACATTAGACACACAAGTATAAAGGAATGAATGTTTTGCTGACAAGCCAAATTTCTTCAGCCTCCTGAGGTTGAAGAGGCGCTGTTGTGCCTTCTTCACCATGCTGTCTGTGTGGGTGGACCATTTCAGTTTGTCCATGTTGTGTAAGCCAAGGAACTTGATGAAGGAAAAAGGAAACCGCACACTGCTCTTGGTAGTATCACTGAGCTTTAATAAGCTTACGTATCGGCCTCACGGCCTTCGAGGAACTTAAAACGTTCCACCTTCTCCACTACTGTTCTGTCGATGTGGATAGCGCGGTGCTCCCTCTGCTGTTTCCTGAACACGGTCATCTCCTTTGTTTTGTTGACGTTGAGTATGAGGTTATTTTCCTGACACGAACACTCCGGGGGCCCTCACCTCCTCCCTGTAGGCTGTCTTGTCATTGTTGGTAATCAAGCCTACCACTGTAGTGTTGTCTGCAAACTTGATGATTGAGTTGGAGGCATGCATGGCCACGCAGTCATGGGTGAACAGGGAGTACAGGAGAGGGCTGAGAATGCACCCTTGTGGGGCCCCAGTGTTGAGGATCAGCGGGGTGGAGATTTTGTTTCCTACCCTCACCACCTGGGGACGTCCTGTCAGAAAGTCCAGGACCCAGTGTCACAGGGCAGGGTCGAGACCCAGGGACGAGTTTGGAGGGTACTATGGTGTTAAATGCTGAGCTGTAGTCGATGAACAGCCTTCTTACATAGGTATTCCTCTAGTCCAGATGGGTTAGGGCAGTGTGCAGTGTGATTGCGATTGCGTCGTCTGTGGACCTATTGGGGTGGTAAGCAAATTGGAGTGGGTCTAGGGTATCAGCTATGGTGGAGGTGATATGATTTTTGACTAGTCTCTTAATGATGACGGAAGTGAGTGCTACGGGGCGATAGTCGTTTCGCTCAGTTACCTTAGCTTTCTTGGGAACAAGAACAATGGTGGCCCTCTTGAAGCATGTGGGAACAGCAGACTGGGATAGGGATCGATTGAATATGTCCGTAAACACACCAGCCTGCTGGTCCGCGCATGCTCTGAGGACGCAGCTAGAGATGCCATTTGAGCCGGCAGCCTTGCGAGGGTTAACACGTTGGCTGCGGTGAAGGAGAGGCCGCAGGTTTTTGGAAGGGGCCGTGTCGGTGGCACTTTATTGTCCTCAAAGCGAGCAAAGAAGTTGTTTAGTTTATCTGGGAGCAAGACATCGGGGTCCGCGACGGAGCTGGTTTTCTTTTTGTAGTCCGTGATTGACTGTAGGCCCTGCCACATACTTCTCGCGTCTGAGCCGTTGAATTGCGACTCTACTTTGTCTCTATACTGACGCTTAGCTTGTTTGATTGCCTTGCGGAGGGAATAGCTACACTGTTTGTATTCAGTCATGTTTCCGGTTGCCTTGTGTCACGCCCTGACCATAGAAGAGCTGTTTATTTTCTACGTTGGTTGGGTCCGGGTGTGATTTAGGGTGAGTTATCTAGGGGAATTATATTTCTATGTTGGCCTAGTATGGTTCCCAATCAGAGGAAGCTGTTTATCGTTGTCTCTGATTGGGGATCATATTTAGGTAGCCATTTCCTCATTTATGTTTGTGGGATCTTGTCTACATTTAGTTGCCTGAGTGCACACCAGTAGCTTCACGTGTCGTTTGTGCTTTATTGTTTTGTTTTTGGTGAGTTTCAGTTTATTAAAATATGTGGAACTCTACTCACGCTGCGCCTTGGTCTACTCCTTTCAACGAACATGACACCTTGCCCTGATTAAAAGCAGTGGTTCACGCTTTCAGTTTTGCGCAAATGCTGCCATCAATCCACGGTTGGGGAAGGTTTTAATTGTCACCGTGGGTACAACATCACTGATGCAGTTGCTAATAAACTCGCTCGCCGAATCAGCGTATACATCAATGTTGTTGTTCGACACTGACCGGAACATATCCCAGTCCACATGATCGAAGCAATCTTGAAGTGTGGAATCACATTGGTTGGACCAGCATTGGAGCAACAAAATGGAGTCGTGGTCAGATTTGCCGAAAGGAGGTCGAGGAGGGCCAAATAAAACAAATATAGCCCATAACAAATTGAAACACTAAGTCTGTAGGTTATGCCTATACTGCGTTTTATGCCTCTTGAGTAAATCTGAGCTAAAAAAAAACTACTTTTCAGGCTCTTCCGTTAAAACAACTAGAGCCTATTTTGTAGTACAAATTATTTTCTTAGTTAGTCACATTTCAAACTGTCCTTTTGTGAGGCATTTTGTGAGGCGTAGCCGGGAACTAGTTCTGTACGATGGCGAACGGTGGGATTGATAAACAAGGAGGATTCTCCATCATCGTTTAAATCTCCAATTTGGGAACATTTAGGCATCCCAGTAGATTACAATGGCGATGGACAAAGAGTATGTCGCCACGGCTAAACAAGAATAACCTATTCAGCTGCCAACATCTCAAACATGTTGACACATTTATGCTGACATCACTCCAGTATTCCAACCTCCGGAGCAAGACCTGCTACACAGACATGCTTAGTGACCAATTTGACGATGGGCGTCGGGAAGCGAGAGTCCAGTGGAGACGGTTAAGTCAGTTCATACAGTTATCCTGATGAGCCTTACAGTAGGTGGCAGCATGCACTTCTAATATGTGCTTTACGGACTGCCATAATATTATAGAAGAAAAATAAGACAATAATATAGTTTTAATTTAACCTTTTTTTAACTAGGCAAGTCAGTTAAGAACCAATTCTATTTACAATGTCGGCCTAACCCGGCCAAACCCTAACCCGGACGACGCTGGGCCATTTGTGCGCCGCCCTTAGGGACTCCCAATCACGGCTGGTTGTGATACAGTCTGGAATCGAATCAGGGACTGTAGTGACACCTCTAGCACTGAGATGCAGTGTCTTAGACCTCTGTGCCACCCAAAAGAAGAACCCTTTGACAGACAACACCCAGTAGTAGTTGGTGGTGCTGGTCGGAAAGTGTATCTTTGTTTGTCTGTATCTTTGTTTGTCTTTTGGCTGATTTGGCACAACTGTACTGTGACTGGGGTCGGCATGGGGGATAGTTCAGATGGTAGCATTAGGGCAATTGACATTGATAATGATAATGATGATTAAAAAAAGTGATAACGAGCTATTTACATGTTGTAACTCTGAGCAACAGGAGTAAGATAAATCACAATGATTGAGATGGAGGGATGAATACTGCTGGAGAAACAATGAGTAGTGTTAAGAGAAGACCTGTGAAGTGCATGACCACTAGACAAAGAGGTTGGAGTAGAAAGTTATAAAGTTATGGTAGTGTTCACAGAACCAGCAAGTAAGTACTTCCATTCTTTGCATTTGACAAAAACAATCAGGGAAGAGATTGGGGTTATTAAGGAAGACAAACCGATGGGTTATGGGAAGGTTCTGATTATTACAAGTAGTAAAATTCAGCAGGAGGAAGCTTTGAAATTGAACTCACTAAATGGGGGTCGGTTGAAATGTGACATTACCGGTGCTAGGTCTAAACTGATGGGAGTAATTGCTGGGATGGCAATGGAAATTACCATGTAAGAAGTTAAGGCTTGAAAGGAGGAGAAGTTATTGATGCCGAAAGGTAGGCTTTCCAGTGGACACTACAACTACAGTGGACACTGTTACACTTTGAGGGGAACCTGCAGAATAGGGTGCAGCTAGGATCACTCAGTTATCCGGTAGACAGTATGTGCCGCCTCCACTACGGCCTTTTAGTGCCAACGGATGGAGCATCAGGTGTATTTTAATTAAATTTTTTATTTTACCTTTATTTAACCAGGCAAGTCAGTTAAGAACACATTCTTATTTTCAATGACGGCCTGGGAACAGTGGGTTAACTGCCTGTTCAGGGGCAGAACGACAGATTTGTACCTTGTCAGCTTGGGGGTTTGAACTCGCAACCTTCCAGTTACTAGTCCAACGCTCTAACCACTAGGCTATCCTGCCGCCCCATTAAAGATGGGAAATGTGTGTCTGAAGTTAAAGTTAAATGTTGTAACTGTGATGGAGAACATAGTGCAGCATATGGAGACAGCTATGAAAGCGCAGAGGTGGAAAATTACAATCAACATATCCTATGCTGAGGCTGTTCGGAAAGTGAATAACAAACCTAGTGTTCAGAATACTCCAGACACAACATATTGGTAGATAGTGGCAGCTCCAAGGAGGCCAGTGGAACCTCAGCTGATTGTTAATGTGATATGTGAGCATAAACGCAAAATTACAGTGAAAAACATGGTAGTAGATCGTGTAGACTACTTGGCCTTCATGTGCAGGGCAATCAATATGACCGCTACACTTAAGAGCAGAACTGCACAAATAAAATAAGTTGTGAAGGCAGCCAAAGACATTCTGGGGATTTCTGAAGTTACAGTAGAACTGATACATCGGATGCTCAACCAAAATTTGAATGATGATTAGCATAATAATAGTAATAATAGTAATAGTATTGTGATTATGGTAATAGTAATAGTATTAATAGTATGACTAGTATAACAGTAATAGTATTAATAATAATAGTACCGGTATTAATAATAATAGTAATATTATTAATAATAATAGTAACAGTATTAATAGTATAATAGTAATGGTGTTAATAATGATAGTAATAGTATTAATAATAACAATAATAGGAATATTAATAATAATACTAATAATAGTAATATTATTAATAATATGAATAGTATTAATAATAATAGTAATAATATTAATAGTATTAACTGTGTACTAGTATTAATAGTATTAACCATACTAGGAATAGTATTAATAATAATAGTAATAGTATTCATATTATAATAGTAATTGTATTAATAATAACAATAATAATATACATAGTATTAATGATAATAGTAATAGTATTAATAATAATAGTAATACTATTAATAGTATAATAGTAATTGTATTAATAATAATAGTAATATTATTAATAATATTATAATAGGATTAGTATTAATAGTAATAGTATTAACAATAATAGTAATAGTGGTAATAATGGTAATATTATTAATAGTATTATTAATAGTATTAATGGTATAATAGTAATAGCATTAATAGTATTAGTAATGCCAGGAATAGTATTAATAATAATAGTAATAGTAGTAATAATAATAGTAATAGTATTAGTAATAGTAGGAATGGTATTAATAATAATAGTAATAGCAGTAATAATAGTATTAATAGTATTAATAGTATTCATAGTATTAATAGACATGGGAAGACGTTTTGGATGGCAAAGGTTGTTACACTTGGGAGGAGATCCTGGCTGGAAGAGATCGCCTCCCATGGGAACAGGTGGAGGCACTTAGGAGAGCAGAGGCAGCCGGAGAGAGGAGCCAACGATACGAGGGAACACGGTTGTCAAGGAAGCCCGAAAAGCAGCCCCAAAAATGTATTGGGGGGGGACTCAGGGAGAGAGTGGCAGAGTCAGGAGTCAGACCCGAGCCAACTCCCCCTGTTTATTGTGAGGAGCAGCGATCACAGGACTTCTGGACTTGGGAGGAGATATTGGACGGAAAAGGACCCTGGGCACAGCCTGGTGAATATCGACGCCCCAAAGAAGAACTGGAGGCGGCGAAAGCGGAGAGGCGCTGGTATGAAGAGGCAGCACGGCGACGCGGATGGAAGCCCAAGAGTCAGCCCCAAAAATGTATTGGAGGGGGCTCACAGGGAGTATGGCTACGCCAGGTAGGAGACCTGCGCTAACTTCCTGTGCTTACCGGGGGGCTAAAGAGACCGGGCAGGCACCGTGTTATGCTAGTGAGCGCACGGTGTCTCCAGTGCGGGTGCATAGCCCGGTGCGGTACATACCAGCTCTTCGTATTAGCCGGGCTAGAGTGGGCATCGAGCCAGGTAAGGTTTGGCAGGCTCGGTGCTCAAGAGCTCCAGTGCGCCTGCACGGTCCGGTCTATCCAGTGCCACCTCCACACACCAGTCCTCCGGTAGCAGCTCCCCGCACCAGGCTTCCTGTGCGTGTCCTCGGTCCAGTACCACCAGTTCCAGCACCACGCACCAGGCCTTCAGTGCGCCTCGTCTGTTCAGCGCAGCCAGAGCCTTCCTCCTCTACAGCGCTGCTGGAGTCTCCCGCCTGTTCAGCGCTGCCAGAGCCTTCCTCCTCTACAGCGCTGCCGGAGCCTCCCGCCTGTTCAGCGCAGCCAGAGCCTTTCTCCTCTCCTGCGCTGCCGGAGCCTCCCGCCTGTTCAGCGCAGCCAGAGCCTTCCTCCTCTACAGCGCTGCTGGAGTCTCCTGCCTGTTCAGCACAGCTGTCAGTCTGCATGGAGCAGCCAGAGCTGTCAGCCTGCATGGAGCAGCCAGAGCTGTCAGCCTGCATGGAGCAGCCAGAGCTGTCAGCCTGCATGGAGCAGCCAGAGCTGCCAGGTTGCATGGAGCAGCCAGAGCTGCCAGTCTGCATAGATCTGCCAGTCAACCAGACTCTTCCAGATCTGCCAGTCAACCAGACTCGTCCAGATCTGCCAGTCAACCAGACTCTTCCAGATCTGCCAGTCAACCAGACTCTTCCAGATCTGCCAGTCAACCAGACTCTTCCAGATCCGCCAGCCAGCCAGGATCTGCCGGAGCCATCTACCTGCCTGAGCTTCCTCTCAGTGCTGAGCTTCCTCTTAGTGCTGAGCTTCCTCTCAGTGCTGGGCTTCCCCTTAGTGCTGGGCTTCCCCTTAGAGTTGAGCTTCCCCTCAGTGTTGAGCTTCCCCTCAGTGTTGAGCTTCCCCTCAGTGCTGAGCTTCCCCTCAGTCCCGAGCTTCCTCTCAGTCCCGAGCTTCCCCTCAGTCCCGAACTTCCCCTCAGTCCCGAGCTTCTACCTTAGTCCCGAGCTGCCCCTCAGTCCAGTGGGGTCCTTGGTGAGGGTTATTAGGCCTAGGTCGGGTCCCGAGCTGCCCCTCAGTCCCGAGCTGCCCCTCAGTCCCGAGATGCCCCTCAATCCAGTGGGGTTCTGGGTGAGGACTACTAGGTCATGGTCGGCGGCGAGAGTGGACTATCCTAGGACGCGAGGGGGAGGAACTAAGACATTAATGGAGTGGGGTCCATGTCCCGAGCCGGAGCCGCCACCATGGACAAACGCCCACCCGGACCCTCCCTATGGTTTTGATGTGCGTCCGGGAGTCCGCACCTTAGGGGGGGGGGGGTTCTGTCACGCCTTGGTCTTAGTATTTTGTGTTTTCTTTAGTTATTTGGTCAGGCCAGGGTGTGACATGGGGTTATTGTGTTGTCGTATTGGGGTTTTAGTAGGCATTGGGATTGTGGCTGAGTAGGGGTGTCTAGCATAGGCTTGGCTGCCTGAGGCGGTTCTCAATCAGAGTCAGGTGATTCTCGTTGTCTCTGATTGGGAACCATATTTAGGTAGCCTGGGTTTCACTGTGTGTTTGTGGGTGATTGTTCCTGTCTCAGTGTGTTTGCATTTCACCAGACAGGCTGTATAGGTTTTCACGTTCCGTTTCTTGTTTTTGTATTGTTCGTGTTTTTTCATTTATTAAAGATGTATCGAAATAACCACGCTGCATTTTGGTCCGACTCTATTTCGACGGAAGAAAGCCGTTACAATAGTATAATAGTAATAGTATTAATAATACTAGTAATAGTATTAATAATACTAGTAATAGTATTAATAGTATAATAGTAATAGTATTAATAATAATAGGAATAGTATTAATAATAATTGTAATAGTATTAATAGTATTAATAGTATAATAGTAATAGTATTAATAATAATAGTATTGGTGTTCCTTGTTTTTCAATGGAATACTAGGAGTTTGATATCCAATGGACAAGAATTTAAGAAGTTTATACATGATTTAGATGTTTTACCGGGAGTGTTGTGTATACAATAAATACGGCTTGGACCTCAATTGGATTATATTATACCTGGTTTTATCTCTGTGAGAAGTGATGGAATAAGAGTTACAGTAGGTGTTGGGTGTGCACATTTATCAAAGGTGTAGTCAATCACGGATTACAAAAAGAAAACCAGCCCCGTCACGGACCAGGATGTCTTGCTCCCAGGCAGACTAAATAACTTTTATGCCCGCTTTGAGGAAAATACAGTGCCACTGACACGGAATGCAAACAAAACATGCGGCCTCTCGTTCACTGCAGCCGAGGTGAGTAAAACATTTAAATGTGTTAACCCTCGCAAGGCTGCAGGCCCAGACGGCATCCCCAGCCGCGCCCTCAGAGCATGCGCAGACCAGCTGGCTGGTGTGTTTATGGACATATTCAATCAATCCCTATCAAAGTCTGCTGTTCCCACATGCTTCAAGAGGGCCACCATTGTTCCTGTTCCCAAGAAAGCTAAGGTAACTGTGCTAAACGACTACCGCCCCGTAGCACTCACTTCCGTCATCAGGAAGTGCTTTGAGAGACTAGTCAAGGACCATATCACCTCCACCCTACCTGACACCCTAGACCCACTCCAATTTGCTTACCGCCCAAATAGGTCCACAGACGATGCAATCTCAACCACACTGCACACTGCCCTAACCCATCTGGACAAGAGGAATAGCTATGTGAGAATGCTGTTCATCGACTACAGCTCGGCATTTAACACCATAGTACCCTCCAAGCTCGTCATCAAGCTCGAGACCCTGGGTCTCGACCCCGCCCTGTGCAACTGGGTACTGGACTTCCTGACGGGCCGCCCCCAGGTGGTGAGGGTAGGCAACAACATCTCCACCCCGCTGATCCTCAACACTGGGGCCCCACAAGGGTGCGTTCTGAGCCCTCTCCTGTACTCCCTGTTCACCCACGACTGCGTGGCCACGCACGCCTCCAACTCAATCATCAAGTTTGCGGACGACACAACAGTGGTAGGCTTGATTACCAACAACGACGAGACGGCCTACAGGGAGGAGGTGAGGGCCCTCGGAGTGTGGTGTCAGGAAAATAACCTTACACTCAACGTCAACAAAACTAAGAAGATGATTGTGGACTTCAGGAAACAGCAGAGGGAACACCCCCCTATCCACATCGATGGAACAGTAGTGGATAGGGTAGTAAGTTTTAAGTTCCTCGGCATACACATCACAGACAAACTGAATTGGTCCACCCACACAGACAGCATCGTGAAGAAGGCGCAGCAGCGCCTCTTCAACCTCAGGAGGCTGAAGAAATTCGGCTTGTCACCAAAAGCACTCACAAACTTCTACAGATGCACAATCGAGAGCATCCTGTCGGGCTGTATCACCGCCTGGTACGGCAACTGCTCCGCCCACAACCGCAAGGCTCTCCAGGGGGTAGTGAGGTCTGCACAATGCATCACCGGGGGCAAACTACCTGCCCTCCAGGACACCTACACCACCCGATGTTACAGGAAGGCCATAAAGATCATCAAGGACAACAACCACCCAAGGCACTGCCTGTTCACCCTGCTATCATCCAGAAGGCGAGGTCAGTACAGGTGCATCAAAGCTGGGACCGAGAGACTGAAAAACAGCTTCTATCTCAAGGCCATCAGACTGTTAAACAGCCACCACTAACATTGAGTGGCTGCTGCCAACACACTGACTCAACTCCAGCCACTTTAATAATGGAAATTGATGGGAAATGATGTAAAATATATCACTAGCCACTTTAAACAATGCTACCTAATATAATGTTTACATACCCTACATTATTCATCTCATATGTATACGTATATACTGTACTCTATATCATCTACTGCATCTTTATGTAATACATGTATCACTAGCCACTTTAACTATGCCACTTTGTTTACATACTCATCTCATATGTATATACTGCACTCAATACCATCTACTGTATCTTGCCTATGCCACTCTGTACCATCACTCATTCATATATCTTTATGTACATATTCTTTATCCCCCTACACTTGTGTGTATAAGACAGTAGTTTTGGAATTGTTAGTTAGATTACTTGCTGGTTATTACTGCATTGTCGGAACTAGAAGCACAAGCATTTCGCTACACTCGCATTAACATCTGCTAACCATGTGTATGTGACAAATAACATTTGATTTGATTTGACATAGAGAGATTCATGTTTTCAAAGAACATGAATGTGTGGCTGGGGAAATATATAGAGAAGGGCCTAATACCACATTGTTTAATTACTATAATCCTTTTAAACCCATCCCTGTATCTGAATTAAACATAGTTGCGGAATCCAGTAAAGGTGAACAGGATATACCAAATCAAATTGTATTAGTCACATGCGCTGAATACAACAGGTGTAGACATTACAGTGAAATGCTTACTTACGAGCCCCTAATCAGCAATGCAGTTTAAACAGATATGGATAAGAATAAGAAATAAAAGTAACATTTAAAGAGCAGCAGTAAAATAACAATAGCGAGACTGTATACGGGGGATACCGGTACAGGATAAATGTCTGGGTAGCCATTTGATTAGGTGGTCAGGAGTCTTATGGCTTTGGGGTAGAAGCTGTTTAGAAGCCTCTTGGACGTAGACTTGGCACTCCGGTACCACTTGCAGTGCAGTATCAGAAATAACAGTCTATGACTAGGGTGACTGGAGTCTTTGACAATTTTTAGGGCGTTCCTCTGACTCCGCCTGGTATAGAGGTCCTGGATGGAAGGAAGCTTGGCCCCAGTGATGTACTGGGCCGTATGCACTACCATCTGTAGTGCCTTGCGGTCGGAGGCTGAACAGTTGCCATACCAGACAGGCTCTTGATGGTGCAGCTGTAGAACCTTTTGAGGATCTGAGGACCCATGCCAAATATTTTCAGTCTCCTGGGGGGGATTAAGTTTCATCATGCCCTCTTCACGACTGTCTTGTTGTGCTTGGACCATGTTAGTTTGTTGGTGATGTGGACACCAAGGAACTTGAAGCTCTCAACCTGCTCCACTACAGCCCCATCGATGAGAATGGGGGCGTGCTCGGTCCTCTTTTTCCTGTAGTCCACAATCATCTCCTTTGTCTTGATCACATTGAGGGAGAGGTTGTTGTCCACGCTCCTTGAAAGCGGCAGCTCTAGCCTTTAATTCAGTGCGGATGTTGCCTGTAATCCATGGCTTCTGGTTGGGATATGTACGTACAGTCAATATGGGGATGATGTCATCGATGCACTTATTGATGAAGTCAATGACTGATGTCGTGTACTCCTCAATGCCATCGGAGGAATCCCAGAACATATTCCAGTCTGTTGTAGCAAAACAGTTCTGTAGCTTAGCATCTGGTTGATCTGACCACTTTTTTATTGATCTAGTCACTGGTGTGTCCTGCTTTAATTTTGCTTGTAAGCAGGAATCAAGAGGATAGAATTATGGTCAGATTTACCAAATAGAGGGCGAGAGAGCACTTTGTATGCACCTCTGTGTGTGGAGTAAAGGTGGTCCAGAGTTTTTTTCCCTCTGGTTGCATGTTTAACATGCTGACAGAAATTTGGTAAAACAGATTTGAAGTTTCCCTGCATTAATGTCCCCGGCTACCAGGAGCGCCGCTGCGTCTGGGTGAGTATTTTCTTGTTTGCTTATGGTGGAATACAACTCATTCAATGCTGTCGTAGTGCCAGCCTTTGACTGTGGTGTTATGTAAACAGCTACGAAAAATACAGATGAAAACTCTCTAGGTAGATAGTGTGGTCTACAGCTTATCATGAGATACTCTACCTCAGGCAAGCAATAACTTGAGACTTACTTAGATATCGTGCACCAACTGTTATTTACAAAAATACATTGTCCACGGTCCCTTGTCTTACCAGATGACGCTGTTCTATCCTGCTCGTACAGCGTATATCCAGCCAGCTGTATGGTATGGAATGGAGATTGCGTGGAGATCTCTGTAAATTAATGGAACAGTTGAATATAGGAAGATTGATGTATCATCTGGAACATAGTGTATTGGTGTATTAAGTCCATACCAGTGTGGATTCAGAAAAGGAAGGACTACCCTTAATGCATTAGTTAAAGTTAATACTGAGGTGATCAAAGCTTTGACAATGAAGGAAGTGATGTCAATAGTGTATTTTGATATTGAAAAGCATATGATGCAATGTGGCATGAAGTTCTACTGATTAAATTGAATGGAATGGGCATTAGCGGGAGAATGTATAACTGGATGATGGATTTCTTGTTTAACAAACCTACCAGGTAAGTGTGGGATTGGAGTTAACAAGAGAATATGAGGAGGAAAATGGAACTCCATAGGGTAGTGCTATTAGTCCTATCTTATTCACGTTGATGATTGACAGGGTATAGGGGTGGCATTAAATGCTGATGACGGTGCCATTTGGAAAAGGGGGAGGAATATTCCTTATGAAATAGAGAAAATGCAAGGTGCTGTTGTAGCAGTAGAGGAATGGTCCTTATCATGGGGTTTCATGTTATCTTTATCTAAATCTTGCCATATGTTGTTCGCTAACAAAAAGATTAAGGAAGAAGTCAGTGTTCAATTTTGTGGAGAACGAATGGAAAGGGTAAAATAATTTAAGTAAATGGCACTATGGTTTGATGGAAGGCTTACATGAAGACATCATATTACATGTATTAAAACTAAACGTAAGAAAGTATTCAATCCTATAAGTAAAATAGTCGGTCATGATTGGAGGGCAGATAAGCAACCTTTACTGAATATTTATCGTACTTTGATGAGATTGTCCATAGATTATGGGTGCTTTGTATATGGTTCTGAGGCTTTTCCATCGCTGCTGTGCCTTGATAGGATGCAATCGAGGGCACTCAGGATGTGCCAGGGTGCATTTAAAACGACACCGGTTGAGGCTTTACAAGTAGATACTGGGAAAATGTCACTAATGTAGCCCTGGCATTCTGGGCAAGACTGAAGGGTAGTGCAGTATATCATCCTACACTGACAGTATTGTTGGGAATATGAACAATATCAAAAGAGGGTTTCCAGAGATTGGATAAAAGATGGATGTATTTGGACTCAGAGATGTTGTTATAGGGCCATCTGTGGCAATAGGAAATGTGCCAAAGTGGTTTTACACAAAACCACGTTGATCTGAGCCTGATGGAAGACATTTAACAGTGTGGTGAAGAAGATAATGTAGGAACAATATTGGATCAATATATTAGTAATCACTTTTATTCTCGTCTTGCAGTGTGTACAGAAGGTTCAAAGGAGCCCATGAATCGGAAGACAGGATCAGGTGTATTTATTCCTGAGTTCGATGTTAATCAATGCAAGAGACTAACTAATAATGATTTGTCTGTATACTCAACAGAAATGTGATAACTGTTGTATTGCAATGGATAGAGGAGGTGCAACCAAGAAGAGTAGTAATATGTTGGAACTCTGCATCAGTTTTGTGTAGTTTAAGATCTGGAAAGTCAGAACATGACCATTTATGGGTAGAAATAACGAGGCTCTTGTTGCAAAGAATTTCAGAGCTGTTAGATTCTGGCTCATACAGGTGTTCATTGACATAATATAGTAGATATAATAGCAAAAAGAGCAGTGAAAAATAATATTGCGGATATACTGGTGCAGTTGCGTAGAGGGGAAATTCAAATATTGATTCGGAAAAATGGGTTAGATTGCTGGCAGACAATGGGATGAAAGTTGTAATGGCAGATATTTTTATAGTACAAGGAAATCCGTACGTGTGATAGAGTCATATAATGGGAACAGAAGAGAGGAGGTTATGTTGTGTTGGGTGAGATTAGGGCATACGGGATTCAATTCATCTTTTACATTGATAGGGAAAAATGGCACAGGAATGTGTAATGGATGTATGGTAGAGGAAATGGTCGAACGTGTGTTACTATTTTGTGAAATGTATGATTCTCATGCCCCCCTCAGAGAGAGAGACATAGCTTAATGTGAGCTCACATCTTTCAACATGTTTTTTTACAAAAGGATATATTTGAAGTTAGATAAACTTAGATTTTTTTCGGCAGGTACATATGCAGGATGCTACTCTCCACATCATGGCTTTCACTCCGGATCAAAACTCCAAACCTACAACCTAATCTTGACAAATTAAACAGAGAGATTACTACTTACTACTTTTCTTTTTCAAGCTATACAGATGGTGCTCTAGCAAACAAACAAACAGACCTGAGGACACCATTCCAACCTGGAACTGACCTCCCAATGCTTGAAGGAACAGACCAGATAGAAAACATATTTATTTTTTTCTTCACCTTTATTTAACCAGGTAGGCTAGTTGAGAACACCTTTATTTAACCAGGTAGGCTAGTTGAGAACAAGTTCTCATTTGCAACTGCGACCTGGCCAAGATAAAGCATAGCAGTGTGAACCGACAACACAGAGTTACACATGGAGTAAACAATAAACAAGTCAATAACATAGTAGGAAAAAAATAATCTATATACATTGTGTGCAAAAGGCATGAGGAGGTAGGCAATAAATAGGTCATAGGAGTGAATAATTACAATTTAGCAGATTAACACTGGAGTGATAAATGATCAGATGAACATGTGCAGGTACAGATACTGGTGTACAAAAGAGCAGAAAAGTAAATCATATAAAAACAGTATGGGGATGAGGTAGGTAAATTGGGTGGGCTATATACCGATGGACTATGTACAGCTGCAGCGATCGGTTAGCTGCTCAGATAGCAGATGTTTAAAGTTGGTGAGGGAGATAAAAGTCTCCAACTTCAGAGATTTTTGCAATTCGTTCCAGTCGCAGGCAGCAGAGAACTCGAAGGAAAGCCAAATTAGGTTTTGGCTTTAAGGATGAGTGGGACACTGTGCTATCTTTAGGGATCAGGTCGATTAGAAAGGCCTGCTCGCAGAAGTGTTTTAGGGAGCGTTTGACAGTGATGAGGGGTGGTCGTTTGACCACGGACCCATAGCGGATACAGGCAATGAGGCAGTGATCGCTGAGATCCTGATTGAAGACAGGATAATTAATTAGAAGTTTGAACTGTTTGGGCATAGACCTGGAGAGTATGCCAGAACTTTGCAGGCTATCTCTGCAGTAGATTGCAACTCCTCCCCCTTTGGCAGTTCTATCTTGACGGAAAGTGTTATAGTTGGGTATGGAAATCTCAGAATTTTTGGTGGCCTTCCTAAGCCAGGATTCAGACACGGCAAGGACATCAGGGTTAGCAGAGTGTGCTAAAGCAGTGAGTAAAATAAACTTAGGGAGGAGGCTTCTGATGTTGACATGCATGAAACCAAGGCTTTTTCGATCACAGAAGTCAACAAATGAGGGTGCCTGGGGACATGCAGGGGCTGGGTTTACCTCCACATCACCCGAGGAACAGAGGAGGAGTAGGATGAGGGTGTGGCTAAAGCCTATCAAAACTGGTCGCCTAGAGCGTTGGGGACAAGGAATAAAAGGAGCAGATTCATGGGCGTGGTAGAATATATTCAGGGCATAATGTGCAGACAGGGGTATGGTGGGGTGCGGGTGCAGCGGAGGTAAGCCCAGGCAATGGGTGATGATAAGAGAGGTTGAATCTCTGGACATGCTGGTTATAATGGGTGAGGTCACTGCATGTGTGGGAGGTGGGACAAAGGAGGTATCAGAGGTGTACTGAACTAGGGGCTCCATTGTAAACTAAAACAATGATAACTAACCTGAACAACAGTATACAAGGCATATTGATATTTGAGCGAGACATACAGCAAGGCATAATGTAATCATAGGTCTTGATTGGAAGAGCTTGCTAAAACAACAGGTGAGACAACAACAGCTAGTCAGCTAACACAATTAGCACTAAGGTGTGAAGAAAAAAGGGCTTTTGGACCAACAAGTGTCAAGAGTATTTGAAGCGTCCTCTGAAGCCCACTCCTGCTGTTCAAATACCATTCACTGGCATTTTATACAAGAAATCTGACTCCAGAAATAAAAGCTTCTACCAAGTGTGTGTGACACCTACTCCCGTTGCCTGCTGCACTGCTGCTTGGATTCCACCTGGTGATCTGTTCACTGTCTGCCCTAGCGTGTCTCCCTCTGTCTGGTACTGGTACCCCCACCACACTCACCCCTCTCTCCCTGGCCTGTCTCCCTCTGTCTGGTACTGGTACCCCCACCACACTCACCCCTCTCTCCCTGGCCTGTCTCCCTCTGTCTGGTACAGGTACCCCCACCACACTCACCCCTCTCTCCCTGGACTGTCTCCCTCTGTCTGGTACTGGTACCCCCACCACACTCACCCCTCTCTCCCTGGCCTGTCTCCCTCTGTCTGGTAACCAAAAGCACTCACGAACTTCTACAGATGCACAATCGAGAGCATCCTGGCGGGCTGTATCACCGCCTGGTACGGCAACTGCTCCGCCCTCAACCGTAAGGCTCTCCAGAGGGTAGTGAGGTCTGCACAACGCATCACCGGGGGCAAACTACCTGCCCTCCAGGACACCTACACCACCCGATGTTACAGGAAGGCCATAAAGATCATCAAGGACATCAACCACCCGAACCACTGCCTGTTCACCCCGCTATCATCCAGAAGGCGAGGTCAGTACAGGTGCATCAAAGCTGGGACTGAGAGACTGAAAAACAGCTTCTATCTCAAGGCTATCAGACTGTTAAACAGCCACCATTGAGTGGCTGCTGCCAACACACTGTCATTGACACTGACCCAACTCCAGCCACTTTAATAATGGGAATTGATGGGAAATGATGTAAATATATCACTAGCCACTTTAAACAATGCTACCTTATATAATGTTACTTACCCTACATTATTCATCTCATATGCATACGTATATACTGTACTCTACATCATCGACTGCATCCTTATGTAATACATGTATCACTAGCCACTTTAACTATGCCACTTTGTTTACTTTGTCTACATACTCATCTCATATGTATATACTGTACTCGATACCATCTACTGTATGCTGCTCTGTACCATCACTCACTCATATATCCTTATGTACATATTCTTTATCCCCTTACACTGTGTATAAGACAGTAGTTTTAGAATGGTTAGTTAGATTACTTGTTGGTTATCACTGCATTGTCGGAACTAGAAGCACAAGCATTTCGCTACACTCGCATTAACATATGCTAACCATGTGTATGTGACAAATAAAATTTGATTTGATTTGATTTGGTACTGGTACCCCCACCACACTCTCCCCTCTCTCCCTGGCCTGTCTCCCTCTGTCTGGTACAGGTACCTCCACCACACTCACCCCTCTCCCCCGAGCTTTCGCTCACCTCCAGCACACACGCACTGCTGGGCGAGTGACTCTGAACTTACAATGGCTAGCCCCAAGTCGTTATATATTTGATGTTTTTCTTGTGCATTTTGCTACATTGCTATTTGCCTCATGACTCCTGCATACGTTGTTGACTACAAACTTTCTTTACCCAACCGTGGACAGACTATGTTTGTTCCCACACTCGGGACTCTGACTCTCTATTGGTTACAGAGACTTTTGGCCTCCCATCCTATTCTAACCACCTCTCGCTGGTTTGTATTCATGTTACCTGATAAAATTGCTATAAAATATGATTTTGTTGCCATCTGATGCACATTCATATTTCCTAAATCAGCACTGTAGAGCTCTCCCTGTCTATGCCGTGCCTTGACTGTATAATTGTTGATGATATCTGGAAATGTGCATGTACACCCTGGCCCATCACCTATTGCTAGCTACAATTCGGACTTATACTCTGATATCTGCTTCACTGATTTCTGCTCTCGTAAAAGCATGGGTTTTCTGCATGTTAACACTAGAAGCGTATTACCTGAAATGGATCAATTGAAAGTGTCGGTTCACAGCTTCAATCCAGATGTGTTGGTCATTACTGAGATGTGGTTAAGGAAGAGTGTTTTGAATACTGATGTAAACCTTTCTGGTTATAACCTTTTTCGGCAAGACAGATCTTCCAAAGGTGGGGGAGTGGCATCTTTACCTAGGATCACCTTCAGTGCTCGGCTGTCTCCGCCAAGTCAGTCTTACACTTATACTTATACAGTCTTATACCTCCCCAGATTTTGTGTTAAATGCTCTACAACAAAGCTTTCTTAGTGTCCAACAAGGTTTCTCTACCCTTAAGCTTGTTCTGAACACCTCCAAAACAAAAGTCATGTGGTTTAGTAAGAAGAATGCCAATTTTCCCACAGGTGTTATTACTACCTCTGAGAGTTTAGAGCTTGAGGTCATCACCTCATACAAGTACTTGGGAGTATGGCTAGACGGTGCACTGTCCTTCTCTCAGCACATATCAAAGCTGCAGGCTAAAGTTAAATCTATACTTGGTTTACTCTATCGTAATCGCTCCTCTTTCACACCAGCTGCCAAAATAACCCTGATTCCGATGACCATCCTACCCATGCTAGATAACAGAGACATAATTTATAGATCGGCAGGTAATGGTGCTCTCGAGTGGCTAGATGTTCTTTACCAGTCGGCCATCAGATTTGCCACCAATGCTCCTTATAGGACACATCACTGCACTCTATACTCCTCTGTAAACTGGTCATCTCTGTATACTTGTCGCAAGACCCACTGGTTGATGCTTATTTATAAAACCCTCTTAAGCCTCACTCCGCACGATATCTACTGCAGCCCTCATTCTCCACATGCAACACCCGTTCTGTCAGTCACATTCTGTTTAAGGTCCCCGAAGCACACACATCCCTGGGTCGCTCCCCTTTTCAGTTCTCTGTAGCTAGCGACTGGAACGAGCTGCAACAAAGACTCAAGCTGGACAGTTTTATCTCCATCTCTTCATTCAAAGACTCAATCATGGACACTTTTACTGACGGTTGTGGCTGCTTTGTGTGATGTATTGTTGTCTCTACCTCCTTGACCGTTGTCCTGTTGACTTTGCCCAATAATGTTTGTACCATGTTTTGTGCTGCTACCATGTTGTTGTCATGTTATGTTGCTACCATACTGTGTTGTCATGTTGTTGTCTTAGGTCTCTCTTTGTGTAGTGTTGTGTCTCTCTTGTTGTGAGGTGTGTTTTGTCCAATATTTATATTGTATTTTACTTTTTTTAAATTAATCCCAGGCTCCCGTCCCCGAAGAAGGCTTTTTGCCTTTTGGTAGGCCGTCATTGTAAATAAGAATTTTTTGTTAACTGACTTGCCCAATTAAATAAAGGTTAAATAAAAATAAATAAATCAATAAAAATGATGTAGAATGGCAGAGGTTGTTTGCCAGTGTTTTAGAGGTTGGACAGGAATGGGGGAATAGGTGGTAGACACAGGAAACTGTTGAGCGTGAAAAACCCAGCAGCATTGGAGTTCTTGACACAAACCAGTGTGCCTGGCACCTTCTACCATAACCTGTTCAAATGCACTTCCAACTTTTGTCCAGGCCATTTACCCTCTGAAATGCACACATCCACAATCCATGTCTGAATTGTCTAAAGGCTTAAAAATCATTCTTTAACCTGTCTCCTCCCCATTCATATACACTGATTGAAGTGGATTTAACAAGTGACATCAATAAGGGATCCTAGCTTTCACCTGGTCAGTCTATGTCATGGAAAGAGCATGATTTATACACTTACTTAAGGATTTAGACACTGACTTTTTAGCCAATGAGCTCTTTGGGATTTGACCCAACCTTCTGACCTCTCACCAAGATTTTAACCCTGCATCTTAGTGTCTCAAACTGTCACCTGCTGCAACAGCTGGAACAGCAGGCTGAATATAGACACCAGATACTGAAGGGTGAGAGAGGGGGAGGGAGGGGGAGAGAAACGGGAAGATAAATAAAATAGTAACAAAGAATTACCCAATAACATTTATATAAAAATATGTTTTAAAAGCAAGGCCAGGGTGCCTCCCAAGTGGCGCAGGGGTCTAAGGCACTACATTGCAGGGCTTGAGGTTTCACTACAGACCTGGGTTCGATACAAGGCTGTATCACCCATGAGGTGGTGCACAATTGGCCCAGTGTCGACCGGGTTAAGGGAAAGTTTGGTCTGGAAGCTGACTCCGTACCGGAGTTGCAGCGATAGGACAAGACTGTAACTACGACCTGGGGAGTAAAAAGGTCAAAATACAGTACCAGTCAAAAGTTTGGACACACCTACTCATTCCAGGGTTTTCCTTTATTTGTTTTATTATCTACATTGTTAAAACTTTGAAATAACACATATGGAATCATGTAGAAACCAAAAAAGTGTTAAACAAATCAAAATATATGTATATTTAAGATTCTTTAAAGTATGCACCCTTTGCCTTGATGACTGCTTTGCACACTCTTGGCATTCTCTCAACCAGCTTCATGAGGTAGTCACCTGGAATATATTTCAATTAGCAGGTGTGCCTTGTTAAAAGCTAATTTGTGGAATTTGTTTCCTTCGTAATAAGTTTGTATTGTGAAAATGAAGGGGTGGTATACAGAAGATAGCCCTATTTGGTAAAAGACCAAGTCCACATTATGGAAAGAACAGCTCAAATAAGCTCAAATAAGAGAATTGACAGTCCATCATTACTTTAAGACATGAAGGTCAGTCAATGCGGAAAATGTTAATGCAGTCACAAAAACCATCAAGTGCTGTGATGAAACTGGCTCTCATGAGGACCACCAAAGGAAAGGAAGACCCGAAGTTACCTCTGCTGCAGAGGATAAGTTCATTAGAGTTACCAGCCTCAGAAATTGTAGCCCAGATAAATGCTTCACAGACTTCATGTAAGAAATAAATCTCAACATCAACTGTTTAGAGACTGTGAATCAGGCCTTCATGGTCAAATTGCTGCAAAAACTCTAACAAAGGTCACCAATAATACACTTGCTTGGGCCAAGAAACACAAGCAATGGACGTTAGACTGGTGGAAATCTGGCCTTTGGTCTGAAAAGTCCAAATTTGAGATTTTTGGTTCCAAACACTGTATCTTTGTGAGACATAGAGTAGGTGAACAGATGATCTCTGCATTTGTGGTTCCCACCGTGAAGCATGAGGAAGAGGTGTGATGGTGATTTGCTGGTGACACTGTCTGGGATATATGTAGAATTCATCAGATGACGTGGTCTCGACAATCACCCAACCTCAAACCAATTGAGATGGTTTGGTGTGCGTTGGACCGCAGTGTGAAGGAAAAGCAGCAAGCAAGTGACCAGCATATGTGGGAACTTCAAGACTTTTGGAAAAGCATTCCAGGTGAACTGGTTGAGAGAAAGCCAAGTGTGTGCAAAGCTGTCATCAAGTCAAAGAGTGGCTACATATTTTGATTTGTTTTACACCTGTGGTTACTACACGATTCCATATGTGTTATGTCATAGTTTTTATGTCTTCACTATTATTCTACAATGTAGAAAATAGTAAAAATAAAGTAAAACCCTTGAATGAGTAGGTGTCCAAAATTGACTGGTATAAAAATATCTATAAAACAAAAAAATAAAGCAAGGCCAGGATAAAAGACGATCAATGACTTGCTTTAAAAACCCTTCTCCCATAGAAAAGACACTGTAATGATGGGGCAGTGAGTCGGAAGCAGATGAAACATTTTACAACAAAACCAAGAACACGACGCTAACATAAGGCAGAACGCCGATACACAAGAACAATACCAACTGGTGAGTGAACCTGGGAGAATGACATATAAAGGGGAGGAAATTGTGAAGGTAACAGAGTCCAGGTGTGAATCATAATGATTCACAGATGCGCGTAATGATGAGTGCCAGGTGTGCGTAATGATGAATCCCAGGACCGGTGGTTAATACTCTGGCGATGTCGTATGCCGGAGGGGAGGAGCAGGAGCAGACGTGACACTCACAGGTTAGAACTCAAAGTCGTCGATATGTGATGACACGCTAAAGAAAAGAGACAATGACAGGTCTTACAAGAGGACCAACTGAAGATCTTCACAGAGTGACTTCACAGTGACAGGGAAGGGGAGGTGCATAACAATATGGAGTTTTGAAGCAATAAAGGAGCATTCCAGCAAAATAGCTCTGAGTTTAAAATCTGGAGAAAAAATAAATTGGGCCGTCTCGATCCGCACATATAGAACATAAAACCAAAACAACTAAGTTAGTATTCTGCCAACTGCTCTGTGATGGGGTTGAACACAGATTCGTTGAGAGAGACCCAGCGATGGAGTCAGGTAATAAGATTCATTTGAAGATGTTTGTTGTGGATAAGGAAGTGTGATAGACAAAGCTCATTGTACGACGCCCAGTGTTGTGGAGTTTTTCCCTCTCTCTGTAATCTACCACTGCCACTGTGATGGAGCTCACAGGAAAACATGACCAGACGGAAGAGAGGAAAACAGAGGGCGGAAAACAAATCGGGTCCCGAGTGGAGTGATGGAAGGTTGAGCAAGAGTGTGTGTGTGATGACAGGGCCTTTCTCTCACTGCTAGTGTCGGTACAGAGGACACAGTCAATAACAGAGCACTGATGACGTATATGCCCAGAAGAGTTGAACAGCCTTGTTTAAAACTCAGCAACATAAACCATTATTTGAAAGCACCACTTTGAAACCTTGCATATACAATCTTTTAAATGTATTTTTCTGTCTGTGTGAACTTTGTAATGAGTGAATACTAGTCAGCGCCTACTGTGTATTGACTAGATGGCATCTGGGCTGATGATTTCACACTACAGCATTAAGTGAAAGGAATGAATGTGCATGGTGTGAATGACTTGCAGTAATAACTGTGTTCAATCTACTAATTTAGAAACACTGAATGCCACCCTTAGTGAGATTTCATTCTACAGATCATGAGAATAAACTGCATTTCATTCTTAACGCTTTCTTGTATTGGCTAGCACTTCCCACTTCGCATTCATGCACCTTGCACATTCACTTTGAGCAAGCAAGCACACACACACACACACACACACACACACACACACACACACACACACACACACACACACACACACACACACACACACACACACACACACACACACACACACACACACACACCTTGCCTATCCACATCAGTCCCTCATCGTCAGGGCAAGGTCTAAAGGTGGACATCTGAAGTCCAGCCATTTGACGTGTCACTGTGCAAATGCAGTAAATTACATTTAAAAGAGCACCTCTGGATACTCACATTTCTGTCGTTTTGTGTTCTCTTTCTGCAGTCAAGGCAACCGCTTCCATTTCTATTATTTGTCGTGGTAAAGAGATGCCAATTCAAACATCCCACACCATGGATAATGACTGTGATGCTCAGTAAAGACATCAGTGAAATCTGGTTTAGATCTACAGCCCGTTCTCTACTAGCCTCGTACGAACCCTCCTGATCTCGTGAGCTTACATTATATTTTGCTACATGGTTCCTATGAGGCTACTTCTCTATATCTCACATGACAAACAGCCTAGCTGGAGTGATACAAAGTGGGACAAAGTGGGCCGAAGAGTGCCACCGCCACAGTGTGAAAAATCCCATAAAGCAGGCTTAACGATCTGGCAAAACAGCTCCCTCCCGCTGAGCTGAAGAAGGCCTTGCAATATTGAAGCAATCATAAACCAGGAAGTATTTTGTGCCGCCGTTTGGGTAAACAGAGGAAAAATCTGATGGGTTTCAGAAGCGAATTATGAAGCGAGGACAAGAACTGAGGAATATTGACAGCCAGCTATCTACAGGGATCTAGGACTTGTGTGACTCACCCATCTCATGAATACACTAATAAATGCTGTCTGTGTGTGTCTTCATGCGCGCATGCCCAGATTTCCTTTTGGTGCCAGAAACGTGACCAGGAAGATTTTATTTTACCGACCATTTGAGAAATGTACTGGACCCCTTATGGATTGGGCGTGTTACACATTAGGGCAGGGATGTGTAACTCCAGTCCTCGGGGACCTGATTGGTGACAAAACTTTGCCCCAGCACCTGTTATCACACCTGACTCCATTAATTGAATAATCATGGTCTTTAGTTTAGAATGCAATTAGGTTATTGGTGGGTGACTGAAGTTCGTTGATAACAAGGAGCTGGTTATCGGTGACTGAAGTCGTTGATAACAAGGAGCTGGTTATTGGTGACTGAAGTCGTTGATAACAAGGAGCTGGTTATTGGTGACTGAAGTCGTTGATAACAAGGAGCTGGTTATTGGTGACTGAAGTCATTGATAACAAGGAGCTGGTTATTGGGGACTGAAGTCATTGATAACAAGGAGCTGGTTATTGGTAACTGAAGTCATTCATAACAAGGAGCTGGTTATTGGTGACTGAATTCGTTGATAACAAGGAGCTGGTTATTGGTGACTGAAGTCGTTGATAACAAGGAGCTGGTTATTGGTGACTGAAGTCATTGATAACAAGGAACTGGTTATTGGTGACTGAAGTCGTTGATAACAAGGAGCTGGTTATTGATGACTGAAGTCGTTGATAAGCTGGTTAAGTGAGCGTTGATAACAAGGAGCTGGTTATTGGTGACTGAAGTCGTTGATAACAAGGAGCTGGTTATTGGTGACTGAAGTCGTTGATAACAAGGAGCTGGTTATTGGTGACTGAAGTCATTGATAACAAGGAACTGGTTATTGGTGACTGAAGTCGTTGATAACAAGGAGCTGGTTATTGGTGACTGAAGTCATTGATAACAAGGAGCTGGTTATTGGTGACTGAAGTCATTGATAACAAGGAACTGGTTATTGGTGACTGAAGTCGTTGATAACAAGGAGCTGGTTATTGGTGACTGAAGTCGTTGATAACAAGGAGCTGGTTATTGGTGACTGAAGTCGTTGATAACAAGGAGCTGGTTATTGGTGACTGAAGTCATTGATAACAAGGAACTGGTTATTGGTGACTGAAGTCGTTGATAACAAGGAGCTGGTTATTGGTGACTGAAGTCGTTGATAACAAGGAGCTGGTTATTGGTGACTGAAGTCGTTGATAACAAGGAGCTGGTTATTGGTGACTGAAGTCGTTGATAACAAGGAGCTGGTTATCGGTGACTGAAGTCATTGATAACAAGGAGCTGGTTATCGGTGACTGAAGTCGTTGATAACAAGGAGCTGGTTATCGGTGACTGAAGTCGTTGATAACAAGGAGCTGGTTATCGGTGACTGAAGTCGTTGATAACAAGGAGCTGGTTATTGGTGACTGAAGTCGTTGATAACAAGGAGCTGGTTATTGGTGACTGAAGTCGTTGATAACAAGGAGCTGGTTATTGGTGACTGAAGTCGTTGATAACAAGGAGCTGGTTATTGGTGACTGAAGTCGTTGATAACAAGGAGCTGGTTATTGGTGACTGAAGTCGTTGATAACAAGGAGCTGGTTATTGGTGACTGAAGTCATTGATAACAAGGAACTGGTTATTGGTGACTGAAGTCGTTGATAACAAGGAGCTGGTTATTGGTGACTGAAGTCGTTGATAACAAGGAGCTGGTTATTGGTGACTGAAGTCGTTGATAACAAGGAGCTGGTTATTGGTGACTGAAGTCATTGATAACAAGGAACTGGTTATTGGTGACTGAAGTCGTTGATAACAAGGAGCTGGTTATTGGTGACTGAAGTCGTTGATAACAAGGAGCTGGTTATTGGTGACTGAAGTCGTTGATAACAAGGAGCTGGTTATTGGTGACTGAAGTCGTTGATAACAAGGAGCTGGTTATCGGTGACTGAAGTCGTTGATAACAAGGAGCTGGTTATCGGTGACTGAAGTCGTTGATAACAAGGAGCTGGTTATCGGTGACTGAAGTCGTTGATAACAAGGAGCTGGTTATTGGTGACTGAAGTCGTTGATAACAAGGAGCTGGTTATTGGTGACTGAAGTCGTTGATAACAAGGAGCTGGTTATTGGTGACTGAAGTCGTTGATAACAAGGAGCTGGTTATTGGTGACTGAAGTCGTTGATAACAAGGAGCTGGTTATTGGTGACTGAAGTCGTTGATAACAAGGAGCTGGTTATCGGTGACTGAAGTCCTTGATAACAAGGAACTGGTTATTGGTGACTGAAGTCGTTGATAACAAGGAGCTGGTTATTGGTGACTGAAGTCGTTGATAACAAGGAGCTGGTTATTGGTGACTGAAGTCGTTGATAACAAGGAGCTGGTTATTGGTGACTGAAGTCATTGATAACAAGGAGCTGGTTATCGGTGACTGAAGTCATTGATAACAAGGAGCTGGTTATTGGTAACTTGAGTTATTGATAACCAGTAGCTGTTTTGATTGATAAGTGGGTCAGTTTTCAGAGCCAGAACATGTGTGTGGCTATCATCGATTACTGTGAAACTAATGCCGCCAATCAGGGCCCCAGCAGTCCCTAATTGAAGGAGGCAGTATTGATCAGGAAGTATAAATGATTGGATGGTCAGTCCGTCAGTGATCAATAGAGAAAAAGAGCAGAGTAATGTTGATGCATGATAATTGACCAACTACATTACATAGAGAAAGGCCAGTATGTGCACCAGATGCCAGGCTTTTCTGGGAACAGTCCTTTCTAACAGTAGGATTCATGAAAAACCTAACACACCAGCAGTGGGTAACCAGCCAGCTACACTCTGCAACTCTCTACGAACAGCATGTAACCAGCCAGCTACACTCTGCAACTCTCTACGAACAGCATGTAACCAGCCAGCTACACTTTGCAACTCTCTACGAACAGCATGTAACCAGCCAGCTACACTCTGCAACTCTCAACGAACAGCATGTAACCAGCCAGCTACACTTTGCAACTCTCTACGAACAGCATGTAACCAGCCAGCTACACTTTGCAACTCTCTAGGAACAGCATGTAACCAGCCAGCTACACTTTGCAACTCTCTACGAACAGCATGTAACCAGCCAGCTACACTTTGCAACTCTCTACGAACAGCATGTAACCAGCCAGCTACACTTTGCAACTCTCTAGGAACAGCATGTAACCAGCCAGCTACACTTTGCAACTCTCTACGAACAGCATGTAACCAGCCAGCTACACTTTGCAACTCTCTACGAACAGCATGTAACCAGCCAGCTACACTTTGCAACTCTCTACGAACAGCATGTAACCAGCCAGCTACACTTTGCAACTCTCAACGAACAGCATGTAACCAGCCAGCTACACTCTGCAACTCTCTACGAACAGCATGTAACCAGCCAGCTACACTTTGCAACTCTCTACGAACAGCATGTAACCAGCCAGCTACACTTTGCAACTCTCTACGAACAGCATGTAACCAGCCAGCTACACTTTGCAACTCTCTACGAACAGCATGTAACCAGCCAGCTACACTTTGCAACTCTCTACGAACAGCATGTAACCAGCCAGCTACACTTTGCAACTCTCTACGAACAGCATAAAACCAGCCAGCTGCACCTCTCTACGAACAGCATGTTATTGAACGCTCCCCAATCAGTATTCGTATCTCTGCAGTGAGTAGGCTATTTGGAAATGCATTAATGTATGATTGGGCACTGTGATGATGAAGGAAATTTCAAGTCTGTCTAGGGCAAATAATGGATATGAATATTATTCAGTAGACTTTAAAAGCTGTCTTCCAAACAGTGTTTCTCTTGCAGATGTAGCCAAGCTACAGACATGTCTGGATTCTAGGACACTGTTTGTGTATGGAGCATCACTTCGACTGGATAATTAGCCAGAAAGCCATCGAGGATGCAGCATTACAAGCAGCTGAGCAATTAGTGTACTACATTGTGTTCGCATGGCCAATTTGGCAGCTTTAGTCTCCTGAAACTCACACCGTCTCGTTAGAAGTAACTGGCCATTTGTTCTGCGTTGGGAAGTGTGTGAGCAACACTTCAAATCAAATCAAATGTTATTGGTCACACACGTGTTTAGCAGATGTTATTGCGGGTGTATCGAAATGCATGTGTTTCTATCTCCAACAGTGTAGTAATATCTAACAATTTCACAACAACACCCACAAATCTGAAGTAAAGTAATGGAATTAAGAATATATAAATATTTTGACACTATTTGGGCAGCCTACAACTCCACCCTATTGCCCTAGTTTCCTGCTGCAGACTGGCACCCTAACACTGGACCCTATTGCCCAAGTTTCCTGCTGCAGACTGGCACCCTAACACTGGACCCTATTGCCCTAGTTTCCTGCTGCAGACTGGCACCCTAACACTAGACCCTATTGCCCTAGTTTCCTGCTGCAGACTGGCACCCTAACACTGGACCCTATTGCCCTAGTTTCCTGCTGCAGACTGGCACCCTAACACTGGACCCTATTGCCCTAGTTTCCTGCTGCAGACTGGCACCCTAACACTAGACCCTATTGCCCTAGTTTCCTGCTGCACACTGGCACCCTAACACACTAGACCCTATTGCCCTAGTTTCCTGCTGCAGACTGGCACCCTAACACTGGACCCTATTGCCCTAGTTTCCTGCTGCAGACTGGCACCCTAACACTGGACCCTATTGCCCTAGTTTCCTGCTGCAGACTGGCACCCTAACACTAGACCCTATTGCCCTAGTTTCCTGCTGCAGACTGGCACCCTAACACTGGACCCCATTGCCCTAGTTTGCTGCTGCAGACTGGCACCCTAACACTAGACCCTATTGCCCTAGTTTCCTGCTGCAGACTGGCACCCTAACACTGGACCCTATTGCCCTAATTTCCTGCTGCAGACTGGCACCCTACCACTGGACCCTATTGCCCTAGTTTCCTGCTGCAGACTGGCACCCTAACACTAGACCCTATTGCCCTAGTTTCCTGCTGCAGACTGGCACCCTAACACTGGACCCTATTGCCCTAGTTTTGCTTCTGCAGACTGCAGACTGGCACCCTAACACTAGACCCTATTGCCCTAGTTTCCTGCTGCAGACTGGCACCCTAACACTAGACCCTATTGCCCTAGTTTCCTGCTGCAGACTGGCACCCTAACACTGGACCCTATTGCCCTAGTTTCCTGCTGCAGACTGGCACCCTAACACTAGACCCTATTGCCCTAGTTTCCTGCTGCAGACTGGCACCCTAACACTGGACCCTATTGCCCTAGTTTCCTGCTGCAGACTGGCACCCTAACACTGGACCCTATTGCCCTAGTTTCCTGCTGCAGACTGGCACCCTAACACTGGACCCTATTGCCCCTGCCCAGTTTCCTGCTGCAGACTGGCACCCTAACACTAGACCCTATTGCCCTAGTTTCCTGCTGCAGACTGGCACCCTAACACTAGACCCTATTGCCCTAGTTTCCTGCTGCACACTGGCACCCTAACACTGGCACCCTATTGCCCTAACACACTAGACCCTATTGCCCTAGTTTCCTGCTGCAGACTGGCACCCTAACACTGGACCCTATTGCCCTAGTTTCCTGCTGCACACTGGCACCCTAACACTGAACCCTATTGCCCTAGTTTCCTGCTGCAGACTGGCACCCTAACACTGGACCCTATTGCCCTAGTTTCCTGCTGCAGACTGGCACCCTAACACTAGACCCTATTGCCCTAGTTTCCTGCTGCAGACTGGCACCCTAACACTAGACCCTATTGCCCTAGTTTCCTGCTGCAGACTGGCACCCTAACACTGGACCCTATTGCCCTAGTTTCCTGCTGCAGACTGGCACCCTAACACTAGACCCTATTGCCCTAGTTTCCTGCTGCAGACTGGCACCCTAACACTAGACCCTATTGCCCTAGTTTCCTGCTGCACACTGGCACCCTAACACACTAGACCCTATTGCCCTAGTTTCCTGCTGCAGACTGGCACCCTAACACTGGACCCTATTGCCCTAGTTTCCTGCTGCAGACTGGCACCCTAACACTGGACCCTATTGCCCTAGTTTCCTGCTGCACACTGGCACCCTAACACTGGACCCTATTGCCCTAGTTTCCTGCTGCACACTGGCACCCTAACACTGGACCCTATTGCCCTAGTTTCCTGCTGCAGACTGGCACCCTAACACCTAACACTGGACCCTATTGCCCTAGTTTCCTGCTGCACACTGGCACCCTAACACTGGACCCTATTGCCTGGCACCCTAACACTGGACCCTATTAGTTTCCTGCTGCAGACTGGCACCCTAACACTAGACCCTATTGCCCTAGTTTCCTGCTGCAGACTGGCACCCTAACACTAGACCCTATTGCCCTAACACTAGACCCTATTGCCCTAGTTTCCTGCTGCAGACCCTATTGCCCTAGTTTCCTGCTGCAGACTGGCACCCTAACACTAGACCCTATTGCCCTAGTTTCCTGCTGCAGACTGGCACCCTAACACTGGACCCTATTGCCCTAACAGTTTCCTGCTGCAGACTGGCACCCTAACACTAGACCCTATTGCCCTAGTTTCCTGCTGCAGACTGGCACCCTAACACTAGACCCTATTGCCCTAGTTTCCTGCTGCAGACTGGCACCCCCTAACACACTAGACCCTATTGCCCTAGTTTCCTGCTGCAGACTGGCACCCTAACACTAGAACACTGGACCCTATTGCCCTAGTTTCCTGCTGCAGACTGGCACCCTAACACTAGACCCTATTGCCCTAGTTTCCTGCTGCAGACTGGCACCCTAACACTAGACCCTATTGCCCTAGTTTCCTGCTGCAGACTGGCACCCTAACAGTTTCCTGCTTGGCACCCCTAACACTGGACCCTATTGCCCTATTGCCCTAGTTTCCTGCTGCAGACTGGCACCCTAACACTAGACCCTATTGCCCTAGTTTCCTGCTGCAGACTGGCACCCTAACACTAGACCCTATTGCCCTAGTTTCCTGCTGCAGACTGGCACCCTAACACTGGACCCTATTGCCCTAGTTTCCTGCTGCAGACTGGCACCCTAACACTAGACCCTATTGCCCTAGTTTCCTGCTGCAGACTGGCACCCTAACACTGGACCCTATTGCCCTAGTTTCCTGCTGCAGACTGGCACCCTAACACTGACCCTATTGACCCTATTGACCCCCTAGTTTCCTGCTGCAGACTGGCACCCTAACACTAGACCCTATTGCCCTAGTTTCCTGCTGCAGACTGGCACCCTAACACTAGACCCTATTGCCCTAGTTTCCTGCTGCAGACTGGCACCCTAACACTAGACCCTATTGCCCTAGTTTCCTGCTGCAGACTGGCACCCTAACACTGGACCCTATTGCCCTAGTTTCCTGCTGCAGACTGGCACCCTAACACTGGACCCTATTGCCCTAGTTTCCTGCTGCAGACTGGCACCCTAACACTAGACCCTATTGCCCTAGTTTCCTGCTGCAGACTGGCACTAACCTAACACTGCAGACTGGACCCTAACATTGCCCTAGTTTCCTGCTGCAGACTGGCACCCTAACACTAGACCCTATTGCCCTAGTTTCCTGCTGCAGACTGGCACCCTAACACTAGACCCTATTGCCCTAGTTTCCTGACTGGCACCCTAACAGACCCTATTGCCCTAGTTTTCCTGCTGCAGACTGGCACCCTAACACTGGACCCTATTGCCCTAGTTTCCTGCTGCAGACTGGCACCCTAACACTGGACCCTATTGCCCTAGTTTCCTGCTGCAGACTGGCACCCTAACACTAGACCCTATTGCCCTAGTTTCCTGCTGCAGACTGGCACCCTAACACTAGACCCTATTGCCCTAGTTTCCTGCTGCAGACTGGCACCCTAACACTAGACCCTATTGCCCTAGTTTCCTGCTGCAGACTGGCACCCTAACACTAGACCCTATTGCCCTAGTTTCCTGCTGCAGACTGGCACCCTAACACTGGACCCTATTTGTTTCCTGCTGCAGACCCTAGACCCTATTGCCCTAGTTTCCTGCTGCAGACTGGCACCCTAACACTAGACCCTACCCTGGCACCCTAACACTGACCCTATTGCCCTAGTTTCCTGCTGCAGACTGGCACCCTAACACTGGACCCTATTGCCCTAGTTTCCTGCTGCAGACTGGCACCCTAAACACTAGACCCCCTAACACTGGCACCCTAACACTAGACCCTATTGCCCTAGTTTCCTGCTGCAGACTGGCACCCTAACACTAGACCCTATTGCCCTAGTTTCCTGCTGCAGACTGGCACCCTAACACTAGACCCTATTGCCCTAGTTTCCTGCTGCTAACACTGGCACTAGTTTAACACTAGACCCTATTGCCCTAGTTTCCTGCTGCAGACTGGCACCCTAACACTAGACCCTATTGCCCTAGTTTCCTGCTGCACACTGGCACCCTAACACACTAGACCCTATTGCCCTAGTTTCCTGCTGCAGACTGGCACCCTAACACTGGACCCTATTGCCCTAGTTTCCTGCTGCAGACTGGCACCCTAACACTGGACCCTATTGCCCTAGTTTCCTGCTGCAGACTGGCACCCTAACACTAGACCCTATTGCCCTAGTTTCCTGCTGCAGACTGGCACCCTAACACTGGACCCTATTGCCCTAGTTTCCTGCTGCAGACTGGCACCCTAACACTAGACCCTATTGAGTTTCCCTGCAGACTTGACCCTATTGCCCTAGTTTCCTGCTGACCCAGACTGGCACCCTAACACTAGACCCTATTGCCCTAGTTTCCTGCTGCAGACTGGCACCCTAACACTGGACCCTATTGCCCTAGTTTCCTGCTGCAGACTGGCACCCTAACACTAGACCCTATTGCCCTAGTTTCCTGCTGCAGACTGGCACCCTAACACTAGACCCTATTGCCCTAGTTTCCTGCTGCAGACTGGCACCCTAACACTAGACCCTATTGCCCTAGTTTCCTGCTGCACACTGGCACCCTAACACTAGACCCTATTGCCCTAGTTTCCTGCTGCAGACTGGCACCCTAACACTGGACCCTATTGCCCTAGTTTCCTGCTGCAGACTGGCACCCTAACACACCTATTGCCCTAACACTGGACCCTATTGCCCTAGTTTCCTGCTGCAGACTGGCACCCTAACACTAGACCCTATTGCCCTAGTTTCCTGCTGCAGACTGGCACCCTAACACTAGACCCTATTGCCCTAGTTTCCTGCTGCAGACTGGCACCCTAACACTAGACCCTATTGCCCTAGTTTCCTGCTGCAGACTGGCACCCTAACACTAGACCCTATTGCCCTAGTTTCCTGCTGCAGACTGGCACCCTAACACTAGACCCTATTGCCCTAGTTTCCTGCTGCAGACTGGCACCCTAACACTAGACCCTATTGCCCTAGTTTCCTGCTGCAGACTGGCACCCTAACACTAGACCCTATTGCCCTAGTTTCCTGCTGCAGACTGGCACCCTAACACTGGACCCTATTGCCCTAGTTTCCTGCTGCAGACTGGCACCCTAACACTAGACCCTATTGCCCTAGTTTCCTGCTGCAGACTGGCACCTAACACTAGACCCTATTGCCCTAGTTTCCTGCTGCAGACTGGCACCCTAACACTAGACCCTATTGCCCTAGTTTCCTGCTGCAGACTGGCACTGCAGACTGGCACCCTAACACTAGACCCTATTGCCCTAGTTTCCTGCTGCACTGGCACCCTAACACTTGACCCTATTGCCCTAGTTTCCTGCTGCAGACTGGCACCCTAACACTGGACCCTATTGCCCTAGTTTCCTGCTGCAGACTGGCACCCTAACACTAGACCCTATTGCCCTAGTTTCCTGCTGCAGACTGGCACCCTAACACTAGACCCTATTTCCTAGTTTCCTGCAGACTGGCACCCTAACACTGGAGATTGCCCTATTGCACCCTAGTTTGCCCAGTTTCCTGCTGCAGACTGGCACCCTAACACTAGACCCTATTGCCCTAGTTTCCTGCTGCAGACTGGCACCCTAACACTAGACCCTATTGCCCTAGTTTCCTGCTGCAGACTGGCACCCTAACACTGGACCCTATTGCCCTAGTTTCCTGCTGCAGACTGGCACCCTAACACTGGACCCTATTGCCCTAGTTTCCTGCTGCAGACTGGCACCCTAACACTAGACCCTATTGCCCTAGTTTCCTGCTGCAGACTGGCACCCTAACACTAGACCCTATTGCCCTAGTTTCCTGCTGCAGACTGGCACCCTAACACTAGACCCTAGTTTCCTGCTGCAGACTGGCATTGACCCTATTAGTTTCCTGCTGCAGACTGGCACACCTAACACTGCAGACTGGCACCCTATTGCCCTAGTTTCCTGCTGCAGACTGGCACCCTAACACTGGACCCTATTGCCCTAGTTTCCTGCTGCAGACTGGCACCCTAACACTAGACCCTATTGCCCTAGTTTCCTGCTGCAGACTGGCACCCTAACACTAGACCCTATTGCCCTAGTTTCCTGCTGCAGACTGGCACCCTAACACTAGACCCTATTGCCCTAGTTTCCTGCTGCAGACTGGCACCCTAACACTGGACCCTATTGCCCTAGTTTCCTGCTGCAGACTGGCACCCTAACACTAGACCCTATTGCCCTAGTTTCCTGCTGCAGACTGGCACCCTAACACTAGATTGCCCCCTATTAGACCCCTAGTTTCCTGCTGCAGACTGGCACCCTAACACTAGACCCTATTGCCCTAGTTTTGCTAGTTTAACACTGACCCTATTGCCCAGACTGGCACCCTAACACTAGACCCTATTGCCCTAGTTTCCTGCTGCAGACTGGCACCCTAACACTGGACCCTATTGCCCTAGTTTCCTGCTGCAGACTGGCACCCTAACAACACTAGACCCTATTGCCCTAGTTTCCTGCTGCAGACTGGCACCCTAACACTGGACCCTATTGCCCTAGTTTCCTGCTGACCCAGACTGGCACCCTAACACTGGACCCTATTGCCCTAGTTTCCTGCTGCAGACTGGCACCCTAACACTAGACCCTATTGCCCTAGTTTCCTGCTGCAGACTGGCACCCTAACACTAGACCCTATTGCCCTAGTTTCCTGCTGCAGACTGGCACCCTAACACTAGACCCTATTGCCCTAGTTTTTCCTGCTGCAGACTGGCACCCTAACACTGGACCCTATTGCCCTAGTTTCCTGCTGCAGACTGGCACCCTAACACTGGACCCTATTGCCCTAGTTTCCTGCTGCAGACTGGCACCCTAACACTGGACCCTATTGCCCTAGTTTCCTGCTGCAGACTGGCACCCTAACACTAGACCCTATTGCCCTATTGCCCTAGTTTCCTGCTGCAGACTGGCACCCTAACACTAGACCCTATTGCCCTAGTTTCCTGCTGCAGACTGGCACCCTAACACTAGACCCTATTGCCCTAGTTTCCTGCTGCAGACTGGCACCCTAACACTAACACTGCAGGACCCTATTGCCCTAGTTTCCTGCTGCAGACTGGCACCCTAACACTGGACCCTATTGCCCTAGTTTCCTGCTGCAGACTGGCACCCTAACACTAGACCCTATTGCCCTAGTTTCCTGCTGCAGACTGGCACCCTAACACTAGACCCTATTGCCCTAGTTTCCTGCTGCAGACTGGCACCCTAACACTGGACCCTATTGCCCTAGTTTCCTGCTGCAGACTGGCACCCTAACACTGGACCCTATTGCCCTAGTTTCCTGCTGCAGACTGGCACCCTAACACTAGACCCTATTGCCCTAGTTTCCTGCTGCAGACTGGCACCCTAACCTAACACTAGACCCTATTGCCCTAGTTTCCTGCTGCAGACTGGCACCTAACACTAGACCCTATTGCCCTAGTTTCCTGCTGCAGACTGGCACCCTAACACTAGACCCTATTGCCCTAGTTTCCTGCTGCAGACTGGCACCCTAACACTGGACCCTATTGCCCTAGTTTCCTGCTGCAGACTGGACCCATTGCCCTAACACTGGCACCCTATTGCCCTAGTTTCCTGCTGCAGACTGGCACCCTAACACTAGACCCTATTGCCCTAGTTTCCTGCTGCAGACTGGCACCCTAACACTAGACCCTATTGCCCTAGTTTCCTGCTGCACACTGGCACCCTAACACTAGACCCTATTGCCCTAGTTTCCTGCTGCAGACTGGCACCCTAACACTAGACCCTATTGCCCTAGTTTCCTGCTGCAGACTGGCACCCTAACACTGGACCCTATTGCCCTAGTTTCCTGCTGCAGACTGGCACCCTAACACTTGACCCTATTCAAATCAAATTGTATTTATCACACATGCGCCAAAGACCTTACTGTGAAATGCTTACTTACAAGCCTTTAACCTACAATGCAGTTTTAAGAAAATATAGTTAAGAAAATATTTTGTGAACAAAACTAACGTTGAAAAAGTAACTCAATAAAATAACAATGACGGGTCTATATACAGGGGGTACCGGTACCGAGTCAATGTGCAGGGATACAGGTTATTCAAGGTAATTAAGGTAATATGTAGATGTAGATAAGGGTAAAGTAACTATGCATAGATAATATCCAGCAAGTAGCAGCATTGTAAAAAAGGGGGTCAACATAAATAGTCCAGGTGGCCATTTGATTAATTGTTTAGCAGTCTAAGGCTTGGGGGTAGAAGCTGTTAAGGAGCCTTTTGGATCTAGACTTGGTGCTCTGGTACCGCTTGCCATGCGGTAGCAGAGATAACAGTCTATGACTAGGGTTGCTGGAGTCTTTGACCATTTTTTGGGCCTTCCTCTGTCACGGCTAGTATAGAGGTCCTGGATGGCAGGAAGCTTGATCCCAGTGATGTACTTGGCCGTACGCACTACCCTCTGTAGCCTTATGGTCAGATGTCGAGCAGGTACCATACCAGGCGGTGATGCATCCAGTCATCCTAGTTTCATGCTACAGACAGGCATCCTAACACACCACTGCTCTCCAGCAGAGTGTGTGTGTGTGTGTGTGTGTGTGTGTGTGTGTGTGTGTGTGTGTGTGTGTGTGTGTGTGTGTGTGTGTGTGTGTGTGTGTGTGTGTGTGTGTGTGTGTGTGTGTGTGTGTGTGTGTGTGTGTGTGTGTGTGTGGTGTGGTGTATGTGTGTGAAGCGTAGTCATGTGACTGGCACGCCCAGAGAAGAGAGACAAAGAGCCCTGTATCAGACAGGATATTACAGTACTTCTGCTCTACACCACACACCAACAGAACAGCATGGCCATAGGGAACTATTATGCCAATTTTGACAAAGACAGGGAGAGAGGGAGGGAGGGGGAGAGGGAGAGAGAGAGAGAGAGATTTGGATCTCTTTTAGTCCTCATATGGAATAATCTTCCAAGAGTCCTTAACAAATCTCCCGGTAAAAAACAGCCATACATATCTAATATCCAATAGATTACAAATCATGGTAACAAATGAGCCTGATATCATTACTTTCAAAGGCATGATATCATTACTTTCAAAGGCAGACAAATCAATCTGATGTACCACAGGCTTTTATAACCACTGCTTACTGGAGCCAGAGACACTGAAATGGGCTTGGAAGTGCCAGAGGCATTGTGTGCCAATGCCCAATGGCTGTGGGCATTTTACCTAGATCTTCCTATGAATAAAACATGTGTCCAAAGGGAATCACTAATAACGGTTTATAGTGATGTCCCATAGAACTATGGATGATCATCTATTGTCAAACAAACGCTGACCTAGCCTTGTAGCCAGATCAGTTAGATTAGAGCCAACTCCCCTAAGATTTGTTAACGCAATGTACAACAGAGGAGTCACAAACCGATCTGGCTAACAGGCCAACACTGTCACCAGCTGTCACCAGAACACGAGCAATGACAAAATAAATGAAATGTGTCAAAACTATTATTTTTTTTCCTCCTGTCATACATATGTAACCTTCGGTCAAAAGACATGATGTGCAAAACCTTAAGAGTTGAGACCAATGGCTCGTTTTCATTCATTCAGTGTTCTTTCACTCCTTTGGGCAGACAGACAGGCAACAGACAGACAGTGACACACAGGTAGACTGACAGACACACAAGCAGACAGAGACACGCAGAGAGAGAGCCAGACAGAGAGTCAGACAGAGAACCAGACAGGCAGGCAAAGAGTCAAACAGAGAGCCAGACAGACAGCCAGAAAGGCAAGCCAGACAGAGATAGAAAGAGGCAGACAGGCAGAGAGCCAAACAGAGAGCCAAACAGAGAGCCAGATAGAGAGCCAAACAGAGAGTCAGACAGACTGCCAGACAGTTGGCAGGAAGAGAGACAAACATAGAGTCAGACAGAGAGCGAGACAGAGAGTCAGATAGAGAGTCGGACAGAGTCAGGCAGCGAGCCAGACAGCGAGCCAGACAGGTAGGCAGGCAGAGATCCAAACAGAGAGCCAGACAGAGAGACAGACAGACAGCTAGACAGAGAGCCAGACAGAGAGCTGGACAGAGAGTCAGACAGAGAGCCAGACAGACAGCCAGGCAGACAGCCAGAAAGGCAAGCCAGACAGAGATAGAAAGAGGCAGACAGGCAGAGAGCCAAACAGAGAGCCAAACAGAGAGCCAGATAGAGAGCCAAACAGAGAGTCAGACAGACTGCCAGACAGTTGGCAGGAAGAGAGACAAACATAGAGTCAGACAGAGAGCATTACAACCTGTAATTTATATGGATTTGTGTTTGTAATGGACAAAATAGTCCAAATTAGTGAAATGAAAAAATGAAAAAAATAACTTGTTTCAAAGAATTCTAAAATATGAAAAACAAAAAAGTGGTATGTATGTATGTATGTACTGTATGTATGTATGTATGTATGTATGGTTGTAAGTCGCTCTGGATAAGAGCGTCTGCTAAATGACTTAAATGTAAATGTAAATGTAGAGCGAGACAGAGAGTCAGATAGAGAGTCGGACAGAGAGTCAGACAGAGAGCCAGACAGAGAGACAGGCAGAGAGTCAGACAGAGAGCCAGACAGAGAGCCAGGCAGACAGCCAGACAGGTATGCAGGAAGAGAGCCAAACAGAGAGCCAAAGAAGAGAGCGAGACAGAGTCAGACAGAGAGTCGGACAGAGAGTCAGACAGAGAGCCAGACAGAGAACCAGACAGAGAGTCAGACAGCGAGTCTCACAAATAGCCAGACAGACAGCTAGATAGAGAGCCAGACAGGCAGGCAGAGAGCAAGACAGAAAGCCAGACAGAGTCAGACAGCAAGCCAGACAGAGAGCCAGGCAGACAGCTAGACAGAGCCCCCCGGCTCACACCGGTGTTCTCTTCCAGGTGAGTGTGAAGGACAGGAGATCATAGCTGAGAGGTGCTGGTGACATACTCAAATAACATGGAACTTATCTTATAAAGGAGACAACTCCAATGTCCCGACAAAGGCAAAACATGAAGGTGAGACTTGAAAAACCATATGAGAGTCTGAGAGGTGTTGTTCATCACGCCATCATACAGTAAGCAGCACATGGGACCAAAATGCTTTCTGACAGAAATAAGTCACATGACTACTGTCTTCCGGCAGGGGAAAACTGGTCACTGTGTGTATGCGTGTGCGTGCATGTGCGTGTTTCATAATAATTCTGCCATGAAGCATAGAAGCAGATCAGATACTGAATACTTTTTCACACTGTAAATACAATATTTTTGGGTTAAAGGTTGATGTAGGTCGGCATACTGCAGTGAAAATGATGTATACAATCTCCAAGTAATGATAATAGAAGGAACACAAGGAAAATACAGAATGTAAGGCCAAATTGATTCATTTTATTTTCACACTACTAGGACTCCATTGTAAAAATAAATCTTATATACCATCTCATGCTATATACCACTCACCTTGAGACAATTTCAACAATTCTCAAGGCTGCTCAGAGTCACTGCTGTTTAATCGTTGTTTCTGAGGCCTCTAGGTAGGAGCTGCTGGGCCTGTTCCTCTGGCGGATTGTCCTGGACACCTGAGGGAAGAGCAGACTGCTAGAGACAGCAGAAGATCCAGGCCTGGCCTCCTTCACCTTGGACTCAACATCCTAAGAGCTCTGCCTCATCACAGGAGGTGTGTTATCGTCAGATTCCGAAAAAGACAATCCTCATCTTCTAGGGCAGCCTTAGGAGAGAGAGGAAGGGGGATTCTCCTGGACACCTTCAGCTCCTGGCTCACAGGGTGGCTGACTGGTCGGTGAAACTCTGCCAGTACATCACTGGGGCCAAGTTTCCTGCCATCCAGGACCTCTATACCAGGCGGTGTCAGAGGAAGGCCCTAAAAATTGCCAAAGACTCCAGCTACACTAGTCATAGATGTCTCTCTGCTACCGCACAGCAAGTGGTACCGGAGCACCAAGTCTAAGTCCAAAAGGCTTCTTAACAGATTCTACCTCAAGCCATAAGACTGCTTAACAGCAAATCAAATGTCTACCCAGACTATTTTCATTTTTTACTCTGCTGCTACTCGCTGTTTATTATCTATGCATAGTCACTTTACCCCTACCTACATTAACATATTACCTCAATTACCTCGACTAACCTGTACCCCTGCACATTGACTATGTACCATTATCCCCTGTATATAGCCTTGTTATTGTTATTTTATTGTTGCTCTTTAAATATTCTCGACTCACATTTTTCTTAAAAACGGCAATGTTGGTTAAAGGCGTTTCACGGTAAGCATTTCACGATTTTTAAGGTTTACACCTGTTGTATTCGGCGCATGTGACAAATACAATTAGATTTGTTTTGATTTTATCTAAGGCCCTCAGGACATCTCTCCTCCTTTCTTCCTCCTCTCTCCGCTGATAGTTTCATACGAAATTGGACAGACTCATGGGACTGATAACGACCACCAGACGCCCAAAAGGCACTCCATTGAAGCTCAAAATAGGTCTCAAAATCTTCATCAGAGGGAACGAGGAAATAAGAAGTTGTACCTTTTACAAATGAATACGTTGCTTTAAAAAATAAAGTTAACTAAGGATCTCAACAGTCTTATCTGAAGGTGGAGATCTCAATGAAAGGTAATGGCTAGTAGGATGAGTGGGAAAAAAGGAGAAGACAGAGATGATGTCATGAAAGAGACCCTGAGGTTGGTTTTATGACCTCATACATGTTGTTACAGGGCCAAATGATGCATGTTCACTGCTACTACTGGTATTTTGAATGCACCAGATGAAAAAATGCTATTGGTTTTCCCACTGAGCGGAGCCACTGGTCACGTGTTTCTCCATGCCCCTGGTATCCAGACTAAAAGGAAAAGAGTCTTGGTACCAGTCTTTATAGCTAACATTCCACTCCTGGCCACACCTTGTCATTTGACAAAAAGACTGGCTATTTGGCAAGATCAACGTTCAATATGCAGCCCGATTTACAGCGTAGTTGCTGATTGGAAGTTGGAAAAAACATTCATATTTTCCATGACAATGTGCAGTGTCAATGCAAGATCCTGTTATTCAAAGTGGCTAGAGAGGACTACGTAATGAGAGCGAGAGGACTACGTAATGAGAGCGAGAGGACTACGTAATGAGAGCGAGAGGACTACGTAATGAGAGCGAGAGGACTACGTAATGAGAGCGAGATGACTACGTAATGAGAGCGAGAGGACTACGTAATGAGAGCGAGAGGACTACGTAGTGAGAGCGAGATGACTACGTAATGAGAGCGAGAGGACTACGTAATGAGAGCGAGAGGACTACGTAATGAGAGCGAGAGGACTACGTAATGAGAGCGAGATGACTACGTAATGAGAGCGAGAGGACTACGTAATGAGAGCGAGAGGACTACGTAATGAGAGCGAGAGAAATAATGACACGGAAAATGCTTCAGTTGCTTCATTAACAGATGGAGTCCAGACAGGCTACTTTGGGATACTCTCTGAATGGACATTCCTTTTTCCAAACTCCAAACTTCTTTTTTTATCATTGAATTGAGTCTATGACGGACGCCTGATGGGTTTTGATTCTAGGCATGAAGATATTTCAACATCATGTCTCGATGATAAAAGGCTACACTGATCGCTCATGCTTGGATGCCAAATATATAGGTGTAGGCCATAGGCCTAATATTTAAATTGAGGAAATGTGGTCATAATCATTATTTTAGCGATCCTTGCTCTTGCTTGCTGGATATAAAATAGACTACAGAGTTCCCAAAGTGAACTAGCAGGGCAGTTTGTATGACGAGAGCTTCTCTCACATTGGCTGGTGGTAAATATGTTCTACCCAATGTTTATGTTTACAATGAAATGTAATTACGTCAGAATGCCCCATGTTAGAATGTTTCCATTCAAATGTATAGAATAAAAAACATGAGCTGGTGTACACCCAGAAAAATTGTTTTGTGTTGAGGTGCTGACTAACGGCGAATAAACGAATGCTGAATAAACTATAAAGAGAGTCACACACTTCATACATAAACTCCCAGTAATGTATTGAGTACATCTGTTGGTTGACCCTGAAGAAGGCACAGTGATTCCAAAATTTGATGATTTACCCAATAAATTACTGGCAGTTTATATATATACACTCTCTTTATTTTTATAGTCCAATCACATTTTTAAAAAGGCATGGTCCATAGATCTAATTTAATCTGACCAACCCTCTGAAAAAGAATATGGAAAATAGGACCTTGGCATCCTGTAATGCCAACCATCAACATATACATTTTAAGTTTGTTCACAGACTGTACTTAACACCAAGGAAACGTTTTACGATTAAATTGGCCTCAACTCTCAACTGTTCACTCTGTCCCCTACATTAAATATATATATATATATATATTTAACCTTTATTTATCAGGGCGACACATTAGTTCATATGATGTAGGAGTGCCATGCAGTTAAATTCTTCTGGGCAAAAGTTAGAACATTCCTTTTGAAGTGCATGAATGTAAATATGAAATGCTCTGATCTGTTATGTTCTTGCGGCGAGCCATCCCGGATCCGGTATCGTGAATACAGCCTCAAAGCTCATTACCATAATGCAACGTTAACTATTCATGAAAATCGCAAATGAAATGAAATCAATATGCTAGCTCTCAAGCTTAGCCTTTTGTTAACAACACGGTCATCTCAGATTTTCAAAAATATGCTTCTCAACCATAGCAAACAAGTATTTAGCATTTAGCGTTAGCATTTAGCATTAGCATTTAGCGTTAGCATTAGCAGGCAACATTTTCACAAAAACCAGAAAAACATTCAAATAAATCATTTACCTTTGAAGAACTTCGGATGTTTTCAATGAGGAGACTCAGTTAGATAGCAAATGTTCAGTTTTCCTGAAAGATTATTTGTGCAGGAGAAATCGGTCCGTTTTCTGCGTCATGTTTGGCTACCAAAAAAACCCGAAAATTCAGTTATAAAAACGCCGAACTTTTTCCAAAATAACTCCATAATATCGACTGAAACAAGGCAAACGTTGTTTAGAATCAATCCTCAAGGTCTTTTTCTACATATCTCTTCAATGATGTATCGTTCCTGGAAATGGTAAAATGATTGCCACTGAGAATTACGCACCAACTTAGACAAAGGACACCGGGCGGACCCCTGGCAAATGTAGTCTCTTATGGCCAATCTTCCAATGATATGCCTACAAATACGTCACAATGCTGCAGACATCTTGGACGAATGGCAGAGAGCATAAGCTCGTTCACGGCACATTCACAGCCATATAAGGAGACGATAGTAAAACAGAGCCTCAAAAATTCAGCTCATTTCCTGTTTGAGGTTTCATCTTGGTTTCGCCTGTAGCATCAGTTCTGGGGCACTCACAGATAATATATTTGCAGTTTTGAAAACGTCAGAGTGTTTTCTTTCCAAAGCTGCCAATTATATGCATAGTCGAGCATCTTTTCGTGACAAAATATTGTGCTTAAAACGGGCACGTTTTTAATCCAATAACGACATAGCACCCCCATAGGTTGAAGAGGCGATGATAGCTACTTGAATGTCTCAATCAATCAGAGAAGATTACTGCTGACAGGCAGCACTGCCTCCCAAAAAATTTGGCTTTTAGATGGAAATCACCTCACTCTCCAATTCACCAGTGAATATGGGGGGTTGGATGGAGACATGTTGGCTGGGTGATGTTGAGGAAATTGGATGAGAGGTTGGGGGTGGAGGCCCACTTTATTTTAGATTTCTTGCCCTGTTTACACTGAATTTATTCCGATTTAAAATATGTATTTCTTACTATTGTTTTCTTTTGAGTGGGAGCCTACAAGTTTTAAACATGTATACATTGAAATAGATAATGCTCCCGTAACCAACCCCCCCAACACATTTTTTGAAAACAATTACAAAATGTGTTGTTAAATTAAGTTAGAACATTAACCTATCATTCTAAATTGCATAAACATTGTTATTATGATACCTGTGGGATATCAAATCAGGATCAAATCATCTGATCTCCTCAAGGTGATAGAATGTTCATATTTAAAGATTGCCAAAATGCTAGACCCTTTGACAAATTACAGCAGTGGCAAGGAGTGAAATGTAATAGCTTAACAGAGACGGCAACAATGTGGATTGGAAGAGTGAACCACTCTGACAATGCCATCACCATGGAATTACATTGTTGGAACATTCAAAATCAAAACAATTAATCGGTTACATGTTTCGTCACAATATTTTGTGGAACATTTTGGACTGACGACCAACTGAGTATTCTGCTTAATGCATTGTCAATTAGTGCTGATGAAGATTTAATAAAAAGCGCATGACAGTGGCTTGGAAATACAATGACATTCAACATGAGGCAAATAACTAGTAGGAAAACATTTTATCATAATTTTGATGTTGCCAGATTGACTTAAGAAGCAGTATAACAGTAGCTATCTAGCTAAGGCACGTTTACGCAGATGAGCAGGGACCCTGGGCATCTTTATTTTGGTGTTTTTCAGAGTCAGTAGAAAGACCTCTTTAGTGTCCTAAGTTTTCATAACTGTGACCTTAATTGACTGCTGTCTGTAAGCTGTTAGTGTCTTAACATTCCACAGGTGCATGTTCATTACTTGTTCATGGTTCATTGAACAAGCATGGGAAACAGTGTTTGAACCCTTTACAATGAAGATCTGTGAAGTTATTTGAATTTTTACGAATTATCTTTGGAAGACATGGTCCTGAAAAAGGGCTGTTTCTTTTTTTGTTGAGTTAATAAATACAATTCCATTTGATAATGATGACATCACACAATCAACCCAGGGTAGAATCTTTTAATTTAGAATGTGTGGTTAATTTAAATCAATTAAATGAATCTGATAGCAATGGTGAAAAAAATTACAGATACATTCAAAATGAGAGGCTACAAGGACAAAATCTTGATGCTGCAATGATGAAAATATCTCCAAAACCAAGTGAGGAATTACTAAAAACTCAACCAAAGAAGAAAAACAACGCAACCGTCTTTTGCACCAAGTACACCAAGTGTTCGGAGAAAATGAAAGCAATCCTGAAAAAGCACTGGCATATTCTGCAATCAGACAAAAAAATCGCACAACTCTTCAAGAAGCTCTCACTGGTGGTCTGTAAGCGGGGTTCGCAAAACTGTAGGTATCTTGGTGAGATCTGACCTGCCCCCTGAGCCCACTCAGACACTCTTGACACCCAATCCAAATTGAAACTACAAATGTGGCTCATGGACACACTGCAATAACACTATAAAAACATCATTCTTCAGACACCCACATACAGTTTAAAAAATCCCTGTTAGGGTTATCATCTCATGCAAGACCAAGGGAGTAATTTATCTCATTGCCTGTTCATGTGAGAAAGCCAACGTAGGACAAACAAAAATACAATTAAAACAACGCATAGCTGAACACCACAGCTCAATCAAGTGTAAGAACATTGACTATCCAGTAGCAGCTCATTTTGTTGAAACTAACCATCCAATCTCCTCCCTCAAATGCACAGGCATTGAGCATGTTGCGCTACCAAGGAGAGGAGGTAACATCGAGATTCTTCGACTGCAAAGGGAAGCTGACTGGATATCCTTTCTAAAAAATATTGACCCCTAGTGGTCTGATTATTGACTTTGCTCTTTGGCCCTTCTTATTAACAATTCTTATGAACTGATATATTCTTCCTAATTCTTTCTACAGATTATCAGCATACACCAAATATGGTTATATGGCAAAATGGTTGAACCAAAAGATGACATGTAGCAAAAACAAAATTAGAAATAGGAAACAATTAAATACATATTTGAAATTAAATTAAACAATAATGTATGTTGATGCTAATATTATGTACAACATTAAATTATGTTTCCATATGATAACAATAGCCTAATATATTTAATATGCCATAACAAATTTAAAAATTTAACAGTTTCATTCAATTCATTATAATGAACTTAATAATTATGACACACCCCTCACTATTGTCATTGGTTGCACTATTTGCACTGTTAGCCTACATAGCCTGGTTCAAGCGTTCATGACATTACCCCGAAGAAGGCACAGTGATGCCAAAATCTTATTTAGCCAATAAATGACTGGGAGTGTGTGACTCGCTTCATTAATTTTTCATAGTTTATAGTTTATTCTCTGTCAGTCAGCACCTCTACATAAATCCATTTCTCTGGGTGTATGCCAGCTCATGTTTTTTTTTTTTACCAATTGCCATGCCAATTTAAACTATAAAAATACCCTCACTTTTAAATATGAAGACATCACAATTGATCACAGCATGTTCAAACTCAGTTTCGATGTCAACAACCCCAAGAATAGGAGTGTTTTTTTATATATATATATATATATTTAATTTCACCTTTATTTAACCAGGTGGCCAGTTGAGAACAAGATCTCATTTACAACTGCGACCTGGCCAAGATAAAGCAAAGCAGTGCAACAAAAACAACAACACAGAGTTACACATAAATGAACGCACAGTCAATAACACAATAGAAAAGAAAAATTGAAAAATCTATGTACAGTGTGTGCAAATGTAGAAGAGTAGGGAGGTAGGCAATAAATAGGCCCTAGAGGCTAAAATAATTACAATTTACCATTAATACTGGAGTGATATATGTGCAGATGATGATATGCAAGTAGAGATACTGTGGTGCAAAATAGCAAGAGGGTAAGTAATTATATGGGGATGAGGTAATTGGGTGTGCTATTTACAGATTGGCTGTGTCCAGGTACAATGATCGGTAAGCTGCTCAGACAAGCTGATTCTTAAAGTTAGAGAGGGAGATATAAGACTCCAGCTTCAGAGATTTTTGCAATTCGTTTCAGTCATTGGCAGCAGAGAACTGGAAGGAAAGGCGGCCAAAAGAAGAGTTGGCTTTGGGGATGACCAGTGCAATATACCTGCTTGCACCTATTGGTAGGTGTTGCTATGGTGACCAGTGAGCTGAGATAAGGCTGGGATTTACCTAGCAAAGACTTATAGATGACCTGGAGCCAGTGGGTTTGGCAACAGATATTTAGTGAGGGCAAGCCAACGAGAGCATACAGGTCGCAGTGGGGGGTGGTATATTGGGATTTGGTGATAAATTGGGTGGCACTGTGATAGACTGCATCCAGTTTGCTGAGTAGCGTGTTGGGTGCAATTTTTTAAATGACATCGCCGAAGTCAAGGATCGGTAGAAGGGTATGTTTGGTGGCATGAGTGAAGGAGGCTTTGTTTGCGAAATAGGAAGCCAATTCTAGATTTAATTTAGGATTGGAGATGCTTAATGTGAGTCTGGAAGGAGAGTTTACATTCTAGCCAGAAACCTAGGTATTGGTAGTTGTCCACATATTCTAAGTCAGAACCGTCCAGAGTAGTGATGCTAGTCGGGCAGGAGGGTGCGGGCAGAAATCGATTGAGCATGCACTTGGTTTTATGAGCATTTAAAAGCAGCTGGAGGCCATGGAAGGAGTGTTGAATGGCGTTGAAGCTACCGATAAGAATGCAGTGATTGACAGAGTCGAAAGTCTTGGCCAGGTTGATGAAGACGGCTGCACAGTACTGTCTTTTATCGACGGTGGCTATGATATCATTTAGGACCTTGAGCATGACTGAGGTGCACCCATGACCAGCTCGGAAACCAGATTGCATTGTGGAGAAGGTACGGTGGGATTCGAAATGGTCGGTGATCTATTTATTAACTCGGCTTTCGAAGATTTTCGCGGCAGCTTCCCAATCTTTGGGGATCTCAGACGATACGAAAGAGAGGTTGAATAGGGTAGTAATAGGGGTTGTATCGTGCTCGTCATAACGAATAGACCAAGGCGCAGCGTGAGTAGAGTACCACATATTTTTATTAAACCAAAACTCAGCTAAACAAAACAAACAAGCACAAACGAAACGTGAAGCTACTGGTGCACACAGGCAACTATAAGTAGACAAGATCCCACAAATAACCATGGGGAAATGGCTACCTAAATATGATCCCCAATCAGAGACAATGATAAACAGCTGCCTCTGATTGGGAACCATATCCGGCCACCATAGAAATATAAAACACCTAGATGACCCACTCAAGTCACTATCACGCCCCAACCAACACAGAGAATAAATAGCTTACTATGGTCAGTGCGTGACAGGTTGCAACAATTTTGCCTCATAATTTTAGAAAGAAATGTTCCAGATTGTCAAGCCCAGCTGATTTGTAGGGATCCAGATTTTGCAGTTCTTTCAGAACATCAGCGGTCTGGATTTGGGTGAAGGAGAAATGGGATGGAGGGGGTAGGCAAGTTGCTGCAAGGGGTGCTGAGATGTTGGCCTGTGTAGGGGTGTCCAGGTGGAAAGCATGGCTAGCCGTGGAAAAATGCTTAGTGAAATTATCGATTATCATAGATTAATCAGTGGTGACAGTGTTTCTTATCCTCAGTGCAGTGGGCAGCTGGGAGGAGGTGCTCTTATTCTCCATGGACTTTACAGTGTCCCAAAACTTGTTGGAATATGTGCAACAGAAAGCAAATTTCTATTTGAAATAACTAGTCTTAGCTTTCCTAACTGACTGAGTATATTGGTTCCTGACTTCCCTGAAAGTTGCATATCGGGGGGCTATTCGATGCTGTTGCAGTCCGCCACAGGGTGTTTTTGTGCTGGTCAAGGGCAGTCAAGTCTGGTGTGAACCAATGGCTATATCTGTTCTTAGTTCTACATTTTTTGAATGGGACATGGCTTATTTAAGATGGAGAGGAAAGCACTTTTGAAGAGCAACCAGACGTCCTCTACTGACTGGATGAGGTCAATATCCTTCCAGGATACCAGGGCCCGGTCAATTAGAAAGGCCTGCTCGCTGAAGTGTTTTAGGGAGCATTTGACAGTGATGAGGGGTGGTCGTTTGACCCCAGACCCAGTACGCATGCAGGCAATGAGGCAGTGATCACTGAGATCCTGGCTGAAGACAGCAGAGGTATATTTAGAGGGCAGGTTGGTCAGGATGATATCTAAGAATGTGCCCATGGTTAAGGATTTAGGGTTGTACCTGGATGGTTCCTTGATGATTTGTGTGAGATTGAGGGCATCTAGCTTAGAATGTAGGATGTTGTTAAGCATGTCCAAGTTTAGGTCACCTAACAGTATCTCTGAAGATAGATGGGGGCAAGCAATTCACATATGGTGTCCAGGGGGGCTATAACAAGCGGCAACAGTGACAGACTTGTTTCTGGAAAGCAGTGGCAAACCGACGACTAGTAGCTTATTAGCTGGTTACTTTCTGAAGGGGGTTCCGGTTCAAAAGTGTAAAAATAGCAGCTCCGTACCACGTTGTGTGAGGCAGGTTGCAGGAGAGTATGTTCAGTCCGTAGATGGAAAATTAGATTAGAAAATATATATCTTTAAATAATACAATTATATACGGAAAATATGCAAAGAAAAAAACGATATATACAAGACAATCAAACAGACTTCCCCACTGCTGCGCCATCTTGGAAAATGTATTCCACCAACATGTTTTAAATTATGTTTTAAATTTAAATTAATCTAGGATTAGAGCTAATCTAGGTTTTGTAAAAATAGGTTTAAAATTAATCAGAGATGTGTTGCACCACTTCATTTTAAATCTGGATTAGTAAATCTATGATTAATCTATGATTAAACGTTTTAAACTATGATTAGATGTTACACCAACATATAAGGTATTTTGTGAGTTGAAATGAAGTAGATAGCCTACTTGACAAATGATGCCACGGAGTTGCTGTTCCTTGATTTAAAAAATGTACGTTAGAACTACTGCAACTACATCGTGAAAGGTTCTCGTGGTTTGGCTGATTTGAAATAAAATCCGTTATTTGCCAGTACTAGACAGAAAAGTAATTTGTTAGCTACTGTAGCTAGATAGTTTATAACCAAGCTAGTTTACATACAATAATATTTATTATTGTCATTACATAACGGTATTTAGTCACTTATTATTTGTCCGCTAGCCACCTGACCATGGCACGTCAAAGAAGGTAAAATCTCTCCGTTTATGAAAAAAAACTGTTGTCGGAGCTGATGGAGGAATTTAGTAATGTACCTGAGGATAAAATAAAAACACGACTGTCAAGAGGTTAGGAAGACACCTGGGCCATTTCATAAGACAGATGCAATGGATCGTCAAGGATTAAAGTGAAGAGGGACCTAAATCGGATGAAAGCGTGATGGATTTCTTTTTAAAGCAAAGTCAAAAAGGATGCGCCAAACGAGAGGCTGGGACTATTTCAGACCGGAGCCGGGGGGGGGGGGGCCTCTGTCCAAGGGAATTGATCCTATCTCGCAGAAGATATGCGAGATGATTCCCCAGCAGAGTTCCCCTCTCCATAACCCCTATGATGACGATGGACAACTTGACTCACCAATATTTAGTAAGCATAAATAACTGGTAAATATCAATGCCTATAATGCACGTTAAAACTAACATTGATGCTACTTCACTACAATGTTACCATAATCAGGCTCATTACAATATATTGCATAACATCATCATTTGTTCCAAGGCTGGCATATCATAAACCCCAATTCAATCGTTGTACACAACAGTAATTATTCTCTGAGGAACTCATTTTGGTCTCTCCACAGTAGACATGCTGCCATTTTAAACAGTTAAACCACCTCAAGTTGCAGTTTAGAATTCAACTCCAATCTAAATGTATATGGGGTTTTTTATTCATTGAGCAACAAGCTTAAAATTAATGTAGGTTTAAAGTGAAAACTAAACTTAGTTTAGATGAAGGATTTAATTGAACTAGGATTGATTTAAAATGTGGTTTAAAATGTAGTGCAACAAGATTAATAGATAAACCTTGATTTAACCAAGTTTACAAATGAATTCATGTTGATGCAACCCACCCTAGCTGTGCGACTTGTTTCTGCTATCCAAGATCATCCATTTGTAAAACATGGCCATCTACATTGAGCGAATTGACCAGTTGTACCATGAAGGGGACAAGGTCACCAGTATCTTCTTGGCCATGAGGTTCTGCCTCCACAGATGGGGTCTTCCTGGAGCAACGGTTGTTGTTTTTCCGTGGCAGTGCACCGCTGCTAAATAAATCTAGGAGAAACACTGTGCGTGTTTCAGATGACATCTCTGAGAGAGCGATCTGTCAGCACTGTGATGACTCACAAGTCAGGGGATGAGGCCAGAGGGGACTGAATCAATCAGCCCGATGGCCTGAACAGTGACAACCCCTTTAATCGCTGGAGCTTATGGGAGCCTGGGGTGGGCAGCTTAGTGGAGTGTCAGTCACACTTTATACTGCCACTGTCAGACTGACAGATGCACCTATTAATATTTAAATTGTGTGTGTCACTGTGGAGACAAGACAGGTAATCAATCACAAACTGACGCACCTTAAATCATTGAAATGTATGGGGTAAGACAGCGTCACGGAGCTATACAGCAGGGTACCATGTTGTACACAGAAAATAAAACAAATGGCATGAAGGACCTTTTTTTGTCATTCAGGTTGGTGTCAAGACAGAGGGTGGGATACAGCAGACAAAGCCAAGTCCCTCCATTGAGTTCACGTACAGGTGTCTCCACTCTCCAAGTAAGAACATTGCCTAACACTAGAACCGCCATTGGCCACTGACGTTTGATTTTGTAAGGGCCAGATAAAAAGTTACAGAATGGTTATCTGGAGGAAAATGGGGGAGGGTCATTTAAAAAAAAGGTACTTAATGTATTCTTATTTACAATGACAGCCTCCCGGGGAACAGTGCGGTAACTGTCTTGTTCGGGGGCAGAATGACAGATGTTTACCTTGTCAGCTTGGGGATTCAATCTAGCAACCTTCTGGTTACTGGCCCTACGTTCCAACCACTAGGCTACATCCCTGCTGCCCACTAGGGTACCTGCTTTTTCAATTTCAGTCAATGGGAGGGTTTAGTATTTTTTTCAATTAGGGTCATGTAAATTGCAATTTATGAAATTTCTAAATTTCTTAGTGTATTAGAATTAGTTGCTTATTAGGCTATATATCAATCAATGTGTGCCCAATGCCGCCCCTTATCTCTGATTCTTAGCTTGGAGCAATATCAAGTGTGCCTATAGGCTATTTAGTGTGGTCTCAATCAAATTATCCATAGCCTATAGGCTAGGAAGTGCATGCTGGGAGAGGCACAGACCAAAGTTATATTTCTAAAATCAAATCTAATTTTATTTGTCACATGCGCCGAACAGGTGTAGACCTTACTGTGAAAGCCCCAAACTATTAATGCAGTTTCAAGAAAAAAAAGAGTTAAGAAAATATTTGCAAATAAACGAATGTAAAAAATAAAGTAACACATTAAAATAACAATATTGAGGCTATATACATGGGGTATTGGTACTGAGTCAATGTGCGGGATGCTGAGATGGTGTAAATAAAACTAGGTTGCATTACACACTGCAGTGGATATTCCTTTCCCTGAGCCCACGGCTGCTCTGCTCTTGCTGTTCAAAAATGTTGTGTGTGTGCTGCACTGCTGCCTAACCAATGGCTGTGTAGCACAGTTCAGGGGGAGGGTCAAAGGTTTCTTCCCCACATCATAAGGCCTAGTCCAAAGAATCTTGCTCACAAACTAGCCAATAGACTGTTCAGTTTGAGAAGGAGAGCATGAAGATGAGAAGGAGGACTTTGATAGCTTGCTACTACTGTAATTTATTTTATTAAAAACATTATGTTTCTTGTAATGATGTATTTATCAGAGTTAATGACCCCACAATAAGCCAGATTTTAGTAACATAGATTGTGGTGCTGAAACTTGAAGCAGCAGTCGAGGCACAATCAATCGGAAATGGACAGCTCATGGTGCTGAAAGTAGGCAAAATCGACTAGGCATAATTCCTTTCAATAGTCTTCATTTTAATTGGAATTTCCTAACAACAAGAGGGATTTGTGTTGGATCCTGTTGACAGACAAAATTAGGCTATAGGCTGCTATATCCATTGATTTGTTGGTAAATATCTCCACCCACCATGCACTCTTTAAATAGCCTACCTGCCTGTCAGGGCTGTTAACTTAACCCTCCTGCTGTGTTCCGTTTGAATTGGACCAGTTTTCTCTCTGAAAAACCTAGTTCGTTTAATCTGATTGTCATAAGGTTCCATGACTTTGTCCACACAGCGCATCCGAACACAGAAAATACATGTTGATGATTTTCATAAAATGTTCTGTGTATTATTTAACTTTTGTACACCTGTAGTGTTCCCAGTCAAAAATGACCGGTCATTAGAAATGAATCGGTGAGACTGCAAATAGTTTGTAAAATTTAGTTCAGGCACATGCCCATTCATCAGATGGACACATTTCCTCTCCTAGGCCCCCACATGCATGTGTGTTTGAGCACAAACACCTCACTCCCCTTCTTGGCTTCCATGGTAACCCCCACAGGAAACTTTCAGCAATAGAATCTTTCCCCCACGGGAACCACACCTGTTGGCATTCTCGCAAACAATTGCAACATTGTTTCATTAGTTTATAGAGCTTTTGTCGCAGCTCTGGTATATAAAGATTTTTTGAGGCCTTGCTCTCAATTCATTCTGTGGCAGCACATTGGGGTGGCAGGTAGTCTAGTGGTTAGAGCGTTGGACTTGTAACCGAAAGGCTATCATTGAAAAAAAAGAATTTGTTCATACCTGACTAGCCTAGTTAAATAAAGGTCAAATAAAACATGACCAAATAATATACTGTATGTGAGGCTCTTAATCATATCTTTGATCATGACACTGGTGAGGAGGAGAGAGTCTTTTTAACCTTTGACACAAAGTAGTTTGTGATAAATAGCACACTATGTTTCATCTGAGTATTTGTTATATTCAAAACAATCCATACATTATGCTTTTTTTTACTCAGAAATTAGTTGTTCGAGCTCAGGTCAATGAGGCCTACAGGCCATAAATAGCAAATAGAAATTCAAAACTTGCAATGTCATAGGAACTTAAGTTGATAAAAATATCTAAACAACATTAGGTGACAATATATGTATTATTATGGATTAATAATCAGCTATAATGGGGTGCGGTCATTTTGGACCGGGAGCACAGACTTAATTAACATGAAACGAACACAACAGGGGGCTTAAAACAAAGGCTCGAATTGAGGAGGTATGAGTAGGGCTGTGGCGGTCATGACATTTTGTCAGCGGTTAATTTTCATGCAAATAACATCCAGTCTCACGGTAATTGACAATCAATTAACATAAACACTTCAGCGTCTCTCGGCCCATGCATAGCATACAAGCCACAGATGCAGCCCGAAGGGAACAACTACATTTAAAAAAAGTCTAACAAATCCATGTAATATAGCCTACACCATTACAATAAATTCATTATTTATTTTAGACAGCTTTAAAGAAACATGATATGAAGAAAATGTAGTCTATTTCAGAAGAACAGAATAGCATACTCTGAGTTGTCCTCACGTTAGGCCCTGATCTGACTATGCCATATGGCTGTGGGCTACACTAGTTCATTTAGCAGACAAGATTTGCTTAGATTTCCGTAGCATTATTTTATAGTATGAAGAATACAATTGAACATAGCTGAATAAAATAGGATGTTTTCTCCAAACGGTTTGAGAGAGTGAGCACATGTGGCTATTCTGTGTTGAGCGGTGAACAAAGACACAGGTACTCCTACATGTTTCATTTAGAGTTACTTATGTAACTTTAGTTGTGATACAAATGTTGGGCTACATGTCTTCATGTTTAATACATTCTAAGGTTGGATGATGTGACTCTAATGAGGATTTGAAAAAGTTGCATGAAAGGCATTAGCTCTGCTTTGTTTTCTTACGCAGGCTGTGCTTTGTTTTCAGCGCAGGCTGTACACACTTCATCAGTCTCTTATTCACAATTCGACAAGCACTTGATAAGGCCTCGAATTTCGGCAGCATCCCGTTTGTGTGGCCGTAATGCCCCATACAAAAACGATTTATTTTGCGGCCAGTGGCAGTTGTGCAAAGCACCTCTCCCTCACATGGTTCTCAGTCACGTGATCAGGTCTTTCTTGTGGGTTACAAGTGAAGACAGACACATCCGGAACGCAACTGCGTGTGTCCTTATCCAATTCCGAGGGGCATATTGAAGATATTGGAAGGTCTGTCCACATTTACTTTTCGTCAGACAACAAGATGAGTAGGCCTAATGAACAGCAAAGACACTAGTCTATGTCAATCTACTATTGCCCATAGTACCCATTGACCTATTCTATTCTGTGCGAGAAATAAATATTCCAAACATAGTCTGGGAGAGTTAAAGGATGCGATAGATTCCAAATGAATTCAACCTCTGAGCAATGAGCCTGACACAACAGATGAGAACATTTAAGCTGAAAGTGTTGATATAACTATTAGGCTATTTCTTCACATTATAAGGGCAGAAATGCACACATGGCAGTAGGCTATAAAGCGCACATTTCCCATTAGCAAGAAAACACCATTCTCCAAAGTGAACATGTGATTATGCATCTAGTGCTTTTATTATAAAGGTGTACTTTATGATGAAAATGATCTGCGTATGTATGCCAGTTAGGCTCAACACCTGTTGTATAATTTTAAGAAGTTATTTGCCCACTTTAGTTGTGTTACAAACCTTATCAAGACATATATGCCTATGGGCTAGGTTACATGAGGTGTGCGACTGCGATTTGAAAAAGTTGCAAAAAAAAGCATGCACTGTTTCTTGCCTTAAGCTGGGCATCATTCACAAGTGATAATATTTCATTCACAAGTTATAGGCTAATATTGTCACCCATCAGACTATTCTTGATTTAATCTTGTCTTTACATATACCAAATAATATATGCGTGCCATTTGTGTTGATTTAGAATGTACCATTTTCATGCAGCTGCCTTGAAACAGGGGCAGCTGAAAAATATACATGTCACCTACAGTATACACATACATAGCGAATGGAGGATGCTTTCCATTGGTTAATCGTCATGCGAGCCAGGTAGGCTATACTCCTCTTTTAAAGAGAAGCAATGTGCTTAATATTAAGAAAGTTGAGAAATAAATATAGTAGGTCTAGCCTATAGAAAGCTGATGGGATCCTCCTATTTTTAAAAGAGGCCATCACTCTGTTTTCTCACGCAATTGCACAGCCTATAGAAATGTTACGCAACATGAGCTCATGGGCTCTCATTAAGGCTTTGATTAGATTTTCGATTAATATTTGCATTGATAACAAAGTGATTAGAGGGACAATAGAGTGCTGAGTACCAGGCAGTTAGCAAGTTTGGTAGGCTACTAATGACCATCAGCAGCATCAGAGCTTAGAGAAGCCTAATTACCCTGACTAAACGGTCATGTGGAATTTGACTGCCGTCATGACTGCAAAACAGATCTGACTATATAAAGTGATCTATAACAGCCCTTTGGTCCACGATGCTTTATGCTAGAAACAACCTGCAGGCAGAAAAATACCTGGAAAAGACATGACTTCCATTAATATGGGGATAATTGGCATTCAGAGGCTGACTTTGCTTGGAAGTAATCTAATTATGTCACTATCAATTGATTAAGCTATTCACTTTCTGTACAATTTAAAAATGTTCAACCCAGGCAGCTTTTAGGGAAACACCTGTGACCTTCTCTTTTTGGGTTAAGCCACAGAAGAAGAGTAGCCAGCAGTAAAAGCTTAACATTTTCTGCTCTGTCTGGGGTGGAAAGGTAGGCAAAACTTTTAAAAGTACCATGCTCAGATTGATAATACTGTCTCAGATTTAATTATTTGTAAACAGGGACAGTTAGGTAACAAACAAGACACACTGATTTGGCAATGGAGAAATATGATGAGATGAACACAGAGGCCTATTTTAATTTTTTTATTTTTTTATTTTACCTTTATTAAACCAGGCAAGTCAGTCATTCTTATTTTCAATGACGGCCTGGGAACAGTGGGTTAACTGCCTGTTCAGGGGCAGAACGACAGATTTGTACCTTGTCAGCTCTGGGGTTTGAACTTGCAACCTTCCGGTTACTAGTCCAACGCTCTAACCACTAGGCTACGCTGCCGCCCCAATCTCTCTGTACATACTTTAATTTAGGCAATTTGTGTGGTATGAAAAAAGGATTCTGCTAATATGTAAAATGTCTCAGAATTGCTTGATATTTAGGGAGAGCAAGGGTCACTTTTATAGCTGAGGGTCACTTTTTTAAACATTCAGGGAGAGTTGAGGTAAGATGTATTTTGCTGAAAGGAGGGCCATCGATTTTCATTTGAGAGGTCTGATTTTCTCCACGTAACCCTTATTATACATATTGTTCACTCCATTAAACAAATATAAAATAATCTTGACACCCAAAGAAAGCAATGTCCATAACATTTCCTAAATATTTATATTTTGTACTGCTCAGTTGTCAGAATTTTTGATCACAAACAGAAAAGTATTGAGGCAATTTACCTTTTGTTGTTGTTTTCTACAGCTATTACTACCTTAAAGAGCCAAGACAAATGTTCCGAAGGGCCTTGGTACACAAGCGCTAATGCATCTCTCTCCTCACTGAATGAATGACGTCAATGGATGAATAGAAAGCAGATTGAAAATTCTAATTGTGCATGTGACTTCACAATTGAATTTGAATAAACTGAAGGAAGAGGGTGATTGAATTTGAATATGATCTGAATGATGAGGGTGAAGAGTATGGTTGAATCTGAATGATCTGAATGATGAGTGTGAAGAGGATGGATGAATTTAGAACAATAGTGTAATGATGAAGAATTGTGGGCGGTCTAATTACTTGATTATGTATATAATTATATATAATTACTTGAAATTGTATATAATCTCCCCTCTGAGAATCAAATCAGACACTAAGTACAATGTACAACGTCTGTAGGTCACAATGGCAAGCCAAAACAAATGAATGGACTCACAGACAACATTACAGATGCTACAGAATTTAGATGAGCTGGAGTCGGATGGAGGATTGGATAATGATCATGAAATCGATGTTGCTGATGAAGAGTCTTCATCCAATTCTGATGTTAACTTCGAGCCTCCACCTACGATGTCTGAGCCTTTCCGCAGAAAAAACAAAACAGGGCCAATTGAGACAGTGACCCCAACTGCCACAGTGAGACAGGAGTCTAGGAGGGATGGCACGGTGAGACAGGAGTCTGGGAGGGATGGCACGGTGAGACAGGAGTCTGGGCGGGATAGCACGGTGAGACAGGAGTCTGGGAGGGATGGCACGGTGAGACAGGAGTCTGGGAGGGATGGCACGGTGAGACAGGAGTCTGGGAGGGATGGCACGGTGAGACAGGAGTCTGGGAGGGATGGCATGGTGAGACAGGAGTCTGGGAGGGATGGCACGGTGAGACAGGAGTCTGGGAGGGATAGCACGGTGAGACAGGAGTCTGGGAGGGATGGCACAGTGAGACAGGAGTCTGGGAGGGATGGCACGGTGAGACAGGAGTCTGGGAGGGATGGCATGGTGAGACAGGAGTCTGGGCGGGATAGCACGGTGAGACAGGAGTCTGGGAGGGATGGCACGGTGAGACAGGAGTCTGGGAGGGATGGCACGGTGAGACAGGAGTCTGGGAGGGATGGCACGGTGAGACAGGAGTCTGGGAGGGATGGCATGGTGAGACAGGAGTCTGGGAGGGATGGCACGGTGAGACAGGAGTCTGGGAGGGATAGCACGGTGAGACAGGAGTCTGGGAGGGATGGCACGGTGAGACAGGAGTCTGGGAGGGATGGCACGGTGAGACAGGAGTCTGGGAGGGATGGCACGGTTGAGGTAGAAAAGAGTTACAAGAGTGCAACAGGAAGGGGCTTTCTCAGAATCGTCTCACAGAGAGAGCAGGCCCTACGCCTCACGCAAAGAGACAAATTGCCAGCGCACTCAACAGTTTTCATTGTTTATGTGACATGTTGCAGTACATCAGAGATTGTACTGTCGCTCATGCACACAGAACAGGAAACAGTACGTGGGACATGTTTATGGAGGAACTCAAGACATTTATGGCACTCTTGTATGTCCGTGTGGCATACGGTGGAAAGATCATGGATATGGAGTCATTATACAGATAGCCATTCATCTGCCATGCAACAAATGTCATCTCATTGTATTATATTGTATTAAAATAATACTGTTTATTAGTATTCTTCTTCTATATAATTCCAACCATTTCTATTCTATTTGATAAAATAGTTTGGTGTGGATGGCAAGACTCTGTGAAAGGAGGTACCCACCACTGGCCTGTTGCGGTGTTCTAGAACATGCTCCACATGGCTGCTGTCAACGCACAAGTGTTTTACAAGCAATGAATTTAAAATATTTCCTCATTCATCTGGCATGTGAGCTTTGTCGGAACCACATGAATGCCAAGAAAGCAGATACAACCACCAAGCAGGCCACCAAGGGGGAAGCCAAGGCAGCAGCTACAACCACCAAGCAGGCCGCTAATGGGGAAGCCAAGGCAGCAGTTACAACCACCAAGCAGGCCGCCAAGGGGGAAGCCAAGGCAGCAGCTACAACCACCAAGCAGGCCACCAAGGGGGAAGCCAAGGCAGCAGCTACAACCACCAAGCAGGCTGCTAATGGGGAAGCCAAGGCAGCAGCTACAACCACCAAACAGGCCGCTAATGGGGAAGCCAATGCAGCAGCTACAACCACCAAGCAGGCCACTAATGGGGAAGCCAAGGCAGCAGCTACAACCACCAAGCAGGCCGCTAATGGGGAAGCCAAGGCAGCAGCTACAATCACCAAGCAGTCCGCTAATGGGGAAGCCAAGGCAGCAGCTACAACCACCAAGCAGACCGCTAATGGGGAAGCCAAGGCAGCAGCTACAACCACCAAGCAGGCCGCCAAGGGGGAAGCCAAGGCAGCAGCTACAACCACCAAGCAGGCCGCCAAGGGGGAAGCCAAAGCAGCAGCGTGTCCTGCTCTCCCTCTTCCCCACTCACCACAGCTCCCACGTGGCCTCCTGCTCTCTCTCTTCCCAAAAGATCTCCCCCGGGAACAAGAAGACAGTATCAAGTCCAACACCATCATTAAGATTGCAGATGACACAACAGTGGTAGGCCTGATCACCGACAACGACAAGGCAGCCTGTAGGGAGGAGGTCCGAGACCTGGCCATGTGGTGCCAGAATAACAACCTATCCCTCAACGTAACCAAGTCTAAGGAGATTAATGTGGACTACAGGAAAAGGAGGACCGAGCATGCCCCCATTCTCATCGACGGGGCTGTAGTGGAGCAGGTTGAGAACTACAAGAACCTTGGTGTCCACATCAACAACAAACTAGAATAGTCCAAACACACCAAGACAGTCGTGAAGAGGGCACGACAAGGCCTATTCCCCCTCAGGAAACTAAAAAGATTTGGCATGGGTCCTGAGATCCTCAAAAGGTTCGACAGCTACAACATCGAGAGCATCCTGACTGGTTGCATCACTGCAGGGTACGGCAATTGCTCGGCCTCTGAACGCAAGGCACTACAGAGGGTAGTGCGTACGGCCCAGTACATCACTGGGGTTAAGCTGCTTGCCATCCAGGACCTCTACACCAGGCGGTGTCAGAGGAAGGCCCTAAAAATTGTCAAAGACCCCAGCCACCCCAGTCATAGACTGTTCTCTCTACTACCGCATGGCAAGCGGCGCCAAGTCTAGTACAAAAAGGCTTCTCAAAAGTTTTTCCCCCCAAGCCATAAGACTCCTGAACATCTAATCAAATGGCTACCCGGACTATTTGCATTGTGTGCCCCTCCAACCACCCCCCTAACCCCTCTTTTGACGCAGCTGCTACTCTCTGTTTATCATATATGCATAGACCCTTTAACTATACATTCATGTACAGTATATACAGTACTACCTCAATTGGTCCGACCAACCAGTACTCCCGCACATTGGCTGTATTGTCCCGCCATCCACCACCTACTGCTCCTCTCTGTTCATCATATGCATAGTCACTCTAACCATATCTGAATGTACATACTACCACAATCAGCCTGACTAACCGGTGTCTGTATGTAGCCTCGCTACTTCTATAGCCTCGTGTTTTTACTGTTGTTTTATTTCTTTACCTACCTATTGTTCACCTATCACCTTTTCTGCACTATTGGTTAGAGCCTGTAAGTAAGCATTTCACTGTAAGGTCTACACCTGTTATGTTCGGCGCACGTGACAAGTAAACGTTGATTTGATTTGAAGTCGGCAGGTGCACACGAAACAAGGCCCATAAAAACTGTGTGCAGTGCAACTGATTTGTTTGTGGGGCTTGCTCACAAAATCAGCTGAAGCTGTGTGCTGACTGTGGACCCAATCCATAAAGAAAGGACTAGATGTATTATTGTGTAAAGGAACGTGTACAAGGGCACATAACAGTGTCCTATACAATCAACAAATTAGTCTTGGTTTTATATCTTGTCATATATATATTTTACAAATATGTATTTAAGTAATTCATCCTTTACAATTGTTCCTGGACTGGTGCTTTTATTTACAGTTGGAATATGAAAAATCATTTTACCTGCTCATCTGGCTGGTTATATTATTATATTTTACTTTCTACTTCATCAAAATAAGCCTTAACTGGACTTCTTATGGCTGCAGGGGCAGTATTGAGTAGCTTGGATGAATAAGGTGCCAAAAGTAAACGGCCAGCTCCTCAGTCTCAGTTGCTAATAATAATGCATAGTATTATTAGTATTGGATAGAAAACACTCTGCAGTTTCTAAAACTGTTTGAATGATGTCTGTGAGTATAACAGAACTCACATGGCAGGCAAAATCAAAACAGGAAGTGAGAAATCTGAGGCTGGTGTGTACTCAACACAGTTCCCATTGAAATCCGCTTGAGATATTAATGATGTTGCACGTCCTAGGACTTCCACTAGATGTCAACCGTCTATAGAAATTTGAATGAGGCTTCTACTGTGTTGTGGGACTGAATGACAGCAGAATGAATCAGGTGTCTGGCAGTCAGCCATTTTCTGGTCAAGCGCATTGCACATGATAGCGACCTGCGTTCCATGGCTCCTGAAAACACAAAGGAATATTCCGGTTGGAACTTTATTGAAGATTAATGTTAAAAACATCCTAATGATTGATTCAGTACTTAGTTTGAAATGTTTCTTCGACCTGTAATATAACTTTTTGAAGTTTTTGTCCGACGTAACACTGACTAGCAAAAGTATCTAATTGGACATAAATAACGGACATTATCAAACAAATCAAGCATTTATAATGGACCTGGGATTCCTCGGAGTGCATTCTGACGAAGATCATCAAAGGTAAGGGAATATTTAGCATGTAATTTATGGTTTAAGTTGACTACAACATGGCGGCTATTTTGACTTGATTGTCCTGAGTGCCGTCTCAGATTATTGCTTGGTTTTCTTTTTCAGTAAAGATTTTTGAAATCTGACACAGCGGTTGCATTAAGGAGAGGTATATCTATAATTCCATGTGTATAACTTGTATTATCATCTACATTTATGATGAATATTTCTGTTGAATCGATGTGGCTATGCAAAATCACTGTCTGTTTTTGGAGCTAGTGAATGTAACGCACCAATGTAAACTCTGATTTTTTTATATAAATATTAACTTTATCAAACAAGACATACATGTATTGTGTAACATGAAGTCCTATGAGTGTCATCTGATGAAGATCATCAAAGGTTGTGTTTCATTTTATCTCTATTTGTGGTTTTGGTGACTCCTCTCTTTGGCTGGAAAAATGGCTGTGTTTTATTGTGACTAGGTGCTGACATAACATAATCGTTTGTGATGCTTTCGCCGTAAATCCTATTTGAAATCCGACACTGTTTTGGGATTAACAACAAGAATACCTTTAAAACGGTATAAGATACATGTATGTTTGAGGAATTTTAATTATGAGATTTCTGTTGTTTTGAATTTGGCACCCTGCACTCTCAGTGGCTGTCATATCATCCCGTTAACGGGATTGCAGCCCAAAGAGGTTTTTAAAATATAACTCTATTACTAATCTAATCTACAAATACAAATGATCAAATGTATTAGACCGTGATGTTTTTATTGTAAGAGAAACAAAAACAGGCCATATGATTTTCACTATAAATGTATAGAATTATACATCATTGTGTAGGCCGTCATTGTAAATAAGAATTTGTTCTTTTAACTGACTTGCCTAGTTAAATAAAGGTTAAATATAAAAAATAAAAATGAAACATATCCTTGACTCTATCCAAACGAATAACTAGCCTATTGTTTTAACATATTTTAATGGATATAGTTCCACTAATATATCTTTATGCAATTGATCATTTTCAATTGTTGTTTATGCACTATTTATCAAGCCTTGGTGTTTTTGTTTACAGCAAATCATTGAACCTGTGTACCTTACAGGTTGATATGCATCTGATGCCTATGCTGCCCAGCAACGTTCTCGGGTATTTATAGGCTGAAAGGCCCCGGGGTTCTAGTCGTAAAGCTAGAATCCTTAGTTGCTACGTACATTTTCTGACTATTACATTAATTATATATACCCATTGATTCTTAAAAAATGTAACTTATGCCTCATGAGCTGAGTTCAACTGTTGTACCACATCAGAACCCAAAATATAACCTTATTTTACTCCAATGTTTGTAAACCACGTCAATGTAAACAAACACTGTATAGCCTCAAAACATGGTTAAAACTATCATTTGATATCATAGATGGTCAGTCCTTGCATCCATACCTCTGTCTATGAATTTGAGATTGGTTCCATTTCTCCAGGCCCATCCATCCTCTTACTACCAAAACAGAGGCGAGGTCCCCACTTTGTTGTTGTTTCAATGAAGGATTCTAGCTTTAATGCTCAATTCAAATGCTCGTTAATTCATTCAGAAAGAAAGGAAAAACCCTCACTCACTGAAATATTCTTTACTTTTTAATGGCTTATTTCTTACCAGCAGAGGTCAAAAGAACGCGTTTCTGCGACAGCCTTCATCAGTGTTTGGAGAACAATAGACATCCACCCATATTTATAGATGACGTCACATTGTAGTACTGCTTTCAAATGTGTAGTTACAAGCTTGATGTAGTCATTGCGTGCTATGAATATGGGACCAAATACTTACATTTTTAGTAATTTAATACACATAGTTGCAAATTTGCTAAGAAAAAGCTATATCTCAGACTGGCCAATAAAAAGAAAAGATTAAGATTGGCAAAAGAACACAGACACTGGACAGAGGAACTCTGCCTAGAAGGCTAGCATCCCAGAGTCGCCTCTTCACTGTTTACATTGAGACTGGTGTTTTGCAGGTACTATTTAATGAAGCTGCCAGTTAAGGACTTGTGAGGCTTCTGTTTCTCAAACTAGACACTCTAATGTACTTGTCCTCTTGCTCGGGTCCTGCCACTCCTCTTTCTATTCTGGTTAGAGACAGTTTGCGCTGATCTGTGAAGGGAGTAGTACACAGCGTTGTACGAAATGTGTCACTGTCCCAATACTTTTGGAACTCAGTGTATCTACTTCTATTACTCCAGTATCCCAGAATATTGTAAATATGGTACTGGAACTGACCCTGTGTATAGCTTCTTTCTTTCAAGTGTACTGTTTCTGTGTGTTTCTGTTTTACCTTGTAATTTTTTGTATTACATTGTTATTGTTACTGAACTGTTGGGTTTGGAGCTTGCAATAAAGCCATTTCACTGTACTTTTGCAAGATTAAAACTTCAAACTTCAGAAAACACTTTTAACTGTGTTTCATTTCCTTTCCACTGGTCCAAAGATGAGAGGGAGCTGGAGAGGGGAGGGCTACGTATGATTGTTTAGGTGAGGTGAGGGGAGATCAAGGGGGGTCAGAGTGAGGGTCTAGGAGTCAGAGATGGTCAGAGGGAGGGTCTGGGGGTCAGCGGGAGAGCTCAGGGTCAGAGGGTTTAGGGGTCAGAGGGAGAGCTGGTGGCGGTCAGAGGGAGGGTCTGGAGGTGAGAGGGGGTCAGAGGAAGTGTCTGTTCTTCATGACTCACTACAGACGGAGTCCTCTTCCAGCAGCAGACCACACATTACCACAGCCAGGCTACCAGGTTGTTTAGCACTCGACTAATGCATCATAAACCAACGGAACATCAGAACATTGGTCTCCCTGTCTTCCAGGCAGGAAGACAGGCATGCAGACAGTCAGGCGGGAAGACATGCAGACAGGCAGGTCATGTATGATACAAACCAACTGGTCTGCTAACGCATTGAAAACTAGCTGCAGGAACTCACAATGTCCCAACATGGTTCAAATGGTATGGTCTGATTCAAATGGTATAGTCTGGTTCAAATGTTATGGTCTGATTCAAATGTTATGGTCTGATTCAAATGTTATGGTCTGATTCAAATGTTATGGTCTGGTTCAAATGTTATGGTCTGATTCAAATGTTATGGTCTGATTCAAACGTTATGGTCTGATTCAAATGTTATGGTCTGATTCAAAAGGTATTTTGCTCACTGCATGTGCTTTTAAGAGAAAGATGGAGCGCTCAGGTGTTATTTGACACAGACACAGATCTGAGATGTATTCAATGGAGAGGATAAAAGGGCTGGTGCAATCCCTTTGCAACATCCTCCCTCTCTCACGCTCCCTGAAGGCAGGTAGGCCACTTGTGGTGGTCTTTAATATGTGGTGGTCGTTATCATGTGGTGGTCTTTACTAGTACACAATGCTGTCTTTTCCATTACCCTCTCCTCTTCTCCAAAGAAAGCAGCACATGGCTTTTAAGAACTGTCCAGGCTGGATCAGTCTCTCAGTCGCTCTGTCTCTCTCTCCCAGTCTCTCTCCCCCAGTCTCTCTCTCCCAATCTCTCTCTCCCAGTCTCTCTCCCCCAGTCTCTCTCTCCCCGTCTCTCTCTCTCCCAGTCTCTCTCTCCCCATCTCTCTCTCCCCCAGTCTCTCTCTCCCAGTCTCTCTCTCCCCGTCTCTCTCTCTCCCAGTCTCTCTCTCCCCATCTCTCTCTCTCCCAGTCTCTCTCTCCCCATCTCTCTCTCCCAGTCTCTCTCCCCCGTCTCTCTCTCTCCCAGTCTCTCTCTCCCCATCTCTCTCTCTCCCAGTCTCTCTCTCCCAGTCTCTCTCTCCCAGTATCTCTCCCAGTCTCTCTCTCCCCGTCTCTCTCTCCCAGTCTCTCTCCCCCAGTCTCTCTCCCCATCTCTCTCTCTCCCAGTCTCTCTCCCCCAGTCTCTCTCTCCACATCTCTCTCCCCCAGTCTCTCTCTCCCCGTCTCTCTCTGCCCTCATCTCTCTCTCTCCCCATCTCTCTCTCCCTCCCTCTCTCCCCCATCTCTCTCTCCCCATCTCTCTCTCTCCCCATCACTCTCTCTCCCCGTCTTTCTCTCTCCCCATCTCTCTCTCCCCGTCTCTCTCTCCCGTCTCTCTCTCTCCCCGTCTCACTCTCTACATATCTCTCTCTCCCAGTCTCTCTGTCCCTGTCTCTCTCTCCCAGTCTCTCTCTCCCAGTCTCTCTCCCAGTCTCTCTCTCCTCGTCTCTCTCTCCCAGTCTCTCTCTCCCCGTCTCTCTCTCTCTCGCCGACTCTCTCTCCCCGTCTCTCTCTACCCGTCTCTCTCTCTCTCGCCGACTCTCTCTCCCCGTCTCTCTCTCCCCATCTCTCTCTTCCCTCTCTTTCTTCTTCTTTTTTTTGTCTGTATCTACTTTTGCCCAGTAGGGAAGGAAGGGTGACAATAAAAAGTGTGATTCCAACTGCTGTCTTCCATCAATTTCTGGCTCTTACCCACACGGAATAACAAACACCAGTAAACAATTCAGCTCTATGCTACCCTACTTGTTTTGCAGTGCACTATATAGTGCCCTTTGGGCCCTTGTCAAAAGTAATACACTATAAAGGCAACAGGGTGCCATTTGGGATGCATACTAACTATCTGAGAGCAGATCTCTGTGTTGTCAGACATAATGAGAGAGCATATCTCTGTGTTGTCAGACATAATGAGAGAGCAGATCTCTGGGTTGTCAGACATAATGAGAGAGCAGATCTCTGTGTTGTCAGACATAATGAGAGAGCAGATCTCTGGGTTGTCAGACATAATGAGAGAGCAGATCTCTGAGTTGTCAGACATAATCAGAGAGCAGATCTCTGTGTTGTTAGACATAATGAGAGAGCAGATCTCTATTTTGTCAGACATAATGAGAGAGCAGATCTCTGTGTTGTCAGACATAATGAGAGAGCAGATCTCTGTGTTGTTAGACATAATGAGAGAGCAGAAGGCGGTATGGAGAGAGATGGCAGACACACACACACCTTTCACTGTACTTGTGCATGTGACATTAAAAATTAAACCAACCTCACTTTATTCTTTGAATAGACTTGGGGGTGGAGGAAATACACTAAACCTACAACAACAAAAAGGTGAGTGGTGTAGCAGGTGAATGGTTCAGCCTAACACTCTCTTTGAAGAGCAGCAGCCCACCCACTTTATGTGCTTTGATGTGTCAGAGGATGAGAACCATTTTCATTCTGTGGATAGAACACCCCCATCAAAGTCCCAATGTGACATCACCACACCTGCACTGTGATATCATCACAGCTGTGTTGACACATCACTTCCTTTGTATGTTTGACTCAAGTGTCGGGGCCTATGAGGGTTCCTTTTTGCTGCATGGGATCACACATCCCACCTTTACCATCTCCTCTTCCTCTCCTCCAAAGACTCTCTCCTCTTTTAGTTGAGTCTTCACAGTCAGAGTCTGGATGTTTGTAGTGTACATTATAGGTGTGCCAAGTAGTCGGACAAAACAAGTATCGTAATGGATGGGCAATTCTCTGTATCCGATTATAAGTACTTTTCGGTTACCAGCATGCACCTTTCTCATGTCAGTCAGTCAAGTGAGGTGATACATGGTCTAAATAACTCAACTGGCTAGTTTGCCTGTCTGTGAAGAAAAGGGTGGGCTGTGTATTGATCCTGCTGCCCTGATTGTATAAAGTGAACCTGTATATCTCTGTTCACTCACTTCATAATTTCACCTGATCACTTTTACTTCTCTGTTTCGGGCTGATCATTCAGAATGCTGCTGCCAGCTACTATAATACATGGCAAGGACGTTTGCTATCAGTGTGCATAATATTTAACAAGCTATCAATGTGCATAATATCTAACAAGTTATCAATGTGCATAATATTTAACAAGCTATCAATGTGCATAATATTTAACAAGCTATCAATGTCAAATCAAATCAAATCAAATTGTATTTGTCACATACACATGGTTAGCAGATGTTAATGCGAGTGTAGCGAAATGCTTGTGCTTCTAGTTCCGACAATGCAGTGATAACCAACAAGTAATCTAACTAACAATTCTAAAACTACTGTCTTATACACAGTGTAAGGGGATAAAGAATTGTACATAAGGATTTAGTGAGTGATGGTACAGAGCAGCATACAGTAGATGGTATCAGTACAGTATATACATATGAGATGAGTATGTAGACAAAGTTAACAAAGTGGCATAGTTAAAGTGGCTAGTGATACATGTATTACATAAGGATGCAGTCGATGATGTAGAGTACAGTATATACGTATGCATATGAGATGAATAATGTAGGGTAAGTAACATTATATAAGGTAGCATTGTTTAAAGTGGCTAGTGATATATTTACATCATTTTCCCATCAATTCCCATTATTAAAGTGGCTGGAGTTGGGTCAGTGTCAATGACAGTGTGTTGGCAGCAGCCACTCAATGGTGGCTGTTTAACAGTCTGATAGCCTTGAGATAGAAGCTGTTTTTCAGTCTCTCAGTGCATAATATCTAACAAGCTATCAATGTGCATAATATTTAACAAGCTATCAATGTGCATAATATCTAACAATGTCACGCCCTGGTCGAAGTATTTTGTGTTTATCTTCATTTATTTGGTCAGGACAGGGTGTGGCATGGGTTTTTGTATGTGGTGTGTATGTATTGGGATTGTAGCTTAGTGGGGTGTTCTAGTTAAGTCTATGTTTGTTAAAGTGGTTCTCAATCAGAGGCAGGTGTTTATCGTTGTCTCTGATTGGGAACCATATTTAGGCAGCCATATTCTTTGAGTGTTTCATGGGTGATTGTCCTTAGTGTCCTTGTTCCTGTCTCTGTGTTAGTTTACACAAGTATAGGCTGTTTCAGTTTTCATTACGTTCTTTGTTTTGTAGTGTTTATAATTGATTCGTGTTTTACGTTTGTTTATTAAACATGGATCGCAATCTACACGCTGCATTTTGGTCCGACTCTCTTTCACCACAAGAGAACCGTTACAAACAGGCTATCAATGTGCATAATATCTAACTAGCTATCAATGTGCATAATATCTAACAAGCTATCAATGTAAATCATATCTAACAAGCTATCAATGTGCATAATATCTAACTAGCTATCAATGTGCATAATATCTAACAAGCTATCAATGTGCATAATATCTAACAAGCTATCAATGTAAATCATATCTAACAAGCTATCAATGTGCATAATATCTAACTAGCTATCAATGTGCATAATATCTAACTAGCTATCAATGTGCATAATATCTAACTAGCTATCAATGTGCATAATATCTAACAAGCTATCAATGTAAATCATATCTAACAAGCTATCAATGTGCATAATATCTAACTAGCTATCAATGTGCATAATATCTAACAAGCTATCAATGTGCATAATATCTTACTAGCTATCAATGTGCATAATATCTTACTAGCTATCAATGTGCATAATATCTAACAAGCTATCAATGTGCATAATATCTTACTAGCTATCAATGTGCATAATATCTAACAAGCTATCAATGTGCATAATATCTTACTAGCTATCAATGTGCATAATATCTTACGAGCTATCAATGTGCATAATATCTAACAAGCTATCAATGTGCATAATATCTTACTAGCTATCAATGTGCATAATATCTAACAAGCTATCAATGTGCATAATATCTTACTAGCTATCAATGTGCATAATATCTTACTAGCTATCAATGTGCATAACATCTAACAAGCTGTCAATGTGCATAACATCTAACAAGCTATCAATGTGCATAATATCTAACAAGCTATCAATGTGCATAATATCTAACAAGCGGGGCGAGGGTAGGGAAAAATATGAAACGCAGACGCACATTCTGACCGATAGCAAACTTGTCTTCCTGCTGCAAGTTGAGGATGCACAGACACAGGTCAGACACAGGTCAGACACAGGTCAGACACACGCCCGGCTCTTAACCTGCAACCTGCAAATGTGGAGGGAGATTGGTAGCCTATTTTGCAGAGGCAAACCATCATTCAGGGCATGTGGGCAGAGCCCCACCTATTTAGAGCCCCAAAGTTTAGCAAAAAAATATATAATAAAAAATAAAAAACACTTTTTTGGGGTTGCCTGTTTTACATGTTATATTGGCATTAATATGCGTAACAATACAGTTTCCAAACAATGTCAAAAATATAAAATAATCACTGTTAATAAAGCCGCATACAAACATGGTCTCTTTTTTGCTTTCTTGATTAAGGCAGCTCCAAAATGCAGTTGTTTCAGCCTAGCTCAATGCTATCTGTGGTGGTGGGGCAACCAGTGGGAAATACGGAGTGTAGGGTTAGTAATGTTCTCTAGTTGCGCCGTGATTGACTCAGTGTTCTGTCACTCATGGGGACACTACGTCCATGCCAAATCTAAGGGTAGAGCTCGAAAATTCAAGCCCCTTGAGTGCTGCCATAGAATTCAAGAAGGCTCAAGGTCATTGGCCACAGATAAAATTATGTCAAATCACGTTGTATCTACAGTAGCTATGATTGGACAGATCATGTCAACATCATAGTTTCAAAATCTTAGCTAGCAGTCATCATGAATCAAGTCGACAATCTACTGGCATATCCTTTTTAATCCTTATCAAAAGAGAAATGATGAAGAGAAATTACAGATAAAACATTCCCAACAACAAGTTGGGAATTTCAAATTCAACAATGGTTTGGAAGGAACAATGGAGTGGTTTGGAAGGAATCAGTGGCTCACTGCAAGCATTGCAAAGATTGCAAATCACTAGCCTGCTATACAGTGGTCCCACGTCTGGGTTTAAGGGTCTCTTTTCAAACCTTAAAATTATATTTTAAATTATATTTTAAAAAAGATTGAACTTTTATTTAACTAGGCAAGTCAGTTAAGAATCCATTCCTATTTACAATAACGGCCTACCCCGGCCAAATCCTCCCCTAACCCGGACGACGCTGAACCAATTGTGTGCCGCCCTATTACCTCTGGCCACTTTCTAGTTGTCTTCTAGAGCTACAACCTGAAGATCACTGACATCATCATGATTCAACCTTGTTGTTTTCCCCCAGAGTTCCCAATTGTCTTCATAGCGCCATAAATTCAGAAAATGCCGGATAAAAATAAAATAAAATGTGCCCACAAGAAGGGCAAGAGCACCTTCTTGTTCAAGTGAGCACAGCACAACAAGGCTGCAGCATAAATGATGTAATATGCCAGGTAGATATGTATACCGTAGCTAAGAAAGTAATACTAAGTGTATGTTGTGTAGTAAGCTGTTAGTAGCCTATGTGACTCACCCTAAAAATGTGGTCTATTTTTCCATCTCAATTTCACCTACTGTTCTGACTTGGTGGTGCACATGTAGCCTATAACCTGTTTTAGAGAAATGTAATCATAGAATATTGTAAGAGCTTTCATTGTGTGCTTATATGACCCCCTTATTTATCCTGTGGTTCTGACTTGGTGTACAGGCTGTAAGAACAGCCCATGTTCTGAGTTCTGTCGCTGTACATTTCAAAAGTGCTGAACAAATATTTATATTGACTACGTCCATCGTAGCTCGCTCATTCATTAATTGAAATGACAGATTGCCTCATATCCGCTTGTCGTCCTCCTATGCCATAGTTTGGGCATCTCAATTGTCATTAGAAACCACATTTGTTTAAGCAAGTCAGCCATATCAGCTATGATTTTTTTAAAGGCAGTAAATGAGGCTGTTTCGCTGCCAGACAAGACTCCGCTGATAGCCAGGTGTAGCAGTGGTAAGGTGTTGGGACTCTGCTGTTGGGGCAGCTATATGTAGGCCCATTTGTCACCGTTATAGTGCAATTCATGTATGGTTTAGTGTTGTGTTAAGTTGTGAAGTGGCTTTGATGGCATGCATCCCCCCAAAATGTTGCCCCACCAAGATTTCCATGCTGAAATCACCACGGCTATTTTACCAACATCTTCTTCGGTAAATTAAAACATTTAATTTCTTCCCAAGTATCAACTGTCAATTTCCGGATTCGATTATGAGTATGCCCATGTCGGCACACCTGTAGTGTCTATGGTAACAAACTATTAACCGAGTGTCTATTGTTTCTTGGCTAAAGGAATGATTTGCATTGATTGATGGGGAAACAGTGGATTAAGGTAACATAAATGAAACTCAATTGAGTCAACAGTAACTCCAACTGTCATTGGGTGGCGATAGAGGAAACACTTTCACTGATTGGGTGACAGAAGCATTGTCACGCCCTATTAAAAGCTCTAATAGTATATAGCCCAGTTCAGATACCACAGCAAACATCAGACAAGTCAAGAACAGAAAATGTGCCAGTTTTACAATGTTGTGTTGTTAAACAGAATACCTGGTGTTCAGATTTTAAAAAAGAGAGTACAGTTGAGACCGTCTCCATGGCAACAGTGCCTCTTTAGAATGACATGATGAAAACTGAAATAGGTGCCACTCGTTGTAGCGAAGGGTTGTTGCAAACGAGTATCATGAAATACATGCACCACAAACAGGGCACACTTTGTAACTTGACAGAGAAGTAAGCTAGGGTAGCTAACTCCAGTGAAATAGCTAGCTAGCCATCTGCTTGGCTAGTTAGCTGCTTTGATAAATACAGAACGCCAGCACACCGTTCTCTGATTGGCTAAACCGATACGTCTTGTCTTGTCGCTAGTCTTTATCTAACATTTGAATATTGAAATTTGGAAACTCCAGCAGCCGACATGAGATGTACCGTTCAGATCAAGCAAACTTCTTTATAAAACTGCACAATTCTGTAGCATCTCGGATGTTGTATCTGAACTGGGTTTAATGAATGCATCATTATGACAGTTATGATGAGATAATGTACTTATGACATACCTGTGGTGGCTGACTTGTAGCAAGCCCAGAAGATCATTATTGAACCACTGGTCAAAATCAATGTTGTGAAACAGCTCGTATGCAGCAAGCCCCACTGCATTCTACACTGTGGTCAGATCGGGGTGGAAATGAGAGCCTTTCTTCAATGGCATACTGTTACGAGTAAAAGATGCCATCTTTTCTATTTGCTTGCCTATTTGCTTGCCATCAGATATCCAATAGTCTGGGCCGGCCATCTTTGGTGTTGTCATTTCATATTGAATTGCTCCCTACAGAGCCAGTATTATTATTCACTGAATAGAATTTAACGGAATTGAATATGCTCTGGGTTTGATCCTTCTCATAAACAAATGTTTCCTTCATTTTCCCACATGAAGCCAGATTGGTGTGATTGCTACACAGGGCATATAGAAGAAAACAGAACACAATTAGTTGCGATGCAGCCGTGTTGGATTACTGTTCTCATCCATAAAGTCCATTAGAGTAACTACACGGAAGGGCCTGCTGAAATAAGATGTGGAGTTTGTAGTGTGAGAAACAGTCAACCATAAACAATGGGGCCAGCCTATGACCACACAGTGTTGGTGGGGGGGGACCAACAATGTCATTAGCAGCACTGGAAGGACCTGTGGTGAGCTAACAACCACATAGGGAGAAGAATACAGTCTGTCAAAGGAGTGATCAAAGTAGAAATGGTGGAGCGAGAGGGGGGGTGGGGTAAGGGGAGAAAGTTAGGGATGGTGAAATGAAGAGACTGATATAGAGAGACAAAGGGAGAGAGTGATAGGGTTTTATAGTCTCTCTAGGGAGCACTGTAATCACTGGAGGTAGGGAAGATGAACATCAGTGCCTCCTGCATATGACTCATCTAGAGACAGTAGTGTGGACATAGTGCTGAGCCATTAATGCTTTTAGAGGTCTGTACGGTTTGGGTTTCCCGGAGTCGCCTCTTCACTGTTGACATTGAGACTGGTGTTTTGTGGGTAGTATTTAATGAAGCTGCCAGTTGAGGACTTGTGAGGTTTCTGTTTCTCAAACTAGACACTCAAATGTACTTGTCCTCTTGCTCAGTTGTGCACCGGGTCCTCCCACTCCTCTTTCTATTCTGGTTAGAGCCAGTTTGCGCTCATCTGTGAAGGGAGTAGTACACAGCGTTGTACATTATTTTCTGTTTCTATAGGCAATTTCTCGCATGGAATATAGCCTTCATTTCTCAGAACAAGAATAGACGGTTGAGTTTCAGAAGAAAGTTATTTGTATGTGGCCATTTTGAGCCTGTAATCGAACCCACAAATGCTGATGCTCCAGTTACTCAACTAGTCTAAAGAAGGACAGTTTTATTGCTTATTTAATTAGAACAAAAGTTTCCAGCTATGCTAGCATAATTGCAAAAGTGTTTTCTAATGATCATTTAGCCTTTTAAAATTATAAACTTGGATTAACTAACACAACATGTCATTGGAACACAGGAGTGATGGTTGCTGATAATGGGCCTCTACGCCTATGTAGATATTCCATAAAAAATCTGCAGTTTCCAACTACAATAGATACATTTACAACATTATCAATGTCTACACTGTATTTTAGATCAATTTTATGTTATTTTAATGGACAAAAAATGTGCTATACTCGACCTTGTCTCAGAATGGTAAGTTGGTGGTTGAAGATATCCCTCCAGTGGTGTGGGGGCTGTACTTTGGCAAATAGTGTGGGGTTAAATCCTGCCTGTTTGGCCCTGTCCGGGGGTATCGTCGGACGGGGCCACAGTGTCTCCCGACCCCTCCTGTCTCAGCCTCCAGTATTTATGCTGCAGTAGTTTGTGTCGGGGGACTAGGGTCAGTCTATTATATCTGGAGTATTTCTCTGTCTTATCCAGTGTCCTGTGTGAATTTAAGTATTCAATCTCTCTCTCTCTCTCTCTCTCTCTCTCTCTCTCTCTCTCTCTCTCTCTCGGAGGAGGACCTGAGCCCTAGGACCATGCCTCAGGACTACCTGACCTCATGACTCCTTGCTGTCCCCAGTCCACCTGGTCGTGCTGCTGCCTGCGGCTATGGAACCCTGACCTGTTCACCGGACGTGCTACCTGTCCCAGACCTGCTGCTTTCAACTCTGTAGAGACAGCAGGAGCGGTAGAGATACTCTGAATGATTGGCTATGAAAATCCAACTGACATTTACTCCTGAGGTGCTGGCCTGTTGCACCCCCGACAACCACTGGGATTATTATTTTTTTGAACCTGCTGGTCGTCTATGAACATTTGAACATCTTGGCCATGTTCTGTTATAATCTCCACCCAGCACAGCTAGAAGAGGACTGACCACACCTCATAGCCTGGTTCCTCTCTAGGTTTCTTCCTAGGTTCTGGCCTTTCTGTGGAGTTTTTCCTAGCCACTGTGCTTCCACACCTGCATTGCTTGCTGTTTGGGGTTTTAGGCTGTGTTTCTGTACGGCACTTTGTGACATCAGCTGATGTAAGAAGGACATTATAAATACATTTTGATTGATTGATTGATTGATTGAATGATTGACATCTTTAAGTGACCCCAAACTTTTGAACAGTAGTGTATATTGTGTATTTGCTGTAGCACAGAGGGGGGTAACATGGAGGGTGTGTATTTCACCAAATGCATGTTTGGAACCGACAGGCAAGGTATTTCATCCTAGAGACTGTTGATGTCACGTTCTGATCTTAGTTCCTTTATTATGTCTTTGTGTTAGTTTGGTCAGGGCGTGAGTTGGGGTGGGTAGTCTATGTTCTTTTTTCTATGTAGTATTTATGTGTTTGGCCTGGTATGGTTCTCAAACAGAGGCAGGTGTCGTTTGTTGTCTCTGATTGAGAATCATACTTAGGTAGCCTGTTTCCCCCATTTTAGTGGTGGGTGATTGTTTCCTGCCTCTGTGTCTTCACCAGACAGAACTGTTTCGTTTTCGTTCGTTCTCCTTGCTATTTTGTTTTTGATGTTCAATGTTAATAAATGATCAACATGGACACGTACCACGCTGCATATTGGTCCGATCCTTCATACTCCTCGTCAGAGGAAGACGAATATCGTTACAGTTGAACTGTTTTCTATACAGTAGAAACATACTGTGTACATTTACCAGGAAATCTCAGGTTCGCCTCAACGGACATGGATGTCCTGAATTGTCAGAATCAACTGGCAGTTCCGTGCCACCCTGTCCAGCCTATCAGACCCTGCCCTCTGTGAGTATCCCTATAAATTACAGGACTTGCTGACAGACGTCAGATCAAGCTTCTTCCCGGTACAGCCACGCCATGAGGAATGAATGACCAAGCTCTCCTCGGAAACCAAACACCAATCGATAAAGACCTATCCCACTCAGACCGCACTGTTTGCATTCGAGACTAACTGAATGAGTTCGTAATCCATCCCGGCTGGAATCAGAGGAATAATACACTGCATGGAAGAGCTCTCATAGACTTTACTTTCTTGGACTGAGAACTGAGAGGGAGAGAGAGACTTGGATAACACGCCTATCCTAACAGAATCCAACTGGGCAGCCAACATCCACATACAAGTAAATTAACCCCATTACATTCTTAATTTCCTCTGAAAGTGGTGTTGTGTGTGTAAAGTGGTGGAAGTCATTGAGTCTTGTAAGATGGCAGGTCTAATTTACAAATCCATGATCAATACTGTCCCGGCACTGTCCACATCAGATGCTAATTTATAGCCTAGTTAATGTCTCTTCCTGGTTGAGGAGCTGTAGAGTTTCACGGTTGCGAAGACCTATGTCGACAGAGTCCTCTCACATTTTCTCTTTCAATGAATAAGATCATGTCAATCTCAAAAGTTCAAGAGACAAAATTCACAAATTCTACAGCACAATGGCATGTCTTAACTGTAAAACTAACAATGGCTCAATAAACCATAGGTTCTGGGAATGCTATGAAGGCCAAAAGTTATGGGCTGAGTTAGAAAGTTGGCTGACAGAATGGAAAGGTCAAATACTTTATTATCTACATGTTGAAAGTGCAATGGAGGGAAACCAAATGGTGCAATTTGAGGCCACGTGGCAGAGAGTGATGCGGACACTGGAGATAGGGATGTGAGCAGGTGGGTCCGGGCAGGGGTGATGTTGTGGATGTTTGTGTGCATCTGTATGTTGTCATCTGTATGTGGATGTTTCGTATTGTTAAAGAAAAAGGAAATCTGAAATCTTACACAAAAAAAGGGCCTGTGAATGTTCTGTTGTATTTTCCTGAGTTGAGTACGGATGCCGAGCTCATATTGACCTGTGGAGCTTCTCACCTCAATAACTGTGTGGTATCACATTGTGTCCTGTCTTATATCGTGGTATAACGGTTATTGATAACAACTGATGGAGTTAATTCAAGAGTTTCTCTATATCCAACCCTTAATGTTGCCCCTCTTAGATTAGTTTGGATAGGATAACAAAATTAATCAAATACATCAGATCAATTCATTATTCCAGGAATTCATTAGTCAAGGATCTTGAATATTAATGAGCTAAAAGTCACAACACAAAACTTCTAAAGAGCTAATCAAGTGTCTACCTGGACTATCTGCATTGACCATTTATTTCACTAGCTCTTACACTTACTATGCGCACACACTGGACTCTACTGACACACACACTGGACTCTACCCACACACACACTGGACTCTACCCACACACACATACTTACCTTGACACCCCAACACACACACACACACACACACACACACACACACACACACACACACACACACACACACACACACACACACACACACACACACACACACACACTGACTCCACACACCCAAACAATATCACACTCACCACATATCCTGATGCTTCTATCTATTATCCTGTTGCCTAGTAACTTTACCCCTACCTAAATGTACATTGCATCCTCAATTAACTTGTACCTCTGCATATTGACTCGGTACTGGTTCTCCCTGTATACAGCCATGTTACCTTTACTTTAATACAGTATGTTTTATTAAATACCTTTAATACTGTTATATAGTTTATGTTCATTCTCGTATTGCAATTCCTCATTATGTGCCTGTTACTGCCTCTGGACAAGAGAACGAACCCTAGGCTCTTCCTAGGCAAGCCACAGTCCATTTCCTGTAATCTTTTCTCAGCTTCAGTGAGAGAGACCAGAGAGACCGTAACAAGAGACCAGAGAGACCGTAACAAGAGACCAGAGAGACCGTAACAAGAGACCAGAGAGACCGTAACGAAAACGTAACTGGAGAGACCAGACAGAGACCGTAACAAGAGACCAGAGAGACCGAGACCAGACAGAAACAAGAGACCAGAGAGTCCGTAACGAGAACATAACGAGACCAGAGAGACCGTAACAAGAGACCAGAGAGACCGTAACAAGAGACCAGAGACCGTAACAAGAGACCAGAGAGACCGTAACAAGAGACCAGAGAGACCGTAACAAGAGACCAGAGAGACCGTAACAAGAGACCAGAGAGACCGTAACAAGAGACCAGAGAGACCGTAACGAGAACGTAACGAGACCAGAGAGACCATAACGAGGACGTAACGAGACCAGAGAGACCGTAACAAGAGATCAGAGAGACCGTAACAAGAGACCAGAGAGACCGTAATGAGAACGTAACGAGACCAGAGAGACCGTAACAAGAGACCAGAGAGACCGTAACAAGAGACAAGAGACCAGAGAGACCGTAACAAGAGACCAGAGAAACCGTAACAATAGACCAGAGAGACCATAACATGAGATCAGAGAGACCGTAACAAGAGACCAGACAGACCGAAACAAGAGACCAGAGAGACCGTAACGAGAACGTAACGAGACCAGAGAGGCCGTAACAAGAGACCAGAGAGACCGTAACAAGAGACCAGAGACCGTAACAAGAGACCAGAGAGACCGTAACAAGAGACCAGAGAGACCGTAACAAGAGACCAGAGAGACCGTAACAAGAGACCAGAGAGACCGTAACGAGAACGTAACGAGACCAGAGAGACCGTAACGAGAATGTAACGAGACCAGAGAGACCGTAACAAGAGACCAGAGAGACCATAACATGAGACCAGAGAGACCGTAACAAGAGACCAGACAGACCGAAACAAGAGACCAGAGAGACCGTAACGAGAACGTAACGAGACCAGAGAGGCCGTAACAAGAGACCAGAGAGACCGTAACAAGAGACCAGAGAGACCGTAACAAGAGACCAGAGAGACCGTAACAAGAGACAGAGAGACCATAACAAGACACCATTATTACCCAGCTGCATCTTTCATCAGCAGATTAACAGAGTCCTCCACAACGACAAGAAACTACCGCTGAAAATGATGGAATATCCCATGTCTGACATGCTGACTGAGACAGACAGATCGTTGTCCAGTCTGTCCCTCTCACTTACACCCCTGTTATTGGCGCCTGAGTATCTTCTCACAATCGATATTTGGCTTTCAGCTAAAATTGAATTTTCCAATCCGACAGTCCCTGTAGTACAACTCTGTCAGAGGAGAACACTGGCCTAAAGACACCCTGTAATTGTCCAGTGTTTGTGTGCAGTGACAACTCTGAGAACAACTGATCCCTTACACAGGCCTGTCTCACAGGGGGAATCTCATACTGTAATCTAAAGAATGTTGAACGGTTCTGTTGTACAGCACGTTCTCAGCCGTTTCAGTGGACATCTCTACAACCAAGCCAAGGCTGTGGATGGACAAGGCCAGGTTAGGAAATCATCAGAAAATAGTTTTGTGAAAACATGTTTTATTTCTCCTTTATTTAACAGGATGTCCTATTGAGGTCAGAATACACTTTTCCCCAAAGGATTGTCTTAGATGACAACACAATGACAGACTTACCTTGTAGATTCTGTACCATCTCCAGTAGTACTCCAGGAGTCTCACTGTAGTTGTGGAATATGTCCAAGAACAAGATCCTTGTACAAGGCTGGTGAAAGAGGAAGCAGGGGCAGGGGGCAATCAGTAAACAACAACAGACAACGGTCCCAAATAGTGAAAAACAAATAGAAACACACACACCAGATCTATTCCGTCTCCATCAGTTCAACTGGCACTAAATCAATGGACTGGCAGGGGAGATCAGACAGACACACTCCTCTGCAACGTACTGTAGTGTGCATCATATGAGAGACTCATTGCTCACAGCAACAGCCCCTGGGTGTCACTCACAGGGTTAAAGGATTAGCAAATCCTATACAAAACCTGTCAACCTTTAATATATCAACACACAAACACAACCCACCCATTCAGTATGTTCTACTCCCACAGGGGGCAACAACAATAACAGGATCAATAATACTGGTAATCAATAACCAGTTGTTAGTATAGCTGCCCATGACAGGCCATTGATACTAAATAGGGATACAGCTCATTACAGGAACACTGTAGAGAGGTCAGTGGGGAGGAGACAGCTCATTACAGGAACACTGTAGAGAGGGCAGTGGGGAGGAGACAGCTCATTACAGGAACACTGTAGAGAGGTCAGAGGGGAGGAGACAGCTCCTTACAGGAACACTGTGGAGAGGTCAGAGGGGAGGAGACAGCTCCTTACAGGAACACTGTAGAGAGGGCAGTGGGGAGGAGACAGCTCATTACAGGAACACTGTAGAGAGGTCAGAGGGGAGGAGACAGCTCCTTACAGGAACACTGTGGAGAGGTCAGAGGGGAGGAGACAGCAGCTCCTTACAGGAACACTGTAGAGAGGTCAGTGGGGAGGAGACAGCTCCTTACAGGAACACTGTAGAGAGGTCAGAGGGGAGGAGACAGCTCATTACAGGAACACTGTAGAGAGGTCAGAGGGGAGGAGACAGCTCATTACATGAACACTGTAGAGGTCAGAGGGGAGGAGACAGCTCATTACAGGAACACTGTAGAGAGGGCAGTGGGGAGGAGGCAACTCCTTACAGGAACACTGTAGAGAGGTCAGAGGGGAGGAGACAGCTCATTACAGGAACACTGTAGAGAGGTCAGAGGGGAGGAGACAGCTCATTACATGAACACTGTAGAGGTCAGAGGGGAGGAGACAGCTCATTACAGGAACACTGTAGAGAGGTCAGTGGGGAGGAGACAGCTCATTACAGGAACACTGTAGAGAGGGCAGTGGGGAGGAGGCAGCTCCTTACAGGAACACTGTAGAGAGGTCAGAGGGGAGGAGACAGCTCATTACAGGAACACTGTAGAGAGGTCAGAGGGGAGGAGCCAGCTCCTTACAGGAACACTGTAGAGAGGTCAGAGGGGAGGAGACAGCTCCTTACAGGAATACTGTAGAGAGGGCAGTGGGGAGGAGACAGCTCCTTACAGGAACACTGTAGAGAGGGCAGTGGGGAGGAGGCAGCTCCATACAGGAACACTGTAGAGAGGTCAGTGGGGAGGAGACAGCTCCTTACAGGAACACTGTGGAGAGGTCAGTGGGGAGGAGACAGCTCATTACAGGAACACTGTAGAGAGGTCAGAGGGGAGGAGACCGCTCATTACAGGAACACTGTAGAGAGGTCAGTGGGGAGGAGACAGCTCATTACAGGAACACTGTAGAGAGGTCAGAGGGGAGGAGACAGCTCATTACAGGAACACTGTAAAGAGGTCAGTGGGGAGGAGACAGCTCATTACAGGAACACTGTAGAGAGGGCAGTGGGGAGGAGACAGCTCATTACAGGAACACTGTAGAGAGGTCAGAGGGGAGGAGACAGCTCATTACAGGAACACTGTAGAGAGGGCAGTGGGGAGGAGACAGCTCCTTACAGGAACACTGTAGAGAGGTCAGAGGGGAGGAGACCGCTCATTACAGGAACACTGTAGAGAGGGCAGTGGGGAGGAGACAGCTCATTACAGGAACACCGTAGAGAGGTCAGTGGGGAGGAGACCGCTCATTACAGGAACACCGTAGAGAGGTCAGTGGGGAGGAGAGAGCTTCTTACAGGAACACTGTAGAGAGGTCAGAGGGGAGGAGACAGCTCCTTACAGGAACACTGTAGAGAGGTCAGTGGGGAGGAGACAGCTCCTTACAGGAACACTGTAGAGAGGTCAGTGGGGAGGAGACAGCTCCTTACAGGAACACTGTAGAGAGGTCAGTGGGGAGGAGACAGCTCCTTACAGGAACACTGTAGAGAGGTCAGTGGGGAGGAGACAGCTCCTTACAGGAACACTGTAGAGAGGGCAGTGGGGAGGAGACAGCTCCTTACAGGAACACTGTAGAGAGGGCAGTGGGGAGGAGGCAGCTCCTTACAGGAACACTGTAGAGAGGTCAGTGGGGAGGAGACAGCTCCTTACAGGAACACTGTGGAGAGGTCAGTGGGGAGGAGACAGCTCATTACAGGAACACTGTAGAGAGGTCAGTGGGGAGGAGACAGCTCATTACAGGAACACTGTAGAGAGGGCAGTGGGGAGGAGACAGCTCATTACAGGAACACTGTAGAGAGGTCAGAGGGGAGGAGACAGCTCCTTACAGGAACACTGTGGAGAGGTCAGAGGGGAGGAGACAGCTCCTTACAGGAACACTGTAGAGAGGGCAGTGGGGAGGAGACAGCTCATTACAGGAACACTGTAGAGAGGTCAGAGGGGAGGAGACAGCTCCTTACAGGAACACTGTGGAGAGGTCAGAGGGGAGGAGACAGCAGCTCCTTACAGGAACACTGTAGAGAGGTCAGTGGGGAGGAGACAGCTCCTTACAGGAACACTGTAGAGAGGTCAGAGGGGAGGAGACAGCTCATTACAGGAACACTGGAGAGAGGTCAGAGGGGAGGAGACAGCTCATTACATGAACACTGTAGAGGTCAGAGGGGAGGAGACAGCTCATTACAGGAACACTGTAGAGAGGGCAGTGGGGAGGAGGCAACTCCTTACAGGAACACTGTAGAGAGGTCAGAGGGGAGGAGACCGCTCATTACAGGAACACTGTAGAGAGGTCAGAGGGGAGGAGACAGCTCATTACATGAACACTGTAGAGGTCAGAGGGGAGGAGACAGCTCATTACAGGAACACTGTAGAGAGGTCAGTGGGGAGGAGACAGCTCATTACAGGAACACTGTAGAGAGGGCAGTGGGGAGGAGGCAGCTCCTTACAGGAACACTGTAGAGAGGTCAGAGGGGAGGAGACAGCTCATTACAGGAACACTGTAGAGAGGTCAGAGGGGAGGAGCCAGCTCATTACAGGAACACTGTAGAGAGGTCAGAGGGGAGGAGACAGCTCATTACAGGGACACTGTAGAGAGGTCAGTGGGGAGGAGACAGCTCATTACAGGAACACTGTAGAGAGGTCAGAGGGGAGGAGACAGCTCCTTACAGGAATACTGTAGAGAGGGCAGTGGGGAGGAGACCGCTCCTTACAGGAACACTGTAGAGAGGGCAGTGGGGAGGAGGCAGCTCCATACAGGAACACTGTAGAGAGGTCAGTGGGGAGGAGACAGCTCCTTACAGGAACACTGTGGAGAGGTCAGTGGGGAGGAGACAGCTCATTACAGGAACACTGTAGAGAGGTCAGAGGGGAGGAGACCGCTCATTACAGGAACACTGTAGAGAGGTCAGTGGGGAGGAGACAGCTCATTACAGGAACACTGTAGAGAGGTCAGAGGGGAGGAGACAGCTCATTACAGGAACACTGTAAAGAGGTCAGTGGGGAGGAGACAGCTCATTACAGGAACACTGTAGAGAGGGCAGTGGGGAGGAGACAGCTCATTACAGGAACACTGTAGAGAGGTCAGAGGGGAGGAGACAGCTCATTACAGGAACACTGTAGAGAGGGCAGTGGGGAGGAGACAGCTCCTTACAGGAACACTGTAGAGAGGTCAGAGGGGAGGAGACCGCTCATTACAGGAACACTGTAGAGAGGGCAGTGGGGAGGAGACAGCTCATTACAGGAACACCGTAGAGAGGTCAGTGGGGAGGAGACCGCTCATTACAGGAACACCGTAGAGAGGTCAGTGGGGAGGAGAGAGCTTCTTACAGGAACACTGTAGAGAGGTCAGAGGGGAGGAGACAGCTCCTTACAGGAACACTGTAGAGAGGTCAGTGGGGAGGAGACAGCTCCTTACAGGAACACTGTAGAGAGGTCAGTGGGGAGGAGACAGCTCCTTACAGGAACACTGTAGAGAGGTCAGTGGGGAGGAGACAGCTCCTTACAGGAACACTGTAGAGAGGTCAGTGGGGAGGAGACAGCTCCTTACAGGAACACTGTAGAGAGGGCAGTGGGGAGGAGACAGCTCCTTACAGGAACACTGTAGAGAGGGCAGTGGGGAGGAGGCAGCTCCTTACAGGAACACTGTAGAGAGGTCAGTGGGGAGGAGACAGCTCCTTACAGGAACACTGTGGAGAGGTCAGTGGGGAGGAGACAGCTCATTACAGGAACACTGTAGAGAGGTCAGAGGGGAGGAGACCGCTCATTACAGGAACACTGTAGAGAGGTCAGAGGGGAGGAGACAGCTCATTACAGGAACACTGTAGAGAGGGCAGTGGGGAGGAGACAGCTCCTTACAGGAGGAGACAGCTCATTACAGGAGGAGACAGCTCATTACAGGAGGAGACAGCTCCTTACAGGAGGAGACAGCTCATTACAGGAACACTGTAGAGAGGTCAGTGGGAAGGAGACAGCTCCTTACAGGAACACTGTAGAGAGGGCAGTGGGGAGGAGACAGCTCCTTACAGGAACACTGTAGAGAGGGCAGTGGGGAGGAGACAGCTCCTTACAGGAACACTGTAGAGAGGTCAGTGGGGAGGAGAGAGCTTCTTACAGGAACACTGTAGAGAGGTCAGAGGGGAGGAGACAGCTCATTACAGGAACACTGTAGAGAGGTCAGTGGGGAGGAGACAGCTCCTTACAGGAACACTGTAAAGAGGTCAGTGGGGACGAGACAGCTCCTTACAGGAACACTGTAGAGAGGTCAGAGGGGAGGAGACAGCTCATTACAGGAACACTGTAGAGAGGTCAGTGGGGAGGAGACAGCTCCTTACAGGAACACTGTAAAGAGGTCAGTGGGGGAACACTACAGGAACACTGTAGAGAGGGCAGTGGGGAGGAGACAGCTCCTTACAGGAACACTGTAGAGAGGTCAGTGGGGAGGAGAGAGCTTCTTACAGGAACACTGTAGAGAGGTCAGAGGGGAGGAGACAGCTCCTTACAGGAACACTGTAGAAAGGGCAGTGGGGAGGAGACAGCTCCTTACAGGAACACTGTAGAGAGGTCAGTGGGGAGGAGACAGCTCCTTACAGGAACACTGTAGAGAGGTCAGAGGGGAAGAGACAGCTCCTTACAGGAACACTGTAGAGAGGGCAGTGGGGAGGAGACAGCTCCTTACAGGAACACTGTAGAGAGGTCAGTGGGGAGGAGAGAGCTCCTTACAGGAACACTGTAGAGAGGGCAGTGGGGAAGAGACAGCTCCTTACAGGAACACTGTAGAGAGGTCAGTGGGGAGGAGACAGCTCCTTACAGGAACACTGTAGAGAGGTCAGTGGGGAGGAGACAGCTCATTACAGGAACACTGTGGAGAGGTCAGTGGGGAGGAGAGAGCTCCTTACAGGAACACTGTAGAGAGGTCAGTGGGGAGGAGAGAGCTCCTTACAGGAACACTGTAGAGAGGTCAGTGGGGATGAGACAGCTCCTTACAGGAACACTGTAGAGAGGGCAGAGGGGAGGAGACAGCTCCTTACATGAACACTCTGGAGAGATCAGAGGGGAGGAGACAACAAGGCACATCTATTTTCCTCCCAGCACACAAACAGCACGCTTTGGTGTGGATACCACATTCTCAAGCTGTGGGCATGCATGTCCAAAGACCCTGAGTTTTCCCTGACCACATGGCATCATCAGGACAAACTCCTGGCCCTAGTTATCAGTGTCTGTGTAGTTGAAAACCAAGCAAGATTGACGAGGGAGTGGCGGTAGCAGATTAGGGATAGTTGTGATTGGGTACACCAAACTGGAGAGTGCGGTATCCTCACAGAGTTAAATTCATGTATTTCAAATTGGGACCGACTTGGGAATTGGGAGTCAATTAAGAAGAGTCTGCACTAATGACATCATGCACTAATGACATCATCCATTGTGACCTCAAAGGTCGGCTCCACAGCACTGGTGTACTTCAAAGAAGTGTGGATCCTTAACCAGAGAGCCATGAAGTCTGCAGAGTGGGACTTATTGGAGACAGGTGGAAGATTAGAGCAAGATAGATGGAGAGAGGAAGAGAGGGAGGGAGGTAGGTAGGAAAGGAGAGTGACAGATTGGGAGGGGAGACTGATAGCGGTAGGGAGATTATACTGACAGCAGCCAAAACCTCACAAAACCTCACAAAACTTTCCTCACCACTTAAACATCCACCTTGTGCCTAACGTACGTCTACACAATTACATCACTAGTATAACACATTTCCTTGTATCAACTCAATACTATGAGTGCAGACCTCTACTTTTTCTATCCATTACCTGTTTTTGGTTGAGAGTACTGAACTGGTGTAATGCTAATCAATAGTATGACTGACTGACCAGCACTGCACTGACAGGATACCTTGTTACTGGGTTTTTGGGGGCCAGAGAACAGTTCAGGCTCGCACACATCGCACCGAATGCGGATCTAGCTTTCGTCTGCTGATCGTAGGGACCACCCGCTACATTTGTTTAAGACAACTGAAATATTTGTCTTCCTTTTTCCCGGTATGACAGCTCAACTAAAGGCTACTCTTGGTCTTCCCTCCGGTAGGGACTGGGAAAGTGTTGTTGCTCTTGTGTGTGAAGAATGCCAAGGGTAATGGAGTGTATGGTCCTTCTTCGACTAGCATGATTCATCACTGGTTACTGCTAGAAACACTCTCTCACCTGTACATCCTATTGTACTTATGGTTTCACAAATCTCCAGAACTTTTCTGGTTCCTGGTTGTCTGTGGCTGTCTTGTGGCATCGCTGCACCTCAGTCAAGGACTCCCAAACAATGTAGGGGAAGAGGGATATGATGAAATGGAGGGAAATAATTAGCTTCCGTGTGACTGTAAATATAATGTTGATATCAGAATGGCTGTTAGTGAGAGCAGTGGCAGGTAGATCAGGGCTGCTTCCAAGGTCAGCAGGTCAGTCTGTGTGTCAAATATATTGGCTCTCTTGCACTTTACAACGAAGCAGAATGTTCAGGTTTTTTTCCCAAAGCTGATTGAATGGCACCTGCAATTTATCACAGGTGAGATTACAGTAAACGAGAATCATTGCCTCCAACTGTGTGTGTATGTGTCATTCACTCACCCATAGACTGCATCTCCAGGAGTCACCCCCTGTTTCTTCAACAGCTCTGAATACAAAATGATGATGAGAAGGAGACGAGACGAAGAGTAGGTGTGTGTGTTGTACACCAGCATGGTGTTGACCTTCAGATGGACACATTACCAGACTTAACATGAGGAGAAAAGAGCTGACAAGGCGACAGGGAAACATGTTAGTAGCAGCATGTATTTGTGAGCGTACCGAAGCTCTCGGGATCCTCCTTCCACATGGTCAGTTCTTCCTCTGTCAACAGGAACTAGTGGGAGACGAGACGCCGTCCAATCTCTGTTAGGGTGGGTGTGTGAAGAAAGCCATCTTGATCTTATTGGCCTCCAGACTCTCCGGCTTGTGGGTGAACGAGACAGCCGGTTAGAAGATGCACACACACAGTTGCACACACGCTATTCAAAACTAACACACTATTCAAAACTAACACACTATTCAAAACTAACACACTATTCAAACCTAACACACTATTCAAAACTAACATACTATTCAAAACTAACACACTATTCAAAACTAACCACAACCTTCAACAATAAATCCAACTCTCGACAGCTCAGAGAGAAATTTAACTTTGCTAACAATGCTTTGCACATCCAACCTTGCACTCTACCTACCTACCTGTCTGTCTGACAGGTGGCTATTCATGAATAAGTTAACGAGCTGCTGACTAGCGCAATAAAGGCAAGCTGGGAGGGTTCCCTTTTATCCCACAACCAACGCTAGCAGATGGAGAGAGAACGAGAGATTCATCTATATGTGGTCCAAATGAGTGCTAGCAGAACAAAGCATGATCCTGGCATTGCAAACTAACAATGACAGGAGGTACTGCCCTGCATCTTTAGTGGAACAGGACATATGTAGAAAGTGTTGATGATTCACTTGGATTGATATACTACAGTCATTTGTGGGCGGCTGAATTAAAGATGCTACGACATGTCGATTTCTCTTATTGTGTCTATTTGTCTCAGTCTCATAGACCCTTTTTTTTCTTCCCCCCCCCCTCCACCCCCTCCACCCCCTCCCTCCCTCCACTGTCACCACCCTCCTCCTACCCTCGATGTTCTTGCAGGGTTTCTAGGCGTTGTTGTTGACGATGGTCCTGATAAGGTTCAAGCACTTGCATGATGAAGTGCTCGAAGGCCCTCGCCAGCTGGCATGACAGAAAACTCTAAAGAGCATTAGATCACCGGGATGAATGCACACTGTAATGAAGATGACAGAAAAGGAGAAGGGTAGGGAGAAGATGACAGAAAAGGAGAAAGGTAGAGAGAAGATGACAGAACAGGACAAGGGTAGAGAGAAGATGACAGAACAGGAGAAGGGTAGGGAGAAGATGACAGAAAAGGAGAAAGGTAGAGAGAAGATGACAGAACAGGAGAAGGGTAGAGAGAAGATGACAGACACGAGAAAGGGTAGGTGGATGACAGAAAATGAGAAGGGTAGAGAGAAGATGACAGACACGAGAAAGGGTAGGTGGATGACAGAAAATGAGAAGAGTAAGGAGAAGATGACAGAAAAGGAGAAAGGTAGAGAGAAGATGACAGAAAAGGAGAAGGGTAGAGAGAAGATGACAGAAAAGGAGAAGGGTAAGGAGAAGATGACAGAAAAGGAGAAGGGTAGAGAGAAGATGACAGAAAAGGAGAAGGGTAGGGAGAAGATGACAGAAAAGGAGAAGGGTAGGGAGAAGATGACAGAACAGGAGAAGGGTAGAGAGAAGATGACAGATCAGGAGAAGGGTAGAGAGAAGATGACAGAAAAGGAGAAGGGTAGGGAGAAGATGACAGAAAATGAGAAGGGTAGGGAGGAGATGACAGAACAGGAGAAGGGTAATGAGAAGATGACAGAAAAGGTGAAGATGACAGAAAATGAGAAGGGTAGAGAGAAGATGACATAAAAGGTGAAGATGACAGAAAAGGAGAAGGGTGGGATGAAGATGACAGAAAAGGAGAAGGGTGAGGAGAAAATTATTTTTTAATTAAGAGAGGGAAATAACAAAAAATACAGGAGGGGTGGAGAAGAAAGGAAACCAGAAAAATACAGGTGGGGTGGAGAAGAGAGGAAGCCAGAAAAATACAGGTGGGGTGGAGAAGAGAGGAAGCCAGAAAAATACAGGTGGGGTGGAGAAGAGAGGAAGCCAGAAAAATACAGGTGGGGTGGAGAAGAGAGGAAGCCAGAAAAATACAGGTGGGATGGAGAAGAGAGGAAGCCAGAAAAATACAGGTGGGGTGGAGAAGAGAGGAGGAAGCCAGAAAAATACAGGTGGGGTGGAGAAGAGAGGAGGAAGCCAGAAAAATACAGGTGGGGTGGAGAAGAGAGGAAGCCAGAAAAATACAGGTGGGGTGGAGAAGAGAGGAAGCCAGAAAAATACAGGTGGGGTGGAGAAGAGAGGAAGCCAGAAAAATACAGGTGGGGTGGAGAAGAGAGGAAGCCAGAAAAATACAGGTGGGGTGGGAGAGGAAGCCAGAGGTGGAGGAAGAGGCCAGAAAAATACAGGTGGGGTGGAGAAGAGAGGAAGCCAGAAAAATACAGGTGGGTGGAGAAGAGAGGAAGCCAGAAAAATACAGGTGGGGTGGAGAAGAGGAGGAAGCCAGAAAAATACAGGTGGGGTGGAGAAGAGAGGAAGCCAGAAAAATACAGGTGGGGTGGAGAAGAGAGGAAGCCAGAAAAATACAGGTGGGGTGGAGAAGAGAGGAAGCCAGAAAAATACAGGTGGGTGGAGAAGAGAGGAAGCCAGAAAAATACAGGTGGGGTGGAGAAGAGAGGAAGCCAGAAAAATACAGGTGCGGTGGAGAAGAGAGGAAGCCAGAAAAATACAGGTGGGGTGGAGAAGAGAGGAAGCCAGAAAAATACAGGTGGGGTGGAGAAGAGAGGAAGCCAGAAAAATACAGGTGGGGTGGAGAAGAGAGGAAGCCAGAAAAATACAGGTGGGGTGGAGAAGAGAGGAAGCCAGAAAAATACAGGTGGGGTGGAGAAGAGAGGAAGCCAGAAAAATACAATTAGTTGATTCGGCAAAACCCGTCACTGACAGGTCTATAAAATCAAGCACACAGCCATGCAATCTCCCTAGACAGACATTGGCAGTAGAATGGCCTTACTGAAAAGCTCAGTGACTTTCAACGTGGCACCGTCATAGGATGCCACCTTTCCAAAGAGTCACTTCGTCAAATTTCTGCTCTGCTAGAGCTTGTGAAGTGGAAAGTCAACTTGTGAAGTAGAAACGTCTAGGAGCAACAACGGCTCAGCAGCGAAGTGATAAGCCACACGAGCTTACAGAATGGGACCACCAAGTGCTGAAGCGCGTAAAAATGGTCTATCCTCGATTGCAACACTCACTACCGAGTTCCTAACTGCCTCTGAAAGCAACGTCAGCACAATAACTTTTCGTCGGGAGCTTCATGAAATGGGTTTCCATGACCGAGCAGCCGCACACAAGCTTCAGATCACCATGTGCAATGCCAAGCTTTGGTTGGAGTGGTGTAAAGCTCGCCGCCGTTGGACTCTTGAGCAGTAAAAACACACTGATTTACTGTCAGACGACATCTGAGTCCATCTCCCTTCCCGGCAGAAGGGAGCAGGGGAGGGGAGAACAGAGGGAGGAATTAAGCTTGTAGTATCCACTCTTCTTGTCTGTGTAATACAATCACAATAGACGTCCAGTAGACAGAAGAGAGACCGAGGCTGTGAAATCACAATACACTTCACTACGGATGGACATTCTACATTAGCCTTGTTTACAAATACAAAACACTCTGGAAGAGTGAATGAATCAACCACCTGGGAGAAGAGGGCCTTTGTTTGTCTAATGAAGTGGACTAATAAAGACAGTGCTGTGTCACGAATGACTCCCTCTGCCAATCAAAATGCATTTCTATAAAAACACTCAATATGCTGTGCTGTGGCCTATAAAATAAAACACCCTCTGGACCAGGAGGCATCTGCTTCCCTGATGACATTAACAACAGCAGGCGACGGCCCTGATCCCATACCTAAAAAGACTGATTTCCACAGACAGGCAGTGACAGCTGTAATAACCAGACAGCTGACCTCAGTGGAAGGATCATCCACAGCAACAGGAGAGAGAAAATAGAGAATGCGCAACCCAATGGACAGGCTTCTTTATCCACCCTTATCTGGCTCAGAGGGCCATTATCTTGGAGGGAGAATTATATTTCTCCTAGCTCAGAGGGCCCTTATCTTGGAGGGAGAATGCTATTTATCCTGGCTCAGAGGGCCCTTATCTTGTAGGGAGAATGCTATTTATCCTGGCTCAGAGGGCCCTTATCTTGTAGGGAGAATGTTATTTATCCTGGCTCAGAGGGCCCTTATCTTGGAGGGAGAATGATATTTTTCCTGGCTCAGAGGGCCCTTATCTTGGAGGGAGAATGATATTTATCCTGGCTCAGAGGGCCCTTATCTTGGAGGGAGAATGATATTTTTCCTGGCTCAGAGGGCCCTTATCTTGTAGGGAGAATGATATTTATCCTGGCTCAGAGGGCCCTTATCTTGTAGGGAGAATGATATTTATCCTGGCTCAGAGGGCCATTATCTTGGAGGGAGAATGATATTTCTCCTGGCTCAGAGGGCCCTTATCTTGCAGGCAAACTGATATTTCTCCTAGCTCAGAGGGCCCTTATCTTGGAGGGAGAATGATATTTCTCCTGGCTCAGAGGGCCCTTATCTTGGAGGGAGAATGATATTTATCCTAGCTCAGAGGGCCCTTATCTTGCAGGCAGACTGATATTTCTCCTGGCTCAGAGGGCCCTTATCTTGCAGGCAGACTGATATTTCTCCTGGCTCAGAGGGCCCTTATCTTGCAGGCAGACTGATATTTATCCTGGCTCAGAGGGCCCTTATCTTGGAGGGAGAATGATATTTATCCTGGCTCAGAGGGCCATTATCTTGCAGGCAGACTGATATTTCTCCTGGCTCAGAGGGCCCTTATCTTGCAGGCAGACTGATATTTCTCCTGGCTCAGAGGGCCCTTATCTTGCAGGCAGACTGATATTTCTCCTGGCTCAGAGGGCCCTTATCTTGGAGGGAGAATGATATTTATCCTAGCTCAGAGGGCCCTTATCTTGCATGCAGCCTGATTTCTCTTGGCTCAGAAGACCCTTATCTTGCAGGCAGCCTGATATTTCTCATGCCTCAGAGGACCCTTATATTGCAGGCAGACTATAATCTTCCACTATTTACTGGGTCAAAATACCAGCGGACCCAATACACCCTAACCTACAAGGACATATTGTCTGTGATATCAGGGACAGATACCAGAAATTAGGAGAAGAGAGAGACAGAGAATAGAGGGGGAGAGGAAGGAAGAGAGAGATGGAGAACAGAGGGGGTGAGGAAGGAAGGGAGAGACAGAGAATAGAGGGGAAGAAGAGAGAGATGGAGAACAGAGGGAGTGAGAAACAGAGAATAGAGGAGGAGAGGAGGGAAGAGAGAGATGGAGAACAGAGGGGGCGAGGAAGGAAGGTGAGAGACAGAGAATAGAGGGGAAGAAGAGAGAGATGGAGAATAGAGGAGGAGAGGGGGGAAGAGAGAGACGGAGAACAGAGGGGGCGAGGAAGGAAGGGAGAGGCAGAGAATAGAGGGGAAGAAGAGAGAGATGGAGAACAGAGGGAGTGAGAAACGGAGAATAGAGGAGGAGAGGAGGGAAGAGAGACGGAGAATAGAGGGAGAGAGGAGGGAAGAGAGACAGAGAATAGAGGGAAAGAGAGACAGAGAATAGAGAGAAGAGGGAGATGGAGAATAGAGGGGGAGAGGAAGGAAAAGAGAGATGGAGAATGGAGGAGGAGAAGAGAGGGAGAGACGGAGAAGCGAGGGGGAGAGGAAGAGAGAGACGAAAAATGGGAGAGAGGAGGGAAGAGAGAGATGGAGAGTAGAGGGGGAGAAAGGAGAAGAGAGAGATGGAGAACAGAAGGGGAGAAGAGAGGGGAGAGGAGGGAAGAGAGAGATGGAGAAGCGAGGGGAGAGGAGGGAAGTGCGAGACAGAGAAGGGGGAGAGGAGGGAAGAGAGAGGGGAGAGGAGGGAATAGAGGGGGAGAGGAGGGAAGAGAGAGAAGAATAGAGGGAGTTAGAGACGGAGAATAGAGGAGGAGAGGAGGGAAGAAAGACGGAGAATAGAGGAGGAGAGGAGGGAAGAAAGACGGAGAATAGAGGAGGAGAGGAGGGAAGAAAGACGGAGAATAGAGGAGGAGAGGAGGGAAGAAAGACGGAGAATAGAGGAGGAGAGGAGGGAAGAAAGACGGAGAATAGAGGAGGAGAGGAGGGAAGGAAAGACGGAGAATAGAGGAGGAGAGGAGGGAAGAGAGACAAATAAAAGGGTACAGAATTTTCTTCAATCTGGGTGACCACATCACTGTTTCATCACCATTAGAAGATGCAGTCACACTAGTGAATGCATGCGTCATCGAACACACATCACAGACACACACAGGCCACACACGCTTGCCAGGCACACAGACGGCTCATAATCTGCTCAAAACCCTGGAAAACATGGAGCCTTCCTTCCCTAATACCCTTTAACTCGTTAGCACCTCAGTGCATCAGCAATGAAATCCTAGATGTTCCAAATCCCAACTCAGGGATGTATTGTTTAAGGCACCTGGCACCACAACAGTAAGATTCCTCTAAATCTAGCTGTGTGGAATATAGTGAGTAAAGCTAGCTAGTCCTTTTCACAGCACTGTAAACTCAGTCACATCAAGGGATTTTCCAGCTGACTCGCCTCCAGCTACCGTGTCATACGCCAACTCAATTATACAAGGCAAAGCCCTATGGTATGCGTCCCCATTGCTATCAAACCGTCACCACCTAGATTTATTTGCTAATATTACATTCTACAGTGTGGAGAAGACGCTAGCTCCTGTAACTTTGAGGCAGAAAGAAAGTTTTCCTTCACTTTGCCTAGAAGGGGCGGATGACTTCCTACAAAAACAGTCAGATTATTACCAGGCCTTAGGCTGTGTGAGCTGGTGACTAGAATACAAACTATGGAGGGAACGAAAGAGAGAGAGAGAGAGAAAGAAAGAAAGAAAGAAAGAGAGAAGTATAGTGTTTTGTTCGTTTTCAAGGCTGTAAATTACAGAGCTGGAAGACTAGTCAAATCAAATCAAATCAAATCAAATCAAATTTTATTTGTCACATACACATGGTTAGCAGATGTTAATGCGAGTGTAGCGAAATGCTTGTGCTTCTAGTTCCGACAATGCAGTGATAACCAACAAGTAATCTAACTAACAATTCCAAAACTACTGTCTTATACACAGTGTAAGGGGATAAGGAATATGTACATAAGGATATATGAATGAGTGATGGTACAGAGCAGCATACAGTAGATGGTATCGAGTACAGTATATACATATGAGATGAGTATGTAGACAAAGTAAACAAAGTGGCATAGTTAAAGTGGCTAGTGACATAAGAATGCAGTCGATGATCTAGAGTACAGTATATACATATGCATATGAGATGAATAATGTAGGGTAAGTAACATTATATAAGGTAGCATTGTTTAAAGTGGCTAGTGATATATTTACATAATTTCCCATTATTAAAGTGGCTGGAGTTGGGTCAGTGTCAATGACAGTGTGTTGGCAGCAGCCACTCAATGTTAGTGGTGGCTGTTTAACAGTCTGATGGCCTTGAGATAGAAGCTGTTTTTCAGTCTCTCGGTCCCAGCTTTGATGCACCTGTACTGACCTCGCCTTCTGGATGATAGCGGGGTGAACAGGCAGTGGTTCGGGTGGTTGATGTCCTTGATGATCTTTATGGCCTTCCTGTAACATCGGGTGGTGTAGGTGTCCTGGAGGGCAGGTAGTTTGCCCCCGGTGATGCGTTGTGCAGACCTCACTACCCTCTGGAGAGCCTTACGGTTGAGGGCGGAGCAGTTGCCGTACCAGGCGGTGATACAGCCCGCCAGGATGCTCTCGATTGTGCATCTGTAGAAGTTTGTGAGTGCTTTTGGTGACAAGCCGAATTTCTTCAGCCTCCTGAGGTTGAAGAGGCGCTGCTGCGCCTTCTTCACGACGCTGTCAGTGTGAGTGGACCAATTCAGTTTGTCTGTGATGTGTATGCCGAGGAACTTAAAACTTGCTACCCTCTCCACTACTGATCCATCGATGTGGATAGGGGGGTGTTCCCTCTGCTGTTTCCTGAAGTCCACAATCATCTCCTTAGTTTTGTTGACGTTGAGTGTGAGGTTAGTCAGACTCTTTGGAGAGGCTAACTTTTGGAAGTTATCTTTTATGGTTTAAAAACTGAACTCTGAGAAATGAAAAGTAAACTTGACAAAATGATGTTGGGGAAAAGAATAGAAGTGGCTCGCTCTTAAGCCCTAATATCTTCCAACAAGGCAGAGAACTGATTGTTTGAAAATGTGCCTGATTGTTCGTTTATTTGAAGTGCCTTTCGGTGGTGTTGAGAATTGACTGGTTGAACAAAACCAAAGAAAGACATTTAGAATCCACTTTGATTAGAAAGCACATCATCGTGTAATATTTTGAATGATTTTAGCAGCTACATCACAACCATTTACTTAAGCCTTATAATTGTTCTAATTAGAAAACCTGATATATACCCAGGCTATAGAAGACCACCTAATTAAAACACAGGACTAGGGGTCTATTCCAAAATCACAGTTCTCATTGAAAGTGCAAGGTTTCCTCGGTCATCCTTAATTACATTGACTCATTCATTCCAGCTATCTGAGCCACCTCATCTGAACTGTTTAACGATGATTCACTTCCTTATAAACATCACCAAGTTAATATCTTCCAGCTCACGTCAAGGTGACAACCACCACCTCCAATAAATGATTTACATATTGTACTTGATTAATTGTGCCTATGGCATTTTCTTCCACGGTTTCCCTATCCCTGTCCTCAAACGAACCTTGGTCAGTCAATCTGTGGTGGCCACAGGTTGATGGTGAATGAAAACATTACATTGGCCGATGACCTGAGACAATTCCATATCTCTACGTATGAGCATAAACTGAACAGAAAGCCGAAGAGAACAGGATTAAAGCAGTTGCATTTCAAAGGAGATATTTATGAGCTGAATAGTCAAATAAAGCAGAACATCAGTGACAGTGGTTGCCCTCTGAAGCTGGCACAGAATCAGTCCTTGGAAAATAATATATGTGCATCTATCTGTTAAATATTAAAACTCTTCTCCACTTTTAAATGGTTGTCTCGTTTGTCTTGATCTGTTTTTAACATGTGAATGGAACCACCACCCTAACCTTGAGACTGCCAGCCACAAACTGGCAGCCACAGACTGGCAGCCACAGACTGGCAGCAACAAACTGGCAGCCACAAACTGGCAGCCACAGACTGGAAGCCACAGACTGGCAGCCACAGACTGGCAGCCACAAACTGGCAGCCACAGACTGGCAGCCACAGACTGGCAGCCACAGAACGGCTTTTTGATAGTACCACAATGACACACCACAAACAGGCCTTAATTAATCATTTAAATACAGTACCAAACACCCTTTACCAGGGACTTGCCAGCATCAGAGCATGTCCTCGGTAACGACTCTAAACATCAATGCTTTTCGTTGCAAAGGGCAGAGCCTCCAAGAAATCCAATTACATTGAACTTACATGAGCTTCCTAATCATATTCCACCGGTCTGTTTCAGAGGGGTATGAAAGGGAGCCAATGACCTATGGCCTAAAGTTTGATCAGATTGATAGAACACCCCTTAACACATGCATGTCCTCCAAGATGGCCCCCAATGGAAGCACTTAGGAAACAAGTCATTCTGGACAGTGTGTGTGTGTTTGCATGTATGTGTATAATTCTCTACCTACATCAGTGCATTCCATCAATCATTTATAAAGGAGTTGAGGCAGGGCAGAGCCTGAAAGAGAATTCATTAAAATGAATTCTCATATCTAAAGTCTCATATCTCCAATACTGCCGTTGTGGGTCTATTTAGCAGCTGTAGACATCTGAGACGGCAGACTGGGAGGAATATGGAGAGAAAACTACTGGCTGAGCTTTGAGAAATATAAGCAAATTAAAAGAGATGGTGAGGAGGAGAGGAGAGTGGTTAAAACTATCCCTAGACAGTCGACTCACACATCCCTAATCAGCACGCCTCATCCCTCCTCTCTCCCTCCATCCTTCCTTCTCTCCTTTAACGTTTTCCTTTGACATTCTCCTCAACAGAGAACAAGAGTTGGGCTAAATCGGCCCCAGCTGTTCCTTCACACAGCACTCAGATAGAAAAGAGAGTTGGAGTCTGAGTTCAAACGACTAGGAAATGTTTTAATTAACTCCAAGTCAGGGGAACAGCTATCTGCACACACACACACACACACACACACACACACACACACACACACACAATTACTGGAAGATTTCGACCACATTTCATAGAAATGGGAAATTTTTCACAGAGTGGTTTAGGCTAAATGAGAACTACACTAGGGGCGCTGTACAATCAAACCCTCCGACACTCTTCTTGTGGGTGTAAGTGAGTAGATCTCTCTCTCTCTCTCTCTCTCTCACTCTCTCTCTCTCTCACTCTCACTCTCTCTCTGTCTCTCTCTCACTCTCTCTGTCTCTCTCTCACTCTCACTCTATCTCTCTCTCTCTCTGTCTCTCTCTCACTCTCTCTGTCTCTCTCTGTCTCTCTCTCACTCTCTCTCTCTATCTCTCTCGCTCTCTCTCTCTCACTCACTCTCTCTCTCTCTCTCTCTCTGTCTCTCTCACTCACTCTTTCTCTCACTCTCTCTAGCTCTCTCTGTCTCTCTCTCTCTCACTCACTCTCTCTCGTGAGAAGTGCTGTGAAATGATGGAGCAGAAAACAGACCACAGGTTGTGGAGCAGACTAATGGCTGAATGGGGTAATGAGCCAATGAGATGAAGCAGAGACACTGTAATGCAGTCATTTATCCTCGAACACAGCTGCAGACACTAACACTAACATTGCGGAACAGAAACCATCCATACAAAAATCTATATTTTAACAACAGATCCTCTGTTTGGCTTCCAGGGGGAGGGGAACCCCTACAGGGCAGGATAACAACAGTGACAGTTTGAGGAAATGTGAAGTTAAAGTGTCTTTAAATGATATTATTATGATCCCAATCATCCAGCCATTCACGGCGCTACGTCTCTAAATTGTTTGTTAGATGCCAATTTGTCTTGTCGATAACATGTCTAACGATCAAGCGATGAGTATTACAGTTCAAACCACACAGCTCAGTCAAAGTAATGTTGATGGGCTTTCTTTATTCATTATTTAATGCAAACCCTTACGCATATGAAAGTGATCATGCATTCAGAGGAGAAAAATACGAGGATGTGTGACTCAATATACACTGAGAGAATAAAACATTAGGAACACCTGCTCTTTCCTTGACATAGACTGACCAGGTGAATCTAGGTGAAAGATATGATCTCTTATTGATGTCACTTGTTAAATCCACTTCAATCAGTGTAGATGAAGGGGAGGAGACAGGTTAAAGAAGGATTTTTAAGCCGTGAGATAATTGAGACATGGATTGTGTATGTGTGCCATCGAGAGGGATTAATGGGCAAGACACAAGATTGAAGTGCCTTTGAACAGGGTATGGTAGTAGGTGCCAGGCGCACAGGTTTGTGTCAAGAACTGCAACCCTGCTGGGTTTTTCACATTCAACTGTTTCCTGTGTGTCTCAAGAATGGTCCACCATCCAAAGGACATCCAGCCAACTTGACAAACTGTGGAAAGCATTGGAGTCAACATTCGCCAGCATCTTTGTGGAACGCTTTTTTACACCTTGTAGAGTCCATGCCCTGACAAATTGAGGCTCTTCTAAAGCAAAAGGGGGGGTGGACTCAATATTAGGAAGGTGTTCTTCATGTTTTGTATAATATTCACATTCAATATGGTTTGATATAATCTTATCCTGTACAATGAATGTTTGTGTCTCCATTTTACTGTTAAAATGAGTGTTGGAAAACAATACAGCATCTGGCACATCTTCACACGCTCAAAGAGAGATCTCTATGGTGAACACTCATCAACATCACACTACGTACACATAGAAGGTTTAAATGATGAAACCCAAGAGGCTTTTGAAGAATTCATAGAGAATGCCATTTGTCGTTCCCCGTGGGTACCACAGTGAACTAGGATCATAAGGAGTTGAATTGAAAGACATCAACTGAAAGATCTTCCTCACAGATCAATCTAAACTCAATCTAAACCAGCAAGAGTTTGTGATTCCTCAGATAATAAAGTGTGTTGAATCCAAAGCGCAGATTAAAACAAACAAAAGTATCATATGAATAAGACGTCTGAATGTTCTTCATTTCTCCCATCACTCCATTCTGTTTCCAAGCAACAAGGAATGGAATATCAAAGCCCCAAACAAGGTCCCGTCCATCCAGACACTCATCATGAGGAGTTTGTGTGTGTGTTCCGTCTAACCAGACACTCGTACATCATGAGAAGTTTGTGTGTGTTCCGTCTATCCAGACACTTGTACATCATGAGGAGTTTGTGTGTGTGTTCCGTCTATCCAGACACTCGTACATCACGAGGTGTGTGTGTGCGTGTGCGTGTGCGTGTGCGTGCGTGCATGTGTGTGTGTGTGTGTGTGTGTGTGTGTGTGTGTGTTCCATCTATCCAGACACTCATTTATCACTCATCTCTTCTTGCTGTCAGATAGTCACCACATGCACAAAAGGGCCTTCAAAGGATCAGAGAGAAAGAGAGGGAGAGAGGGGGATAGGTTTAAGAAAGAGGAGAAAAATGTCTAGAGAAAAATAGAGGAAGAGGTGTTTAAGGAGAGAAAGAGAGGAGATATGAGGATGGAAGAGAGGAGGACAGAATAGGTCTCTATCATCGGTGAATTTGAATGAAGATAGACCTTGTCGAATAAAACATTAATTTCATATGAAAGAGGCCTGTTCCTCCTCTCCTCTGATGGTATGAAGCCTCGTTATTTAAACACTGGCACAGATTTTTAATTTTATGATGCATCTTTTCCTGCCTCCCTCCCTGACCCTCTCCTTCAGGCCCTCCCTCCCTCCCTGACCCTCTCTTTCAGTCCCTCCCTCCCTCCCTCCATCCCTCCCTCCCTGACCCTCTCCTTCAGTCCCTCCCTCCCTCCCTGACCATCTCCTTCAGTCCTTCCCTCCCTCCCTGACCCTCTCCTTCAGTCCCTCCCTCCCTCGCTTCCTGACCCTCTCTTTCAGTCCCTCCCTCCCTCCCTGACCCTCTTCTTCAGTCCCTCCCTCCCTCCCTCGCTTCCTGACCCTCTCTTTCAGTCCCTCCCTCCCTCCCTGACCCTCTATTTCAGTCCCTCCCTCCCTCCCTGACCCTCTTCTTCAGTCCCTCCCTCCTCTCCTGACCCTCTCGTTCAGTCCCTCCCTCCCTCCCTCCTTCCCTGACCCTCTCTTTCAGTCCCTCCCTCCCTCCCTCCCTGACCCTCTCTTTCAGTCCCTCCCTCCCTCCCTGACTCTCTCTTTCAGTCCCTCCCTCCCTCCCTGACCCTCTTCTTCAGTCCGTCCCTCCTCCCTGACCCTCTCCTTCAGTCCCTCCCTCCCTGACCCTCTCCTTCAGTCCCTCCCTCCTTCCCTGACCCTTTCCTTCAGTCCCTCCCTCCCTCCTTCTCTGACCCCTTCCTTCAGTCCCCCTCCCTCCCTGACCCTCTCCTTCAGTCACTCCCTCCCTGACCCTCTCCTTCAGTCCCTCCCTCCTCCCTGACCCGCTCCTTCAGTCCCTCCCTCCCTCCTTCCCTGACCCCTTCCTTCAGTCCCTCCCTCCCTCCCTGACCCTTCCTTCAGTCCCTCCCTCCCTCCCTGACCCTCTCTTTCAGTCCCTCCCTCCCTCCCTGACCCCTTCCTTCAGTCCCTCCCTCCCTCCCTGACCCTCTCTTTCAGTCCCTCCCTCCCTCCCTGCTTCCTGACCCTCTCTTTCAGTCCCTCCCTCCCTCCCTGACCCTTTCTTTCAGTCCCTCCCTCCCTCCCTGACCCTCTTCTTCAGTCCCTCCTCACTTCTTCAGTCCCTCCCTCGCTTCCTGACCCTCTCTTTCAGTCCCTCCCTCCCTCCCTGACCCTCTATTTCAGTCCCTCCCTCCCTCCCTGACCCTCTTCTTCAGTCCCTCCCTCCTCTCCTGACCCTCTCGTTCAGTCCCTCCCTCCCTCCCTCCTTCCCTGACCCTCTCTTTCAGTCCCTCCCTCCCTCCCCTCGCTTCCTGACCCTCTCTTTCAGTCCCTCCCTCCCTCCCTGACTCTCTCTTTCAGTCCCTCCCTCCCTCCCTGACCCTCTTCTTCAGTCCGTCCCTCCCTCCCTGACCCTCTCCTTCAGTCCCTCCCTCCCTGACCCTCTCCTTCAGTCCCTCCCTCCTTCCCTGACCCTTTCCTTCAGTCCCTCCCTCCCTCCTTCTCTGACCCCTTCCTTCAGTCCCTCCCTCCCTCCCTGACCCTCTCCTTCAGTCACTCCCTCCCTGACCCTCTCCTTCAGTCCCTCCCTCCTCCCTGACCCGCTCCTTCAGTCCCTCCCTCCCTCCTTCCCTGACCCCTTCCTTCAGTCCCTCCCTCCCTCCCTGACCCCTTCCTTCAGTCCCTCCCTCCCTCCCTCTCTTTCAGTCCCTCCCTCCCTCCCTGACCCCTTCCTTCAGTCCCTCCCTCCCTCCCTGACCCTCTCTTTCAGTCCCTCCCTCCCTCCCTGCTTCCTGACCCTCTCTTTCAGTCCCTCCCTCCCTCCCTGACCCTTTCTTTCAGTCCCTCCCTCCCCCCTGACCCTCTTCTTCAGTCCCTCCCTCCCTCCTTCCCTGACCCTCTCGTTCAGTCCCTCCCTCCCTTCCTCCCTGACCCTCTCTTTCAGTCCCTCCCTCCCTCCCTGACCCTCTCCTTCAGTCTCTCCCTCCCTCCCTCCCTGACCCTCTTCTTCAGTCCCTCCCTCCCTCCTGACCCTCTCGTTCAGTCCCTCCCTCCCTCCCTCCTTCCCTGACCCTCTCTTTCAGTCCCTCCCTCCCTCCCTCCCTCGCTTCCTGACCCTCTCTTTCAGTCCCTCCCTCCCTCCCTGACCCTCTTTCAGTCCCTCCCTCCCTCCCTGACCCTCTTCTTCAGTCCGTCCCTCCCTCCCCTGACCCTCTCCTTCAGTCCCTCCCTCCTTCCCTGACCCTTTCCTTCAGTCCCTCCCTCCCTCCTTCTCTGACCCCTTCCTTCAGTCCCTCCCTCCCTCCCTGACCCTCTCCTTCAGTCACTCCCTCCCTGACCCTCTCCTTCAGTCCCTCCCTCCTCCCTGACCCGCTCCTTCAGTCCCTCCCTCCCTCCTTCCCTGACCCCTTCCTTCAGTCCCTCCCTCCCTCCCTGACCCTCTCCTTCAGTCCCTCCCTCCTTCCCTGACCCCTTCCTTCAGTCCCTCCCTCCCTCCCTGACCCTCTCCTTCAGTCCCTCCCTCCCTGACCCTCTCCTTCAGTCCCTCCCTCCTTCCCTGACCCTCTCCTTCAGTCCCTCCCTCCCTCCTTCCCTGACCCCTTCCTTCAGTCCCTCCCTCCCTCCCTGACCCTCTCCTTCAGTCTCTCCCTCCCTCCCTCCCTGACCCTCTCTTTCAGTCCGTCCCTCCCTCCCTGACCCCTCTCTTTCAGTCCCTCCCTCCCTCCCTCCCTCCCTGACCCTCTCCTTCAGTCTCTCCCTCCCTCCATCCCTGACCCTCTCCTTCAGTCTCTCCCTCCCTCCCTCCCCTGACCCTCTCCTTCAGTCTCTCCCCTCCCTCCCTCCCTGACCCCTTCCTTCAGTCCCTCCCTCCCTCCCTGACCCCTTCCTTCAGTCCCTCCCTCCCTCCCTGACCCCTTCCTTCAGTCCCTCCCTCCCTCCCTGACCCTCTCTTTCAGTCTCTCCTCCCCTTTCTTTCTTTCCTTCTTTTTGTGTTGGCAGAAACACAGACAAATGGATGTCTTCAACCAACCTGCCCCTTAACTGTATGTTATCAATCATGACACTAAAATGTGGGCACCGGCACACCGATGCTAATGAACAATCAAGCAGTAAGTTAGTGTGTGTGTATGCAAGAAAAGAAGAGAACCTGGCTGGACTAATCTTTACTGGGAATGTATATGTTTCCGGTGCGATGCATCAATTCCCTGTCACACCGCCGAAGGATTATCCACAAAAGGCTTTACAATGTGAAAACGCAATGAGATTGCTGAATGCCAAAGTCATTTAGGTTTAAAATGAAGGTGCCACAAAAACACCCATCACACACAGTCAGAACTGTAATTACAGGCTAGATGGAAATGGTGCAAGGCTTTTAAAGGTACAATCTACAGTTGCTACATGTTTGGAATGATAAATGAATGATATGTACCCTTTGATTCTAAATGCCTCATGAGATTAGTTCTACTGTCATACCCCGTCAGAACGCAAAATATACACTTGTTTTACACCAATGTTTGTGAACAAGTTAAATGTGAACAACCACTATATTCTGTACAGTGGGGTCCGAAATGATTGACACCCTTGATTAAATATGAGCAAAAATGAATGTGAAATAGATCATTCAAACACTGAGCTATATTGTCTCATCTAGCTATCTTAAGATGAATGCAATAATGTAAGTCACTCTGGATAAGATTGGATCCTAAATGACTAAAATGTGAAATGTAAATTCAAAACGGGTGTCAATAGTTCAAAACAGGTGTCAATAATTTTAACATATCTTTTCTTTGGAGAAAAAATATGACTCTTTCTCTGAGCAGTTGTATCAGTATATGCTCCAATCACGTGTGACTCCCGAGTGGCGCAGTGGTCTAAGGCACTGCATCTCAGTACTAGAGGTGTCACTACAGACCCTGGTTAAATTCCAGGCTGTATCACAACTGGCTGTGATTGGGAGTCCCATAGAGCGGTGGACAATACGCCCAGCGTCGCCCGGGTTACGGTTTGGCTGGGTTAAGCCATCATTGTAAATAAGAATTTGTTCTCAACTGACTTGCCTAGTTAAATAAGTATAAAAAAATATGATTTACACTAATTTCTGCTGATCTTTATCAAGGTATCAATAATTCTGGACCCCACTGTAGCCTCAAAACATATCATTTTTATATCATGGATGGTCAGTCCTTGCATCCATCGGTCTGTCTATGAATTTGAGTGTGGTTAGATTTCCCCAGCCTCATACTTCAGCGTTTTACAGAAACAGGGGCAGGGAGTATGCTTTGTTATTGTCACACACAGATGTTTCACCAGGTATCGCTTATTATCCCCGGTGTATTTCTAACTGTGTTTCCTGTCTCTCTGCCAGTTGGTCTTGTTTGACAAGTCAACCAGCGTTTTTGTCTCAGCTCCTGCTTTTTCCAGTCTCTCTTTTCACACCCTCCTGGTTTTGACCCTTACCTGTCCTGACTCTGAGCCCGCCTGCCTGACCACTCTGCCTGTCTATCGCCTTGTACCATTTGGACTCTCACCTGGTTACTGAACCCCTGCCTGCCCTGACCTCGAGCCTGCCTATCGTCGTGCATCATTTGGACCTGGTTTATGAACTCTTGCCTATACCCGACCTGCCTTTTGCCTACCCCTTTTGCTATAACAAATATCAGAGCTCAACCATCTGCCTCCTGTGTCTGCATCTGGGTCTCGCCTTGTGCCCTTATACTTATTCTTTCACCTGCTGATTGCCACTTTAATGTATATAAAACATAAATCCATTTCACACTTTCAAAGTATATGATTTTTTTCTCATTCCTTCATTCCATTCATCCAACCTGACGTACAGGCATTTCCCTCTGCAGTTCTCTCTCCCTCATCTACACTGATTGAAGTGGATTTAAAAGGTGACTTCAATAAGGGATCATGGCTTTCACCTGGATTCACCTGGACCAGATGCTCCTAATATTTTGTACACACAGTAGCATTTTAACATACACTACCCGTCAAAAGTTTGGACACAGCTACTCATTCAAGGGTTTTTCTTTATTTGTACTATTTTCAACATTGTAGAATAATAGTGAAGATATCAAAACTATGAAATAACACATATGTGCCTTGAATTCTAAATAAATCAGACACCAGCAAAGCACCACCACACCTCCTCCTCCATGCTTCACGGGGGAAATACACATGTGGAGATCATCCATTCACCCACACCACGTCTCACAAAGGCACAGCGGTTGGAAACAAAAATCTCAAATTTAGACTCCAGACTAATTTCCACCGGTCTAATGTCCATTGCTCATGTTTCTTGGCCCAAGCAATTCTCTTCTTCTCAATGGTGTCCTTTAGTAGTGGTTTCTTCGCATCAATGACCATTAAGTTCTGATTCACACAGTCTCCTCTGAACAGTTGATGTTGACATGTGTCTGTTACTTGAACTCTGTGAAGCATTTATTTGGGCTGCAATTTCTGAGGCTGGTAACTAATGAACTTTTCCTCTGCAACAGAGGTAACTCTGGGTCTTCCATTCCTGTGGTGGTCCTCGTGAGATTCCTGTGGTGGTCCTCATGAGAGCCAGTTTCATCATAGCGCCTGTTGGTTTTTGCGACTGCACTTAAAGAAACTTTTAAAGTTCTTGACATTTTCCAGATTGACTGACCTTCATGTCTTAAAGTAATGATGGACTGTTGTTTCTCTTTGCTTATTTGAGCTGGTCTTGCCATAATATGGACTTGGTCTTTTAACAAATAGGGCTATCTTCTGTATACCAACCCTACCTTGTCACAACACAAATGATTGGCTCAAACGCATTAAGAAGGAAACAAATTCCACAATGTACCTTTAAGAAGGTGCACTTGTTAATTAAAATGCATTCCAGGTGACTACCTCATGAAGCTGGATGAGAGAATGCAAAGCTGTCATCAAGGCGAAGGGTGGCTACTTGAAGACTTTTTTTGGTTACTACATGATTCCATATGTGTTCTTTCAAAGTTTTGATCTTCACTATTATTCTACAATATAGAAAATCGTTTTTAAAAACTTTTAAAAACTTTTAAAAACTTGAATGAGTAGGTGTTCTAAAACTTTTAACCGGTAGTGTATTCCTAAACAAAACAAAAGACGAGATAAGTCATATTTGTCCAACATTTGCTGCTATGCTTTCAGATCTGGATAATATGCTGCGACCCTAATCATAAAGTATTGAAAAACTGCAAATAACAAAAACTTAGGAAGGTTGTTGTCAGGGCTGTTCAGCCATTTGCTTTTGTCAAATTAAGTTCAAACTGGAATGTTGTGTTTGATATAATATAATTCCCTGTAGGCCTACTATAGGGCTACTCACACTCAAAGCACGAAAAGGAAAAACTAAAGAGGGATGGATGCAAAACATAATTTAATTCCGCAATACAATAAATTACCTGTTGGTATTTCCCCTATTAACAATTACTTTTGATATTTGCAAAATGTTTTTAAAAAATGGGTTTCGCCTTGTCCTTATGTGGTATTGTGCGTAGAATGATGAGAAAAAATATATATTTGATCCATTTTAGAATAAGGCTGTAACATAACAACATGTGGAAAAAGGGTCAAGGGTCTGAATATTTTCCAAAGGCTCTGTATATCATACTATTCGTATAGTGATAGATGCACTGCCATTGGCGGGCAGCACATTGGTAGCGCCTGCTGAGACTTGTAGTGCAGCGAGTTGCGGGCAGTATGGAAGCAGGCCAAAATTAATTGACAACCCAAATCATTGTGTGGGCTGGATAGAAAGGTGTGACGGGCCAGTTACGGGCAAGGTACGGGCGGGTCTTGTGTTTGACAAGTGATTTAGACAGTTGTCAATAACCTTGGAGTGTTTAGAGATGTAGTGTGCCAGCAATGGCTCTAGGATTAGGATTATCATCCATCAGTCTTTCCTGACAGCCATTATAACAGTAATGTTATTGGAGGACCTGGATGTCAAACAGCAATGGATAGGGTGGAAGATGTCCTGATTCAAGAGGTAATAAACAGGAAATACGGAATACTCCATCCAGGATTTTCTGAAAAACCTGGGAAATTTTGAAAAATCACTAGAATTTTGCAGCCTTCTTTCTGAAGGGGATAGTTCATAGTTCAGGTACGGACTACTAAACCTGACATGGCAGATTATGAGCACGTGGAAAAGTGGCATAATACACTTGTATAAACATCTAACCCACTCATGAAGCCCCTGAAGAAGAGTTAAATGAATAAATCCAATCCATGATTCATATTATTATGTAAAACCACTTATTGTGTGATTTAAACCAATAAAGCAGCCTTTCTTTGGTTGGTTTACATAGTAAAGCACCTGTACTGTATTTTAGACCCAATTAAATACATGGCATATTTGGAAGTATTTGACATATGAATTTGACTGACGTCCCCTAACTATAAAGTACAAGCACCCCCTTCTAAGATTGATAGACCAAAGACATTGGGATCAAGCAGTCAACTGTGAAGCATGTTCAGAACTCATTCTGTGGACACCATAGTGTGCTATTTGAAAATACAGGTCTGTGTCATTAGTATTTTGTCCAGCTATAATGCAACGTCAGAATGTGCGTAGTTAATCTATTTTCAGATTGTTGCTGGTTTATGAAACCATCAGAGAGAGGGACTATCTATCAACTAGGGAAAGAATACTGTCTACCCTTTTTGGAACAATGGAAAGTAACCAGAAAATAGCTGAAGAGAGAAATTACTATTCAAACTGAAAATGTGAACTGAGATACAGAGGGAGGGAAAGCGAGGCAAGAGAGAGCGCTAGGAGAAAAAGAGAACGATTGAGTGTGTGCGTGCGTGTATTTCAATGAGCCAGGATATGACTGCAAAACAAATTTCAATAACCCCAAACAATTTCCCCCATTTGCATACAACATTTTAAAAAAGGCTCTCACTATAGCCTATTATTCTCTTCAAAACCAACTGACGCCATCGAAGCAAAGTGGAGCTCATTTCCTACACAGGCTTCCTGTTTCTGGAACGACCCCCTACAGGATATGGGTATTCTATTGCTCGTCATAAACAAAAGACATCGCTCTAGCTCAATGGGGACTCCTTTCTTTTGGCCGAGAAATTATGGCGACCAGACCGCAAGCCACATCTAATGACACAACCTTACAAATTGGTAAAATTAGATTTTCGCATCAACAAATAAACTTCCTTTCATCTCTTATCAAAATTAAGAGAACCAATACATACAGTACATTGATTTACTCAATAACATTTTACTTTTCAAATTATCTTTCTCAAAAACGTTTTTATATTTGTATATTGTCGCACTGCAATTCCCACTAGGTGTTGTGAACCCAAATTTGAATATCATTGCTCTAGCATCATTGCCTGCAGCGCCATCAAAGAGACAGAGTATTAGGCTGCTGCTGAATACGTCTGTGCACAAGAAATAGACCTCAGCAAATTACATTTTCTCATAAAAGATTCAATACGGTTGTTTCCAGACCAATAACACCTCATCCTAAAGAATAATTGAAATCCCACGAGCTTGATTATTCTGTCCAAGTGTCCATACCGATTGAGAACCATTGGCCCAAATGCAATAACTGCTATCAAGGTTTCCAGAATAAGACTAATAAATAGTATTTGCTCACACTGTGAGAGGAAAAACAAATTTGAAGTCATGAATGTGGAGTTAATTAAATGTTTCTTTCAGAGAAAGAATTGTATCCTTGATTCAACTAGGGGACTAATCCAAATATGCATTAATTTCTCACAGTGCAAGGAGAATGTTTTTTTCATATCCACAAATCTTATACTCTGTCACAACTTCCGCCGAAGTCGGCTCCTCTACTTCTTCGGGCGACGTTCGGCAGTCGATGTCACCAGCCTTCTAGCCATTGCCGCTCCATTTTTCATTGTTCCATTTGTTTTGTCTTGTTTCCTGCACACCTGGTTTACATTCCATAATTACAACTCACACAACTCTCTGCTCTCCAGCACCTGACCAGTAGAGCACAACCTTGACATAATTCCACACCACCCATGGAGTCAGCAGGAGCAGGTACCCCGGTCAGAGGAGTTGAGGAGCACATCCGGGAACACTCAGCTATGCTGCAACATCTCGGCGCCACAATGGATCGCGTTGTCCAGACCCGCTGGGAGAGACAGGGAGTCTCTTCAGCGCCTCGACCAGCACAACCGGGATTACCTCTACCCGTCCCTCCTGTATCCAGTCCCAGTGGGATGCGTCTCTCCCTTCCCAGGGAGTATGATAGGACGGCAGCAGAGTGCCAGGGGTTCCTGTTACAGCTGGACCTATACCTGGCCACCATTCCACCAGCTCCCCCGGGAAGAGAGAGATTGTCCTCCCTCGTCTTGTGCCTCTTGGGGAGTGCTCTGGAGTGGGCAAACGCTGTGTGGGGAGAAGGAGATATGGCGTTGGACCACTTTGAGGAGTACCCTTCCCGGTACACGCTCTGGATAGTCGACCATTAGGGTCCGGGCTGATCAGGGAAGCCACCATCTTCCTGGTCATGGTGACGCAGGGGTGTCACGAGGAGAGAATCAGTCTCTTTCTCATTGACTCTCCTGCGTTTCCCATGGTACTAGGCCTTCCCTGGTTAGCTCGTCATGACCCCACCATTTCATGGCAACAGAGGGCTCTCACGGGGTGGTCGCGAGAGTGCTCGGGGAGGTGTGTAGGGGTTTCCGTTGGTGCTACCACGGTGGAAAGTACAGACCATGTCTCCACCATGCGCATCCCCCCAGAATATGCCGATTTGGCTCTCGCCTTCTCCAAAAAGCATGCGACTCAATTACCACCCCATCGACGGGGGGATTGTGTGATAAATCTCCTGGTAGAAGCTACACTTCCCAGGAGTCACATGTATCCTCTGTAGCAAATGGAGACGGTGGCTATGGAGACATATGTCTCTGAATGCCTGCATCAGGGGTACATTCAGTCCTCCACTTCACCTGCCTCCTCGAGTTTATTTTTCGTGAAGAAGAAGGAGGGAGGTCTGCACCCGTGCATTGACTATCCATGGTCTAAATCAAATCACAGTGAAGGACAATTACCTGCTACCTCTTGTCATGACGTTGGCCTGTGGTTAAGGTTTATGATCCCCCCATAAATACCCTTCTCCCTTCCCTCTCTCTTGAATCTACAGAGGGACTCTTGAATAGCCTTTGTTAAACAGAGATTCTGGGAACATCAGAAGGTGGGGGGAAATGAACCATATTTTGGTAAACCGACCAGTTGAACATATGCGTTGGTGCTTAATGAATATGATGTCAGTTCGGCTGTCATCTGAGACATTCTCATCAATGATAGGATGACATAAACGGTACAGTGGAAAGTCTACACATTACAGTTATCAGATTCACATGGATTTGTTGTGCAATTTAATTGTTTGAATATGATGTTTATTTGGGAGGGGATGAAATGTGATTTTAGCTTCTAAAATGTGAGAATTGGGTTTTCATGAGTGAATTAGGCCCGACTCACTGGCCCGCCCACGTGAAGAGACATTGGTTATAAACTATGAAACACGCCCTCCTCTCCCTTCCTATTTAAAGCCTTGACGACAATATAACTTTCTGTTCCGGGGACATTAAGGCGACGGCCTTGACGTTAGAAGGACAGGTGACACCTACAGAGCAAAGTCAATCTCAGCTACCTAACGAAATTCGCATTGAATTCCCACGTGAAGAGGGCTATCGACACGTCGAATATGTTGAATTTCGACAATACCAGCCAGAATATAGCATGAGCATATAAGCATGGCAACGGGGTATGAACTTTGAACTCTGATTCACTCCATCTGCCAAGCGTGGACTGGGAAAGGACAGACAGAGTATCCCGTCTACCACACAATGACGTTACTGCAATGCATCCAATTTACCGCCAGAGACATTCTTCCGAGGACAGGAAGATCTGTTGGCCAACACGACCAGCATCTACGACCAACCTACCGAAGCACAGCTCAGAGTAAATATTTATTGCATTTTCCTTTTCCAAATGGGCGGTCATTTAGAATGCATAAGATTCTGTATTTACGATAGAGTAGCTGCTTAATGCCCGGTAGAGACATAGCTTCTCCCTTTGTTCTCCAGTCTTCCCGCTCTTTCACTCAAACCCAGACCCCTTTTCTTTGTGTAACCAGCTGTCATATCTATTCAGTCCGCTAGGAACGTTTTCCTTTATGACATAATTTGTAATCAAGGTATGATTCAAGGGTGGGGGTACTGTCACGACTTCCACCGAAGTCGGCTCCCCTCCTTGTTCGGGCGGCATTCGGCGGTCGACATCACCGGCCTTCTAGCTATTGCCGCTCCATTTTTCATTGTTACATTTGTTTTGTCTTGTTTCCAGCACACCTTGTTTACATTCCATAATTACACTGTATATATATATTCCTCTGTTCCCCCCCATGTCTTTGTGTGCAATTGTTTTGTTACGTGTTTAGTGTTACGCCCCAGACTGGTTGCTTCCCCAGGTATCGTGTTTTGACCCGTAGTATGTTTATTGTCATAAATTTGCACTTTTGTGAGTGTTTTCGCGCTTATTCACTTTTGCCTTTGGCTGGAGGTTTTTTGACGCAGTTGCTCATACCAAATATATTGCGCCTGATCACAACTCTCTGCTCTCCTGCACCTGACTTCTTACCAGTAGCGCACAACCTTAAACACTCAGCATACCAAATACTAGGAATACCTTCCACATACAGTAGTTGCATCTCCCCCTTTGCCCTCAGATCGGCCTTAATTCGTTGGGCATGGACTCTACAAGGTGTCGAAAGCGTTCCACAGGGATGCTGGCCCTTGTTGACTCCAATGCTTCCCACAGCTGTGTCAAGTTGGCTGATGTCCTTAAGGTGGTGGACCATTCTTGATACACGCGAGACACTGTTGAATGTGGAAAAACCCAGCTGCATTGCAGTTCTTGACACAAACCGGTGCGCCTGGCACCTACTACCATACCCTGTTCAAAGGCACACATTCACAATCCATGTCTCAATTGCCTCAAGGCTTAGAAAACTTTCTTTAACCGGTCTCCTCCCCTTCATCTACACTGATTGAAGTGGATATAATAAGTGACGTCAATATGGGATCATAGCTTTAACCTGCATTCAACTGGTCATCCTATGTCATGGAATGAACCGGTGTTATTAATGTTTTGTATACTCACTGTACATTTCCTATTGGAATTTAATAGTAAGGAGTCCATTAATAAACAGACCGATGCGTCATAACCAATCAGAGCTAAAGTAGGCCTATATGCAAATAATCCATTTGCCACACGTGCCCAATAGTGTGTGGTTGAGGCCCACAATTTGGGGTGTTCCTGCATGTGGGCATTCTTGGATCTGCAGGAGCTCTCCCTTTCAAGTATTTCCCATTTACCCAAATAATCCATCCACCTGACAGGTGTGGCATATCAAAAAGATTATTAAACAGCACGATCATTACACAGGTGGGGACAATGGTCACTCTAAAATGTGCAGTTTTGTCACAAAACACAATGCCAGATATGTCTCAAGTTGAGGGAGCGTGCAACTGACATAGTGACTGCAGGAATGTCCAACAGAGCTGTTGCCAGAGAATTGAATGCTAATTTCTCTACCATAAGCCACCTTCAACGTCGTTTTAGAGAATTTGGCAGTGCTTCCAATCGGCCTCACAACTGCAGACCATGTGTAACCATGCTTGCCCTGAAACTCCACATCCGGCTTCTTCACGTGTGGAATCATCTGAGACCAGCCACCCAGACAGCTGATGAAACTGGGTTTGCACAACCAAAGAATTTCTGAACAAACTGTCAGATACCATCTCAGGGAAGCTCATCTGCATGCTCGTTGTCCTCACCAGGGTCTTGACCCGACTGCAGTTCGGTACCGTAACCAACTTCAGTGGGCAAATGCTCACCGTCGATGACCTCTGGCACGCTGGAGAACTGTTCTCTTCACGGATGAATCCTGATTTTAACTGTACCGGGCAGATGGCAGACAGCGTGTACGGCGTTGTGTGGGCCAGTGGTTTGCTGATGTCAACGTTGTGAACAGTGCCCCATGGTGGCAGTGTGGTTATGGTATAGGCAGGCATAAGCTACGGACAAAGAACACAATTGCATTTTATCAATGCCAATTTGAATGCACAGAGATACAATGACAAGATCCTGAGGCCCATTGTTGTGCCATTCATCCGCCGCCATCACCTCATATTTCAGCATGATAATGCACGGCCCCATGTCCCAAGGATCTGTACACAATTCCTGGAAGCTGAAAATGTCCCAGTTCTTTCATGGCCTGCGAACTCACCAAACATGTCACCCATTGAGCTTGTTTGGGATGCTCTGGATTGACGTGTCCGACAGCGTGTTCCAGTTCCCGTCAATATCCAGCAGCTTGGCACAGTCATTGAAGAGAAGTGGGACAACATTCCACAGGCCACAATAAACAGCCTGATCAACTATATGCAAAGGAGATGTTTCGTGCTGCATGAGTCAAACGGTGGTCATACCAGATACTGACTAGTTTTCTGATCAACACCTCTACCAGAGGGCAGGTTAAATAGGGAGGACTAGCAACTCAAACACACTCCTTAACATGTTTGAATCATTCAGAGGTAGAAGGCCTGCCTCGAAGCAGAGAGGTGAGATACGTGATGAGGGAACTTGCACTCAGATCTGAATTGCACTCGCATATGATTAATTATTTATGAATTTGGAGCTCCAGTTGCCTAACGCCAAAACACTGCATTGCATACTGGTGTAAAAGTCAGAGGGGAGTTTGTAGAGTCAACGCAAGGGCCAGGCGATACTCTGGAGCAGAGATGGACAACTATATTTTCAGTATATACAGTACCAGTCAAAAGTTTGGACACATCTACTCATTCAAGGGTTTTATTTATTTTTAACTATTTTCTACATTATAGAATAATAGTGAAGACGTCAAAAATATGAAATAACACATATGGAATCAGGTAGTAACCACAAAAGTGTTAAACAAATCAAAGTATATTTTATATCCATTTAGAATTCAAGAAACACTTAACTAGCAATGCTACCACAGCATTCTGCAGAGATACGCCATCCCATCTGGTTTGCGCTTAGTGGGACTATCATTTGTTTTCAACAGGACAATGACCCAACACACTTCCAGGCGGTGTAAGGGCTATTTGACCAAGGAGAGTGATATAGTGCTGCATCAGATGACCTGGCCTCCACAATCACCTGACCTCAACCCAATTGCGATGGTTTGGAATGAGTTGGAGTGATGGAAAAGCAGCCAACAAGTGCTCAGCATATGTGGGAACTCCTTCAAGACTGTTGGAAAAGCATTCCAGGTGAAGCTGGTTGAGAGAATACCAAGAGTGTGCAAAGCTGTCATCAACGCGAAGGGTGAAGAATCTAAAGTATACTTTGATTTGTTTAACACTTTTTTGTTACTACATGAATCTATATTATCACGAATCAAGGTAAGACCCAAGTGCAGACTGTGTGAAGTAACAATGTTTATTGTAACACCAGGGGCAGGCAAATGACAGGTCAAGGCAGGCAGTCAGGCTCAGGGTCAGGGACAGGCATAGTTCAGTAATCCAGAGATGGAGCAAAGGTACCGAAAGGCAGACAGGCTCAGGGTTGGCAGAGGTCAAATATCCAGAGGTGGAGCAAAGGTACCGAAAGGCAGACAGGATCAGGGTTGGCAGAGGTCAAATATCCAGAGGTGGAGCAAAGGTACCGAAAGGCAGACAGGATCAGGGTAGGCAGAGGTCAAATATCCAGAGGTGGAGCAAAGGTACCGAAAGGCAGACAGGATCAGGGTAGGCAGAGGTCAAATATCCAGAGGTGGGACAAAGGTAAAGGACGGCAGGCAGGATCAGGGTAGGCAGAGGTCAAATATCCAGAGGTGGGACAAAGGTAAAGGACGGCAGGCAGGATCAGGGTAGGCAGAGGTCAAATATCCAGAGGTGGAGCAAAGGTACCGAAAGGCAGACAGGCTCAGGGTAGGCAGAGGTCAAATATCCAGAGGTGGAGCAAAGGTACCGAAAGGCAGACAGGATCAGGGTTGGCAGAGGTCAAATATCCAGAGGTGGAGCAAAGGTACCGAAAGGCAGACAGGATCAGGGTAGGCAGAGGTCAAATATCCAGAGGTAGGACAAAGGTAAAGGACGGCAGGCAGGATCAGGGTTGGCAGAGGTCAAATATCCAGAGGTGGGACAAAGGTAAAGGACGGCAGGCAGGATCAGGGTCCGGGACAGGCAGAGTAGTCAGTTCAGGTGGGTACAAGGTCAGGACAGGCAAGGGTCACAGGCAAGGGTCAAAAACCAGGAGGAAGAGAAAAAGACAGGTAGCAGAAAACACAGGTATTAGTACACAGGAGATAATGGGGAAGATGGGCGACACCTGGAGAAGGGTGGAGGCAAGCACAAAGACAGGTGAAACAGATCAGGCCGTGACAAACTATAGTTTTGGCAAGTCGGTTAGGACATCGACTCTGGGAAACACAAAGTACTACGTAGAGCCATGCCATGACTACATGGAACTCTATTCCACATCATGTAACAGTCAAGCAGTAAAATCAGATTGAAAAAACAGATAAAACTACAAATCAAATCAAATCAAAGTTTACTTGTCACTTACTTACTTACAGGCTCTAACCAATAGTGCAAAAAAGGTGTTTGGTGAACAATAGGTAAGTAAAGAAATAAAACAACAGTAAAAAGACAGGCTATATAGAGTAGCGAGGCTATAAAAGTAGCGAGCTTACATACAGACACCGGTTAATCAGGCTGATTGAGGAAGTATGTACATGTAGATATGGTTAAAGTGACTATGCATATATGATGAACAGAGAGTAGCAGAAGCGTAAAAAGAGGGGTTGGTGGGTGGTGAGACACAATGCAGATAGCCCGGTTAGCCAATGTGCGGGTGCACTCCTTATGGAACATTGCGAGCAGGCACACACACACATGCTAACACACGCACTCTACACACATACACTTTAATACTGCTATTTTGCTCTATTATTTATGTTGTATTGTAGATATGTTATGGAAGAGTGGTGTGTAATTACGTGTTGTGTTATGTACTGGTTTAGTTTATGTAATTGGTAATCGTGGTTGGGCCCAAGGAATAGTAGCTGCTGCCTTGGAAGGAGGCTAAATTACTCAAATGTAAATGCAAGTGTTAGAATTAGCAACATGGCCGCTAACCGAGGGGGGGCTAGACCTATCTGTATTTCCTAAAAGGCTAAAAAGAAAACAAAGAGTGAACACAGGATCAGTAGGGGGATGTGGCAGTCTGAGCCCACTGTGATCCTCTGCACATTCCTGATGAGACACACAGCCAGCTGTTAGAGCATGTGTGGCGGCCTAACTTCAGCAGTGTTGACTGTCACAGCCTCCAATGGGAAAACAGAAGACTGATGATGGGCCAATCATAGAAATCATTTCTTTGGGGCCAATAAGCTTCTGTAATGAAAGAACTGTCAGTGCACTGACTGCACAGATGGCAATAAGGTTTAATCATATTTGTGTAGACGTGTGTGTATGGAGAGGAATGGTGTTGGTTAGCAAACACAATGATCGGGCAAAACTCACTTGCACACTTCGGATTTTCCCGTGTGCAAAATGTGTCATCTCACAATGTATCCCCTCCCTCTCTCTTGTGATTTACCCCTCTCTCTCTCTCTCTCTCTCTCTCATGTGTCCCCTCTCTCTCTCTCTCTCTCTCGTGATGTCCCCCCTCTGTTTCTCTCTCTCTCTCTCTGATGATGTGTACCCCCTCTATCTCTCATGGTGTGTTCTCTCTCTCGCTCTCTCTCTCTCTCTCGTGATGTCCCCCTCTCTCTCTCTCTCTCTGATGATGTGCCCCTCTCTCTCTCTCTCAATTCAATTCAATTCAATTGACTTTATTGACATGGCAAGTTCCTTATTACTTACATTGTCAAAGTATACATATCGAAAAATATAAATAAAATGAAAATATATATTTATATATAAAATATATTTATATATAAATAAATGGTGGGACCAACAGCAATAATAATAGTAGTAGTGGACATGGAATTACCATTAACAACAACAACTACAAAAACAATATTAATGAGAACAACAATACATTAAAGCAATGGTAGTGGACCAGTGTCAATATGACTGAAATTACAGTCTCTCTCTCATGACTGAGAAGACACATGACATGGTATGAAAGATAAAACAAAACAAGATGGGAAATATTATCGACATTACTTTGCACTTTTCACTGGCTGTCCCTCAGGTTGTGGCAGGAGGACACATATTTGGCTGCCAAAATTGCACATTTTGGCTTTTCACCCAATAAATATTTGATTTTTATTTATATTTTATAGTTTCAAATTCTTTGTATTGAGTTATAATTTTGGGAAAGAAATATTCTCTTTGGTCTGAGTATTTGTCACAGTGTAATAGGAAATGCAGCTCTGTCTCTACCTCTCCCCAGGGGAGCAGAGTGAGCACAGCCTGTCCTCTCTGGGCAGCCAGGTTTGTCTGTGACGACCGGTCTCTATAGCCAGACTGTGCTCACTGAGTCTGTACCTAGTCAATGTTTTCCTCGGTTTTCTCTCAGTCACAGTGGTCAGATAGTCTGCCACCATGTACTGTCTGTTTAGAGCCAAATAGCAAATAGCAAATAGGTGATATATTTTTCTTTTTGTTTTGTGATGATTTGGTTGGGCCAGATTTTCTGAGTGCTGTCCTGAGGCTCTATGGGGTTGGTTTGGGTTGGTGAACTGAGCCTCAGAACCAGCTGGCTGAGTGCTGTCCTGAGGCTCTATGGGGTTGGTTTGGGTTGGTGAACTGAGCCTCAGAACCAGCTGGCTGAGTGCTGTCCTGAGGCTCTATGGGGTTGGTTTGGGTTGGTGAACTGAGCCTCAGAACCAGCTGGCTGAGGGGACTCTTCTCTTGTTTCATCTCTTGACATTGTAGAGCTGTATGATGGAATGTTTTGGGGTCACTTGTTTTTAGATGGTTGTAAAATTTGATGGATCTTTTTTTCTATTCGAATGAGGAGGGGGTATTGGCCCAATTCTGCTCTACATGCGTTATTTGGAGGTTTTCTTTGCACTTGCAATACAGTCTTGCAAAACTCTGCATGCAGTATTTCAATTGGATGTTTGTCCCATTTGGTAAATTCATTATTAGAGATTGGACCCCATACTTCACTGCCATATAGAGCAATTGGTTCTATAACTGATTGAAACATTTTCAGCCAGATTCTAATTGGAATTTCGATTTTGATGTTCCTTTTAATGGCATAGAATGCTCTTCTTGCTTTGTCTCTCAGCTCATTCACAGCCATGTGAAAGCTACCTGTGTTGCTGATATTTAGTCCTAGATATGTGTAGTTGTTGGTGTTCTAATAGAACTGTGTCCAAATAGAATTTATATTTGTCATCCTTCTTTCCGGACCTTTTTGGAATATCATTATATTTGTTTTTTTTAGGTTAACGGTCAGAGCCCAGGTCTGACAGAATCTGTGAAGATGATCTAGGTGCTGCTGTAACCCCTCTTTAGTGGGAGACAGCAGCACCAGGTCATCCGTGTACAGCAGACACTTGATTTCAGTGTTGTGTAGGGTGATACCAGGTCCTGCCGATTCTTCTAATGTTTTTGCCAATTCATTAATGTAGATGTTAAATAATGTTGGACTTATTGGGCAGCTCTGTTTCACTCCCCGTCCCTGAGAGAAGAAGTCTGTTTGCTTGTTGCCAATTTTAACCGCACATTTGATTTTAGTGTACATTGATTTAATAAAATCATATGTTTTCCCTCCAATACCACTTTCTATTAGTTTATAAAAAAGACCTTTGTGCCAAATTGAATCAAATGCTTTCTTGAAATCTACAAAATACCAGTAGATTTTTCCTTTGTTTTGGTTTACTTGTTTATCAATTAGAGTGTGGAGGGTGTAAATGTGGTCTGTTGTACGATCATTTTTTAGAAACCCAATCTGGCTTCTGCTCAGGACGTTGTGTTCGTCAAGGAAATTATTAGTCTGCTATTTATAATACTGCAGAGAATTTCCCCCAAGTTTCTGTTAACGCAAATTCCTCTGTAATTATTTGGGTCAAATTTGTCTCCATTTTTATAGATTTGTGTGATCAATCCCTGGTTCCAAATATCGGGGAAAATACCTGCAGTGAGGATAATGTTGAAGAGTTTGAGTATAGCCAATTTGAATTTGTGGTCCGTATATTTGATCATTCAATTTAAAATACCATCAGCACCACAGACCTTTTTGGGTTGGAGAGTGCATAGTTTTTCCAATAATTCTTCTTCTGTAATTGTGGTATCCACAGGATTCTGATAGTCTTTGACTGCTGATTCAAGGATTTGAAATTTGTCTTGTATATATCTGTTCTGGGCTCTTTGTTATATTGCTGTAGAGGTTTGCAAAGTGATTTCTCCACATATCCCCATTTTGGAGAGCCAATTCCTCACGATGCGGTTTGTTTAATTTATTCCAATTCTCCCAGAAGTGGTTTGATTCTATGGATTCCTCAATTCCACCCAGCTGATTTCTAATGTGCTGTTCCTTTTTTGTTCGTAGGGTGTGTTTGTATTGCTTCAGTGTTTCCCCATATTGAAGGTGTATATTTTTGTTGTCTGGTTCTGTGTTTTTGATTAGATATATTTCTTAATGACTTTCATAGATGTTTGCAATCATTATCAAACCATTTTTCATTATCTGTTATTTCTGGTTTGCTCTTATGCTTCTTTAAATTAGCCAAGGAGGCTAATTTGTCAAATATAAAGTTTATGTTCCAAACAGCCAAATTTACACCTTAATTGCTGTAGGAGAATGTTAAGGCTAAAAAGTTGTCCAGGAGAGATTGTATTTTTTGGCTACTGATTGCTTTTTGGTAGATGTCTGTACTGTTTGCACTCCATCTATAGGCCTGTTTCGTACCATGTAATGTATTGGGCCGTGATGCTTCATGGTTGGGTTCTGCTCTTCTCAGATACACTGTGATTTTACTGTGGTCTGAGAGAGATGTTAGTGGGCTGACTGTGAAGGCTCTGAGAGAGGTGTTAGTGGGCTGACTGTGAAGGCTCTGAGAGACTCTGGGTCTAGGTCGGTGAGGAAGTAGTCTACAGTGCTGCTGTCAAGGGATGAGCTGTAGGTGTACCTACCAAAAGAGTCCCCTCTCAGCCTACCATTGACTATGTACAGACCCAGTGTTCCACAGAGCTGTAGGTGTACCTACCTAAAGAGTCCCCTCTCAGCCTACCATTGACTATGTACAGACCCAGTGCTCCACAGAGCTGTAGGTGTACCTACCAAAAGAGTCCCCTCTCAGCCTACCATTGACTATGTACAGATCCAGTGTTCCACAGAGCTGTAGGTGTACCTACCAAAAGAGTCCCCTCTCAGCCTACCATTGACTATGTACAGACCCAGTGTTCCACAGAGCTGTAGGTGTACCTACCAAAAGAGTCCCCTCTCAGCCTACCATTGACTATGTACAGACCCAGTGTTCCACAGAGCTGTAGGTGTACCTACCAAAAGAGTCCCCTCTCAGCCTACCATTGACTATGTACAGACCCAGTGTTCCACAGAGCTGTAGGTGTACCTACCAAAAGAGTCCCCTCTCAGCCTACCATTGACTATGTACAGACCCAGTGTTCCACAGAGCTGTAGGTGTACCTACCTAAAGAGTCCCCTCTCAGCCTACCATTGACTATGTACAGACCCAGTGTTCCACAGAGCTGTAGGTGTACCTACCTAAAGAGTCCCCTCTCAGCCTACCATTGACTATGTACAGACCCAGTGTTCCACAGAGCTGTAGGTGTACCTACCTAAATAGTCCCCTCTCAGCCTACCATTGACTATGTACAGACCCAGTGTTCCACAGAGCTGTAGGTGTACCTACCTAAAGAGTCCCCTCTCAGCCTACCATTGACTATGTACAGACCCAGTGTTCCACAGAGCTTCACGAGCTGTACTCCGTTTTTGTTTTTCACTTTGTCATAGTTGTTTCTGGAGGGGTATGTGGGGAGGGAAAGGTTGTTGCTTCCTGGTAGGTGTTTATCCCCATGACTGTTAATAGTGTCTTGTTCTTCTGCTGTTCTAGCATTCAGGTCTCCACAGACCAGTACGTTGCCTTGGGCCTGAAAGTGACTAATTTCCCCCTCTAGAATGGAGAAACTCTCTTCATTGCAGTAGGGTGACTCTGAGGGGGGAATGTAGTATGTGGCACAGAGGAAGACGCTTTTATCTGTCAAGATAGCCTCCTTGTTGATTTTTAACCAGATAAAGAATTATCCTGTTTTGATCAATTCGATTGAATGAATTAGTTCAGATTTATACCATATTAGCATTCTCGATGAGTCTCTGCCCTGTCCTGAGTCTCTGCCCTGTCCTGAGTCTCTGCCCTGTCCTGAGTCTCTGCCCTGTCCTGAGTCTCTGCCCTGTCCCGAGTCTCTGCCCTGTCCTGAGTCTCTGCCCTGTCCTGAGTCTCTGCCCTGTCTGATTCATTTTAATTTAGTGGATGGTATGATGATCTCCCTATAACCTAGTGGACAGCCAGTGGAAACATCACCTCTTAACCATGTTTCCTGTAGTACTACAATATCAACATCATCAATTTCTTTCAGGAAGTCTGGGTTTCTGCTCTTTAGTCCTAAAGCAGAGGACTTCATCCTTGTAAATTCCAACATGCAACGTAAAAAGATTTCATAACTTATTTTTTCTTTCTTTCTTTACCTTCAAAATGAGACAAACACTCACAATCCAACAAGAACTATTAAAATAGGATTTTTCAATTAATGTAAACTCTTATTATGCAAATGTGATTTGTTTATCATTTAAGATAGAATTTGTGTCATGCCACTTGTGTGTGTAGTGTGAGGATGGTGGAGTTATTGTGCTCATCTTATCATGACCCTCGGCCTATCACATGTGAGCATAGTAGACTCAGCATTTGTTTAATGTCACTCATTTGGTTGGTGGGGGCTGGGCCAGTTGCACCTCTCACACCCTGTGTGTAGCTCTGCCTGCTGGGCTGTGGCTCCTTGCGGGGTGGAGATTGCTCCGATGTTCCTGGATGGAGAGGTCAGACTGCGGTTTAAAGCGATGTCCTTGAGAGTCTTGGCAAGGATGGGGACTGTCTCCCTGTACAAGTGAACATGGTCATAGAGACAGTCCAGATTGAGGGTGGGATGGTGGGCCAGGTGTACATTGGGTCGCAGGGCACAGTCCCGGGATAGGCTGGCGTTTATTCTTTGGATTGTGGCAGGGTGGAAGTCCTTCCTCTGTAGAAGGGTTGACACCATGATTCTTGAGTTGGGGAAGATTGCGGAGGCCTTCTCAATCACACCCCGTAGTGAAGTCGCCATCCTCTCCTGCTGAGCACGCAGGTCGTTGCTTCCGGTATGTATGATTATGTGGCTTGGAGTTCCGAGATGGGCCTTATCAAGTAGCTCCATGGCACTCTGCGTTGTTGGGCACTACACCTTTCTAGTTTTGTGTCTAGGGAAACGTTTCTTCTCCTGAACAAACTTCCCATTTGAGTCCATCAACAGGACGATGTCAGCCAGTGTTTCTTCTGGACTGGAGGGGGCAGAGGGGGGGCTGGTGGGTGTTGGAGCTGGGTTGTGGCTGGTCTGTGCCGGTGCCGCTGTCAGTGGGAGGCTGTTCTGTGGGCTGGGGAGGAGGGGTGCAGCAGGCAGGGCTGGGGAAGCCTGGCTGATTGATCTGGGCTCCTCTGCTGTGTGAGAGCAGGTCATAGAGTGGTGTTCTAGCTGCTCCTGCAACCTGTCCTCTGTTCTCTTTCTCTCCTGCAGCTCCTCTCTTAGTGTGGTCAGATCGTTATTACTCTTCTGCCTGTCTTTTTGGAGCTCTCTCACCTCCTTTGTTAGATCAGCCAGCTCTCTCTTGAGTCCGTCTCCCTCTTGCTGAACCTCTTTTAGCTGTGTTGCAAGGCTGCTGTCCTGCTCTGTCCACACCTTGGTTAGGAGCTCCTCTAAGGTGTGGTTGTCTGGTTACTGTTTGCTCACGCTCTCCCTGGGTAGGACCACCTCCCCCTCCAGTTTGGTGAACTCATCCCTCATGGCAGCCATGGTGGTAAGGAGGGCCTGAGCCTGCTCTGCACTGAGGGGGTCGCTCTCCTCCTGGGGCTTGTCCTCCACTATGGTGGGAAGAGAGGTGCTGGATGTGCCTTTTTGGGTGGGGAGAGTAGAGGTGAGGGTGGTGCTGGTGGAGTTTGTCTTGTGGGAGGGCATGTCACTGGTGGTGTCCTTCTCTCTCTGCTCTCTCCTTCATGGTCTGAAAGTCTGTTTCAAACAGCCTAATGTTGCCTTGCACCAATGTTGCCTTGCAGTCTTGTAGAGGTTGATTGTTATCATGGTGCTGTTAGGGTCATCTGTCTCTTTGATTTTCAGCTTCCACCCATTACAGATTCCCTCTTTCTTTATGGATAGGTAGTGAGAGCAGACTGCTGAGTGCCATGCATTTGGCTGGTCAGTGAGGAAGATGAGATTACTCACGTCACCGTTTTTGTAGAGATCTGCAAAAAGTGTTTCTGGCCTCCCCTTTAGTAGTTTCTGTTTAAAAGCTTTCCTCGTTGTGTCATTTTTGGCCTCTTTAGGGTAGAGAATGGTGACATCTCGGTGATGTGTCCCTTCTCTCTCAGTGATGTGTCCCTTCTCTCTCAATGATGTGTCCATCTCTCTCAGTGATGTGTCCCTTCTCTCTCAGTGATATGTCCCTTCTCTCTCAGTGATGTGTCCATCTCTCTGAGTGATGTGTCCTCTCTCTCTCAGTGATGTGTCCATCTCTCTCAGTGATGTGTCCTCTCTCTCTCATTTGGTGGTGATTATCAAAGGGTAAGGTTACAGAATACAGCCTTTGGAGAGGTTAATACTGTACAACACAAACACCCTGTTGGACCCCAGCATATTTCTGACAGAGTCAACCTCCTCTCCAGAGAGATGACAGAGTCATCCTCCTCTCCAGAGAGATGACAGAGAGCGGAAGAGACAGGTCAGACATATGAGGCTGGAATGGCTGTTGCTCTCCATATGGACACAGCCATATGCTACTAGTGGAGAGGTGTCCCTCATGGGCTCTATAAGTATGGACCCTACTCAGAGGCAGAGTGTTCCACTTAGTGGTGGTCTTTGGAATGATGCTGTGAAGGGACCAGTCATTGGCTGACAGCTCAAGTAAACAGAACTTGAGGTGATGTGAATAACAAATGGCTGACCTGGTTGACAGGCTCGTTGAAGTTTGTAGAAGCCACCTGCTCTTCTGACAGTGTACTGCAGACAGACAGACAGACACAGAGAGAGAGAGAGAGATCTAGGTTACAACAGGGAATGTTACAATGCAATGCCAAACATCAACGCAAACATCTTTCTTTTCAATTGTTACGGATACAAGTATCCTGTGTGTGTATCCTGTGTGTGTGTTTCTTTTCTCTCCTTCTCCCCTCACAGGTGACAATCATCACTCCCCAATCATCACTCACCAATCATCAATCAGAAGACACACCTCCTCCTGTTTCCTACCCAATCACAGTTCCTTTCCCTTGGTTTAAAAACCCTGTCAGTAGTTTGCTCTTGAGCTCAATCTCTCTGTAAATGCCATATCTGTAGGTCTCTGTGGTTCACTCTTTCTTTGTGTATTAACCTCTCGTTTGTTTGAGCACCTCCATAGCACTTTGTCCTCACCTGTGAGTATTGTTTTGGTTATGGTGTTTGTTTGTTTGCTGGTGGGAAAAGGGGAAACCAAGACAAGTCGCCCATGGGCATACACTACCCGTAGGTAGACTTTGTTAAATACACTAGTTAGAACTGGGCGGACCACCCACTGTATTTTTGGTTAGTTAGTAAGCTAGTCTAGCTTAGGGGTGTTTTTGAATACTTATTGTTTCTTTCCTTGGGTCCAGCTCAGCCCCTTTTCCTGCTCCCCCCCATTACCGTGTGTTTATTAATAAACCCTGAGTTTGACGGTAGATTTCAGTAGTCGTGGTTATTTCGTTCACACTTTTACTTTGTCACTATTATAAATTGCATGAGTTATGTTACGGGTCTCATTACCATCCCCCCTAGACTGTCGGGCCAAAAGGGATTCGTAACATCAATACTCAAGATTCATTTTGAATCAGATGACTGTTGCACAGCAAGTAGTCCTCAAAATATCTCAATTTGTGTTAACAAAAACTCTCCCCACTTTGATGTAATTCTCTGAGGCCAGAATATGCTAGAAGGAAGAGAGTGTGGAGACACACTGTCAAATATCACCATCTGCTTGTGGAGTGAGGTGTTTATTATTATTATTACATTTCCACTCTTCCATTTGAGAGGAAAGACATTATCAACCAATTTCCCCAAAAAGTCAGTGATAGAGCCACTGTGCATGCTTTAATGTAGAGGGCTGATCTGAACATGGCAGACAGTTACAGCTCTGTCCGTGTATACACCTACTGTTTACACTTGAGAGAGAGAGAATACCCTGTCCCCTTCAACACTAGAGACAGAAGACAGGACAGAGAGAGCAAAGAACAGGACAGAGAGCGAACTATGGAGAGACGGAGAAAGTTAAGAAGAGGGAGGAGAAACAGGGAATTAATGCAGGGTAGAGGAAGGAGAACGGGGAATTAATGAAGAGTAGAGGAAGGAGAACAGGGAATTAATGAAGGAGAACAGGAAATTAATGAAGGAGAACAGGGAATTAACTGAGGGTAGAGGAAGGAGAAACAGGGAATTAATGAAGGGTAGAGGAAGGAGAACAGGGAATTAATGAAGGTTAGAGGAAGGAGAAACAGGGAATTAATGCAGGGTAGAGGAAGGAGAAACAGGGAATTAATGAAGGGCAGAGGAAGGAGAAACAGGGAATTAATGAAGGGTAGAGGAAGGAGAACAGGGAATTAATGAAGGGCAGAGGAAGGAGAAACAGGGAATTAATGAAGGGTAGAGAACAGGGAATTAATGAAGGGTAGAGGAAGGAGAAACAGGGAATTAATGCAGGGTAGAGGAAGGAGAAACAGGGAATTAATGAAGGGTAGAGGAAGGAGAAACAGGGAATTAATGAAGGGCAGAGAACAGGGAATTAATGAAGGGTAGAGGAAGGAGAACAGGGAATTAATGAAGGGTAGAGGAAGGAGAAGCAGGGTAGAGGAAGGAGAAACAGGGAATTAATGAAGGGTAGAGGAAGGAGAAACGGAATTAATGAAGGGTAGAGGAAGGAGAACAGGGAATTAATGAAGGGTAGAAGAAGGAGAACAGGGAATTAATGAAGGGTAGAGGAAGGAGAAACAGGGAATTGATGAAGGGTAGAGGAAGGAGAACAGGGAATTAATGAAGGGTAGAGGAAGGAGAACAGGGAATTAATGAAGGGTAGAGGAAGGAGAACAGGGAATTAATGTAGGGCAGAGGAAGGAGAAACGGGGAATTAATGCAGGGCAGAGGAAGGAGAAACAGGGAATTAATGCAGGGCAGAGGAAGGAGAACAGGGAATTAATGCAGGGCAGAGGAAGGAGAAACAGGGAATTAATGAAGGGTAGAGGAAGGAGAAACAGGGAATTAATGCAGGGCAGAGGAAGGAGAAACAGGGAATTAATGAAGGGTAGAGGAAGGAGAACAGGGAATTAATGAAGGGTAGAGGAAGGAGAACAGGGAATTAATGAAGGGTAGAGGAAGGAGAAACAGGGAATTAATGAAGGGTAGAGGAAGGAGAACAGGGAATTAATGAAGGGTAGAGGAAGGAGAACAGGGAATTAATGAAGGGTAGAGGAAGGAGAACAGGGAATTAATGTAGGGTAGAGGAAGGAGAAACGGGGAATTAATGCAGGGCAGAGGAAGGAGAAACGGGGAATTAATGCAGGGCAGAGGAAGGAGAAACAGGGAATTAATGCAGGGCAGAGGAAGGAGAACAGGGAATTAATGCAGGGCAGAGGAAGGAGAAACAGGGAATTAATGCAGGGCAGAGGAAGGAGAACAGGGAATTAATGCAGGGCAGAGGAAGGAGAAACAGGGAATTAATGAAGGGTAGAGGAAGGAGAAACAGGGAATTAATGCAGGGCAGAGGAAGGAGAAACAGGGAATTAATGAAGGGTAGAGGAAGGAGAAACAGGGAATTAATGAAGGGTAGAGGAAGGAGAAACAGGGAATTAATGCAGGGCAGAGGAAGGAGAAACAGGGAATTAATGAAGGGTAGAGGAAGGAGAAACAGGGAATTAATGAAGGGTAGAGGAAGGAGAAACAGGGAATTAATGCAGGGCAGAGGAAGGAGAAACAGGGAATTAATGCAGGGCAGAGGAAGGAGAAACAGGGAATTAATGCAGGGCAGAGGAAGGAGAAACAGGGAATTAATGAAGGGTAGAGGAAGGAGAAACAGGGAATTAATGAAGGGTAGAGGAAGGAGAAACAGGGAATTAATGCAGGGCAGAGGAAGGAGAAACAGGGAATTAATGAAGGGTAGAGGAAGGAGAAACAGGGAATTAATGAAGGGCAGAGGAAGGAGAAACAGGGAATTAATGAAAGGTAGAGGAAGGAGAAACAGGGAATTAATGCAGGGCAGAGGAAGGAGAAACAGGGAATTAATGAAGGGTAGAGGAAGGAGAAACAGGGAATTAATGAAGGGTAGAGGAAGGAGAAACAGGGAATTAATGCAGGGCAGAGGAAGGAGAACAGGGAATTAATGCAGGGCAGAGGAAGGAGAAACAGGGAATTAATGAATGGTAGAGGAAGGAGAAACAGGGAATTAATGAAGGGTAGAGGAAGGAGAAACAGGGAATTAATGCAGGGCAGAGGAAGGAGAAACAGGGAATTAATGAAGGGCAGAGGAAGGAGAAACAGGGAATTAATGAAGGGTAGAGGAAGGAGAAACAGGGAATTAATGAAGGGTAGAGGAAGGAGAACAGGGAATTAATGCAGGGTAGAGGAAGGAGAAACAGGGAATTAATGAAGGGTAGAGAACAGGGAATAAATGCAGGGCAGAGGAAGGAGAAACAGGGAATTAATGAAGGGTAGAGGGAGGGGAAAGAGGGACAGTAGCCAAGATCCTAACCCCTTATAGAACAATGTGCAATAGGCTCCCAGCTAGTTTCCCAGGTAAATCGGACAACTTCTGTGGGAACTGGGTGCAATATGCACAAAGCATTGGCCTGGAGTTCATTACACATTCCACAGCAAGCACAGCTGTTAAAGGCTCTGCTTGACAAATAAGCATGAACTACCCGCACCTACAGAAGAGTTTGGAAACTTTGGAAAAAGAGCACAAGGTTAACAGCTAAAAAAGAAAATAATGTCTGGAGATTGCTGAGGCAGAACTGATTGCGTCAGAGGGAAGGTTGTGTAAAAGGGATATTGCGTTATTTTGGCCATTAAGCCCTTTCTCTACTTACCCAGTGTCAGATGACCGATATCATTATTATATCTCTGCATCGCAGGTTGAGGGAAGTTGAAGGTCGAAGCATGCCAACTGTAGCGGTAGAATTCCAGTCATTGCAATAACACGATTTAGAATTGGCTCACGAAATTACTTTCAATTTTTGTCAAATGTTATCTCACCATACCCTCAGTAGGGTGATAATATGGTACGGTGAGGTCCTTCAGTATGGTAATGGTAAGGTATGGTAAGGCCCATCAGTATGGTGATAATATGGTACGGTGAGGTCCCTCAGTATGGTAATGGTAAGGTATGGTAAGGCCCATCAGTATGGTGATAATATGGTATGGTGAGGTCCCTCAGTATGGTAATGGTAAGGTATGGTAAGGCCCATCAGTATGGTGATAATATGGTACGGTGAGGTCCCTCAGTATGGTAATGGTAAGGTATGGTAAGGCCCATCAGTATGGTGATAATATGGTATGGTGAGGTCCCGCAGTATGGTGATAATATGGTATGGTGAGGTCCTTCAGTATGGTCATAATATCGTATGGTGAGGTCCTTCAGTATGGTGATAATATGGTATGGTGAGGTCCTTCAGTATGGTGATAATATGGTATGGTGAGGTCCCTCAGTATGGTGATAATATGGTATGGTGAGGTCCTTCAGTATGGTGATAATTTGGTATGGTGAGGTCCCTCAGTATGGTAATAATATGGTATGGTGAGGTCCTTCAGTATGGTAATAATATGGTATGGTGAGGTCATTCAGTATGGTGATAATTTGGTATGGTGAGGTCCCTCAGTATGGTAATATGGTATGGTGAGGTCCTTCAGTATGGTCATAATATGGTATCAGTCCCTGGCAATTCCCATCCTTACTATGCAGTGTACATTAATAAAGCCACTCCCAGGATGATGGCACACTGGCTAGCTGTCTCACTCTAGCTGTCCTAGAAGGATTATAACAGATTACAACAGAGGGAGAGAGCGAGAGAGAAAAAAGGAGACAAAGATAGAGAGGAGAGAGACACAACATTGTGCTCATTGATAAACATGTAATAGCACCTGCCAGCAGGGCCGAGGTGGGGGTGCATGAGAGGGGCATGCTGGGAGCTGGTAGTCTGGAGTTGGCATTTCGCCAGACCGAGATAATCACAGCAGTGCTGCCAAGCTCCACTGTACACAGATCAACAACCCACACACACACCTACACACACGCAGTCCTCTCAGCAGGAGGAATGATGGGTGAAGCTGCTTTGAGATGTTTGAACCACATGGGTGAGAAGGTGGGCAGAATTCAACAAAGTTATCAGTTCTCAACTCAGTCCTGAAGTCTCAATACAGCAGAGACTCAGGTAGGTGACTGGAGTTCCAGGCTTGGAGCAGACTCAAATTGTGTGCTTGTATGGGTCAAATAAGCTAAGTCTGGCAGTGCATCTCTCAGCCTCAGTGGGTTGGCTGGAGTCCTAACAACCACCTACAGTAACAAGGTGTTGGATAGCTGATGGATAGAGATCAACAAAGACTATCTACAGCAGTGGTCACCAATCTTTTCTGAGTCAAGATCACTTTCTGAGTCAAAATGCAGAGATCTACCGCTCTGATTTTGTATTAAAATGACTTAAATGTAAGCCTATGTACCAATTAAAAACAGTTCTGTAGCAATGAGGTTTGTGTAGTAAACTATAGGCCCAATACATTGTCAATGCATACTGGTTTTGCTTGAATTTACCTGCAAATGCATTGTTGTTCGGGATATTTTTAAAATTATATTTCAAAATTTGAGGTAGGCTATATGATAACCCTGGTAATAGATCCATTGTGGTATTACTTGTGAGTCACATTTAAATAATTAGCTTTTTATTTTACTGGGCTGATGGTGCCTGCATCTGATGGTCAGTCTCAGCGGAGAGAGAGAGCAGCAGACTGAGGGTCCGTCTCTCAACATCCCTCCGCTCTCCCTTTCCTCCACTGACACTGACCAAAAAGGGACACCATCTTCCAGTTGATGGCGAAACTCGAGTCGCACCGCATTATTTCTGTCTCATGCACAAATTCATGTTGTTACTCTTATGAACAGATAAAGTGAAATATTCCTTGATATTAAAAAGGACCCAAGCTGCTAATAATAATAACAACAATGCCAGCCTATAGATACACGTTCCACATTCATTGCTGCTGCACTGCTTATTGTAGCGCTGAGTGGAAGTAGGAAGAACGCGCATTTAATGGTTTATAAAAGTGTTGAATACAAAGTTGACAGTGCTGAGTAAGAATTTAAACATAAACTCACTAATAAAAACATCAGCTCTTTCCAGTATTCGTTGACAGTCTCTCTCTAGTTGTGGTTTTAAACGTTTTGAAATCTCACAGTATCAATTTTGCCATAGCTTTCTTTTAGGCCTGCTAAATTACTGCAGACTCTGTCATCCGAGCAATCTGATTGGCCAGGGGTAGGCCTGTAGTACACTTGATTTCCTCTACAGGCCCACCGGGAAGCAGAGTTTGTACACATGAAATGGCAACAGTTTGCCTACCTGGCGCGCAGGGCAGCTGAATTGGCTGCACCTACCACCAACAGCCTGAGACAAATACAAAAAAATAGGAACACAAGGCTTTATCGTTGTGTTTTTTTACAGAAATGTTTGGCGATCGACTAGAAATGCCTTGGAGATCGACAAGTCGATCTAGATCAACCAGTTGGTGACCACTGATCTACAGTAACAAAATGTTGGATAGCTGATGGATAGAGCTCAATAAAGACTATCTACAGTACACTTACTGAATGAGGACAGATGGGACAGATTAGATCCCTTTACAGCCCCGTGGAGTATTACACACACACGCACACACACTCGATGGCTCCGACAGTGACACAGCAAGCAGGGCTAGACTGGGGCATTGTGTGTCATCTAATGGTCTGTCATTTATGACAGGGTCTAATCCAATGTGATAACATGATAATTACAGTCTAGTAGTTTCCAGCTGAGCATCAGTGAGGATAGTATATCTGAAATGAAAAGGATGGGCTACAATCACCAAGAGTCAACAGGTAGGCTGCTAATTGTGTAGGAGGGGGAAAGCGCAGCCTATATAGCCTCAATTAGCCTACCAGGCTAGCTAGCTTCTGGACTTGGTTTGATGCAGGCAAAACAGGTAGTGTGTAATCAGATTGGGAGACAAATAACCTAGTTTTGGCAGCTGGAAGTTAGTAATTAGTGCGATTGTTGCCTTTTCTCCCTCCCTGCATCTTGTAAGAGTGAGCGACTGTAAATGCACAAGCACCACAAACCCACCTGCTGCTGCTAGAGCTCCTCCGTTCTGCTCTCCCTTGGCTCGAACATTAACAGCTCAGTTAATGACATAGAGTTTCTGCTGCTTCCCTCACTCGGATCGGACCGGGTCTGGACCTGACTGGGTCTGGTTTTCCTCTGACCCGTGGGGGCAGCTGCATTTGGGTAAGGTCCTGGACAAAGCCCCATGTCCATTTCAAAATGAGAAGACCTCTACCTCACTCTCTATCTCCCTTTCTCCATTCCCCTTTCCCCCCACCCACTCCCTCTCAACCAACCTCCCTCCCTCTCTGTCTCTCCCTCCCTCTTTAAAACTGCCTGCAGATATTTTGATGGAAACCACATCAGCAGATCCTCACTGCTGCGTCTGGTCCTGTTGTTATGGATATGCAGCCTTCTCTGACATTTGAGAAACCAGCTGCATATGATATCACATCGCCACAGATTTGCATAAATTGAGATGATCCAAAAGCATAAGAGAAGCATGTTGGGCCCACAGAAGAAATGACTTTACAAATAATTGTCTGCATAACTTTACCCAAAACTTTTCAGAGCGAGCCAAACATTGTTTTCCTAAAAATGTCTCTAGCCTGCATTCTAATCTCAATCATGTATTCATTTGGAGATCAATCTTAACTTGAGGAACTCTTCAAGGTGTTGTCTTTGTTTGCCTATGGGGGGGGGGGGGGGCTTGACTGGTGGCTCTCCATATCCATACCTGGCCAGGTGTCTCCAAGTATAGAGATTGCCAGCTCAGTGGTTTTACAGGCCCTAACCCAGGCTACCAGTCAGGATACACCAGTCAGGATACTGGTCTACTGAAGCCTGCGGAGGAGCAGCTATGATAATGGGAGCACCTCTCCTTCACATCACATTTTTAATTAAGGGAGGAATATGGAAACGGTTCATCAGTAGAAGGTAGACATTACACAAGAAGACAAAGAGGGAAGGGGATACCTAGTCAGCTACACAACTGAATGCATACAACCCAAATGTGTCTTCCGCATTTAACCCAGCCCCTCTGAAGCTGATAGGTGCGGGGGCCTGCCTAGATCGATGTCCACGCCATCGGGAATCGGGGAGCAGTTGTTGTTGGGGGTTAACTACCATGCTCAATGACAACTTTTACTTCACTACATTGCTAAAGAAAATAATGTAATTTTTACTCCATTTATTTTCTTTGGCACTCAAAAGTACTTGTTATATTTTGAATGCTTAGCAGGCAGGAAAATTGTCAAATTCACATATTTATGAACAGAACATCCCTGCTCATCCCTACTACCTCTGATCTGGTGGAATTAGTAAACATAAATGCTTTGTTTGTCTGAGATTTGATGTGTGCCCCTGGCTATCCGTACATTTTAAAGAAAACAAGAAACTGGTGCTGTCTGGTTTACTTAATATAAGGAAAGGGAAATAATTTATACTTTGATACTTACATATATTTTAGCAATTACATTTACTTTTGATACTCAAGTATATTTAAAACCAAATACTTTTACACTTTAACTCAAGTAGTATTTTACTGGATGACTTTCCCTTTTACTTGAGTCATTTTCTATTAAGGTATCTTTACTTTTACTCAAGTATGACAATTGGGTACTTTTTCTGCCACTGCAGATTTTTCCACATTTCCATCTGGAGGATTTGAACCACGGTGCTTACACCCCCCCCCCCTCCCTCTCTCCATCCACGGTGCTTACACCCCCTCCCTCCCTCCCTCTCTCCATCCACGGTGCTTACACCCCCCTCTCTCCATCCACGGTGCTTACACCCCCTCCCTCCCTCCCTCTCTCCATCCTTTCTCACATCTCCCTCGTTCCCTTCATCATATCTGTCCTTCAGCCTGATCCCCCTCTCTCTCACTCGTTTCATAACAGATCACAGTCAGTAAAATCTCTGGCATGTCTGTCCCAATGACGCAGGCAGGCACAGCCTCACAAAGCAGAGCACAGAGCAGCACACCTGGTCCCCATGCAGGCAGTCATCCTGACAACAAAAGCAGCTGCTTCTCTCTGCAACTCTGAGAGGGGAAACGATTCTATCCTACTGTCACAACTCCCACCTCACAGTTCTAAAGATGCCTGTCTTCTACATTTCAAAGGGAGACGGAGTCAGAAGATCTAAGCTGTGTCCAATGATACTCAGAAGAACTAACAATGATGCTCAGAAGAACTAACAATGATACTCAGAAGAACTAACAATGATACTCAGCAGCTCTAACAATGATGCTCAGAAGAACTATCAATGATGCTCAGAAGAACTAACAATGATACTCAGCAGAACTAACAATGATACTCAGCAGAACTAACAATGATGCTCAGAAGAACTAACAATGATGCTCAGAAGAACTAACAATGATGCTCAGAAGAACTAACAATGATGATCAGAAGAACTAACAATGATGATCAGAAGAACTAACAATGATACTCAGCAGAACTAACAATGATGCTCAGAAGAACTAACAATGATGCTCAGAAGAACTAACAATGATGCTCAGAAGAACTAACAATGATGCTCAGAAGAACTAACAATGATACTCAGAAGAACTAACAATGATACTCAGCAGAACTAACAATGATACTCAGAAGAACTAACAATGATACTCAGCAGAACTAACAATCATGCTCAGAAGAACTAACAATGATGCTCAGAAGAACTAACAATGATGCTCAGAAGAACTAACAATGATGCTCAGAAGAACTAACAATGATGCTCAGAAGAACTAACAATGATACTCAGAAGAACTAACAATGATACTCAGAAGAACTAACACTGGTACTCCGAAGAACTAACAATGATACTCCGAAGAACTAACAATGATACTCAGAAGAACTAACAATGATACTCAGAAGTATTTGGGTTGTTACCTGGATTCGTTCTTCCATTGTTGAGTTCTTGTTTCCGATTATTTGTGTACTTGTACTTGTTTGACATTTTACTGCACTGTTCGGTTCTATTAACAAGTATTTCGCTGCACCCGCTATAACAGCTTCTAAACCGTGTACGCAACAAAATAAACTTTTTTGATTTAGCCTACTCCCTGATGAAATAGGCTATACAGCTCTCTGTCTGTAACTGTGTGACATTAAATTCTTTCTCAAACTTTATTGAAATAGCTGACTGTTTTGTGAAAAGTGTCATTTTATTATCCACTTTATAATGTATGCTTCCCAGAAGACTTGGTTAAAACCCAAAACAAGCGAAACGAATTGTTTTTTCACATCAAGTAGGCCTAATGATGAAATATTAAAATACAGTTAAATACAAGATAGAGTAAAGGGGCAATCCGGGATTTGGTTTGTAGGCAAAAGGCCCTAAAGCTACAAGAACAGAGAGACAGAGCTTAGTGTGTAGGTCGGTTCAGTAAGGAAATTACTGTGACAGACTGCCATCTAGAGGCATGAAGAAACTACAATCCAAAATGCCAAAAGGGAGAATGCATGTAGCCTACGTTATGTGTATACCTAACAGAGTAGCCTTTGGTTTTAGATGCAAAAATGTTTTCTAAACTCACTCGATACAAAGTAATGAAAGATCAGCCCTTTTGGCAATTCATACAGCAGCATAGTGCAACACGTTTCAAACTAACCAGGGCTGAATCTCAATAGCCTTTCCTCGACTCCTTGTGTCCTCTTTTCCTAGCCTTCACTCATTTCCTACCCAAAGTCAGAGGGAAGTGATAAGAGGAGTTAAGGAGAGGAAACATGGAAACAAAGATCAGAGGAAATGTGCTTGTAACAAATGAGTAATTTCAGAACTGTTTTTATTTTATTAAATGTTTTTATTTTGATATCAAGATAGTGTCATGCATACTCTATAAGATTGGGAATAGCACAGAGTACTACAGCTTTTCACAGACCTGTCTATTAATCTGTTTCTTTGTATTTCACAGTGAAATGTCACAACTGGGAGACTGGTCTTTGAGCCAGTCCATATGATAAGACATCGGCCAGACTATGGTCATTTCTCAACCCCCCTTGAAATGTTAAGCAAAATGCCACAACCATTTCTGTGTGCTGGTCCCATTCCTTATGTTAGGTATAGTTTTTCCATACATATATTGGCACCATTGCACTTTTCTTAAATAATTCCCTATTTCTTCTGAAATAAGTTGAAATTGAAAACAACATTTGGTCTCCACACCTTACTGAATTTTCAAAATTGTAGAACCAATTTATTTTCGTAAATTTAAGTTAACAATTTCAATTTAGAAAATAGACAAATGGCATGGACTAAATGATTGGCACCCCGGATTTGGTACATGGTTGCACAGCCTTTGGCCAACATAACTGCCGACAAATGCTTCTTGTAGCCACCAATGAGCACATTGCACCTTTCTACTGGCAACTCTTCAATGTTTGAGGGGTGCCCTCCACCAACTGCTGTTTTCAGCTCTCGCCATATGTTATGGATGCGATTCAGATCTGGACTCTTCACTGGCCACTCCAGAACAGTCCAGAGATTATTTCTGTACCATTCCAGGGTGCTTTTTATGTGTGTTTAGGATTGTTGGCCTACTGGAAGACCCACAACTTTCAAACGATACACAGTTTTTGGACACAGAGTTGAACGTTGCACTCCAAAACACCTTGATAATCTGCTGATTTTATGACGTTTTACACACATTCAAGGCGCACAGTAGTAGAGGCAGAAAAGCAACCTCACAGTATTATCGAACTACACCCATAATTGATTGTAGACGGGGTGGTGTTTTCTATGAACACTTCCTTTAGTCATTGGTAAACATAGGAAGAACCCACTGCTGAAGGAGACTAGAAAGCCTGATTGAACTTCTCAGAAACCCACCTTAACAAGCCTTAATCCTGGGGAAAATGTTCTGTGGACCAAGATACAGATACAGATCAGCGCTGGGTTTACAGAGGACCAAATGAAGCATTCAAGTAGAACACCCTCACTACAATCAAAGATGGGGAAGGTTTGATAATTCTGTGAGGTTGCTTGGCTGCCTTTGAAGCTGCGGGCCTTAAACGTGCGCAAGGCATAATAAAATCAGAAGATTAGCAGGTGTTTTGTAGTCCAATGGTCAACCCAGTGTCCAAAACCTGGGTCTCCATTGAAGGTTGTGGGTCTTCCAGCAGGAAGACAACCCCAAAGCGCAGGAGGCTGCTGAGGGGGGGACGGCTTATAATAATGGCCGGAACGAAGCAAATCGAATGGCATTTACCATATTTATACCATGACTTTGTTAATTACTCGTTTCTGATTGGCTTGAAGGGCATTCTAGAGTGTGCATTATTTCCCTATAATGCACTGTATATTTGCACGGTAGAATTCAATGAATATAATTAATTCTTACATGTTCTATGTTTGAGCTGCTTTTGAAAGCAAAAGTCAAATTTAAAACATTATTGGCATTGAATTAGATTTTCATAATAGTATGCTATGGCCTGCTGGTTTGGCTAGATAAACTAGCATTTCTGTTTGTCTGGTTACCAAGGCAATTAATGTTGCTATCTAGTATACTTGCTAGCTACTTCAGTGGATGTTGAACACATTGATAGCGGTAAATGTGTTAAATTATAGCCATGGTATAAAAGGCATCTGAAAACAGCAGTTGGTGTAGGGCACCCGTCAAATATTGAAGAATTAGAGCAGCTTGCTGCTGAAGTTTGCCTGAACAGACTGTTACCATGGTTACCCCATGGCTTTTTAGTCTGAAAGAAATAGTCCGTACAAACCAGAACATTGAGTACAATTAGAGATTTACACTTTTACGCTTGTCCATGCTGTTGGTCCTTTTGACAGTAGGCTTAGGAGAGCTTATACATTTTGTTCTATGAGATAATATCAGTCCGTTAATATGACCTTTACATAAATACTTCAAAATTCAGAATAAGTGACGTTAGCTGATGAAGATCATCTCATATAACAAAACATATAAGATCTCCGAAGCCTGTGTTTACCACAGACCTTATTTTCGGTGTTTATCCAAAAATGCCATTTATTTCCCCCATAGGCTTTGTCCAACGAACCATGGCGGAGTTAGTGCCAACAAAAAGACAACATTACTATTTCTCTCGATTGTGCAAGTGTTTGTCACGTGCGACCAGCATACTGAAGCCACTTCTCAGTAAAAGGCGCATGACAGCCAGCTTGGAGTTTGCCAAAGAGCACCTAAAGGACTCTTAGATCATGAGAAATAAGATTCTCATAATGCTTCCCTGTGTTTATTTAGTCTCAGATTAATAAAATTGGTTCTGCAATGTTGATGACCAAAGAAATATAGAATAATTTAAGAAACATGCAAGGGTGCCAACATACTTGGCCGCAACTGTAGTTCTGGTCATCCTTTCATCAGTGGGTGATATTTGTTTGTTTCTATGGGAAGAGCGTGGTTACAAAGTGCTCTGGAGACAATATTGATTAGAATATTAATAAAAAGTGGTCTGTGTGCAACATCAGAAAATAAAAAATTATTGATTAAAATCACATTGCTTGGAGTATCATCACAATTAGCAAGATTCCTGTCACAGTTAACAGGCTACACTAATACATAACATGGATATGTATGACTAGTCGTCTTCATAGTTGTCGTTTAAAATCAAAACAATGATTTGGCTGCATCGAGTCACAAGGGAAATTCTAATTGACAACTAAATAGTTCCATAGCTGTGAGTTCTTACTAGAATCAAAATAGTGCAAAAAAAAATTCTGCAAAACTGTCAAAGACATCTAGCTGCACTGAACAAAAGTATAAATGCAACATGCAACAATTTCAAAGATTTTCCTGAGTTACAGTACATTACAGGAAATCAGTCAATTGAAATAAATGAATTAGGCCCTAATCTATGGATTTCACATGACTGGGAATATAGATACAGTGGCTTGCAAAAGTATTCACCCCCTTGGCATTTTTCCTATTTTGTTGCCTTACAACCTGGAACCCCCCTGGGGGGGGGATTTGTATCATTTGATTTACACAACAAGTTCACCTGACTCTCAATTAATGCTTGTGTTATTTGCTGAATAATTGTTCCTGGTAAATATTTAGCTATCCGTCTGATTATGCATGCTGTGTTATTTTTCACGTAGTTTAGTTATTTGAGACGACCATGATAAGCAGTTGTCTAGCTGCACTCCCAATAGTTTGGTTTCTGCCACTTCTTCAATTTGTACTCCTCCCATACTTAATTGTATCCCATGCTGTTTTGGCCTTTTCCTAGTTGAACAGACCAACATAACTTTGGTTTTCTTGATGTTTAAAACAAGTTTGTTTTTGCAAACCCACTCCCTGATATTCTCCAAATCTCCTTGTAAAGCCTGCTGTACCTGTTTAACCGAATGTCTTGCTGCATAAATTGTAGTATAATCTACAAATATAGTAGTTTGAGTTTCAGCTAAGGTATAGGGAAGATCATTGGTATATATTAAATAAAGAAGTGGCCCAATGCAGCTGCCCTGCGGTATTCCACAGTTTAACACGAGGGGAAGAAAATGAACCATTGATATAGGTGGACTGTTTCCTGTCAGTTAGATATGACTGTACCCAATTCAATGCTCCCTCCTTAAAACCATAATGCATTAATTTGATCAAAATGATTTAATGATCCACTAAATCAAATGCTGCACTGAAATCTAAAAATAGTACACCCACAAACGTGCCATTATCCATAGCATTGAGCCACTGGTCAGTCATGTCAACCAATGCAGTGGTAGTGGAATGGTTTTTACGATAAGCATTAGATGGGTGGGGTTGAGTGTAACTGAAGGGTGGGATTAAATTTGTTTTGAAAAAGAGAACTAATGTAAAATATACTGTGTCTGTAAAATGAATACAGTATGTAGAAAGTGTAAGTAGAAGCTTAAGTATTGTTGTTTGTTAGTTTACTCCAATTAGGGAGGGGTGGTAGGGTTTGGGCAAAATAATAAAGAAGGAAAATATATATTTTTAAATAATTATATGGGGGATTGGAAATGATGTAAACAATAACATTGATATAACACACAATCTGCAATATTAACGTTGATCACTCCCCCTAAAAAAAAAAAGAAATGATACCTTGACAGTAAAAATGAAACTTGACTAAGTTTGTGTCAGCTGTTCTTAGCTACAAATGCACATGCTGTTGCTCAGAAAGGTGCCATCCACAGAAAACATGATGTGTTTTGAATCCATAACATATTTCCTTGCCACCAGCAGCTTCCATCCTCACTGTTATGAATTAAAAGTTTTGGGCACATGTGCATGACAATTCTTTACCACAAGAGTGAGGAAGATAATTAAACAACAGCAGAGGCAAGTACTGGACCAGACAGCCTTAAACAACAGCAGAGGCAAGTACTGGACCAGACAGCCTTAAACAACAGCAGAGGCAAGTACTGGACCAGACAGCCTTAAACAACAGCAGAGGCAAGTACTGGACCAGACAACCTTAAACAACAGCAGAGGCAAGTACTGGACCAGACAACCTTAAACAACAGCAGAGGCAAGTACTGGACCAGAGCCTTAAACAACAGCAAGTACTGGACCAGACAGCCTTAAACAACAGCAGACACTGGACCAGACAACCTTAAACAACAGCAGAGGCAAGTACTGGACCAGACAGCCTTAAACAACAGCAGAGGCAAGTACTGGACCAGACAGCCTTAAACAACAGCAGAGGCAAGTACTGGACCAGACAACCTTAAACAACAGCAGAGGCAAGTACTGGACCAGACAGCCTTAAACAACAGCAGAGGCAAGTACTGGACCAGACAGCCTTTAACAACAGCAGAGGCAAGTACTGGACCAGACAGCAAGTACTGCACCAGACAGCCTTAAACAACAGCAGAGGCAAGTACTGGACCAGACAGCCTTAACAACAGCAGAGGCAAGTACTGGACCAGACAGCCTTTAACAACAGCAGAGGCAAGTACTGGACCAGACAGCCTTTAACAACAGCAGAGGCAAGTACTGGACCAGACAGCCTTTAACAACAGCAGAGGCAAGTACTGGACCAGACAGCCTTACTGGACCAGACAGCCTTAAACAACAGCAGAGGCAAGTACTGGACCAGACAGCCTTAAACAACAGCAGAGGCAAGTACTGGACCAGACAGCCTTTAACAACAGCAGAGGCAAGTACTGGACCAGACAGCCTTTAACAACAGCAGAGGCAAGTACTGGACAAGACAGCCTTAAACAACAGCAGAGGCAAGTACTGGACCAGAACTTAAACAACAACAAAGGCAAGTACTGGACCAGACAGCCTTAAACAACAGCAGAGGCAAGTACTGGACCAGACAGCCTTAAACAACAGCAGAGGCAAGTACTGGACCAGACAGCCTTAAACAACAGCAGAGGCAAGTACTGGACCAGACAGCCTTAAACAACAGCAGAGGCAAGTACTGGACCAGACAGCCTTAAACAACAGCAGGGGCAAGTAGTGGACCAGACAGCCTGGACCAGACAGCCTTTAACAACAGCAGAGGCAAGTACTGGACCAGACAGCCTTAAACAACAGCAGAGGCAAGTACTGGACCAGACAGCCTTAAACAACAGCAGAGGCAAGTACTGGACCAGACAGCCTTTAACAACAGCAGAGGCCACTGGACCAGACAGCCTTTAACAACAGCAGAGGCAAGTACTGGACCAGACAGCCTTTAACAACAGCAGAGGCAAGTACTGGACCAGACAGCCTTTAACAACAGCAGAGGCAAGTACTGGACCAGACAGCCTTAAACAACAGCAGAGGCAAGTACTGGACCAGACAGCCTAAACAACAGCAGAGGCCAGACCAGACAGCCTTAAACAACAGCAGAGGCAAGTACTGGACCAGACAGCCTTTAACAACAGCAGAGGCAAGTACTGGACCAGACAGCCTTTAACAACAGCAGAGGCAAGTACTGGACCAGACAGCCTTAAACAACAGCAGAGGCAAGTACTGGACCAGACAGCCTTAAACAACAGCAGAGGCAAGTACTGGACCAGACAGCCTTAAACAACAGCAGAGGCAAGTACTGGACCAGACAGCCTTAAACAACAGCAGAGGCAAGTACTGGACCAGACAGCCTTAAACAACAGCAGAGGCACTGGACCAGACAGCCTTAAACAACAGCAGAGGCAAGTACTGGACCAGACAGCCTTAAACAACAGCAGGGGCAAGTAGTGGACCAGACAGCCTTTAACAACAGCAGAGGCAAGTACTGGACCAGACAGCCTTTAACAACAGCAGAGGCAAGTACTGACCAGACAGCCTTAAACACAGCAGAGCAAGTACTGGACCAGGCAAGTACTGGACCAGACAGCCTTTAACAACAGCAGAGGCAAGTACTGGACCAGACAGCCTTTAACAACAGCAGAGGCAAGTACTGGACCAGACAGCCTTAAACAACAGCAGAGGCAAGTACTGGACCAGACAGCCTTAAACAACAGCAGAGGCAAGTACTGGACCAGACAGCCTTTAACAACAGCAGAGGCAAGTGCTGGACCAGACAGCCTTTAACAACAGCAGAGGCAAGTACTGGACCAGACAGCCTTAAACAACAGCAGAGGCAAGTACTGGACCAGACAGCCTTAAACAACAACAAAGGCAAGTACTGGACCAGACAGCCTTAAACAACAGCAGAGGCAAGTACTGGACCAGACAGCCTTAAACAACAGCAGCAAGTACTGGACCAGACAGCCTTAAACAACAGCAGAGGCAAGTACTGGACCAGACAGCCTTAAACAACAGCAGAGGCAAGTACTGGACCAGACAGCCTTAAACAACAGCAGAGGCAAGTACTGGACCAGACAGCCTTAAACAACAGCAGAGGCAAGTACTGGACCAGACAGCCTTAAACAACAGCAGAGGCAAGTACTGGACCAGACAGCCTTAATCAACAGCAGAGGCAAGTACTGGACCAGACAGCCTTTAACAACAGCAGAGGCAAGTAGTGGACCAGACAGCCTTTAACAACAGCAGAGGCAAGTACTGGACCAGACAGCCTTAATCAACAGCAGAGGCAAGTACTGGACCAGACAGCCTTTAACAACAGCAGAGGCAAGTAGTGGACCAGACAGCCTTTAACAACAGCAGAGGCAAGTACTGGACCAGACAGCCTTAATCAACAGCAGAGGCAAGTACTGGACCAGACAACCTTAAATAACAGCAGAGGCAAGTACTGGACCAGACAGCCTTTAACAACAGCAGAGGCAAGTACTGGACCAGACAGCCTTTAACAACAGCAGGGGCAAGTACTGGACCAGACAGCCTTAAACAACAGCAGAGGCAAGTACTGGACCAGACAGCCTTAAACAACAGCAGAGGCAAGTACTGGACCAGACAGCCGTAAACAACAGCAGAGGCAAGTACTGGACCAGACAGCCGTAAACAACAGCAGAGGCAAGTACTGGACCAGACAGCCTTAAACAACAGCAGAGGCAAGTACTGGACCAGACAGCCTTAAACAACAGCAGAGGCAAGTACTGGACCAGACAACCTTAAACAACAGCAGAGGCAAGTAGTGGACCAGACAGCCTTAATCAACAGCAGGGGCAAGTACTGGACCAGACAACCTACACATTAACCAACAACAAACACCAAAGCATACAATTTTATAGAAACACGACAACTTTTGTTATTGACCAAATACTTATTTTCCACCATAATTTGCAAATAAATTCATAAAAAATCCTACAATGTGATTTTCTGGATTTTTTTGTACCTATGATGAAAATTACAGGCCTCTCATCTTTTTAAGTGGGAGAACCTGCACAATTGGTGGCTGACTAAATACTGTTTGCCCCACTGTATGTATATGTTTTGTGATGAGAGTGAACACACATTGGCTTATTCGTTAGTGTAAATGTTGGGGGCTTATGTCTTCATAGAACACTGCATATTTTGTGTCTTTCACTTCCAGCCCAGACCATTTACAAAAAGTAATCTGTGCAAGAGAGCATGTCTTTGATAACATTCTGCTCTCTGGAGATCTGAAAATCATCAGCACACCCCTGTACTGGGTTCAGTGACCGCACATGGGCTGAGGCACACTGGCATAGATAGCCATTTCAGCCAGATGAAGATAACAGCACTCCATGGGCAGCCGGTTTTTATGCCATTAGATATAATGTCCACATAAGGCTTAGCTGTTGTATTTCCTCAAGGCATGTGATAAAGTACCAAAGACATCTCTAATGTCCAGAAACAGTGTAAAACGTTGTGTACTCATGCTTGAATACATCAATTCCAGTTTTTAGATAGAAAACATGCTCATTCATGCCCTGTCTGACTAAATATGCCTTTTGTTTGGGAGAATGTCTGTATCTACAAGCCATGGTAGTATGCGGGCGAACAAGCATTTCATGAACATGTTATAGACAGAGGGCAAGAAGGAGATGTCTCTCCATGAAGATGGATCATCTGGAACATGATATTTTGTGGGTATTCTCTGGATAAGACCACCCTTCCATGAGACCAGGTACCTTTCCATTCTTCAGACAGGCATTGAAGATGTACATGAGGGCATGGGAGGACTGGGGCCTTGTGGCCTTTGAACTCTCGTAAGTGACACCATCTGATCCATTTGCCTTTTTGTTTGGTAGGGAAGTCAAAACATTTTCCACCTATTCAATGGTTAAATTGCATGTATCTGGGAAATAGTCTGGTTGTCACACATGTACACAGCTCTAGCTCCTATACCCTCCTTTTTCTTGTTCTCTTTCTTATTATTATGATCATTATGATTATTAATAAGTAATGTCGTTATCATTAGTAGGCTTTGTATAGCAGCCTTGTATAACCACCCCTTCGAGCTGTAGGCCTCCTCCTGTTAAGTCTTCATACAGTGACTTACTTAGGCCTATATTTCTATATAAACTCAGCAAAAGAAGAAACGTCCTCTCACTGTCAACTGCGTTTATTTTCAGGAAACTTAACGTGTGTAAATATTTGTATGAACATAATATTCAACAACTGAGACAAGCTGAACAAGTTCCACAGACATGTGACAAACAGAAATTGAATAGTGTCCCTGAACAAAGGGTGGGTCAAAATCAAAAGTAACAGTCAGTATCTGATGTGGCAACCAGCTGCATTAAGTACTACAGTGCATCTCCTCCTTATGGACTGCACCAGATTTGCCAGTTCTTGCTGTGAGATGTTAACCCACTCTTCCACCAAGGCACCTGCAAGTTCCCGGACATTTCTTGGGGGAATGGCCCTAGCCCTCACCCTCCTATCCAACAGGTCCCAGACATACTCAATGGGATTGAGATCTGGCTCTTCGCTGGCCATGGCAGAACACTGACATTCCTGTCTTGCAGGAATTCACTCACAGAATGAGCAGTATGGCTGGTGGCATTGTCATGCTGGAGGGTCATGTCAGGATGAGCCTGCAGGAAGGGTACCACATGAGAGAGGATGTCTTCCCTGTAATGCACAGCGTTGAGATTACCTGCAATGACAACAAGCTCAGTCCGATGATGCTGTGACACACCTCCCCAGACCATGACGGACCCTCCACCTCCAAATCGATCCCACTCCAAAGTACAGGCCTCGGTGTAATGCTCATTCCTTCGACGATAAACGTAAATCCGACCATCACCCCTGGTGAGACAAAACCGCGACTCGTCAGTGAAGAGCACTTCTTGCCCGTCAGGAAGTCCAGGACCCAGTTGCACGGGACGGGGTCGAGACCCATGGTTTCGATCTTAATGATGAGTTCGGAGGGTACTATGGTGTTAAATGCTGAGCTGTAGTTGATGAACAGCATTGCATAGGTATTCATCTTGTCCAGATGGGTTAGGGCAGTGTGCAGTATGATTGCGTCGTCTGTGGACCTATTGGGGCGGTGAGCAACCTTTGTGTATATAGGCCCTGATCATGAGTTACTGGGGTCTGGTCTACTGTCAATGTTCTTGCTGAAGGTACTAGTATTTTATTATTTATTTAACCTATATTTAACTAGGCAAGTTAGTTAAGAACAAATTCTTATTTACAATGACGGCCTACACTGGCCAAACAAGGACGACGCTGGGCCAATTCTTCTCCGCCCTATGGGACTCCCAATCATGGCCAGTTGTGATACAGCCTGGATTCGAACCACAATATCTGTAGTGAGATGCAGTGCCTTATAGACCTCTGCGCCACTCGGGAGCCCCCATATTATGTTATATTCTAAATAAAACATTCATATTAGGCTACATATTGTTTTACTACTTTTGTCTTCTTTACCAGAGATCAGTACACGATGGCTACAAGTTATTAGGATGTACTGTTGCCTAGGTATAGACAGGTTAGCTGACAACATCACAAAAAGATGTGCACACTTCAGTGGGGCAGAAGGCTGTCTGTGGTGATTCTGGATGGCCAGATAGCAAGCAACAATGACAAGCTGCCATGTGACGAATCGTAGTATTGCTAAAAAAACATTATATATATGAAAGTACAAAGTGGATTTAACAAATTATTTCCCTGGAACATACTTTCAAACAGTAGCAACAGATCCGCGATCCACTTATCAGGGAAGCATACATTTAAGATCGGTTATGTTCACTGACCTAAAAGGTGTTGGTTTGCCATTAAATAAAATATGAATCAGGGTAGAATGATATTGACTTGTCCTACACAATCATACATAGTTCAGATATATGCATGTTATTCATTGTAGGCCTATTTTATCCAAGAAATATTGAATAAATGCCAGGTGTATTCGCATCATGTATGCAGCATTGGAACGAGCAATTTGCAACAACATATATATATATTTTTTTGTATATGTGTTATAAATTGGTGCTGGTTCTTTGTGTGTTTGTTTGTTTGAAGGTGTACAGTCAAATGAGTGAGACAGGAACATCTAGTAGTAGTTAGAGTTCGACCGATTATCATTTTTCAACGCCGATACCAATTATTAGAGGACCAAAAAAAGCTGATACCAATTAATCGGATGATTTTTATATATAATATATATATATATGTAATAAATGACAATTACAACAATACTGAATGAACAATGAACACTTTTATTTTAACTTAATATAATACATCAATAAAATATATTTAGCCTCAAATAAATAATGAAACATGTTCAATTTGGTTTAAATAATGCAAAAACAAAGTGTTGGAGAAGTGAAAGTGCAATATGTGCCATGTAAAAAAGCTAACATTTAAGTTCCTTGCTCAGAACATGAGAACATATGAAAGCTGGTGATTCCTTTTAACATGAGTCTTCAATATTCCCAGTTAAGAAGTTTTAGGTTGGAGTTATTATAGGAATTATGACGCGTCAACTATTTCTCTCTATACCATTTGTATTTCATATACCTTTGACTATTGGATGTTCTTATAGGCACTATAGTATTGCCAGCCTAATCTCGGGAGTTGATAGGCTTGAAGTCATAAACAGCGCAATGCTTGAAGCATTGTGAAGAGCTGCTGGCAAATGCAGTAAAGTGCTGTTTGAATGAATGCTTATGAGCCTGCTGCTGCCTAACACCACTCAGTCAGACTGCTCTATCAAATATAAAATCATAGACTTAATTATAATAAACATACCGAAATACGAGCCTTTTGTCATCAATATGGTCAAATCCGGAAACTATAATTTAGAAAACAAAAAGTTTATCCTTTCAGTGAAATACAGAACCGCTTGCACTGAACTCAAGAGAAGTGACAGTTTTCTAGTTAATATTGCCTGCTAACATGCGTTTCTTTTAACTAAATATGCAGGTTTAAAAATATATAATTCTGTGTATTGATTTTAAGGAAGGCATTGATTATTATGGTTAGGTACATTTGTGCAACGATTGTGCTTTTTCGCAAATGTGCTTTTGTGTCACGCCCTGGTCTTAGCTATCTTTGTTTTCTTTATTATTTTGGTTAGGCCAGGGTGTGAAATGGGTGATTTATGTGTTTTGTCTTGTCTAGGCGTTTTTGTAGATTTATGGGGTTGTGTTGTTTTATGTGTCTAGGTAAGTCTATGGTTGCCTGGATTGGTTCTCAATCAGAGGCAGGTGTTTATCGTTGTCTCTGATTGGGAGCCATATTTAGGCAGCCATATTCTTTGGGTATTTTGTGGGTGATTGTTTCCTGTCTTTGTGTTTTATGTACCAGTTAGGACTGTTACGGTTTTCACGTTTATTGTTTTGTAGTTTGTTCATGTTTTCTTATTAAAGAACCATGAACTATAACCACGCTGCGTTTTGGTCCGCCTCTCCTTCCCAGGAAGAAAGCTGTGACATTTTGTTAAATCATCACCCATTTGGCGAAGTCGAAGTAGGCTGTGATTCGATGATAAATTAACAGGCACCACTTTGATTATATGCAACGCAGGACGAGATAATTAAACTAGTAATATCATCAACCATGTTTAGTTAATTTTGATTATGTGAAGACTGTTTTTATAAGATAAGTTTAATGCTAGCTAGCAACTTACCTTGGCTCCTTGCAGCCACAAGGTCCTTTTGATGCTGCACTTGCGTAACAGGTGGTCAGCCTGCCATGCAGTCTCCTCGTGGAGTGCAATGCAATCGTCCATAAACGGCGTCCAAAAAGGCAGATTACCAATTGTTATGAAAACTTGAAATCGGCCCTAATTAATCGGCCGACCTCTAGTAGTAGTTGACTTAAACAATCCTCTATGGTGAGATATCACATCAATTCCTCTGACTTCTGATTTCATGGGCTTGACCAACAAGTCAAAAAACTCTCCAGGGGGGAGCAGGCTCCTCCAGGGAAAGGTTGGCCAAGTCGACCCCGTAGGCCAGAGAGTTGTGAAGGATGTCGGCTAGGACAGAACACGCTCCTCCACTGCCCTCCAGAGGAAAAAGTGAAGTGAACACAATGACAAAACATTATTATCTTACAATTTCTACAATACTAAACATAAATACTAAGCCTTTTTGTTGGAATGCCCGTTTAAAAATGTGTCAAACATGATAGTTATGGTAAAGGGGTGAGCTTAGTTTTCATCTGCTCATCATGTCACAGACAGTCAGACTCACCCAGGGCTTGCTGGCAGTTAAGGATGTGGAAGTCGATGTGCATGCAAGCAGCCAACAGCAGGTGCTCATGGGTAGGATAGCATTTCAGTCTCCACACTCCTCCACTCAGGGCATCTGGACTTAGAGGCTGGCACATATTTCTCTCAACCCATAGGAGCACCTGCTCGTCATAGCTACAGGAGAGATAATTCCCATTATTCACAGGAGTGATCCTATGGCCCATACGATCACTCAAGTGAATAATCAAATCAAATCAAATGTATTTATATAGCCCTTCATACAGCTGATATCTCAAAGTGCTGTACAGAAACCCAGCATAAAACCCCAAACAGCAAGCAATGCAGGTGTAGAAGCACGGTGGCTCGGAAAAAATCCCTAGAAAGGCCAAAACCTAGGAACCAAGCTATGTGGGGTGGCCAGTCCTCTTCTGGCTGTGCCGGGTGGAGATTATAACAGAACATGGCCAAGATGTTCAAATGTTCATAAATGACCAGCATGGTCAAATAATAATAATCACAGGCAGAACAGTTGAAACTGGAGCAGCAGCACGGCCAGGTGGACTGGGGACAGCAAGGAATCATCATGCCAGGTAGTCCTGAGGCATGGTCCTAGGGCTCAGGTCCTCAGAGAGAGAGAAAGAGAGAATTAGAGAGAGCATACTTAAATTCACACAGGACACCGGATAGGACAGGAGAAGTACTCCAGATAACAAACTGACCCTAGACCCCCACACAAACTACTGCAGCATAAATACTGGAGGCTGAGACAGGAGGGGTCAGGAGACACTGTGGCCCCATCCGATGACACCCCCGGACAGGGCCAAACAGGAAGGATATAACCCCACCCACTTTGCCAAAGCACAGCCCCCACACCTCTAGAGGGATATCTTCAACCACCAACTTACCATCCTGAGACAAGGCCGAGTATAGCCCACAAAGATCTCCGCCACGGCACCACCCAAGGGGTGCGCCAACCCAGACAGGAAGATCACATCAGTGACTCAACCCACTCAAGTGACGCACCCCTCCTATGGACGGTATAAAAGAGCCCTAGTAAGCCAGTGACTCAGCCCCTGTAATAGGGTTAGAGGCAGAGAATCCCAGTGGAAAGAGGGGAACCGGCCAGGCAGAGACAGCAAGGGCGGTTCGTTGCTCCAGAGCCTTTCCGTTCACCTTCACACTCCTGGGCCAGACTACACTCAATCATATGACCCACTGAAGAGATGAGTCTTCAGTAAAGACTTAAAGGTTGAGACCGAGTTTGCGTCTCTCACATGGGTAGGCAGATCATTCCAGAAAAATGGAGCTCTATAGGAGAAAGCCCTGCCTCCAGCTGTTTGCTTAGAAATTCTAGGGACAATTAGGAGGCCTGCGTCTTGTGACCGTAGCGTACGTGTAGGTATGTATGGCAGGACCAAATCAGAGAGATAGGTAGGAGCAAGCCCATGTAATGCTTTGTAGGTTAGCAGTAAAACCTTGAAATCAGCCCTTGCCTTGACAGGAAGCCAGTGTAGGGAGGCTAGCACTGGAGTAATATGATCAAATTTTTTGGTTCTAGTCAGGATTCTAGCAGCCGTATTTAGCACTAACTGAAGTTTATTTAGTGCTTTATCCGGGTAGCCGGAAAGTAGAGCATTGCAGTAGCCTAACCTAGAAGTGACAAAAGCATGGATTAATTTTTGGACCGAAAGTTTCTGATTTTTGCAATGTTACGTAGATGGAAAAAATCTGTCCTTGAAAGTCTTGATATGTTCTTCAAAAGAGAGATCAGGGTCCAGAGTAACGCCGAGGTCCTTCACAGTTTTATTTGAGACGACTGTACAACCATTAAGATTAATTGTCAGATTCAACAGAAGACCTCTTTGTTTCTTGGGACCTAGAACAAGCATCTCTGTTTTGTCTGAGTTTAAAAGTAGAACGTTTGCAGCCATCCACTTCCTTATGTCTGAAACACATGCTTCTAGCGAGGGCAATTTTGGGGCTTCACCATGTTTCATTGAAATGTACAGCTGTGTGTCATCCGCATAGCAGTGAAAGTTAACATTATGTTTTCGAATGACATCCCCAAGAGGTAAAATATATTGTGAAAACAATAGTAGTCCTAAAACGGAACCTTGAGGAACACCGCAATTTACCATTCACAGAGACAAACTGATATCTTTCCGACAGATAAGATCTAAACCAGGCCAGAACTTGTCCGTCTAGACCAATTTGGGTTTCCAATCTCTCCAAAATAATGTGGTGATCGATGGTATCAAAAGCAGCACTAAGGTCTAGGAGCACAAGGACAGATGCAGAGCCTCAGTCTGATGCCATTGGGAATTCTCTCTCTCCTATAGCTATAACGAGCAGCCTAAGGGCTTGACATCAATTTGTCCATCACATCAGGTGTGTCCCAAACGGCAACATATTCTCTCTCTACTTTTGTAGTGCACCATACTATGGTAGTCCTCTAATTTAGTGCACTATGAAGGGAATAAGGGAATTTAGTGCACTATGAAGAGAAGTAACACTTTATGTTGACAGACTGACTGATCATGTAGATGTGAGCTTGATGAACACAAGGGTTATATTACAACGGTGAAAATAAAAGGCATTTCTACCTGAATTACCTCGTACCTCTACATATATGTACATATCTACCTGAATTACCTCGTACCCCTACATATATGTACATATCTACCTGAATTACCTCATACTATCTACCTGAATTACCTCGTACCCCTACATATATGTACATATCTACCTGAATTACCTCGTACCCCTACATATATGTACATATCTACCTGAATTACCTCGTACCCTACATGTATGTACATATCTACCTGATTTACCTCGTACCCCTACATATATGTACATATCTACCTGAATTACCTCGTACCCCTACATATATGTACATATCTACCTGAATTACCTCGTACCCCTACATATATGTACATATCTACCTGAATTACCTCGTACCCTTACATATATGTACATATCTACCTAAATTACCTCGTACCCCTGCACATCAACTCTGTACTGTATATTATATGTCCTGTTGCCTAAATAAAAATGTAATGTGATTTCGTCACAGAATCCGTCTGATCCAAATACATGATAACCCTTGCCATCTAGTGAAGTCAAAGTGTACACACCATCACACAGGGGCAAAGAAACATAGACAGACAGACAGACAGACACACACAATAGGATTGGTAACCCTAACAGGAGGGGAATGTAATCATTTTTCACATATCCTGTTTGGAGGATTGCGGATTTTGTGCTCATTCCCTCCTGAATCAAGTAATGTTTCAACTGGGATATCTGGAAAACCAGGGAGTTTTGGAAAGGTTTTGCTACCCTAGCCCAAACAAACTAACATAATGGACATGGGAGCAGATATTCAACCCTAGCCCAAACAAACTAACATAATGGACATGGAAGCAGATATTCAACCCTAGCCCAAACAAACTAACATAATGGACATGGGAGCAGATATTCAACCCTAGCCCAAACAAACTAACATAATGGACATGGGAGCAGATATTCAACACTAGCCCAAACAAACTAACATAATGGACATGAGAGCAGATATTCAACCCTAGCCCAAACAAACTAACATAATGGACATGGGAGCAGATATTCAACCCTAGCCCAAACAAACTAACATAATGGACATGAGAGCAGATATTCAACCCTAGCCCAAACAAACTAACATAATGGACATGGGAGCAGATATTCAACCCTAGCCCAAACAAACTAACATAATGGACATGGAAGCAGATATTCAACTCTAGCCCAAACAAACTAACATAATGGACATGGGAGCAGATATTCAACCCTAGCCCAAACAAACTAACATAATGGACATGGGAGCAGATATTCAACCCTAGCCCAAACAAACTAACATAATGGACATGGGAGCAGATATTCAACCCTAGCCCAAACAAACTAACATAATGGACATGGAAGCAGATATTCAACCCTAGCCCAAACAAACTAACATAATGGACATGGGAGCAGATATTCAACCCTAGCCCAAACAAACTAACATAATGGACATGGGAGCAGATATTAAGAAGAAGCCAAACAAGTGGAAGAATAAACAAAAGTATTTGTAGCTGTTTGCATCATACAATTGTAGATCTAACATAGCTTGTGTCAAAACACTGCAGCTCATTGAGGGGCGGACACACCCTGTTGACTAAACTGGAGGAGGTACAGTCGGCCAATCCGAGTAGCCGCAACCTCTGATCCCTGATGATTGCACATATAGAGAAGTGTCAGTATACAGGAGCCTAGCTCACGGTCATACCACCTTATACACAGACCAGGCCAGTGTCTCAACAGGTATGATAAGTAACAACTTTCTGATTTACAGTCAGTGACATATATCGTAGTGTATACAGTCATATCTCGGTTTTGATTGCCTGTCTAGTATTTGTGTCTACAGCAGGGCTCTCCAACCCTGTTCCTGAGGGGTATTCCAGAAAGCCGGATTAATGAGTTAGCGAGATCTGTCAAAGCAACATTTTTGCCAACTCCAGTTCCAGAAAGAGAGCTCGACGTATAGTCTGATTAACAACCATAGCAATGAATGCTCTGAAGCAAACCTGTTACCAACTAGGTTCACTTGATCATAGCCTGTCCTGGTGAATAAGTCAAGGCTTCTCCTCCAATCAGATTCTTGTCCGTCACTATGGCATGTGCCTTTGCGGAAAATCCTAAAAGAGATATTAAAATACATTTTTAGCTTTGCTTTTCCTTAGGGTGGTTTTTAGTCATTCAGTTTGTCATTCTTTTGTATTTTTATCTTATGTTTGTTATGTAGTAAATATTTCAGCTTTTATTTTCATAGTTTTTTATTTGTTTTCTCCTGTAAAGCACATTGCGTTGCATTCCATGTCTGAAATGTGCTGTATAAAAAAGCTTGATTTGACTCCTATAGGCCTACAAACTCTGTGTATTACTAGTTTCCTGTACAATGTTACCGATGCCGAACGACTTGGAAAGGCAACTGTGTGTGGAGCCAAAAGAAGAGTATGCTTTGCATTGAATACCATTTTGTATGCCTTTGTTGCATTCCCTGGCCCTCAACCTGTCATATAATCAAGGAGGATGTTTACAGAACTGCAGGTGTAACAGTATAACTTCAGACCGTCCCCTCGCCCATACCCGGGCACGAACCAGGGACCCTCTGCACACACGAAGCATCGTTACCCATCGCTCCACAAAAAAAGCCCTTGCAGAGCAAGGGGAACTACTACTTCAAGGTCTCAGAGCAAGTGATGTCACCGATTGAAATGCTATTTAGCTCGCACCACTGCTAACTAAGCTAGCCGTTTCACATCCGTTACACAGGTACAGTAGGTTGTGGTGAGTGTTTTACTAATTCATTAATAAGACTAGGCAACATGATAAAAATTATAAATAGCCTAATCCATCCCGCAGATTTTCCAAGGGTCATTGGTGTTAAAACTAAACATAGAACACATTGTTGCCCGTGTTGTCATGAAAAGCGGTCTATGAATTCAATCAATTATTATTACTCATCCTACATAGGCTTTGGAATGGGTCTACCATTGCAACTGTGACACCAGATTTGTAATAAACATGCTCTATAAAAAGTGAAAGAATGATTAATAAAGCACCCATGTGTGTATGCTAGGTCTATTAGATATTGGAATCCTGCCACTTCACTTAAACATTTATTCTGTTTGCAATTTTCTGCCAGGCTACCTCTCTGGCTTTTGCTGCTGTATTACTTTTTGGGGGGTAAATATGTTAACATATTCATTGTCAAAATGATTTCTTGTTGTGGACTCTAGTCTTTTGACTCAATATCTGACATTTTTTCTGTCATTGACACAAGGACCTTTTTGAACGTTGCATACATGCGCCAGTTGTCAGATCAACCAATCTGCGCTTGGTTAGCCTAATTACTTAAAAGAGAAGCAACCAATCTGCGCTTGGTTAGCCTAATTACTTAAAAGAGAAGCAACCAATCTGCGCTTGGTTAGCCTAATTACTTAAAAGAGAAGCAACCAATCTGCGCTTGGTTAGCCTAATTACTTAAAAGAGAAGCAACCAATCTGCGCTTGGTTAGCCTAATTACTTAAAAGAGAAGCAACCAATCTGGAACCAAGAAATCCTAGACTCCCTCATCTGGTTAAGGAAAGACAGATATGTTCAGGGAATCCTGAATTTGTTAAACTATCTTTCTGGAAAACCCCCTGTAGAGCGCAATTGATTATAATAATTAGCTGGATGGTAGCCTAGTGGTTAGAGCGTTGGACTAGAAACCGGAAGGTTGTGAGTTCAAACCCCCGAGCTGACAAGGTACAAATCTGTTGTTCTGCCCCTGAACAGTCAGTTAACCCACTGTTCCCAGGCCGTCATTGAAAATAAGAATGCCTGGTTAAATTAAGGTAAAATTAAAAAAATTTTTTTAAAAATGATGAATCAGGTTAGTTACAACTTTGGTTGGAGTGAAAACCTACAGCTACCCAGGAACAGGGTTGGAGAGCCCTGGTCTACGGTAGGCTGGACCCATGACATTTTTAATAATGCTTTTTTCTGATAAAAACTAGTTCATATTTGCTTGTCGTAGTTTTGAAGTAATCACGAAAAAAAAAACAGGCCTTATTTTAGGGCATTTTTCACCCTGCCAGCTCCTATTAGTTCTATTGTGCACCTTGGCACAAACTCACCTTCTGAACGTTCTATTCCCTGCCAAATGTTCTACATCACAATGCCTGCTTCACTGTTGTTGGGAATAAGACCTGCCCACATTGCTGCGAGTTCAAATGTAAACAACAGCAAAAAATGACTCATGGTACTCTGAGGTCATCCCATTGTTTCCTATAGTGGAAATATAGGTATGTCTGTTTAGCAATGTGTATATTTAGATTTTATTCAAGTCGGACACCATTTTAATCATGAGAATCTCCTCTTTCTAATTATGTAAGGGTGGGCAGCGAGCTCAGTTGTCATCAAATGCTAGCCCCAAAACACGTTTTACCCTTGGAATGCTGAGCTCAACCCATTGTTTTCCTATGGAGTGGCATGCCAGTCTATTTCCCCAAATATCTCACAATGTGTATATTTAGATTTTTTTCAAGTCGGACACTATTTTAATCTGATGAGTCTCCTATTTGTAATTATGTAAGTCTGGGCAGTGAGCTCGGTTGTCATAGACCAGAAATAGTCAGAAGTTCTCATTACGCGGACATAAGCACAGTTGACAACATCGAGGTGAAGATGTTTACTTTCTACACAAGTTTTTTTTTCTTCAGTTTCGGTCGAAGAACACATTGTGGTGGGAAAGTAAAAATTGATTTTAAAAATGTGTACCATTTAGGCGAAATAGAAATCTAAGCATCACTCCAGTCAGAAGAGGCTCTGCGGACGTTCGATTCCATTCATGTGGTATGGGCTCGCGCTTGTGTTTCATCTTAACCAACGTTATTTGTCCGTTTTCAGCCTTGGGTGAATTTTGACTCGTTCTATTGTCCAGCCTATCTACGGTTTTACCGCATCTGGTCCCTTCTGTACAGATGTTCCACATGCCAGTATGTTGTGGAATGGGGTACCACTCCATTGTGTCGGCACTCAACTCTGTATCGAACACCTGAAGTCCTTGATTTCCAAGCCATAGCAAGATATTATGCATATTACTGGACCACTGCACCTGTCAAATATGGAAATACAGACAATGTCAACAAGTATTATACAAAGGCAAAATACCAAAGCCACCATCAATAACATGAACATGGGTAACAGGATTGGATTAAATAATAGTCATTTTACTAGCTAGCTAATTACCTGCTGGTTGAGACATGCAACGAAAAGATAGCAAGCTAGCGCACATATTTAGCAAAACAATCAATATTATCATAATTACCTTCCTAGGCTAGAGTCTAGACGAACATGTAGCTAGCTACACAGTTCAAACTACAATACGGTACCTTTGTTTACAGATCAACATGTGTTTTGAAAAAGAACAGGATACGAGGTAACATACACGTGAAGCAGCTGCTCCGCTGCAAACACTTCCTGATTGATACTCCTACTTCACTGACTGGCTACACATTCCGCATCGAAGCGTTGCACGGTGTTACAGAGACGTGGGCTAGCACTAGCAACCACTCACGCACAGTGAAGGTTTCCTGAACATAATATCATGCTGCCTACACCAACGCAAGACATGGATGGAAATCGACCGTTGACCCAAATGTCTTACTGCACCGTGGTAGATAAAACTGACCAGTGTAAATTCATATGCTACACGCATAAATATTCGGAGATGTTCAATGTTGGGTGGGTGTTAATAGCTAGTCATTTCCGTATATCTAACCAAGCTTTTCGAACAACGATAACTAGCTAGTTAACAGAGAACTGTACTAAATTGCTAACTATTGGCATGTAGCTAGCAGACTAACATTACTTTTACATATCTCATCGATTTGGATGAGAAGCTCGTGCTGATGTGTTTTAGTTAGTGGCTAACAACAAGTATAAAAACGGCCACTAGTGGTGCCAAGATTGTTAGAAGATTGCCACCTGTAAGATAAATAAATATACATGATAGTTAGAGATGTTGTTGTGACATGACGGCTAACATCATTTGCTTGTTTTCCTGTCCCAGTTTGACAAATGCCTCTGATGTGTGGAGCACAGATTTCACTGATGAGACATTGAACCAGTTTGTAAGTATATTTATTTAACCAAACCTGCAAAGAGTAGAATTTCCTTTAATTGTTTAATAACAAGAATGACACGCACTATTATTTTCAGAGACGAAAGTTTGCCTTGAAGTCAACAGAGGATTATATCTTGAAAATTAGGTATGTTTTTCCCATCCTATTTGAATCCAATGACCTCATGTACTCCTCGGGATCCTGTCTTCATAATACTTCCACATGTACTTCCTCCCGTATCTTCTCCCAGGTCTGCGTGCGGCAGTGGGAGTGTGTCTGTATCAATGCAGGACGGCTGTGCAGTGCTCTGTGTAGGCACCAGTCCAGGGGACCTGAGTGTGACTCTGTCCAGACTGAAACAGCCCGAGGCCAAAGAGAAACTGAGAGAGCTGCTGTTTAGAATGGCAGACAGTCTGACTCGTTTAGACCATACAAGTAAGGTTTGGGACAGAGCCCTCATTCAGCATACAGAGTTATTTTCTTATCACACTGACTCTCATCTAGGGAAGTTCAAGAACTTGATCGTTTCTGGTACAGATTGCATGTGTGCGCTTTGATCCAACACCAGCACCCCTTACTCAGTGTTCTCTGCTGTGTTGTTTCTGTCTAGGTGGCCCAGCCCCATTCAGTCCTGGAAAGAGTCCACACAAACGCAATACAGGTGTGCTGTGTTTTATTTTGTCTTGTTACATCACAATAAGACCATAGCTATAAAGGTGTAAAGTAAATGGTCATCTTGCTCTTTCAGATTTTGAGCCAAGGAGACAGCCGCAGAGTGGCCAAACTCTGGCAGTCAAGAAGCGTCTTCCAGGAGATTCTCTTATCAACCCAGGAACAAGAAGGTGCTGTACTTGTCTGAACCCTAAAGAGGGCACCCATGGTCCTTCATATTGCATGGGCCCTGAAGTAGTGCACTACATATAAAATATATTAGTTGTTACATACTCCCATGCATCTGTGGGTCCATTTGCAAAGAGCCAAATTAACTGTTTTTCTGTCCTTTTTCCAGAAAGCGTCCAGCAACCGGGGTGGCATTTGATGATGATGAAGATGATCAATGATGATTTGCTAAAGAGAAATGACCACAGTTGCCTTCCATCATCACTATCACATTTCTGCTGCATATATCAATTTAGTTCATGAATGTTATTTTATTCCACCGACACTACACCATTCGGCTGCAACATCATTTTAAAAATCGACCTATTTAATGCTGTCTACATGATGACATAATCTGCTTTTTAAGGACTTTTAAAGTGTGTCCCAAATCGACACTATTCCCTATATAGTGCTCTACTTTTGACCATATGGGCTCAGGTCAAAAGTAGTGCACTAATTATGGAATAGGGTGCCATTTGGAAAACAACCATGATGATCATTACCTCAATCACTGTGTGGAAACTTGAAACATGGTTTTTAAATGTATTTTAATCTTGATTTGTGTAATAAACATCCATTTAAAAAAAGCAAAACGATCTCCTTGTGTATATATAGTAACAATAACTATTATTATTGTAATGGTGCGAGGGGGGACTGTTGAATAATGTCAGTCAAAACTCCTCAAATTAAACACTAGTGTTCTCATGACTTTATTGTAAGCAAAGTGCATATAGGGTAAATGATTTGGTCCAAATACCTAATGTTTAAGGTAGCAAGTATACCGTCATTTAATTCATGAACAAAACGATAGAAAGGACTCAACTGATGGTACCTGATTTATTTGTTTAGTTTAAAAACCCAGATCACCAAACGTGAAGCACAGAGTACAGAAACACCATTAGAATCAGGAACAAGACCAGATGTTACTTTAAGACCCAATGTAACGCGAGAACAACATGGACAGATGCTTTACAACAGAAGAATGTCAACAGACACATTTTCATAAAATATGAATATACATTTATATTCATATACACACATATACTGCCTGGATAAATTCCAAAGCATTTTGCTACAGATGAAAGCTGAGTATTCACTAGAATGATTGAAGATGTATTTTCATCTCATAGTGTACAGTATTTGCACCCATGTGGATTTGCACCTAACTAAGTTAGGCTAACTGATATTTGCTGGTGTCTTAAAAAAAAAAAAAACTGTGTTTACTAGTTTTTTCTCCAGATACTTTTGTACAGTATGATCTGCACTGAAAATAAAACTTAGGGCTCGATTCAATCACTACCGTTGACATTTAAGGATCATTTCCAATCGAGCCGACATGCAGACCGAATCCAGTCTCCACTAACGTGGGAACATTGCCTTTAAATGTAAATCACTCTTACAACTCAGATCTTCAAAGCTAAGGACTCAATCGAGCTCTAAGAAAATCCTCAATTTAACTGTTTGTTTTTTTAAACCAAGCTTTGCTCATTGAAAACTTCAATGGCCTTTATCTAGTATGCACAGGGATGTGTTGGGTAGCAAGGTTTAATTAGATCAAATAATGATGAACACGATCCAAAATGGTAGTCATGAAGTTTTAGATATATGGATAAAGAGCCTCTGTAAATCACTGCATTTTTCTGTTGAATAATGTCAGTAAAAACTCCTCAGGACATCATCAAATGAAATGGATATATCACACTCCTATTCTCATATCGTTATTGTAAGCGAAATTAATGCAAGCTTTCAAAGTGCATGTAAATTATTTGGTCCAAATACCTAACGTTTTCAAGGTATAGCTAGAACACCGTAATTCAATTTAGGAACGAAACCATAGAAAGTACCCAACTGATACCTGATTGATTTTTTTGTTTTTTGTAAAAAAAAATCCAGATCACCAAACGTGAAGCACAGAGTACAGAAACAACAGTAAAATCAGGAACAAGACCAGATGTTACATTAAGTCCAAAAATAACACGAGAACAACATGGACAGATGCTTTACAACAGAAGAATGTCAACTGACATATTTTCACAACATATAAATATATATTTCTATTCATATGCACACGTACAATACACTGCCTGGATCAATTCCAAAGCATTGAGCTTTAGAGCAAAGCTCAGTATTCACTAGATTGACTGAATCATTTTTTCCATCCCATAGTATACAGTATTTGAAACCATGTAGAATTGCACCTAACTCTCATATTTGCTGGTGTCAAAAAAACATCCGTGTTAAATAGTTTTACCCCAGATACATTTATGTAGTGAATTCTGCGCTGAAGAGAAAGTGAAAGTATCCTAAATGTTGCTCTTTAAAAAAAAAGTCAAGCTTTGCTCAGGGAAAACTTCAAATACCTTGATCTTACAAGTATTCAGAGATACATCGGGTGGCAACAGAAGTGAAATAGATCAAATGATCCAAAATGGGCCTAAATCACATTGATGTTCCTTTTTGAGGTCACAGAACTCTAGTTAAAGTAGAGCATCACGGTCATCATTCAGTCTGAGTGAAAGGATACAAGTTTGTTTCAAGTTCAATACATCTTTCCTTACTGCTTTTCAGATACATAACACATAAACATAAACATATACAGATAGCATTACTTAACACATCTCAAAAACAGGCATTGTTTCTAGTTCTCATATTATTTCCTGGACTTCAGTAAAACATTTAACCTACTTTACATTCTGATGAAAAGGAATTACAACAGTCTGTTTCCTCTACTTAATAGTAAAAGGATAACAACCCCACCACAGTCAAGGAAAATGAGCAAATACGTCCAAGTAGGTCTCACATTAAGAAATCACCAAAACATATGTTAAATTACGTTGAATTAGTCCGTGAAAGAAATGAAGTGTCCTCTGAGAAGAATAACGATATATTACAACTGGCTCTTCAAAACACAAACACTCCAGGAAAATATCCAGTTCAAATCACATGCCAACATAATATTCAATAACAAACCTTTCCCTTCACTAATGATGTGGTGCGGGTGTTCTTTAAATGTGCTCCAACTTCCAAAAGATATGTACGGTAAGCCAACTGCCTTTAAAGCATCTTGTAAATCATACAATCCATTTAAGTTCAAACTAAAGAATGATCTGAAAGTTCAACGTCTTTGTCTCACAGTGATAGTAGTGCAGGAGTGTATGCTTGTTATTGTACATCTTGCACGTGACCTTAATTATTACATGAGAGAGTTATTATTAAGTTATTTTCATGGTTTTCAATAACTTCAATGATCTTGAGGATAACCTTCACTGTTAACTACATTATTACATTGTGTCCCAAATGTGATCTTCTTGAAAGAATCCAAATCATTATGAATTGTAGAAGCACAAAATAAAGCATTCAGTAGAATGTGCTCTATTTATCATAACGAGACAAAAATATAGTGTCCCCTGTCCAAATGAAGAGGCTTGAGGTTAAGGAGGCACCTGCAGTATCAACAAGTAGAGGCATTATCTTAAAATAGGACATGTAGTGTAGCGTTCCTCTGTGATTCAATTCATCTAATAAAGTGATTTCAAATAAAAGGCCAACGATTCAGGACTCATGTCAAAACTTGCCGCTTTTTCCAAAGGTCATTTACTTCCCTCTATAAACAATTATTGCCAAATCGATCACAGATCTGTCCCATATACATTTCAATATCTAAAATACATCTTTCTTCTTGCCACAGAAAAATATAGGTATTGTATATACTGTATATGTATGACACAACACTGGTTTGACTGGTTTCATGACAGCATGCTCTCAAGGCAGGTCAATTACTTTTTTAAAGGGGGGGGCATCATCTCTGGTTGAATAGGAACACTGGGAATGTGTCCCAAATGGCACCCTACATCCTATATAGTGCATTACTTTGTACCAGGACCCTTAGCACCCTATACCCTTCAGTACATAATGCACTTGTTTTGAACAGAGCCTTATGGGGCCCTAATCAAAAGTAGTGCACTATATAGAGAATAGGGTGTCATTAAGGATACAACCTTGTACTTTGGCAGGGACAGAACACATTTGACCAACGATGAACCACTAATTCACTGCGTCAAACAACTGAGGAAAGATTAAACTCAGTAAGGTGGTCATATCAGAAGCAATGATATGTTATTTTCTGACATCATCAACATTGAATGAAGCCAACCTACTAGCGAAGGCAACATGAATACCACATCAAGCCTTGTGATTTTAGTCCTTACTAGACATACCCCATTGGTTTTCAGTGTTCCCATTTATCAATACATTCTCAAAAATAAATACATATAGACATTCCTATAACAACATATCTCTATTAAAATACAAGCTTTCTCACTGTATCAGTATGCTTCCCATGATGACAGGGGCCTTGTCTTATGGACACTTCAGGCTTTAACTATGGCCGATGACTCTGTGACAGCTTTGAGAGGCTCGCTTCATTTCTCTGTCATTCTCTTCTCTGTCCCACTGCATCTCATTCTCTGAGTCCCATGCCTCAGTCTCTGTCACTGTTAGGTGTTTGAGGATAAAAATAACACTTATCTTACTTTCCCCTGGGTAGATGGAGACGGTTGTCTTCCAATCCAAAATGAACAGGTACATTCTCTTCCTCTGTCTGACTAGTTCATGTTATTTCCTCATCCCATATTTGTCTATAGACATGCCCCCTATGAATTTCCTCCTTACACTTTGTCTGTCCAATCACACCCCCTCTCTGAGGTTCCTCCTCCCACTTTGTCTGTCCAGGCTCTCTGAGCTTCCACAGTTCAACAGAGTGTATCTGTGTTAAAGGAGAGCTGCACCTGCCATGGAGAAACAAGAAGTGGTTAGTAAGGGGTAAAATACAGTTAAATGCTGTCCAGGGTCTTAAGAACAAATCCGTAACATATTGTACGAATTGGATTCATAACATATTATACAAATACATTTAAAAAAAAATATAAAGTTGTTTTTTTCAGGACGTAACATATTATACGAATTGGATGACGTAGTACACAAAAAACAGGGAACCATTTTGTCTCATGAACACCACTTTTAAAATTACTGGCTGAAATTATATAAAAGTTCTGCAACATCACTTTAAGTTAAGTACTTCATACTTATTAAGTTGATAAGTGTGATATGCAAAGTGTGTCTATGTAGACAACATCCCATCCCACTTTCTCTGTCTTATGCTGCTTTCATATCATCTCGTAAAAAGTCTATTTGAATGGCCCTTCAACTGGTAATTACATGTACATTTGTTCATACTGGTCCCCCGTGGGAATCAAACCCACAACCCTGGTGTTGCAAGTGCCATGCTCTACCAACTGAGCCACACGGGATCAATTCCTAGCGGGAAACTCTTCATTCATCCCTGAGCTCCAACTTCTCCCAAATGCTGAACCCTGATGTCACATATTAAGGAAATTACCTCGATAAAAGCATTTTCGGCAGTTAAATGCAACCACAAAACATTATTATTAAAAGCAATCTATTTATATGGTTTTTGAAGACAATAATTTGTTTGCGAGCATGATAGCTGTACTTTTAGTTTATGGTTGACGCAGCTTTTTTGTGATTAGCCAATTAGTGTTTCTCAGTTAGTTTGAAGCACGTGCATGTTTTCAACTGATATTTACAACTTCACAACTGGGAATTACCACCTTCCCACTTGGTTATGAACGCAGCATCACATCCCAACAAGTATTTTCTCTCCTCTTACCCTTTCGTCTAATCTCTCTCCTCCCCTCTCACCCTCTGCCCACATCCTCTCCTCCCTCCTCCCCTCTCACCCTCTGCCCACATCCTCTCCTCCCTCCTCCCCTCTCACCCTCTGCCCACATCCTCTCCTCCCTCCTCCCCTCTCACCCTCTGCCCACATCATCTCCTCCCTCCTCCCCTCCCCACACCATCTCCACCCACATTTTGTTGCCCCTATCCTCCTCTCCTTCTCCCCTCCTCTGCCTTTCCTCCTCTTTCTCTCCTCTATTCCTCTCTCCTAGTCTCCCCCTCACCCTTTCCTCCTCTTTCTCTCCTCTATTCCTCTCTCCCTCTCCCCTTCCTTCCTCCCTCTCCTTCCTCACCCTCTCCTCCTCGAAGCTGATGAGGCCCTCATCGTCATCACTCTCTAGTTCCTCCGGTTCTTCGCTGACCAGGGCTTCGAGCTCCGTGTTGGCCAGCCGGGGTCTGAGCAGGGTTAGCAGGCGCTGCAGTGGCGACTGGCCTCCACCAGGGGGCGAACTCTCCTGCTGCTCCAGGTTGTCGCTCTGCTTCTTTGCAAAGTTCACAAATACCTGGATGGAGAGGGAGGGAGAGAACACAGAGAAATGAACAGACAGACAAGGGGATATAATTGAGACTTTTTAGCATCAATGTTTGAGCTGCAAGGCCTTCCTCAAGACAAATAACAAAAATGAAAGGGAGCAATGATCAATGTGTGTGCGTACACAGATTTAAAATCAAATTCTCTATTTTGCATATACATTTTCAATCTAATGATCTGTACTGTGTCCGTGTGGAAATGACTCGAGCACAGCGTGACAGTAACTCACGTTGTCCAGTGTGGTCTGGCTGACAGAGTAGTCGTCTATTCCCAGCACCTCGACCACCTGCTCCATCTTACTGAACACCTGGGCCAGGGAGATCCTCTCTGACTTCAGCTGGAACTGGACCTTCGTGTGGTGGCTCTCCTGGGAACACATTCAATTCAATGTCTTTTCTTCCTACCACTGATTTTGCTTCTAGCGGCTATTTTAAAGAAGAGTGTGCTTGTAATAATTGTAATAACTGTGATAATTGTAATAACTTTAATAACTGTAATAACGGTGATAATTGTAACAATTGTAATAACTGCAATAACTGTGATAACTGTGATAACTGTAATAACTGTAATACCTGTAATAACTGTGATAACTGTGATAACTGTAATAATTGTGATAACTGTGACAATTGTAATAACCGTAACACCTGTAATAACTGTGATAACTGTGATAACTGTAATAATTGTGATAACTGTAATAACTGTGCTGACTGTAATACCTGTAATAACTGTAACAGCTGTGATAACTGTGATAACTGTAATAATTGTGATAACTGTAATAACTGTGCTGACTGTAATACTGTAATAACTGTAATAACTGTAACAGCTGTGATAATTGTAATAACTGTAATACCTGTAATAACTGTGATAACTGTAATAACTAATACCTGTCATAACTGTAATAACTGTAACAGCTGTGATAATTGTAATAACTGTAATACCTGTAATAACTGTGATAACTGTAATAACTGTGATAACTGTAATAACTGTGATAATTGTGATAACTGTAATAACTGTGATAACTGTGACAAAGGTCATACCTGTGATAACTGTAATAACTGTGATAACTGTAATAACTGTGATAACTATTATAACTGTGATAATTGTGATAACTGTGATAACTGTAATGGCTGTGATAACTGTAACTGTAATAACTGTGATAACTATTATAACTGTGATAATTGTGATAACTGTGATAACTGTAATGGCTGTGATAACTGTGATAACTGTAATGGCTGTGATAACTGTAATACATGTAATAACTGTGATAACTGTAATAACTGTAATAACTGTGATAATTGTGATGACTGTAATAACTGTGATAACTGTGATAACTGTAATAACTGTGATAACTGTAATAACTATAATAACTGTTATATGTGGTCGTTTTCTTCAACTAAACTCAGTTGAATGAGCTGACTGTAAGTCTGGATAAGAGCATCTGCTAAATGACTAAAATATACATTTTATGTGCACCTTTAGTACAGCCTCAGGGAAATTCCTGTTGAAGAATCTCACCACCTCCTTCACACTGGAACTGGTCTTGGTCCGGACTGTGATCATATAACCATCACCAAACCTGTGGAAGGGACACAACCAGTGTGAGTTCACAAGTCACCCTGGGTCAATGACTCTTTCCTTGATTGCTTGTATCCTATCTCCTTGGCTCCTTTATCCAATAGGTTATGAGAAGAAGATGAGGAGAAAGGATATGAGGAAGTATGAATTGAGAAGGAGTCACAGAATACATATAATTGACTTGCCTAATTAAATAGAGGTTACATAAATCTCTCTCTCTCTCTATATATACATATATTTATTGATGTATTTATGTATTTTTAAATAACAGGATGTGTAACAATCTGGGGGAAAAACTACAAGTTGAAAGGGTGGAGGAAGTTAAAAACAAGTCATTCAGAGGTGATTGCAGACTATATTGGTATGCCATGTGTCTCTAACTTCTGGTTGGCCTAGCAACAGAGAAAGGCCAGAGCATGCCCATTAGCTGTGTGTGTGTGTGTGTGTGTGTGTGTGTGTGTGTGTGTGTGTGTGCGTGTGCGTGTGCGTGCGTGCGTGCGTGCGTGCGTGCGTGCGTATGTGTGTGAACTTCTGACCTGTTCTTGAGGTGCTGGATGCTACCCAGGCATTTGAACCTGCCGTTGACCATGATGCCCAGTCTGGTGCACAGAGCCTCACACTCCTCCATACTGCAGACACAGAGACATTCCCATTTCACAGCTCCTCATTTCAGACATTTAGCAGACACTCTAATCCAGAGCGACATACAGTGACCTCTGTCAGCAGCATCAGAACCAGGTAGAAACAAATTAGTGCAGGTGTGAATGCAAGGCTGGGAATACACAATTATTACCCAGACACCTCAATAATAAAGGTATTAGTATGCATATTAGCAACAAGTAGTATGCAGTACATGTCTGATGAGAATGAGTGTCTCACCTGTGTGATGTCAGCACCACAGAGCGTCCCGTCTTGAGGATGTCGAGGATGAGGTTCCAGAGGAATCTGCGGGCCTTAGGATCCATCCCTGTAGTGGGTTCATCCTGGAGGATAATCACACAGAACGGCATCTGAGTCATTTACATCCTGTCCCACAAAGAATAGGACACAATCAGAGCGTCTCCTGTCTTATCCAGACCAGAATAATTGGATAACTATCTACAGTATGTAATAATAATAATTAGGTGGGTGCTTATATATGTCCTATTTTATTTGTCCTAAATATGTTCTGTCCATATCCCAATTCTCCCTGAGACACCCTCTGAGAGTGGGGTCACAGCCAGGCTCTGCCATTATCAATGGTGACCATGGAGCAATTAGGGTTAAGTGCCTTGCTCAAGGGCACATCAACAGATGTTTCACTTTGTCGTCTCGGGGATTTGAACAGCGACCTTTACGGTTACTGGTCCACCTGCAGGGCTACCTGCCACTTCTATGTGTAGAGTGGGATATGACAACATAGTGATACATCTTTTAATGAGTGGCGATGAGGTTGAGCCTCACCAGGAATACGAGAGAGGGGTATCCGATGAGGGCGATGGCAGTGGACAGCTTGCGCTTGTTTCCCCCACTGTAGGTGCCAGCGGGCATGTCTGCATACTTGGACAGCTCCAGTTTCTCCAGGGCCCATGAGACCACCTGGGAAAAGACAAAAGGAAATCAATAGAGGAACTTTTCAACAACAATGATTCAGTAAAATCACACTGTAAAATGCGTAATGTGGAGTGTGTGTGTGTGTGTGTGTGTGTGTGTGTGTGTGTGTGTGTGTGTGTGTGTGTGTGTGTGTGTGTGTGTGTGTGTGTGTGTGTGTGTAATAGCTGTACCCTTTCCTCGTCCTTCCAGGGGATGCCCCGGAGCCGTGTGTACAGCTCCAGGTGCTCTCTGGCTGTCAGGTCTTCAAACAGGGCGTCAAACTGAGGACAGTAGCCAATGCTCTGCTGCACCCTCAACAGCTCCTTCAGGATACTAACAACACAACACATGGACAGAGGGAGCTTTGTGAATCTCTCAACAACAACAACAACAGTACCTGGACCTGTATTCAAAAAGCATCTAAGAGTAGGAGCGCTGATCAAGGATCATGTCCTCCCTGTCCATGTAGTCTTTTTACTATGGATTTTAAGGCAAAGCCTCCTACTCTGAGATACTTTTTGAATAGCGGCTCTGATACTACAAACTTCAGCTAACTTTAGCCACCACAAGCTAACAATCAATGAAAGTGATGGGTGCATGTGAGCATTTTTTTTTATGGGCAAATCACCTTTAAAGACCCATCTGGTGTATGTCCCAAATGGCACCATGTTACCTATTAAGTGCACTACTTTTGATCAGGACCCATCAAAAGTAGTGCACTATAAAGGGAATAGGGTGCGATTTGGGATGCAAGCCCGGTGCATATGTAAAGTACCTGCTCCCCCCTATGAAGGCCTCTCCTCCCGTGGTGCTCTCGTCTCCAGTCAGCATCTTGAAGGTGGTGGTCTTCCCTGCTCCGTTCACACCCAGGAGGCCGAAACACTCCCCAGGACGCACGCCCAAACATAGCCGGTCCACAGCCAAGATACGCCCCATCTTCCTCGATTTGTACACCTGACATACACAGGACATTGAATGCATTGATGACATTATACCTTGTGAGACTCTGTTGACCTTGAATAGAGTGTGCTCAAATGGCACCCTGTTGGCTATTTAGTGAACCACTTTTGACTGGGCCCTATGGTGCACTAGATAGGGAATAGGATCCCATTTGGAGTTAAATAAAGGGGAGCTCTGTATCTGTCTGACCTTGGTGAGGTTGTCAACCTTCAGCATGTCGTTGTCAGCTTCTCCTCTCAGTACTCTCCTTCTCTCAGAGGCCACATCCTCATCATCGTCCTCTATGGGCTGGCTGCTGACTGGTACTCTCCTGTTATAAAACACACACACCCTCAGGGACAGCATGGAACTAGAACGCTGCAGTGGATCTTTTTGGTGTAATATACATACACACACACACACACACACACACACACACACACACACACACACACACACACGCACATGCACACGCACACACACACTCACGAGGGTTTCCTGAGGAAGTTGTACTGGCACAGGATGGTTATGAAGAAGCCTACAAAGCCCTCGATTGTCATGGCAACCAGCCCTCGAGTCACAATATCCCACTCAAATGGAGACTTGATCTTGTCAAACTGACCTGAGAGAGACATAATAAACAGAGATTAAATTACTTTCTCAATTACTTTTATTTATAAAGCCCTTTTTACATCAGCAGATTTCCCAAATTGCTTAACACAAAGTCTCAAAGTGCTATAGACTAAACATTATTAGCCCAGATATCAAATGTACTGCAGGTACTTGGAATAGCATTTAGAATATAACCGCACCTATTTTAGCATAGTACTCATTGATGTATTCGTTGTAGGCCATTTCCATCAGGCCGTGACCCAGGTTGTAATTTGGGAAGATAAGGAAACAGGACTTTAGGTAGCTGTTCACCAGTTTCAGATCCTGCAGAGAGACCAAAGCAGTGTGAGGTAGTCATGTTAAATATACTAGATCTAATCATAACAATACTGCTGGAACTGCTGTAGGGTTGCACATATCTGTTTCCTTTCTTAAAAATCCTGGTTGGAGGATTCCATATTTCCTGCTTAGTGATTCCTTGGAATCCCGGGAATTTTGGAAAAGTTACAAGAACTCTGCAACCTGTAACTGCTGTTATACCGTCAACAGGGGAAGAAACACACCTTGTCATGTTCAAAGAGCTGCAGCAGGAAGGTGGCTACAGTGGCAGTGATTCCTATGAAGAGGTTGATGACTATGAGGAACACATAGGCCGTGCTGGGCACCTCGAACCAGAAGGAGGCAGGGTACATGACAGGAGTTATAGACCACCTGGAGGGAGGGAGGGAGGGAGGGAGGGAGGGAGAGAGAGAGAGAGAGAGAGAGAGAGGGAGGGAGGGAGGGAGGGAGGGAGGGGTGGGTGGGTGGTGGGGAGAGAGAGAGAGAGAGAGAGAGAGAGAGAGAGGGAGGGTGAGAGAGGGGAGGGTGCAAAAGAGAGAGAAAGAGAGAGGGAGGGGTGGGTGGGTGTGAAAGAGAGGGAGGAGAGAGAGGGGAGAGGGAGAGATACAGAGTGATATAACAGGTCATATTCATTAAGTATGCATTACAGTTTCTTGATATCGTCAAGGACAGTTATGCATAATGCATTACTGTTCTTAAAATATGTCATCAAGGGCACAATGTCTATGCTTTTCCCCCCCAGGTTCTGTCATAAATGATGATAGAAATGAAGAAATGGCTCCGGCAGCACCACAGGGGGCTCCTCATGGCATTACACACTAGTGAATGTGACGACTCGGTTTCCTCTTGACAAGCTTTAACAAGTAAAGCAAGAAACTGTGTGTCCCAAATAACACTATATTCCCTACATAGTGCACTACTATTCCCTATAGTGCACTATATAGGGGAAAGGATGCCATTTGGGATGAACTGAGTGTGTAAGTAAAGTACACTCACCCGTAGAGGAGGAAGAGAGAGAGGACCGCGGGGAAGTTGGTTGGGGATGTGTACGCAGGAAGGTCAAAGACAAACAGGATAAGGACACAGCACGTGGCTGGCACCAGGTAGTTCAGCTAGGAGACAACGAGAGACAGGAGAGTTTCAGTTAGATTGGCTGGCACCAGGTAGTTCAGCTAGGAGACAACGAGAGACAGGAGAGTTTCAGTTAGATTGGCTGGCACCAGGTAGTTCAGCTAGGAGACAACGAGAGACAGGAGAGTTTCAGTTAGATTGGCTGGCACCAGGTAGTTCAGCTAGGAGACAACGAGAGACAGGAGAGTTTCAGTTAGATTGGCTGGCACCAGGTAGTTCAGCTAGGAGACAACGAGAGACAGGAGAGTTTCAGTTAGATTGGCTGGCAGAAATACATAATATCTCTCAAACATTCATAGAACCATCTATGTGTGAATACACAACACAAGCAGGAAGATGACAGACAGAATGACAATCCACCAGGAGGGGTTCAGGGTGGAAAGCAAAGCAGTAGCAAACTGGATTTAACCTTGTAGTTGCATCAATGTCTAGGGTCCAGTTTACTGTAGAAAACTAACTACCACCTACTGTACACTGGTTAAGCTGTTCAGCGGTTTAACTCTCAATTTAATTACATTTCAATTTATGGGCTTTATTGGCATGGGAAACATATGTTTACTTTGCCAAAGCAAGTGAAGTAGATAATAAACTAAAGTGAAATAAACTATAAAAAATAACAGTTAACATTACACTCACAACATTTCCAAAATAATGAAGACATTTCAAATGTCATGTTATGTGCAAATAGTTAAAGCACAAAAGTGAAAATAAATCAACATAAATATGGGTTGTATTTACAGTGGTGTTTGTTCTTCACTGGTTGTCCTTTTCTTGTAGCAACAGGTCACAAATGATGCTGCTGTGATGGCACACTGTGGTATTTCACCCAGTAGATATGGGAGTTTATCACAAATTGGATTTGTTTTTGAATTCTTTGTGGACGTGTGTAATCTGAGGGCAATACGTGTCTGTAATATGGTCATACATTTGGCAGGAGGTTAGGAAGTGCAGCTCAGTTTCCACCTCATTTTGTGGGCAGTGTGTACATAACCTGTCTTCTCTTGAGAGCCATGGCCTTTCTCAATAGCAAGGCTATGCTCACTGAGTTTGTACATAGTCAAAGCTTTCCTTAAGTTTGTGTCAGTCACAGTGGTCAGGTGAATTCGGCTACTGTGTACTCTCTGTTTAGGGCCAAATAGCATTCTAGTTTGCTCTGTTTTTTTGTTAATTCTTTCCAATGTGTCAAGTAATTATATATTTGTTTTCTCATGATTTGTTTGGGTCTAATTGTGCTGCTGCTCCGTGGGGTGTGTTTGTGTTTGTGAACAGAGCCCCAGGACCAGCTTGCTTAGGGAACTCTTCCCCAGGTTAATCTCTCTGTAGGTGATGGCTTTGTTATGGATGGTTTGGGAATAGCTTCCCATTAGGTGGTTGTAGAATTTAAAGGCTCTTTTCTGGATAATGATCATTAGTGGGTATCAGCCTAATTCTACTCTGCATGCATTATTTGGTGTTTTTTGATAGGTTTCCACACTACATTCCGTCCATCTATAGCATTTCTCTATATTATTCAGTTCCTTTGGCTTTGATGCCTAATGATTGAGTATTTCTCTGTTCAAGTAGACTGTGATTTTGCTGTGATCTGATACAGGTGTCAGTGGGCTGACTGTGAACGCTCTGAGAGACTCTGGGTTGAGGTCAGTGATAAAGTAGTCTACAGTACTACTGCCAAGAGATGAGCTATAGGTGTACCTACCGTAGGAGTCCCCTCGAAGCCTACCATTGACTATGTACATTCCCAGCGTGTGACAGAGCTGCAGGAGTTTTTGTTGGTTATGTTGTCATAGTTGTGACTAATGGGGCATATGGGGGAGGGAATGATGTCACCTCCAGGTAGGTGTTTGTCCCACTGTGAGCTGAGGGTGTCAGGTTCTTGTCCAGTTCTGGCATTTAGGTCGCCACAGACTTGTACATGTCCCTGGGCCTGGAAATGATTGATTTCCCCCTCCAGGATGGAGAAGCTGTCTTCATTAAAGTATGGGAATTCTAGTGGGGGGATATAGGTAGCACACAGGAGGACATTTTTCTCTGTTGAGATAATTCCATTTGAATTTCTAGCCAAATGTGAAATGTTCCTGTTTTGATTAATTTAATGGAGTGAGTTAGGTCTGCTCTATACCAAATTAGCATACCGCCTGAGTCCCCTGTTTCACACCTGGTAGTTTGGTGGATGGGACTTCCAGCTCCCTGTTACCTAGGGCAACCAGTGGGTCCATCTCCTCTATGCCATGTTTCTTGTAGGATGACAATGTCTGTATTTCTGATTTCTTTGGGGAAGTCCACGTTCCTGCTCTTTAGGCCAAAGGCAGATGACCTCAGGCCTTGGATATTCGAGGATCTGTCACGTTCTGACCTTAGTTCCTTCGTTTTGTCTTTTGTTTTAGTATGGTCAGGGCGTGATTTGGGTGGGTTGTCTATGTTAGTTTGTCTATGATTTTCTATTTCTGTGTTTGGCCTGGTATGGTTCTCAATCAGAGACTGCTGTCAATCGTTGACCCCGATTGAGAACCATTTTTAGGTAGCCTGTTTTCCATTGTGTTTTGTGGGTGGTTGTTTTCAGTCTTTGTGTGGCTACACCAGACAGAACTGTTCCGGTTGTTTCTTTGTTGTTTTGTTGTTCAGTGTTCAGTTTTCATTAAATAAGATGAACACTTACCACGCTGCGCTTTGGTCCTCACCTTATTCTTCCTACGACAGCCGTGACAGGATCAAATAGTTTCTCCCTCACCCACCCACCCACACACACACACACACAGACACACTCCACCCCACCCCCTCTTACCATGTCCCATACGTAGTTGGCCAGCCAGTAGATGACTGGGTCACATCCAGAGACAAACTGCAGGTGCTTCGCCTTGGTAGACTTTTCTGCCACTAGGAAGACCACAAAGCTGGCTGGTACAAAGGACATGGCCACGATGATGAAGATGGCTATCACCACATCAGTGCCCTGGAGCCTGGAGGGACAAACAGAGACTTAGTAAGACAGTGAGTGAGTCTCAAATGGCACCCTATATCAGGGGTATTCAACGCTTACACCCTGAGGTCTGGAGCCTGCAGCTTTCTTCTTCTACCTGATCATTAGTTGCACCCACCTGGTATCCCAGGGCTAAATCGGTACCCAGGTCTAAATCAGGTCCCAGGTCTAAATCAGTTCCCAGGTCTAAATCAGGTCCCAGGTCTAAATCAGTTCCCAGGTCTAAATCAGTCCCTGATTAGAGGAGAACAATGAAAAAGATCAGTAGAACTGGCTTTGAGACTCAGTTGAGGGCCCTTTATAGTGCACTACTTTCGACCAGGGCCCATAGGGATCTGGTCAAAAGGCCCACAGGGATCTGGTCAAAAGGCCCACAGGGATCTGGTCAAAAGACCCACAGGGATCTGGTTAAAAGGCCCACAGGGATCTGGTTAAAAGGCCCACAGGGATCTGGTTAAAAGGCCCACAGGGATCTGGTCAAAAGACCCACAGGGATCTGGTTAAAAGGCCCATAGGGATCTGGTTAAAATGCCCACAGGGATCTGGTTAAAAGGCCCACAGGGATCTGGTTAAAATGCCCATAGGGATCTGGTCAAAAGACCCACAGGGATCTGGTTAAAAGGCCCACAGGGATCTGGTCTTAAGGCACATAGGGATCTGGTCAAAAGGCCCATAGGGATCTGGTCAAAAAGCCCACATGGATCTGGTTAAATTTAGTGCATTATATATAGGGAATAGGGTACTGTTTGGGACACAGTCTTGGTAAGACAGTTCTTTTCAGAGATATGCCACAGTTTAATATTCATCAACTGGATACATTGATTCTTACAGGTAGTCCAAAGAGAGCCTTGCACTGGTACGGTTCATAGGGTGGTTGGTCAGGGTGATTCCTGTGAGCCCAAACACATCAAGAAGAGGGGTTAGATGGGGGCAGATACTGTACAATCCCATTTAAGATCCCCAGATACTAAAGAACCTTGGACATACATGTTCACATAAATAGCTACTCAATTCACAGAATCCTAGCATGAGTGCCAGTCTGTTTGTGCTATTATACCAACTCTCTGTCCCTCACATGTTTGGCTTGACAATGAAATCAATTGACTTGGCAAGAACACAAACAGATCTGGGAGCAGGCTAACAGAACCCCATATACCCCAGGTAATATTATGCTTGGAAGTATGTATAGGCAGCGTCTCTCACCGTATGCAGCAGGGTTGCCCTTGCCTGGAGGCAGGTTGGCACGCAGGATGGCGTTGTTGAGGACATTGAGATAGGTTGGCATGCTGTGGTACCCTTTATTATTGTACAGCACCTATTGGTAGGGGACAAGTCTGTCACTGACAATGACAGAGCAGCACAAATAGCTAAGTGTTATAATGACCCTGGACCCCAACAGCTAATGGGGATCCTAATAAAATACAGCAACAAAAAATACCATCAATAGGGAATAGGGTGCCATTTGGGACGTATCCTGTCCCTTTAAGAAAATGGCCTTCTGCTCACCTGAGCTGATCTGCGCACGGCTATTTTGCGAACCATGGGCGGATTATTTTTCCCAAAGGATGCTGGGACTGATTTCTGTATGTTGCCTACAGTGAGTCCTCCATATCTAGAGAGAGAGAAAATAAGAAACAGAAATGGAAAGAGAGAGAAAGACAATTGGATAGATTCCATACCTCTTTCCCTGTGTGTGTGTGTGTGTGTGTGTGTGTGTGTGTGTGTGTGTGTGTGTGTGTGTGTGTGTGTGTGTGTGTGCGTGCGTGTGCTTCTGTGTGTATGAGTCTAAGCCCATGCATGAGTGTGTTACCTGTGCAGGCGCAGTCTGTCAGAGGTGTAGAGGAGGTACTCTGACACGTTGCGCCCGGTGATGTCCACCAGAATGTCCCCAGTGACCACCTTCATAAGGGGTGGCCGCCCCCCGACCCCACTGGGGCAGGAGAAGCCCGTCCCCTGCATGGAGCAGATACAACGAACCGGCTCCCGGATAGACAGAGGCAAGGTGGGAGGAGAGGTCACTGTTTCTGAGGACACACACAGTATAGGGGGCAGGATTGTTAGGGAGGCTACTGTACAGGACAGTAGAGTGGGTCAGCCTTGTTTCAACCAGAATGGCCCACACAGGACTCTGTAGCTATAATTGTCAGACGAGACATCATTAAATAAAGTAATATAATGTGATAGCGTAATTAAAGAATATATTGATATGATAGCTAAAACATTTGCCTACATACAGTACATATAAAGTAGCAGACATATCCTTTATCCTTTACCACCTGAGCCTGACAGAGACTTACCCAGTACAGTGGTAAGAGTGGTAGCAGTGAAGTTCCACAGTCTATCCTCAAAACGAGGGTCGGGGTCATCTGAGGGGGCTGGCGAGGGGGGAGGGGGTACGAAGTTGGACAGGGGCACTCCCTGGGTGAAGGAATCCAGACACATGGAGTCAAAGTAGCGGGCAGCTAGGGTTTTGGAGTTGTTGGCACTGGGGTTGAGCGTCTGTGCCAGCTGGTCCAGGGTGCTGTTGAAGGGCGTTTTGAGGACGCAGGTGGCGCCCACGCCAGAAGGCAGACGGAGCGTGTTGGCGATCTTCTGAGGGCTGGCGTCTGGGGACAGTTTACTGCTGAGGAGAGGAAGAACAGGAGGCTGTTGTAAAGTTACAAACACCAGCTTTACAACATTGGTGGCCTGTAGATTTGGACTAATGATGTTATGCATTATGGGTGATAACTGAGATAAGATAAATGAAAGAATAATGCTAGTTGTCAGAAGGAATGATATTATTTGGGATGTGTAAAAATGCATTCACATTGTGCATATGTTGTCATGATGGTAATGAGTGACATAGGGCATCCTACTCCATGTCTGTCTGACCTGTACTGTGGGCGATCTTCGTTGGCGTAGGGGATGAAGTTGCCACGAGGCTGGGTGTAGTTGTGGTACTGGGATGGAGACAAGACCAATGGTGGCAGATCTCCTGAAGAACACAAGAACAGAGATCACATAAAGACAACCTACAAACACTGACAAACAGCCAAGTCCATTTGAACTTCAACTGTAGCTAGTTGAACTTGAGAAAAACTGTCTTTCTTGCATTCACACATGCACTTGCTTTTTTTCTTCCTGGCTGACTCTGCTGAACGTGGCTATTTTGAAGAAGAGTCGACTTGCAATAACTGTTGTGGGTGTTTTTTTCCCTTCTAAAACTTAGTTGAGTGCAGTGACTGTAAGTCGCTCTAGATAAGAAGTTCTGCTACATGACTAAAATATTAATGTAAAATATAGTTGTCCTCACCGATGGAAGGCACCGACAGGGCTACGGTCATGGCCACACAGACGAAGAATGCAGGCAGCAGGATCTGAGAGAAAAGACCCTTGGTGTTCCTCTTGGCACAGTGGAACCTCTTCACGATGAGGCCATGGAATTGACGTAGCTTCAGCCACCAACCCTCCAGCTTGACGCTGCCCTGGTCCTCCAGGACCACAGGCTGCTCAGGGCCAGAGGTCTCATCCGCTTCCGCTAGATACACAGAGACATGGAGAGAGAAATGAACAAAGTCTAAAATCATCTCACACAATGGAGTAACATACCCTCATTAGCTCATCCAACCACACTGTATTTCATTGCACCATTTCATTGGTTGATGTGGTAAAATATCATGTGTTCTTGTGTTCTTAATAGTGTTGCAAAGGGAGAGCATATTACTGGAAAATGTTAATCAGTAAACTACCAGAAATGTAACTTTCAAGAAATATGTGGAATTTTATTACATGACATCTTGTGGCCTTTTTGGGTACTTCAGATTATCACTGGTGTCTGTAATTACTGTATATTTGGCCCTCTGTGTGGCCTTAACACATGTACAAAAATATATATAGATAACAATCTAAGAAGATGATTTTTAAGGATTTTAAATGACAAAGCTGAAAAAGATGATCCTAAATATAAACCATGAAGTTATCATTGGTGTTTAATATGAAGGATTCAGCATGAAATATAATTTACATATTTTTTACACACTTTTATTTATTTGACTTTGTCAATATGTCTTTTTTGTGAATGTTTTGGGGGTAAACTGGTGGCTGTAGTGAAAAAAAGACAATAGAGTTGCAGAGTTCATTGAAAATAATTTTCATTAATTAGGTTATTTTCTCTTGAACCAAATGGTCTACAAGAAAGTCAAGGACAATATGGACACAGATATAAAAAACAAAAACAATAATACCTGTATATTAATTCCATTTTTAAGAAGTTATTCAAGTATGAATTACCTAAATTACCATAGAGTCTGGTAACTTTGGTAAATTACCGGTAGTTATTAACCCAAGTTCTTAATAACCTCTCTGGTTAAATATAATGAAGGTAATAATGTTTTTCACTGAGTTACACCCTCTCTATCTTATTCAGTCTATCGTATGACATAACAGTGGTACGCTACTCAGTCTAAGGGATTATGAGGGCTGGGATCGATCCTCTCTTACCCGTCAGGCTGGTAGAGTCAGGGTCTTGTCCGTTGTCGAAGAGGGGGCAGTAGTCTCCATAGAAGTCTGTGTAGAGCCCCCCCTCGTCCCCCCGCACGGACCCCAGGGAGGAGGATGAGCGCAGGGACGACTGACTCTGGCTGAGCCTGGAGCAGTTTAGCAGGTTACTGAGCTCTACCCCTGGTCTCAGCACACTGCTGCTGCCTCCTGCAGGACCCCCGGGCCCCGGGCCATCACCCTGCAGATAGGAGAAAGTCAAATAAATAAACATTCTGACCCAGAACGGCCAATAGAGCAGGAGCCCCGGGCCATCACCCTGCAGATAGGGCTAAAGTCAAATAAATAAACATTCTGACCCAGAACGGCCAATAGAGCAGGAGCCCCTGGCCCCGGGCCATCACCCTGCAGATAGATATAAGGTCAAATAAATAAACATTCTGAACCAGAACGACCAATAGAGCAGGAGCCCCGGGCCATCACCCTGCAGATAGGGGTAAAGTCAAATAAATAAACATTCTGAACCAGAACGGCCAATAGAGCAGGAGCCCCGGGCCATCACCCTGCAGATAGAGATAAAGTCAAATAAATAAACATTCTGAACCAGAACGGCCAATAGAGCAGGAGCCCCGGGCCCCGGGCCATCACCCTGCAGATAGGGAGAAGTCAAATAAATAAACATTCTGAACCAGAACGGCCAATAGAGCAGGAGCCCCGGGCCATCACCCTGCAGATAGGGGGAAAGTCAAATAAATAAACATTCTGAACCAGAACGGCCAATAGAGCAGGAGCCCCCGGCCATCACCCTGCAGATAGGGGAAAGTCAAATAAATAAACATTCTGAACCAGAACGGCCAATAGAGCAGGAGCCCCGGGCCATCACCCTGCAGATAGGGATAAAGTCAAATAAATAAACATTTTCTGAACCAGAACGACCAATAGAGCAGGAGCCCCTGGCCCCGGGCCATCACCCTGCAGATAGGGGTAAAGTCAAATAAATAAACATTCTGAACCAGAACGGCCAATAGAGCAGGAGCCCCTGGTCCCGGGCCATCACCCTGCAGATAGGGATAAAGTCAAATAAATAAACATTCTGAACCAGAACGGCCAATAGAGCAGGAGCCCCGGGCCATCACCCTGCAGATAGGGGTAAGGTCAAATAAATAAACATTCTGAACCAGAACGACCAATAGAGCAGGAGCCCTGGGCCATCACCCTGCAGATAGGGGTAAAGTCAAATAAATAAACATTCTGAACCAGAACGACCAATAGAGCAGGAGCCCCGGGCCATCACCCTGCAGATAGGGATAAAGTCAAATAAATAAACATTCTGAACCAGAACGACCAATAGAGCAGGAGCCCCGGGCCATCACCCTGCAGATAGAGATAAAGTCAAATAAATAAACAATCTGAACCAGAACGGCCAATCGAGCAGGAGCCTATTTCATGTTTCTGTAGCGTGAGGCAGCTTGATGTACAAGTACACCCCCTGGACAGGACACAAGTCTATCGAAGGGATGAGGGATGGGTAAGTTAGACAAATCAATTCATTAATTAGTCATTCAAGGGTGTCTGTATCAATTAGAAAATGTTGGAATTTCAAATATTACAAAAAAACTAATTTGTGATATTCTGGATCTCTAGAGATCTGAATTAAAGTATATTAACATTTGTCTGTTTTGCAACCATCAAGTAATTGATTCTGAAAAAAGTAGTGTTGAACTCATCCCTACCTGCGGCCCAGGGGCCCCCAGATCCACCACCGCAGCAGCAGGCTTCCCCACTGAGCTACCGCCCGGGGAATCCTTCATGTCTGGGAGGAGAGAGCGATCATGATTAACATTTAAAGAGAGTTGCAACACCAACACTAAAGACTAAATACACTATAGATACAAAAGTATGTGGACACCCCTTCAAAATAGTGGATTTGGCTATTTCAGCCCCATACGCACGAAGGTACCACGTTCATCTGTACAAACAATAGTACGCAAGGATAAACACCATGGGACCCCGCAGCCATCATACCGCTCAGGAAGGAGACGCGTTCTGTTTCCTAGAGATGAACGTACTTTGGTGCGAAAAGTGCAAATCAATCCCAGAACAACAGCAAAGGACCTTGTGAAGATGCTGGAGGAAACAGGTACAAAAGTATCTGTATCCACAGTAAAAACGAGTCCTATATCGGCAAGAAAGAAGCCACTGCTCCAAAACAGACATAAAAAGCCAGACTACAGTTTGCAACTGCATATGGGGACGAAGATCATACTTTTTGGAGAAATGTCCACTGGTCTGATGAAACAAATTACCATCATAATGTTTGGAGGAAAAAGGGGGAGGCTTGCAAGCCGAAGAACACCATCCCATCCGTGAAGCACTCATGTTGTGGGGGTGCTTTTCTGCAGGAGGGACTGGTGCACTTCACAAAATAAATGGCATCATGAGGGATGAAAATTATGTGGATAATTTTGAAGCAACATCTCAAGACATCAGTCAGGAAGTTACAGCTTTGTCACAAATGGGTCTTCCAAATGGACAATGACCCCAAGCATACTTCCAAAGTTGTGGTAAAATGGCATAAAAACAACAAAGTCAAGGTATTGGAGTGTCCATCACAAAGCCCTGATATCAATCCCATAGACAATTTGTGGGCAGAACTGAAAAAGTGTGTGCAAGCAAGGAGGCTTACAAACCTGACTCAGTTACACCAGCTCTGTCAGGAGGAATGGGCTAAAATTCCCCCAATTTATTGTGGGAAGCTTGTGGAAGGGTACCCAAGTTAAACCATTTAAAGGCAATGCTACCAAATACTAATTGAGTGTATGTAAACTTCTGGCCCACTGGGAATGTGATGAAAGAAATAAAAGCTGAAATAAATCATTCTATCTACCATTATTCTGACATTTCACATTCTTAAAATAAAGTGGTGATCCTAACTGACCTAAAACAGGGAATTTTTACTGGGATTAAATGTCAGGAATTGTGAAAAACTGAGTTTAAAAATATTTAGCTAAGGTATATGTAAACTTACGGCTTCAACTCTACCATCATTAGACACCACTTTCCAACTAGTCAGTTTATCAAATTTCTGCCATGCTAGAGCTGCTCCGGTCAACTGTAAGTGCTCTTATTCTGAAGTGGAAACGTCTAGGAGCAACAACAGCTCAGAAGTGAAGTTGTAGGTCACACAAAATGAAAGTGAAGCGCGTATCTCATAAATATCATCTGTCCTCAGTTGCAACACTCACTACCAAGTTTCAAACTGCCTCTGAAAGCATCAGCACAAGAACTGTTTGTCAGGAGCTTCATGAAATGGGTTTCCATGGAGCAATGGAAACATGTTCTCTGGAGTGATTAATCCCGCTTCGCCATCTGGCGGATGCCAGGAGAACGCTACCTGCCCCAATGCATATTGCCAACTGTAAAGTTTGGCAGAGGAGGTATAATGATTTGGGGCTGTTTTTCATGGTTCGGGCTAGGCCGCTTAGTTCCAGTGTAGGCAAATCTTAATGCTATAGCATACAATGACATTCTAGCTGATTCTGTGTTTCCAACTTTATGTCAACAGTTTGGGGAAGGCACTTTTCTGTTTCAGCATGGCAATTCCCCCATGCACAAAGCGAGGTTCATACAGAAATGGTATGTCGAGGTCAGTGTGGAAGAACTTGACTGGCCTGCACAGAGCCCTGACCTCAACCCAATCAAACACCTTTGGGATGAATTGGAATATCGACTGCGAGCCAGGCCTAATCATCCAACCTCAGTGCCCAACCTCACTAATGCGCTTGTGGCTGAATGGAAGAAGGTCCCCGTAGCAATGTTCCAACATCTAGTGGAAAGCCTTCCCAGAAAAGTGGAGGCTGTTATAGCAGCAAAGGGCGGACCAGGTCCGTATTAATGCCCATGATTTTGGAATGAGATGTTCGACGAGCAAGTGTTGACATACAGTACTTCTGGTCATGTAGTGTAGATAATGTGTGAAAAGTCTATATCAGCATTTAACTTCCGGCAACTCAGACACTGGACTGCATACTCAGCAGAAAGGAAATTCATGTAATTAATGTACTGAAGCCCTTCTATAAACAACTTTATTGATCCGTGTAACCGCAGACAGACACACTGGGATTTGGTCTCATAGAATCACTAGAATGGGAATCCCTATTCAAGTCAATGATACCATAATGAGTGGATTGGATTGGCAGCCATTTTGAATGTACTCACCAGCATCACTGTTCTCCAGGGACTGGTCCTCCTCTGACACCTTGAGGAAGACCTCCTCCAGAGTGGTGTCCATCACCCCGAAGCTGGTCAGAGCCAGGAGGTCCAGACTCTGCTCTAACGCCTGGGAATAGGGAATATGGGCTGTGGTTAAAAGTAGTGCACTATAAAGGGAATAGGGTACCATTTGGAACCCTGTCTTTCTGTGTCTGAGTGAGTACCTGCCTGTTTGTCTATCTCTATTTGACTTTGTGCCTTCATCTCTAGGTCTGTGTTTGTGTCTGTGTCAAAGTGTGTACCTGAAAGAGCCTCTCGAAGCAGCCCTTCTTGACAGCCTCTGAAGGCAGCACATAGGACAGCTCAGTGTTGGAGTCAGACACCAGCAGACAGGACCCCACGAACTGACGGATGAACTTGGTGACCCGGGCCTCCGAGCAGGGAGACAGGGAGGAGGGGGACAGGGAGGAGGAGGGAGACAGGGAGGAGGAGGAGCAGGGAGACAGGAAGAATGGAGGCTCGGTGACCTGGTCTGGAGGCACAAACACACAGCATTATGGATGGAGGGAGGACAGGGAGAATAAAACACACAGCATTATGGATGGAGGGAGGACAAGGAGAATAAAACACACAGCATTATGGATGGAGGGAGGACAAGGAGAATAAAACACACAGCATTATGGATGGAGGGAGGACAAGGAGAATAAAACACACAGCATTATGGATGGAGGGAGGACAGGGAGAATAAAACACACAGCATTATGGATGGAGGGAGGACAAGGATAATAAAACACACAGCATTATGGATGGAGGGAGGACAAGGATAATAAAACACACAGCATTATGGATGGAGGGAGGACAAGGAGAATAAAACACACAGCATTATGGATGGAGGGAGGACATGGAGAATAAAACACACAGCATTATGGATGGAGGGAGGACAAGGAGAATAAAACACACAGCATTATGGATGGAGGGAGGACAAGGAGAATAAAACACACAACATTATGGATGGAGGGAGGACAAGGAGAATAAAACACACAGCATTATGGATGGAGGGAGGACAAGGAGAATAAAACACACAGCATTATGGATGGAGGGAGGACAAGGATAATAAAACACACAGCATTATGGATGGAGGGAGGACAAGGATAATAAAACACACAGCATTATGGATGGAGGGAGGACAAGGAGAATAAAACACACAGCATTATGGATGGAGGGAGGACAAGGAGAATAAAACACACAGCATTATGGATGGAGGGAGGACATGGAGAATAAAACACACAGCATTATGGATGGAGGGAGGACAAGGAGAATAAAACACACAGCATTATGGATGGAGGGAGGACAAGGATAATAAAACACACAGCATTATGGATGGAGGGAGGACAGGGAGAATAAAACACACAGCATTATGGATGCAGGGAGGACAAGGATAATAAAACACACAGCATTATGGATGGAGGGAGGACAAGGATAATAAAACACACAGCATTATGGATGGAGGGAGGACAAGGAGAATAAAACACACAGCATTATGGATGGAGGGAGGACAGGGAGAATAAAACACACAGCATTATGGATGGAGGGAGGACAAGGAGAATAAAACACACAGCATTATGGATGGAGGGAGGACAAGGAGAATAAAACACACAGCATTATGGATGGAGGGAGGACAAGGAGAATAAAACACACAGCATTATGGATGGAGGGAGGACAGGGAGAATAAAACACACAGCATTATGGATGGAGGGAGGACAAGGATAATAAAACACACAGCATTATGGATGGAGGGAGGACAAGGATAATAAAACACACAGCATTATGGATGGAGGGAGGACAAGGAGAATAAAACACACAGCATTATGGATGGAGGGAGGACAAGGAGAATAAAACACACAGCATTATGGATGGAGGGAGGACAAGGAGAATAAAACACACAGCATTATGGATGGAGGGAGGACAAGGAGAATAAAACACACAGCATTATGGATGGAGGGAGGACAGGGAGAATAAAACACACAGCATTATGGATGGAGGGAGGACAAGGATAATAAAACACACAGCATTATGGATGGAGGGAGGACAAGGATAATAAAACACACAGCATTATGGATGGAGGGAGGACAAGGAGAATAAAACACACAGCATTATGGATGGAGGGAGGACATGGAGAATAAAACACACAGCATTATGGATGGAGGGAGGACAAGGAGAATAAAACACACAGCATTATGGATGGAGGGAGGACAAGGAGAATAAAACACACAACATTATGGATGGAGGGAGGACAAGGAGAATAAAACACACAGCATTATGGATGGAGGGAGGACAAGGAGAATAAAACACACAGCATTATGGATGGAGGGAGGACAAGGATAATAAAACACACAGCATTATGGATGGAGGGAGGACAAGGATAATAAAACACACAGCATTATGGATGGAGGGAGGACAAGGAGAATAAAACACACAGCATTATGGATGGAGGGAGGACAAGGAGAATAAAACACACAGCATTATGGATGGAGGGAGGACATGGAGAATAAAACACACAGCATTATGGATGGAGGGAGGACAAGGAGAATAAAACACACAGCATTATGGATGGAGGGAGGACAAGGATAATAAAACACACAGCATTATGGATGGAGGGAGGACAGGGAGAATAAAACACACAGCATTATGGATGCAGGGAGGACAAGGATAATAAAACACACAGCATTATGGATGGAGGGAGGACAAGGATAATAAAACACACAGCATTATGGATGGAGGGAGGACAAGGAGAATAAAACACACAGCATTATGGATGGAGGGAGGACAGGGAGAATAAAACACACAGCATTATGGATGGAGGGAGGACAAGGAGAATAAAACACACAGCATTATGGATGGAGGGAGGACAAGGAGAATAAAACACACAGCATTATGGATGGAGGGAGGACAAGGAGAATAAAACACACAGCATTATGGATGGAGGGAGGACAGGGAGAATAAAACACACAGCATTATGGATGGAGGGAGGACAAGGATAATAAAACACACAGCATTATGGATGGAGGGAGGACAAGGATAATAAAACACACAGCATTATGGATGGAGGGAGGACAAGGAGAATAAAACACACAGCATTATGGATGGAGGGAGGACAGGGAGAATAAAACACACAGCATTATGGATGGAGGGAGGACAAGGAGAATAAAACACACAGCATTATGGATGGAGGGAGGACAAGGAGAATAAAACACACAGCATTATTGATGGAGGGAGGACAAGGAGAATAAAACACACAGCATTGAGAATGGAGGGAGGACAAGGAGAATAAAACACACAGCATTATGGATGGAGGGAGGACAAGGAGAATAAAACACACAGCATTATGGATGGAGGGAGGACAAGGAGAATAAAACACACAGCATTATGGATGGAGGGAGGACAAGGAGTATAAAACACACAGCATTATGGATGGAGGGAGGACAAGGAGAATAAAACACACAGCGTTATTGATGGAGGGAGGACAAGGATAATAAAACACACAGCATTATGGATGGAGGGGGGACAAGGATAATAAAACACACAGCATTATTGATGGAGGGAGGACAAGGATAATAAAACACACAGCATTATGGATGGAGGGAGGACAGGGAGAATAAAACACACAGCATTATGGATGGAGGGAGGACAAGGAGAATAAAACACACAGCATTATGGATGGAGGGAGGACAAGGAGAATAAAACACACAGCATTATTGATGGAGGGAGGACAAGGAGAATAAAACACACAGCATTATGGATGGAGGGAGGACAAGGAGAATAAAACACACAGCATTATGGATGGAGAGAGGACAAGGAGAATAAAACACACAGCATTATGGATGGAGGGAGGACAAGGAGAATAAAACACACAGCATTATTGATGGAGGGAGGACAAGGAGAATAAAACACACAGCATTATGGATGGAGGGAGGACAAGGAGAATAAAACACACAGCATTATGGATGGAGGGAGGATAAGGAGAATAAAACACACAGCATTATGGATGGAGGGAGGACAAGGAGAATAAAACACACAGCATTATTGATGGAGGGAGGACAAGGAGAATAAAACACACAGCATTATGGATGGAGGGAGGACAAGGAGAATAAAACACACAACATTATGGATGGAGGGAGGACAGGGAGAATAAAACACACAACATTATTGATGGAGGGAGGACAAGGATAATAAAACACACAGCATTATGGATGGAGGGAGGACAAGGAGAATAAAACACACAGCATTATGGATGGAGGGAGGACAAGGATAATAAAACACACAGCATTATGGATGGAGGGAGGACAAGGATAATAAAACACACAGCATTATGGATGGAGGGAGGACAAGGAGAATAAAACACACAGCATTATGGATGGAGGGAGGACAGGGAGAATAAAACACACAGCATTATGGATGGAGGGAGGACAAGGAGAATAAAACACACAGCATTATGGATGGAGGGAGGACAAGGAGAATAAAACACACAGCATTATGGATGGAGGGAGGACAAGGAGAATAAAACACACAGCATTATGGATGGAGGGAGGACAAGGAGAATAAAACACACAGCATTATGGATGGAGGGAGGACAAGGAGAATAAGGAGGCAGCAGGAAAAGTAGAGGGCAGAGAGAAGCAAAATATGAACAAGCAATAGGGGAGAGTGGGGTAAGTTGAGCCGACGGGGTAAGTTGAACCACCCTTGTTTCTAGGAAACCATACACAAAAATAATAATAATTTAGGATGAGGTTATCATTTCATGGAGTCTATGAAGGTAGAAACCACTTGGAAAAAGTGGTAAGTAAGTTAGGTCCAAAATTTGTTATTTTCACTAAGTAAAAGTAAGTTATTGTGTTAGAGGTTTCATGATGCTTGTATCTAAACCAAAGTAGATCATTTTTAAATTATTCTATACATAAGTTGGGGTCTCAATAAGCTCCAATATGAGGTCCTAAACCTAGCATGAAAGTGCATCCTTGTAGCTCTGTGGGCTAATACAGTCAAAATGTTTGCATTAGAGTAAGTTGAGCCACTGGCCATGGGGCTTGCAGATTGGCGTTTATCGTCGAAGGAATGAGAGTTACACCGAGGCCTGTACTTTGGAGCAGGATTGATTTGGATGTGGAGGGTCCGTCATGGACTGGGGGCGGTGTGTCACAGCATCATCGGACTGAGCTTGTCATTGCAGGCAATCTCAACACTGTGCATTACAGGGAAGACATCCTCCTCCCTCATGTGGTACCCTTCCTGCAGGCTCATCCTGACATGAACCTCCAGCATGACAATGCCACCAGCCAAACTGCTCGTTCTGTGCGTGATTTCCTGCAAGGCAGGAATGTTATTGTTCTGCCATGGTCAGCGAAGAGCCCATTGAGCAAGTCCCATTGAGCAAGTCTGGAACCTGTTGGATCGGAGGGTGAGAATTCCCGGACATTCCCCCCAGCAATGTCCGGGAGCTTGCAGGTGCCTTGGTGGAAGAGTGGGGTAACATCTCACAGCAAGAACTGGCAAATCTGGTACAGTCCATGAGGAGGAAATGCACTGCAGTACTTAATACAGCTGGTGGCCACACCAGATACGGTTACTTTTGATTTTGACCCCCCCTTTGTTCAGGGACACATCGTTCCATTTCTGTTAGTCACATATCTGTGGAATTTGTTCAGTTTATGTCTCAGTTGTTGAATCTTATGTTCATACAAATATTTACACATGTTACGTTTGCTGAAAATAAATGCAGTTGACAGTGAGAGGACGTTTCTTTTTTTGCTGAGTTTATATTTCCCTTGGCGGAGTGATGCCGAATGTAAAAAAAATATGCTAAAGTTACCCCACTCTCCCCTAAATGTAAAAAGACTTGGATAGAGAAAGTGAATACGTCTGACAGCTGGTGAGAAAATACAAAAGACACACACACACACAAACACACACACACACACACAAGGAAAGAAAGACCCACCGCCGCTCTCACTCTGTTTCTTGACCAGGGTGAGTTTGTAGCCATCTCCGTAGGTGCTCTTGAGAAAGAGTGGGGAGCCGCAGCACTTGAGTTTCCCATGGGAGATGATGGCTATGCGGTCTCCTAACAGGTCAGCCTCATCCATGTGGTGGGTGGACAGCAGGATGGTGCGGCCTTGAAACACAGTTCAAAAAATTACTTTCAATATACATCAAAATGTGTCAATGCATCATTTTGTGTGTTAGTGTGAGAAGATTTGACAGGACCTTATGGTAGTAGTGCACTCTATAGGGAACAGGGTTTCACTAGGTCAAAAGTAGTGCACTCTATAGGGAACAGGGTTTCACTAGGTCAAAAGTAGTGCACTCTATAGGGAACAGGGTTTCACTAGGTCAAAAGTAGAGCACTGTATAGGGGACAGGGTGACACTCGGTCAGAAGTAGAGCACTGTATAGGGGACAGGGTGACACTCGGTCAGAAGTATAGCACTGTATAGGGGACAGGGTGACACTAGGTCAAACGTAGAGCACTGTATAGGGGACAGGGTGACACTAGGTCAAAAGTAGAGCACTGTATAGGGGACAGGGTGACACTAGGTCAAACGTAGAGCACTGTATAGGGGACAGGGTTACACTAGGTCAAAAGTAGAGCACTGTATAGGGAACAGGGTGACACTAGGTCAAAAGTAGAGCACTGTATAGGGGACAGGGTGACACTCGGTCAAATGTAGAGCACTGTATAGGGGACAGGGTTACACTAGGTCAAAAGTAGAGCACTGTATAGGGAACAGGGTGACACTAGGTCAAAAGTATAGCACTGTATAGAGGACAGGGTTACACTAGGTCAAAAGTATAGCACTGTATAGAGGACAGGGTTACACTAGGTCAAAAGTATAGCACTGTATAGGGAACAGGGTGACACTAGGTCAAAAGTAGAGCACTCTATAGGGAACAGGGTGACACTAGGTCAAAAGTAGAGCACTCTATAGGGAACAGGGTGACACTCGGTCAAAAGTAGAGCACTGTATAGGGGACAGGGTGACACTCGGTCAAAAGTCGAGCACTGTATAGGGGACAGGGTTACACTAGGTCAAAAGTAGAGCACTGTATAGGGGACAAGGTGACACTCGGTCAAAAGTAGAGCACTCTATAGGGAACAGGGTGACACTCAGTCAAAAGTAGAGCACTCTATAGGGAACAGGGTGACACTCGGTCAAAAGTAGAGCACTCTATAGGGAACAGGGTGACACTCAGTCAAAAGTAGAGCACTCTATAGGGAACAGGGTGACACTAGGTCAAAAGTAGAGCACTCTATAGGGAACAGGGTGACACTCGGTCAAAAGTATAGCGCTCTATAGGGAACAGGGTGACACTCGGTCAAAAGTAGAGCACTGTATAGGGGACAGGGTGACACTCGGTCAAAAGTAGAGCACTGTATAGAGGACAGGGTTACACTTGGTCAGAAGTAGAGCACTGTATAGGGGACAGGGTGACACTCGGTCAGAAGTAGAGCACTGTATAGGGGACAGGGTGACACTCGGTCAAAAGTAGAGCACTGTATAGGAGACAGGGTTTCACTAGGTCAAAAGTAGAGCACTGTATAGGGGACAGGGTTTCACTAGGTCAAAAGTAGAGCACTGTATAGGGGACAGGGTGACACTCGGTCAGAAGTAGAGCACTGTATAGGGGACAGGGTTTCACTAGGTCAAAAGTAGAGCACTGTATAGGGGACAGGGTTTCACTAGGTCAAAAGTAGAGCACTGTATAGGGGACAGGGTTTCACTAGGTCAAAAGTAGAGCACTGTATAGGGGACAGGGTTTCACTAGGTCAAAAGTATAGCACTGTATAGGGGACAGGGTGACACTCGGTCAGAAGTAGAGCACTGTATAGGGGACAGGGTTACACTCGGTCAGAAGTAGAGCACTGTATAGGGGACAGGGTGACACTCGGTCAGAAGTAGAGCACTGTATAGGGGACAGGGTGACACTCGGTCAAAAGTAGAGCACTGTATAGGGGACAGGGTTACACTAGGTCAAAAGTAGAGCACTGTATAGGGAACAGGGTGACACTCGGTCAAAAGTAGAGCACTGTATAGGGGACAGGGTGACACTAGGTCAAAAGTAGAGCACTGTATAGGGAACAGGGTGACACTCAGTCAAAAGTAGTGCACTATATAGGGAACAGGGTGACACTCGGTCAGAAGTAGAGCACTGTATAGGGGACAGGGTGACACTCGGTCAAAAGTAGAGCACTCTATAGGGAACAGGGTGACACTCGGTCAAAAGTATAGCACTCTATAGGGAACAGGGTGACACTCGGTCAAAAGTAGAGCACTGTATAGGGGACAGGGTGACACTCGGTCAAAAGTAGAGCACTGTATAGGGAACAGGGTGACACTCGGTCAAAAGTAGAGCACTCTATAGGGGACAGGGTGACACTCGGTCAAAAGTAGAGCACTGTATAGGGGACAGGGTTACACTCGGTCAAAAGTAGAGCACTGTATAGGGGACAGGGTGACACTCGGTCAAATGTAGAGCACTGTATAGGGGACAGGGTTACACTAGGTCAAAAGTAGAGCACTGTATAGGGAACAGGGTGACACTAGGTCAAAAGTAGAGCACTGTATAGGGGACAGGGTGACACTCGGTCAAATGTAGAGCACTGTATAGGGGACAGGGTTACACTAGGTCAAAAGTAGAGCACTGTATAGGGAACAGGGTGACACTAGGTCAAAAGTATAGCACTGTATAGAGGACAGGGTTACACTAGGTCAAAAGTATAGCACTGTATAGAGGACAGGGTTACACTAGGTCAAAAGTATAGCACTGTATAGGGAACAGGGTGACACTAGGTCAAAAGTAGAGCACTCTATAGGGAACAGGGTGACACTCGGTCAAAAGTATAGCACTCTATAGGGAACAGGGTGACACTAGGTCAAAAGTAGAGCACTGTATAGGGGACAGGGTGACACTCGGTCAAAAGTCGAGCACTGTATAGGGGACAGGGTTACACTCGGTCAGAAGTAGAGCACTGTATAGGGGACAGGGTGACACTCGGTCAGAAGTAGAGCACTGTATAGGGGACAGGGTGACACTCGGTCAGAAGTAGAGCACTGTATAGGGGACAGGGTGACACTCGGTCAAAAGTAGAGCACTGTATAGGGGACAGGGTTTCACTAGGTCAAAAGTAGAGCACTGTATAGGGGACAGGGTTTCACTTGGTCAAAAGTAGAGCACTGTATAGGGGACAGGGTTTCACTAGGTCAAAAGTATAGCACTGTATAGGGGACAGGGTGACACTCGGTCAGAAGTAGAGCACTGTATAGGGGACAGGGTTACACTCGGTCAGAAGTAGAGCACTGTATAGGGGACAGGGTGACACTCGGTCAGAAGTAGAGCACTGTATAGGGGACAGGGTGACACTCGGTCAGAAGTAGAGCACTGTATAGGGGACAGGGTGACACTCGGTCAAAAGTAGAGCACTGTATAGGGGACAGGGTTTCACTAGGTCAAAAGTAGAGCACTGTATAGGGGACAGGGTTTCACTAGGTCAAAAGTAGAGCACTGTATAGGGGACAGGGTGACACTCGGTCAGAAGTAGAGCACTGTATAGGGGACAGGGTGACACTCGGTCAAAAGTAGAGCACTGTATATGGGACAGGGTTATACTAGGTCAAAAGTAGAGCACTGTATAGGGAACAGGGTGACACTCGGTCAGAATTAGAGCACTGTATAGGGGACAGGGTCACACTCGGTCAAAAGTAGAGCACTCTATAGGGAACAGGGTGACACTCAGTCAAAAGTAGAGCACTCTATAGGAAACAGGGTGACACTCAGTCAAAAGTAGAGCACTCTATAGGGAACAGGGTGACACTAGGTCAAAAGTAGAGCACTCTATAGGGAACAGGGTGACACTCGGTCAAAAGTAGAGCACTGTATAGGGGACAGGGTGACACTCGGTCAAAAGTAGAGCACTGTATAGGGAACAGGGTTACACTAGGTCAAAAGTAGAGCACTGTATAGGGAACAGGGTTACACTAGGTCAAAAGTAGAGCACTGTATAGGAGGCAGGGTTACACTCGGTCAAAAGTATAGCACTGTATAGGGAACAGGGTTACACTAGGTCAAAAGTAGAGCACTGTATAGGGAACAGGGTGACACTCGGTCAAAAGTATAGCACTGTATAGGGAACAGGGTTACACTAGGTCAAAAGTAGAGCACTGTATAGGGAACAGGGTGACACTCGGTCAAAAGTATAGCACTGTATAGGGGACAGGGTTTCACTAGGTCAAAAGTAGAGCACTGTATAGGGAACAGGGTGACACTCGGTCAAAAGTATAGCACTCTATAGGGAACAGGGTGACACTTGGTCAAAAGTAGAGCACTGTATAGGGGACAGGGTGACACTCGGTCAAAAGTAGAGCACTGTATAGGGAACAGGGTGACACTCGGTCAAAAGTAGAGCACTCTATAGGGAACAGGGTGACACTCGGTCAAAAGTAGAGCACTGTATAGGGGACAGGGTTACACTCGGTCAAAAGTAGAGCACTGTATAGGGGACAGGGTTACACTAGGTCAAAAGTAGAGCACTGTATAGGGAACAGGGTGACACTAGGTCAAAAGTATAGCACTGTATAGAGGACAGGGTTACACTAGGTCAAAAGTATAGCACTGTATAGAGGACAGGGTTACACTAGGTCAAAAGTATAGCACTGTATAGGGAACAGGGTGACACTAGGTCAAAAGTAGAGCACTCTATAGGGAACAGGGTGACACTCAGTCAAAAGTATAGCACTCTATAGGGAACAGGGTGACACTCGGTCAAAAGTAGAGCACTGTATAGGGGACAGGGTGACACTCGGTCAAAAGTCGAGCACTGTATAGGGGACAGGGTTACACTCGGTCAGAAGTAGAGCACTGTATAGGGGACAGGGTGACACTCGGTCAGAAGTAGAGCACTGTATAGGGGACAGGGTGACACTCGGTCAGAAGTAGAGCACTGTATAGGGGACAGGGTGACACTCGGTCAAAAGTAGAGCACTGTATAGGGGACAGGGTTTCACTAGGTCAAAAGTAGAGCACTGTATAGGGGACAGGGTTTCACTAGGTCAAAAGTAGAGCACTGTATAGGGGACAGGGTTTCACTAGGTCAAAAGTAGAGCACTGTATAGGGGACAGGGTTTCACTAGGTCAAAAGTAGAGCACTGTATAGGGAACAGGGTGACACTCGGTCAAAAGTAGAGCACTGTATAGGGGACAGGGTGACACTCGGTCAAAAGTAGAGCACTGTATAGGGAACAGGGTTACACTAGGTCAAAAGTAGAGCACTGTATAGGGAACAGGGTTACACTAGGTCAAAAGTAGAGCACTGTATAGGAGGCAGGGTTACACTCGGTCAAAAGTATAGCACTGTATAGGGAACAGGGTTACACTAGGTCAAAAGTAGAGCACTGTATAGGGAACAGGGTGACACTCGGTCAAAAGTAGAGCACTGTATAGGGGACAGGGTGACACTCGGTCAAATGTAGAGCACTGTATAGGGGACAGGGTTACACTAGGTCAAAAGTAGAGCACTGTATAGGGAACAGGGTGACACTAGGTCAAAAGTATAGCACTGTATAGAGGACAGGGTTACACTAGGTCAAAAGTATAGCACTGTATAGAGGACAGGGTTACACTAGGTCAAAAGTATAGCACTGTATAGGGAACAGGGTGACACTAGGTCAAAAGTAGAGCACTCTATAGGGAACAGGGTGACACTCGGTCAAAAGTATAGCACTCTATAGGGAACAGGGTGACACTAGGTCAAAAGTAGAGCACTGTATAGGGGACAGGGTGACACTCGGTCAAAAGTCGAGCACTGTATAGGGGACAGGGTTACACTCGGTCAGAAGTAGAGCACTGTATAGGGGACAGGGTGACACTCGGTCAGAAGTAGAGCACTGTATAGGGGACAGGGTGACACTCGGTCAGAAGTAGAGCACTGTATAGGGGACAGGGTGACACTCGGTCAAAAGTAGAGCACTGTATAGGGGACAGGGTTTCACTAGGTCAAAAGTAGAGCACTGTATAGGGGACAGGGTTTCACTTGGTCAAAAGTAGAGCACTGTATAGGGGACAGGGTTTCACTAGGTCAAAAGTATAGCACTGTATAGGGGACAGGGTGACACTCGGTCAGAAGTAGAGCACTGTATAGGGGACAGGGTTACACTCGGTCAGAAGTAGAGCACTGTATAGGGGACAGGGTGACACTCGGTCAGAAGTAGAGCACTGTATAGGGGACAGGGTGACACTCGGTCAGAAGTAGAGCACTGTATAGGGGACAGGGTGACACTCGGTCAAAAGTAGAGCACTGTATAGGGGACAGGGTTTCACTAGGTCAAAAGTAGAGCACTGTATAGGGGACAGGGTTTCACTAGGTCAAAAGTAGAGCACTGTATAGGGGACAGGGTGACACTCGGTCAGAAGTAGAGCACTGTATAGGGGACAGGGTGACACTCGGTCAAAAGTAGAGCACTGTATATGGGACAGGGTTATACTAGGTCAAAAGTAGAGCACTGTATAGGGAACAGGGTGACACTCGGTCAGAATTAGAGCACTGTATAGGGGACAGGGTCACACTCGGTCAAAAGTAGAGCACTCTATAGGGAACAGGGTGACACTCAGTCAAAAGTAGAGCACTCTATAGGAAACAGGGTGACACTCAGTCAAAAGTAGAGCACTCTATAGGGAACAGGGTGACACTAGGTCAAAAGTAGAGCACTCTATAGGGAACAGGGTGACACTCGGTCAAAAGTAGAGCACTGTATAGGGGACAGGGTGACACTCGGTCAAAAGTAGAGCACTGTATAGGGAACAGGGTTACACTAGGTCAAAAGTAGAGCACTGTATAGGGAACAGGGTTACACTAGGTCAAAAGTAGAGCACTGTATAGGAGGCAGGGTTACACTCGGTCAAAAGTATAGCACTGTATAGGGAACAGGGTTACACTAGGTCAAAAGTAGAGCACTGTATAGGGAACAGGGTGACACTCGGTCAAAAGTATAGCACTGTATAGGGAACAGGGTTACACTAGGTCAAAAGTAGAGCACTGTATAGGGAACAGGGTGACACTCGGTCAAAAGTATAGCACTGTATAGGGGACAGGGTTTCACTAGGTCAAAAGTAGAGCACTGTATAGGGAACAGGGTGACACTCGGTCAAAAGTATAGCACTCTATAGGGAACAGGGTGACACTTGGTCAAAAGTAGAGCACTGTATAGGGGACAGGGTGACACTCGGTCAAAAGTAGAGCACTGTATAGGGAACAGGGTGACACTCGGTCAAAAAAGTAGAGCACTCTATAGGGAACAGGGTGACACTCGGTCAAAAGTAGAGCACTGTATAGGGGACAGGGTTACACTCGGTCAAAAGTAGAGCACTGTATAGGGGACAGGGTTACACTAGGTCAAAAGTAGAGCACTGTATAGGGAACAGGGTGACACTAGGTCAAAAGTATAGCACTGTATAGAGGACAGGGTTACACTAGGTCAAAAGTATAGCACTGTATAGAGGACAGGGTTACACTAGGTCAAAAGTATAGCACTGTATAGGGAACAGGGTGACACTAGGTCAAAAGTAGAGCACTCTATAGGGAACAGGGTGACACTCAGGTCAAAAGTATAGCACTCTATAGGGAACAGGGTGACACTCGGTCAAAAGTAGAGCACTGTATAGGGGACAGGGTGACACTCGGTCAAAAGTAGAGCACTGTATAGGGGACAGGGTTACACTCGGTCAGGAAGTAGAGCACTGTATAGGGGACAGGGTGACACTCGGTCAGAAGTAGAGCACTGTATAGGGGACAGGGTGACACTCGGTCAAGAAGTAGAGCACTGTATAGGGGACAGGGTGACACTCGGTCAAAAGTAGAGCACTGTATAGGGGACAGGGTTTCACTAGGTCAAAAGTAGAGCACTGTATAGGGGACAGGGTTTCACTAGGTCAAAAGTAGAGCACTGTATAGGGGACAGGGTTTCACTAGGTCAAAAGTAGAGCACTGTATAGGGGACAGGGTTTCACTAGGTCAAAGTAGAGCACTGTATAGGGAACAGGGTGACACTCGGTCAAAAGTAGAGCACTGTATAGGGGACAGGGTGACACTCGGTCAAAAGTAGAGCACTGTATAGGGAACAGGGTTACACTAGGTCAAAAGTAGAGCACTGTATAGGGAACAGGGTTACACTAGGTCAAAAGTAGAGCACTGTATAGGAGGACACAGGGTTACACTCAGGGGTCAAAAGTATAGCACTGTATAGGGAACAGGGTTACACTAGGTCAAAAGTAGAGCACTGTATAGGGAACAGGGTGACACTCGGTCAAAAGTATAGCACTGTATAGGGAACAGGGTTAGAGCACTGTATAGGGACAGGGTGACACTAGGTCAAAAGTAGAGCACTGTATAGGGAACAGGGTGACACTCGGTCAAAAGTATAGCACTGTATAGGGGACAGGGTTTCACTAGGTCAAAAGTAGAGCACTGTATAGGGAACAGGGTGACACTCGGTCAAAAGTATAGTCACTCTATAGGGAACAGGGTGACACTTGGTCAAAAGTAGAGCACTGTATAGGGGACAGGGTGACACTCGGTCAAAAGTAGAGCACTGTATAGGGAACAGGGTGACACTCGGTCAAAAGTAGAGCACTCTATAGGGAACAGGGTGACACTGACACTCGGTCAAAAGTAGAGCACTGTATAGGGGACAGGGTTACACTCGGTCAAAAGTAGAGCACTGTATAGGGGACAGGGTTACACTAGGTCAAAAGTAGAGCACTGTATAGGGAACAGGGTGACACTAGGTCAAAAGTATAGCACTGTATAGAGGACAGGGTTACACTAGGTCAAAAGTATAGCACTGTATAGAGGACAGGGTTACACTAGGTCAAAAGTATAGCACTGTATAGGGAACAGGGTGACACTAGGTCAAAAGTAGAGCACTCTATAGGGAACAGGGTGACACTCAGTCAAAAGTATAGCACTCTATAGGGAACAGGGTGACACTCGGTCAAAAGTAGAGCACTGTATAGGGGACAGGGTGACACTCGGTCAAAAAGTCGAGCACTGTATAGGGGACAGGGTTACACTCGGTCAGAAGTAGAGCACTGTATAGGGGACAGGGTGACACTCGGTCAGAAGTAGAGCACTGTATAGGGGACAGGGTGACACTCGGTCAAAGTAGAGCACTGTATAGGGGACAGGGTGACACTCGGTCAAAAGTAGAGCACTGTATAGGGGACAGGGTTTCACTAGGTCAAAAGTAGAGCACTGTATAGGGGACAGGGTTTCACTAGGTCAAAAGTAGAGCACTGTATAGGGGACAGGGTTTCACTAGGTCAAAAGTAGAGCACTGTATAGGGGACAGGGTTTCACTAGGTCAAAAGTAGAGCACTGTATAGGGAACAGGGTGACACTCGGTCAAAAGTAGAGCACTGTATAGGGGACAGGGTGACACTCGGTCAGAAGTAGAGCACTGTATAGGGGACAGGGTTTCACTAGGTCAAAAGTAGAGCACTGTATAGGGGACAGGGTTTCACTAGGTCAAAAGTAGAGCACTGTATAGGGGACAGGGTTTCACTAGGTCAAAAGTAGAGCACTGTATAGGGGACAGGGTGACACTCGGTCACTAGGTCAAAAGTAGAGCACTGTATAGGGGACAGGGTTACACTCGGTCAGAAGTAGAGCACTGTATAGGGGACAGGGTGACACTCGGTCAGAAGTAGAGCACTGTATAGGGGACAGGGTGACACTCGGTCAGAAGTAGAGCACTGTATAGGGGACAGGGTGACACTCGGTCAAAAGTAGAGCACTGTATAGGGGACAGGGTTTCACTAGGTCAAAAGTAGAGCACTGTATAGGGGACAGGGTTTCACTAGGTCAAAAGTAGAGCACTGTATATGGGACAGGGTGACACTCGGTCAAAAGTAGAGCACTGTATAGGGGACAGGGTGACACTCGGGTCAAAAGTAGAGCACTGTATAGGGGACAGGGTTATACTAGGTCAAAAGTAGAGCACTGTATAGGGAACAGGGTGACACTCGGTCAGAATTAGAGCACTGTATAGGGGACAGGGTCACACTCGGTCAAAAGTAGAGCACTCTATAGGGAACAGGGTGACACTCAGTCAAAAGTAGAGCACTCTATAGGAAACAGGGTGACACTCAGTCAAAAGTAGAGCACTCTATAGGGAACAGGGTGACACAAGGTCAAAAGTAGAGCACTCTATAGGGAACAGGGTGACACTAGGTCAAAAGGGACAGAGCACTAGGTCAAAATAGAGCACTGTATAGGGAACAGGGTGACACTAGGTCAAAAGTAGAGCACTGTATAGGGGACAGGGTGACACTCGGTCAAAAGTAGAGCACTGTATAGGGAACAGGGTTACACTAGGTCAAAAGTAGAGCACTGTATAGGGAACAGGGTTACACTAGGTCAAAAGTAGAGCACTGTATAGGAGGCAGGGTTACACTCGGTCAAAAGTATAGCACTGTATAGGGAACAGGGTGACACTCGGTCAAAAGTATAGCACTGTATAGGGAACAGGGTTACACTAGGTCAAAAGTAGAGCACTGTATAGGGAACAGGGTGACACTCGTTCAAAAGTATAGCACTGTATAGGGGACAGGGTTTCACTAGGTCAAAAGTAGAGCACTGTATAGGGGACAGGGTGACACTCGGTCAGAAGTAGAGCACTGTATAGGGGACAGGGTGATACTCGTCAGAAGTAGAGCACTGTATAGGGGACAGGGTGACACTCGGTCAAAAGTAGAGCACTGTATAGGGGACAGGGTGACACTCGGTCAAAAGTAGAGCACTGTATAGGGGACAGGGTTACACTAGGTCAAAAGTAGAGCACTGTATAGGGAACAGGGTGACACTCGGTCAAAAGTAGAGCACTGTATAGGGGACAGGGTTACACTAGGTCAAAAGTAGAGCACTGTATAGGGGACATGGTGACACTAGGTCAAAAGTAGAGCACTGTATAGGGAACAGGGTGACAATCAGTCAAAAGTAGTGCACTCTATAGGGAACAGGGTGACACTCGGTCAGAAGTAGAGCACTGTATAGGGGACAGGGTGACACTCGGTCAAAAGTAGAGCACTCTATAGGGAACAGGGTGACACTCAGTAAAAAGTAGAGCACTCTATAGGGAACAGGGTGACATTCGGTCAAAAGTAGAGCACTGTATAGGGGACAGGGTGACACTCGGTCAAATTTAGAGCACTGTATAGGGGACAGGGTTACACTAGGTCAAAAGTAGATCACTGTATAGGGAACAGGGTGACACTAGGTCAAAAGTATAGCACTGTATAGAGGACAGGGTTACACTAGGTCAAAAGTATAGCACTGTATAGGGAACAGGGTTACACTAGGTCAAAAGTAGAGCACTGTATAGGGGACAGGGTTACACTAGGTCAAAAGTAGAGCACTGTATAGGGAACAGGGTTACACTAGGTCAAAAGTAGAGCACTGTATAGGGGACAGGGTTACACTAGGTCAAAAGTAGAGCACTGTATAGGGAACAGGATTACACTAGGTCAAAAGTAGAGCACTGTATAGGGGGCAGGGTTACACTCGGTCAAAAGTATAGCACTGTATAGGGAACAGGGTGACACTCGGTCAAAAGTATAGCACTGTATAGGGAACAGGGTTACACTAGGTCAAAAGTAGAGCACTGTATAGGGAACAGGGTTACACTAGGTCAAAAGTATAGCACTGTATAGGGGGCAGGGTTACACTCGGTCAAAAGTAGAGCACTGTATAGGGAACAGGGTGACACTCGGTCAAAAGTATAGCACTGTATAGGGGACAGGGTTACACTCGGTCAAAAGTAGTGCACTGTAGTGTGTGAGGTTGACCCATGTCTCACCCTGTTGTGAGTGCTAGTCTGTGAGGGTTAGGGTTAATGTGTGAGGTTGACCCATGTCTCACCCTGTTGTGAGTGCTAGTCTGTGAGGGTTAAGGTTAATGTGTGAGGTTGACCCATGTCTCACCCTGTTTGTACTTGAGGATGAGGTCCCAGATGGCTCTGCGTGCGTAAGGGTCGACACCTGCTGTGGGCTCATCCAGGATGACTGCCCGGGAGCCGCCCACAAACGCTATGGCTACAGACAGTTTCCGTTTCATTCCTCCAGACAGAGTCTGGACCAGGCTGTGGCGTTTATTATTCAGCTCCAGATCCTCGATCATCCTGACAACACACACACAGCACCTTGTAATTTACATTCTTTTGAGATATGATTAGTTATCACTGCTGGCTCCTGTAATTCATAGGCAAAATTACCATGGGGGATGGCAGGGTGGGAGGGCACCCTGGAGGTCAGTGGCTCCCCAGATAACATATGAACATGTCATAAGCAATGCCAACATTTGTCAAATTTGCAAGAAATTTGCTTTAAAACTGCAACATTTTCTCTCATCCTCATGGCAAAATGTGAAGAATAGCATTTATTGAGCTATGAAAAAGCACATTGTTCTTACTTCCCCATGGCAAATGTCTCTCAGTCTCATTACAAAATGTGTAGAATAGCATTATAAAATTGAATATTTTCTCTCTGCCCCATGGCAAAATGTGTTGAAATGCAGGAAGTTAGCTGAAGGTAGGTGCTACGGGGCCCCAAATGCATCTCCCCTGCTCAGCTGCACCGTCTATTCAAGCCCCTCCCCCACTAATGTATGTCAGGGGTGGTACGAGGGGGTGTTGGCACAAGACCCCAATGAAATATGATTGGCCACCTTTGGTCCCCCCCCCATGCTTATCAGGTCAGATAGCTGTCAATCATTCTATTTTTTTCCGCTGGCTGGAATATTTTGGGGGGGGCTGCTCCATCGAGTTTAACGATTTAGGGTAAAACGAACGCACCAAAACAGTATTACATCATCTGTGCTTCTGTCATTAGAAGAAAGACTTTCAGAATGACCGAGTGGAAGCTGACAGAATACGGTCGGGAGACAGACTCGGGATCAACATTCAATGACACACGCATCAGTCTTTGTTCATGGTATGTTCACACTCAATTATTATAGAAAAAAAAGTGGACTGGGCACAAGGTAGGCAAACTCCAATTATATAAACAACTCTTCATCTTTTGAGTCTTCTTAATATTTGCCTTGAAATAATGATGTGATGAATTATTCTTCAACTTATATTTCAAAATACCCCTCCATGTACCCCTCAAAATAACCATCAAGAGGCATAATAAGTCATGTAGAATTGCAGGAAATGCGTTTTAAAATGTCTCCAAAAATTACGGGGGAGGACCCCTGGACCCCCGTCTACTGTTCATCCCCCCCAAATTCTACACCACAATTTCGACCATGCGGTAATAATATATACCATTTCTACCCTTCAATATGAAGATGTGAGCTTTTATCCTAATCTATCTAATACCATGTTGATAATTTAACACCTTAGGGTCTTTAATTTGGTTAAACCATAAAAATGGGATGTGACCTACTTGTCCATCTCCTTGCGGATGTCCTCCTCGGCCATGCCTTTGAGTTTGGAGTAGAACCACAGGTGCTCCTCCACACTGAGCTTGTCAAAGAGCACGTTGTGCTGAGGACACATGCCCAGGTTCTGCCTGATACGCTCCATGTCAGTACGGATGTCATGGCCGTAGATGGTGGCTGAGCCCGAGGTGGGCGGGAACAGACCTGTCAGAATAGACCTGGGGACAGTAGCAGAAAACTAATGGTAGTTATTGATAGGGTTCATTCTAGAGGGAAGAAATGGACACAGAAAACAAATGTTACAATGTATTTTAAGGCCATTTTGTGGACGTTATGGGGATGTTATGGGAATGTTATGGGAATGTTATGGGAAGATTATGGGAAAGTTATGGCCAACATTATGTATGGCCTGTTTAGAATTCATCATTGCATGACCATCTTTTAAAAATAGTGGTTGAAGAATACCCCTTGAAACACAGTCTTACCAAAACATACAACACAAACCTCTCTGTCTCCTTCTGTGAGTCCACACGTAAACACAACACAACAACAGAAATGACTGGGACCCTCTAACACACGTGGGCACATTCCCATTCATCTCTCTCACATGGTGGTTGTCTTGCCGGCTCCATTGTGACCCAGGAAGGAGACCACCTGGTTCTCATGAAGGTTGAGGCTCAGCTTGTTGAGGGCCAGCTTATTGCCCGTCTTGTACACCTTGGTCAGCTTGTCTATACACACCACCAGGGGCAGGTGGCTGGGTTCCTCTTCCATACCACGCATCTCCTCTGGAGGGAGATAGAAAGAGAGAGATAATATGCCATTTGAAATGTGTCTATTCATTTGAAACTGTACTGTTTACTGTTCACTTTTGATTGATTATTTAGCTTTTGCTTATTATCTATTTCACTTGTTTTGGAAATGTTAAAATATGTTTCCCATACCAATAAAGGCCTTGAATTGAGAGAGAGAGAGAGAGAGAGAGAGAGAGAGAGAGAGAGAGAGAGAGAGAGAGAGAGAGAGAGAGGGGCATTGTCACATAACAATGACAGAACCTGAACCTATTTGAGATTCACACCTGTAAACTGATAATGTTTTGTGGATCCATGCAGTAAACCACTGACAGAGGTGACAACCGATTAAAACAGATACACTCTTGTTCTTAAAAGTTCAATACAAACATCTGGTAGGGCTTACCAGATCGCCGGTTGTCAGAGGTCAGGCTGCAGCTTGGCTTACCAGATCGCCGGTTGTCAGAGGTCAGGCTGCAGCTTGGCTTACCAGATCGCCAGTTGTCAGAGGTCAGGCTGCAGCTTGGCTTACCAGATCGCCGGTTATCAGAGGTCAGGCTGCAGCTTGGCTTACCAGATCGCCGGTTGTCAGAGGTCAGGCTGCAGCTTGGCTTACCACATCGCCGGTTGTCAGAGGTCAGGCTGCAGCTTGGTTTACCACATCGCCGGTTGTCAGAGGTCAGGCTGCAGCTTGGCTTACCAGATCGCCGGTTATCAGAGGTCAGGCTGCAGCTTGGCTTACCAGATCGCCGGTTGTCAGAGGTCAGGCTGCAGCTTGGCTTACCACATCGCCGGTTGTCAGAGGTCAGGCTGCAGCTTGGTTTACCACATCGCCGGTTGTCAGAGGTCAGGCTGCAGCTTGGCTTACCACATCGCCGGTTGTCAGAGGTCAGGCTGCAGCTTGGCTTACCACATCGCCGGTTGTCAGAGGTCAGGCTGCAGCTTGGCTTACCACATCGCCGGTTGTCAGAGGTCAGGCTGCAGCTTGGCTTACCACATCGCCGGTTGTCAGAGGTCAGGCTGCAGCTTGGCTTACCACATCGCCGGTTGTCAGAGGTCAGGCTGCAGCTTGGCTTACCACATCGCCGGTTGTCAGAGGTCAGGCTGCAGCTTGGCTTACCACATCGCCGGTTGTCAGAGGTCAGGCTGCAGATTGGCTTACCACATCGCCGGTTGTCAGAGGTCAGGCTGCAGCTTGGCTTACCACATCGCCGGTTGTCAGAGGTCAGGCTGCAGCTTGGCTTACCACATCGCCGGTTGTCAGAGGTCAGGCTGCAGCTTGGCTTACCACATCGCCGGTTGTCAGAGGTCAGGCTGCAGCTTGGCTTACCACATCGCCGGTGTTCCATGGCACATGCCTGGTCCTCTTCCATGACACTCAGCCTGGCTGCTCCTCCCCAAGGCCACTCCCACGTCTCCACACGCCCACTGCCCAGCCAATAGGACTTCTGCAGCGGGAAGTACCACGGCCGGGGCAGCCCATACATCCCTGGAGGACAGAGACCACAGCAGACCACTTCTTTGACCAGGACCCATAAGGAATAGAGCTCGCCTGCTTGCAATAGTTAACTCTGCCATGGCTCGTAGGCCAAAGCCTATGGGAAAATGAATGTTTTTTTTTTGTAGAGTTTTGGGATAAACACTGAAAATAAGGTCTGTGGCAAACACAGGCTTAGGAGATCTTATACAATTTATTCTATGATATAGCTGATAAAGATTAACGTCACTTTCTGTTAATTTTGAAGCATTTATGTTCAAAACATAAATGGGCTCCCAAGTGGTGCAGCGGTCTAAGGTGCTGCATCTCAGTGCTAGAGACGCCACTACAGACCCTGGTTCCATTCCAGGCTGTATCACAACCGGCAGTGATTGGGAGTCCCATAGGGCAGCGCACAATAAGCCTGTGTTGTCCGGGTTTGGCCGGTGTAGGCCGTCATTGTAAATAAGAATTTATTCTTAACTGACTTGAAATAAAATAAGCATGTAAAACACAAAGGCTTCATAATTCATAAAGGTCAAGTTAACTGACTTTCTCATAGAACAAAGTATATAAATCTCCTTAGCCTGTGTTAATCTCAGACCTTGTTTTTATCCCAAAACCCAATTTTTTCCCCCAATAATTTCCTTAATAGGATTGGCTGAACGAACCAGAGTTAACTCATTTTTGGTTTTAAGCCTGTCGCATGCTTCCCGGTCAAAACAGTTCACGCAAATATTATGAAAAACATTTGTGACGTTTTTGTTAATTTTGGTGTTCGGAGGGTTTTATCAGCTGTTCACACACATACCATGTTTTCTTGGGGCAAGTCGAAGTTCAGTAGCTAAAGTCTAAGCCCCTTTGTCTGTGGTCAACAGTAGGGGTGGGAACTAAGGACGGTAGTTGCTGTCATTCAACAGCCAGGTAGCAGCTACTGTATGCACTACACTACTAGATTGCATGCACATTATTTCACTTGAGAAATACTGCACTAAACATCTTAGCTAGACGTAAAATTGTGCGACTAAGAACTGCAAAAATAGCCAAATACAATACATATTTCTTGATTTATCTTAGATTGATTCAGACTATTTTGAGGAAGTGTTATGGCTATGTTGTTACTATGGTGGCTCAAGTGGGACAAACCACAGTGCCTACAAAAATACGCCATTACTATTGTTCTCTATAGGATTCCATTTGGGATTCAGACCCATTACTACCATAAACATAAGTGACAAAACAGGGACATAAAAGGTGAATCATTTAAGTGAGCAGCCAAAGATTTGGTTGTTTACCTGGATGCACAGCTTCTATGTACCAGGTGAGAACTCCATACACACTGGCATCGATGATGAGCATCATCATGGACAGACCAAGGTTAAAGTCATCGCCCTCTACAGGCGACTGGTTGATGGTGCGCCACTGGATGCCAACTCCTGACACCTCATACAGGGCAAAGTACTTAGAGCCCAGGCCGAACGCTGTGGTCGACATCAGAGACTGGAGAGAGAGGAGAGAATGAGAATAAAGACAACAGACAACGTGTTAAGAGCTATTGACATGTGTGAAGATCTTTCCGGAACTCACTGATTCAGACTGGTGAGAGAATATCATTGAATTGATCAATTCACGACTCTTGAAGCTTTGTTTGAATACTTCTTAGCTTTTACTCATCATGGTGATACGACAATACACACCTGGAAGCAGGCCATCTGACACAGTGCCAGAGGAAAATAACTCAATCTAGCCATGAGCCCGGAGGGCCGTTTCTCTCTTTGAATTTGTCCAGACACATGTGACATGTGACGTATGTGACTAACAAAAAATGAATAAAGTATGAGAGAGCTTCCGACAAGAGAACAGAGGCCAAGACTTACAGCAATGCACTTTTCGAAGGCGGTGATCTTGTCATGGGCCACCTCCTCCCTGATGGCCACGTACATGTAGGGGACGTAGCTGAGGAAGTAGATTATCCCACCACAGGCAGACGCCAGCTTGGCCTTGGAGTAGATCACTGACACCAGGAAACTGACATAGACGGGACACAGACAGACAAACCAGAGTAAAATACTATTAGCATATTGAGTGTGTCCCAAATGGCACCCTATTCCCTATATAATGTCGTACTTTTTACCAGAGCCCAAGGCACCGTGGTCAAAAGTAGTGCACTATAAAGGGAATAGGGTGCCATTTGTAAGACAACCTAACCATATTCAGATCAGACATATTTCCCTGGAATGACTAGCAAAGGAGCTGAGTCACTGTCTGTTTGATACATTAAGGACATGGCATTTCGAAGTAACACGTTCCTCACAAAATAGAAGTCGAAGGTTGACAAGTGAAACTGAGTGTTACCGCTTTTATCAAATCAGCCGCTAAATATCAGGGTGACTCATGATTCATTAGATCTCTAACATCATCAATGTGTGTGCAGTCACTGCTGCTCTGATGTCACAGAGAGAAAGAGAGATGAGAGAATCAACTAGATGTTGGAACATTGCTGCAGGGACTTGCTTCCATTCAGCACAAGAGCATTAGTGAGGTCGGGCACTGATGTTGGGCGATTAGGCATGACTCACAGTTGGCATTCCAATTCCTCCCAAAGGTGTTCAATGGGGTTGAGGTTAGGGCACTGTGCAGGCAGGTCAAGTTCTTCCACACCCATCTCAACAAACCATTTCTGTATGGACCTCGCTTTGTGCACATGGGCATTTTCATGCTAAATCTTCCCCAAACTGTTGCCACAAAGTTGGAAGCACAGAATCGAAGCCATTGTAAGCTATATCGTTAAGATTTATCTTCCCTGGAAGTAAGGGGACATGAAAAACAGACCCAGACCATTATTCCTCATCCACCAAACTTTACAGTCGGCACTATGTATTGGAGAAGGTAGCGTTATCCCGGCATCTGCCAAACCCAGCTTCGTCCGTCGGACTGCCAGTTGGTGAAGCGTGATTCATCGCTCCAGAGTACGTGTTTCCACTGCTCCAGAGACTAATGGCGGCAAGCCTTACACCACTCCAGCCGACACTTGGCAATGCGCATGGTGATCTTAGGCTAGTGTGAGGCTGCTTGGCCATGGAAACCCATTTCATGAAACTCCCAACAAAATGTTATTGTGCTGTCATTGCTTCCAGAGGCAGTTTGGAACTTGGTAGTGAGTGTTGTAACCGAGGACAGACGATATTTACTCGCTACACGCTTCACCACTCGGCGGTACCATTCTGTGAGCTTGTGTGGCCTACCACTTAGCCGTTGTTGCTCCTAGACTTCCACTTAACAATAACTTAACAATTGACCGGGTTCACTCCAGCAGGGCAAAAACTTCACAAACTTACTTGTTGGAAAGGTGGCATCCTATGACAGTGCCACATTGTAAGTCACTGATCTCTTCAGTAAGGCCATTCTACTGCCAATGTTTGTCTATGGAGATTACATGGATGTGTGCTCGATTTTATATACCTGTCAGCAACAGGTGTGGCTGAAATAGCCGACTCCACTCATTTGAAGGGGTGTCCACATACTTCTGTATATACAGTGCATTCAGAAAGTATTCAGACCCCTTGACTTTTTCCACATTTTGTTACATTAGAACCTTATTCTAAAATGGATTACGTAAAACATTTCCTCATCAATCTACACACAATAACCCATAATGGCAAAGCAAAAAACTTTTACATTTTTGCAAACTTATTAAAAATAAAAAACAGAAATACCTTAATTGATCATCCTTGAGATATTTCTACAACTTGATTGGAGACCATCTGTTGTAAATTAAATTGATTGGACATGTTTTGGAAATGCACACACATGTCTATAGGAGGTCTCACCGTTGACAGTGCATGTCAGAGCAAAAAACCAAGCCATGAGGTCGAAGGAATTGTCCGTAGAGCTCTGAGTAAAGAATTTGAACAAAACAAGTCTGCTGCATTGAAGGTCCCCAAGAAAACAGTGGCCTCCATTATTCTTAAATGGAGGAAGTTTGTAACAATCAAGACCCTTCCTAGAGCTGGCTGCCCGGCAAAACTGAGCAATCGAGGGTGAAAGACCTTGGTCAGGGAGGTGGCCAAGAACCGGATGGCCACTCTGACAGAGCTCCAGAGTTCCTCTGTGGAGATGGGAGAACCATTCAGAGGGACAACCATGTCTGCAGCACTCCACCAATCAGGCCTTTATGATAGAGTAACAACACGAATGCCACTCCCCAGAAAAAGGCACATGACAGCCCGCTTGCGGTTTGCCAAAAGGCACCTAAATTCAGATTCTCTGGTCTGATGAAACCAATTTTGGCCTGAATGCCAGATGTCGCATCTGGAGGAAACCTGGCACCATCCCTGCGGTGAAGCATGGCGGTGGCAGAATCACAGTAGGGATGTTTTTCAGCGCTGGGGACTGGGAGACTAGTCAGGATCGAGGGAAAAATGAATGGAGCAAAGTACAGAGAGATCCTTCATGAAAACCTGCTACAGACGCACCTGAGCTCAATTTCAAGTCTCATAGCAAAGGGTCTGAATACTTATGTAAATAAGGTATTTCAGGTTTTTTTTAAACCTGTTTTGCTTCGTCATTATGGAGTATTGTGTGCAGATTGATGAGGAACACGTTTTATTAATCCATTTTGGAATAAGGCGTAACAAAATGTGGAAAAAATATTGTCAGGCAAAGTGATGCACTATATCTCTGTATGCAGGCTTGATTGGCTCAATATGTGATGATGACCAATTTGAGTTTATGACCATATCAGCTATAGATAATTACAATGATTTGTTAAGAAGGGCCCCTCGACGGAGCCCCGCCCCCTCTGTACTGAGATCCTAGCTCAGCGTAGGCCTCTCCTACTTTTTGGGGTGTATGTCCACTCATGCTTTTTACTAGACTAACATCAGAGCGGTAGTAGTGTCATCATTACCAGAACATGATCGTTGCGATGGCGTAGATGGAGAGGAAGAGCCAGATGATGAGGATGTCACTGTGGAGGAGCACTCTGCCATACTTCAAGATGGCCGTCAGGGCGGTCACTGAGATGGACAGCTGGACGAAGCCAGTGATGAACCAGGCCACCCAGTGGACCGCATTGTTCAGGCCCATCATCTTCATCACCTGCAGGCAGGCAGGGAGTACACAGGTTACCAGAAGAAGTTAATCCTATTTTGTTACAGTTTTACATGCACTTATATGAATGAGAATGTGATTTCAAACAAAATAATACAACCATGTAAATATTCTAAATATTCAGAAAAACATATCGTACAAATTTCAAGTTTGAGATTTTGATTTGATTGAAATCAGTATTTTTCCAACAGGGGGCAGAACAGAGGTAGTAAATATGAGGGACTTCATCCTGCTACAGGTTGCCAAAGAGATGGCAGAGAGAAGATGGCATTAGTGATGCTGCTCCACTGTCACAGACAGACAGACACAGGACAGCACTCTGAGATCCTAGTGTAGACAGCAGTGGGGGTTGGTGAAGGGATAACGGTTCATAATATTGTCTGGAATGGAGTAAATGGAACGGTATTAAACATGTGTGTTTGATGTGTTTGATACTGTGCAATTAATTCCATTTCAGCCATTATTATGAGCCTTTCTTCTATTTGAAAGTGCCAACAGCCACCACAGGTAGACATGTAAGCAGCTCACCTCTTTGAGCCGGTGCTCCTTCTCAGCCACAATGTGTTGGATCATCATGGCTACAGAGTACACCCAGGAGATCACCATGCACAGAGGCATCATGTGCTCGATCACAAACAGGAAGCTGTGGACCCATGACATGACATTTGTTAATGACAAAGCATAGGTTAAAGCAGGGAGAACAAAATACTACCGAAGGAATAAAACCATAGAGGAGAGTGGGGTAAGTTGAACCCAAGGGTCAGTTGAGCCTCCCCTTGTTTCTAGGAAACCAAACACAAAATGTATCATTTGACCAAATATTTAGGAAGAGGTCATCATTTTTGTGTTAGAGGTTTCATGATGCTTGTATCTAAATCAAAGTAGATACTTTAACAATGGTTCTATACATATAAGCTTCAATATGATGTCCTAAACCTAGAATGAAAGTACATTCTTGTAGATTTGGGGGCTAATATACACTGTCAAAAAACACCCAATTACTAATTATTATGAAGTAACTGGTTCCACAACCTGTTAATAGTTTACTCAACTTTCAAGTGTCCAAGTGTTACCTTAACTAAAAAATAGTTGGCGCAAACGTAACTCCAACTTGATAAAAATGTGGCAAATTTCAGTCAATTCAAATCGATGGGTTTGCTCAACTTTCTCATATGTTTATTCAACAATACATTATTATTTGGCATCTTAACTAATAGAGGACTGTGCAACTGGTTACACACACAGTACTTTTAACATATGAGTCATTTGTGCATGTTCATTTATAATGTAATTACACTTCATCATGTCCTCACCTGGGATTTGAACTCACAACCTCTTAGGTTCATGGCATGCCGATCTTCCTGCTACGCCACCATCATTAATTTGATTCACTTATTTAACGACACAATGTTTAGTTTTTCTGTATAGTTGTCTAATGTTGATGGGGCATATTAATTACTCTGTTTTAATGTTACTCCTTAATCACTATGATAATTAACACAGTTTTTCTTGATTGTACTTTTAAAAATGCTGAGATTCACTTTGTGATTGAAATTCTCTGTGTGTATCAGATCGTATGTTTAGCATAATGCTATTTTGTTATAACCTTGAGTTCAAGCGAGTGATGGATTGACTACTCAAAGGAGTCTATCACTGATAAGCAATTTGGCAGTACGCCCAGAACATTGCTCTGGGAACTAGAAGGAGCCTGGTGTGATGTCAGTCTCATGCAGGAACCAACCATGCTTATATGACATGTGTAGCAGTATAAATGGACTGAAAAGGGAAAGGGCCCTTTCAGAGTTTCATCAGGCTTGTATTGAGTTAGTGAACCTCTCCGCCGTGATAATAAAGATTGATTCATTTACTTTGAGTTTGAGTCCTTAGTGATGAAATTCCACAACAATTCTGGGGTCACAAAACAGGATGTTTGATATTTGACGTGATCCATCAGTGAAGGTCTAAGAGGGAACACTGGTGGCGCATTCTTCAGAAAGCTTAAGAGGGAAATTCCCGTCTCACCAAAGAGGACGAGGACCCATCCGGACCAGACCTCCACTGTGGGAGTAAACACAACATCCAAGAAACCTAGAAGGACAACTCAACTGATTTCAGTAAGTCAATTTAAATGAAGTAATGTTAAGAAGGGATCCAAGTTCTAAGAAAAAACTAGGCGAAGGTTCGGTGAACCTCGTTTATAATGTTATATAGGGCTTCTGTCCACCACCGCGGGTCATCTGATTTACCGGTACTGAGGCATTGAAAGAACCATTAAAACATTTGAGTAAAAACATGATCATTGGTGCCTCTCAAGCTGATTGCGCTGTGCTGATCGTTGCTGGTGGTGTGGATGTGAACACCTAAGAAAGTTCTGTGTGGACTTCGATTGATGACGTTATGTTGGGATTCTGTGTAATGTGAGGTGTGAAGACATTAAAGGAAAGATTACTATTACAGAATATGTTGCATGAATAGAACACTAGTGTGAAGGAGTTTGTGAAGAATATATATCTAAATCCCTGTATTATAAAATAAATAATGTAACTACAAAGACACAAAATACAAACATCGACATTGACCAATAATGTGAACTTCGGGGCCCTGACAGAATATTTTGGAGTGGGGTATTTGAACAAACAGTTAAATGGACTAAATGGACAAATAGAGCATTCACTTTATATGGGACCCTCAGTACAGAGAGACTTGTAGAAGCCAGAGAAACGTTGGAAGAAACAGAGAAGAGATACAGGAAAATAAAAGTGAAATAGGATGATTTTCACAAGAGGGATAGAGAAGTGGACCTATTGAAGGGCAAAACAGTGAAAGGATTAATGGTGAAGCAAGTAGACAAAGGAAAGGATTAATGGTGAAGCAATTAGACAAAGGAAAGGATTAATGGTGAAGCAAGTAGACAAAGGAAAGGATTAATGGTGAAGCAAGTAGACAAAGGAAAGGATTAATGGTGAAGCAAGTAGACAAAGGAAAGGATTAATGGTGAAGCAAGTAGACAAAGGAAAGGATTAATGGTGAAGCAATTAGACAAAGGAAAGGATTAATGGTGAAGCAAGTAGACAAAGGAAAGGATTAATGGTGAAGCAAGTAGACAAAGGAAAGGATTAATGGTGAAGCAAGTAGACAAAGGAAATGATTAATGGTGAAGCAAGTAGACAAAGGAAAGGATTAATGGTGAAGCAATTAGACAAAGGAAAGGATTAATGGTGAAGCAAGTAGACAAAGGAAAGGATTAATGGTGAAGCAATTAGACAAAGGAAAGGATTAATGGTGAAGCAAGTAGACAAAGGAAAGGATTAATGGTGAAGCAATTAGACAAAGGAAAGGATTAATGGTGAAGCAATTAGACAAAGGAAAGGATTAATGGTGAAGCAAGTAGACAAAGGAAAGGATTAATGGTGAAGCAAGTAGACAAAGGAAAGGAAACAAAAAAAAGTGAGAGAAGGAGACAGACAAAAAAGAGAACAGAATGAATTCAGAATTTCCAACAGCCCCATTGAGGGCACAGCCCTTACTGCTACCCCAACCACAGCTCCAATGCCATAGGGGGACAAGATCAAGTGCCACCACCCTACCAGTCACCTCAATCCACTCCACAGACACATTTTGGGAACTTCAGGCGAGCATAATTGCTCGTTGACTGGATTGGATCTTGCAAGGCCACAGCGACACAGAAATCCACCCTTATGCTTTGAAGACTATTTAAACCATGATGGACAACCGCAAGACCCCCATGCCACCCCTTTCACCAGATACACAAGAGTATTCAATATACCCCTCATACAATACCCAAACCTGCAGGAAGGAGCACCCATAACAGTGGAAATTCTATGGGATGTGGATGAAATCAAGGCAACAGTTAAAGATGTCACTGATCCTGCTAAAGATGCAGTGAAATTTGAAGAAGAAGTACAAGCTATAATAACAATGTCCAATCCAACAACCAGAGAAATTGAAGAAATACTCTGCCCCTGTCTGAAATTCAAGTGGATCCAGTGCAAAGGAGACTAGGACAGCAACGCAGCAAGAGATGGTTGTGAAAATCAGAACACACAGACTGGCAGAAAATCCACTCTACAACAATGAAAACTAATGAGACCATTAAAGATGACCAAGAGTGGATGGAAAAAATATTCCTTGCCTCTGACCAGGAACCATATACCAGTCTGCTGTGTCATGCTGGTGTCACTGGTTTACGCCAAGACCTAAAAACAGCTGTAACCACCACCCTAATAGGATGGGAAACAAAGACACTGGCTGATGTGAAACCACATATCAACCACACAGAAAGAAAGATAAAAGCCAAGACTACAAAAGCTTGGGCTAATTTGTAAACGGCTCAGCTGATGTTCTACAGCGGAGCCGGAGGTCAAGGAAGAAGTTGAGGAAGAGGAATGGGTGGGGGACGAGAGAGATGATGGGGAGAGGTGTAAACTCTGGACCCCCGGAAAGAAACGGTTAAAAGTGTTATAACTGTGATAAACCAGGACATTTCGCCAAAAACTGTTAAGATAATGAAGATAGAAAGGAGTTTAATGGACCTCCCAGAAACGTGAGGCTAAATGACTCTTTAGGAGGTGGACAATAGGATGAGGTGGAAACAAAAGATGAAGAAGCAGAAACACCCCTACAGATGTCACAACTAACTACTCTCTCAACAGAAAATTCACTGATTCACATTGAGATACTGGAAGAAAAAAATCCATTCCTAGCAGACACTGATGCGGCAGTCTCTGTCCTGATGAAATCAGCCCTGAAACTCATTCCTTCGAAAAGAACAATGCAAACTTATAATGACACAAGGCGAGACTCAGATGCGCTTTTGATTCTGGGCAGACTGCTGGGACGGGATAGCCCCCACTTCAACGTCAAAAGCATCGACCTCAACCACAAACTAACTCTGCCCAGTTGCAAAGGCTCAGGAGTATCAAACTCACCCGTCACCGATGATTCTCAAGGGAACTCGGTTCTTCACAGAAATACACACTTCGGGGATTTCCGGATTCCTTCGAAGGTGAGCAAGTAGCAGCAGATGGAAGAATGTTCCCGAGATCCAAACTCCTCTCTCTCCGGCGTTCAATCCTAATTGAAAGGGCGATGAGGGAATCAAGTTCCAATGGTAACTCCCGAGCTGTGAGCTCGTCTTAGATTTCCTCCAATAGTCCATGAAGGAAGATATCGAACAGAGCCTCCGGATTCCAGGCACTCTCGGCGGGAAATGTGCGAAAATCTACCTGGTAGTTTTCGAGACGCTTCTCTCCCGGACACCAGAGAAACGAATACCTTCCTCACCTCAGCCATGAAATCTTCCAGGTTATGGCAAACGGCAGATTGTTGCTCACAAACAGCCGTCGTCCAGGAGAGCACCCTTCTGGACATTAGCGTAATTAGATACGCTATCTTCGATCGATCCGAAGGGAATGAAGATGGCTGAAGCTCAAAAATGAGGGCGCACTGGGGAAGAAACGGCGGCAGGTTCCAGGATCTCCGGGATAGAAGGGAAGTTACTGAGTGGCTGGGAGGTCTTAGATGTGGCGTGCTGTCTGCGAGCTAATTCACAGAATTGCTCCATTAATGCCTTGAACCCCTGGTCGTGGTGTTCCGCCAGAGATCGGAACCCCTCCATCAGGAGCTGAAGTAGCTCCTCCTGTTTCTTAATGGTAGCTCCCTGCAGGGAGACAGCGTGACGGAGCTGGTCCAAGTCTGCTGGGTCAGTCATGGCCAGTTCGTATTATAAGGCGAGACCCAGATGCAGACACAGGGGGCAGATGGTTTGAGCTCTGATATTTATTATAGTCCAAGGGGTAGTGAAAAGGCAGGTCAGGGACAGGCAAGAGTTCATAACCAGGTCAGAGTCCAAAATGGTACAGGGCAGGCAGGCTCGAGGTCAAGGGCAGGCAGAATGGTCAGGCAGGCTCAGAGTCAGGACAGGCAAGGGTCAGAACCAGGAGGAAGAGAAAAATAGAGACTGGGGAAAAAAACAGGAGCTAGGAGAAAAATGTAGGTTGACTTGGCAAACACAGGTATAAATACACAGGGGATAATGGGGAAGATGGGCGACAACTGGAGGGGGGTGGAGACAAGCACACGGACAGATGAAACAGATCAGGGTGTGACAAAACTGTCGGCGCGCCGGGCATCCCCTCTATTGAACCCCTCACATACCCCCTCCCAGTAGCATGGGAAACTGGGAAATAGAGACATTGATTCTTGTATTCATCATCATGACCAGCAAATCTATTGGGAAGAGACCTCATCTCCTGTGACCCAGAGGGTGTCTCCAGTCCGTCACCAACAAGTGGAATTTTCCCATGTATGGCACAGTCCTACTATGCCTGGCATTTGGAAGATGCAGACATGGAAGGAGAACTCAGAGGGATGTCCCTTACATCCCAAAACCAGGAAGGCTGGGAGGTTCCAAAACACCTTCACTACATAACAGCAGTTCCCTCCATTGAAGTAGAACAAGGCTATGATATACGCTGGACAAAGTTCCCAGAAAAAAATTAAACTGAGAATTGATGGCAGGTACTATGGTGAATCATTAACCGCGGTAGCAGTCCTCCTCACAGATGCACAGAGAACTGTATGATGTGAATGGTGCTGTCCCCCACTGTCTATCAAAGACCAAAGACATGAAGAGGGAAGACACTGGGCCTTGGATGAAAGGCGTTATGGATGCAACTGATTGGGTGATGTGGCAAGGAAATGGGAAGTGCTGTTGTCACCACTTTAGAGACTGTGGAAAGAGCACTTTTTGTCTTAACACGAGCATGCATATTGGCAAAGGATAAAGCAGTAAACAATTGCACTGACAGTTGGTATGCTTTTGGGGTGGTGCACGGTTTTGAGACTATGGGTCTTCTGGTAAAACAATTGCTCATGGATAGTTGCTAAAGGCAATATTGTTACTATCATCTGTTGCTGTGGTGAAGTGTCAGGCTCATACCAGTGGTAAAGATAGCATTTCTCAAGGGAATGCTAAAATCAGACTGTGCAGCGAAACTAGCTGCTTCCTCTTTTCTTTCCCCCTTTTCAGTTCCTGTTTTTCACTAACCATTACTCTGTAAATGATATTGTTGCTTTGCAGGCAAGGTTTGATGCATCAGAAATACGTAGGTGGACTGGACATTGACATATGGACACCTTGGGAGTGTGGCAGGATCATTTGAGCCAACCAGACATGCCCCGTTGTACTTTCCTATTCCTCACAAAGTTGTCACACGGTCAAGACCATGTACCAAAAAGAGGGATGGTAGATCTTGTAAATAAATACTGGAGTACTGTGGGATTTACTGTGTTTGCTGAAAAGTTTTGTAAAAAATATATATATTTGTTTGACTAACAATGTAGGACGTGGTATTTCTATAACCCCCACATCTCACCCATGGCCAGAAGGACCTTTTGAGCATTTGATGATGGACTTCATTGAAATATCCCCATGTGAAGGAAACAAATATTGTTTGTTTATTGTTGATATGTTTTCCAAGTGGGTTGAGGCATTCCCGTGTCAAAGAGCCACAGCATGTAATGTGGCCAAAGCTCTCCTGCGAGACATCATTCCAAGGTGGGGGCTGTCGGTAGACATTACGTAAACAAGATTGTTCAGTCCTTATCAGAAGCAATGCAGGTTGACTTGAGACCGCACTGTGCCTACCTCCCACAGTCAGGGGGTGCTGTACAACACGCCATGTATATAGTCCCGCTATTGCTTTTTACTGCTGCTCTTTAATCATTTGTTATTCTTATCTCTTACTTTTTTGCACTGCATTGTTGGTTAATTAAGGGCTTGTAAGTAAGTATTTCATGTGACAAATAAAATTGGATTTGATTTGATAACCAAACGCTAAACAACAAATTGACCAAACTCATGGCAGAAACGAGTCTGTCCTGGGTAAAAGTACTCCCTTTGGCACTGATGAGCATGAGAGGTAGGTCTCACACTGACTGGTCTCTCCCCACACGAGGTACTAACTGGACTCCCCATGAGAATGACTAACAATCCTTTCCTCCAAAATAGGTTAACCCTTCAAGGAATGGAGGACCCGGTGGCTTATTGTGTATCTCTTAACAGTGTTCTTAATACTCTCTTCACACAAGTGAAGGCTTCTCTGCCGAACCTTGCAGGTGTTGCTCACCGCAACGTGAAACCAGGACATTTCATTGTGGTCAAGGATCTTCAAAGAAAAAGTTGGAAAGACCCCAGGTGAAAGGGAGCATACCAGGTGCTCCTTACCAAATCCTTGGCTGTCAAGGTAGCAGAACGAGATACGTGGACACATACATCCTACTGCAGGAAGTTGCGAGAACCAGGAAATCAGAATGGTGAGGAGGATCGGTGAATGCGAAAGGACCTGTTTCTGGATTGGTCTCACGTGATAGTGGAGACCGTCGTCTGCCTCCCGCTGGTCAGTAATGACCTAGAAGGATCCAGGGACCGTCCCCAGCCAACGGGACCACCGCAGGCCCGGAGTAGAGGCAGAGAAGAAGCTGGTAAGGTTGTGAAAGGAAAACAAGACTTCAAAGACACTATGAACTCATTAATTTCCACAGCACAGATGGTGGCGAATGGACTCTCCCCAAGCACTTCCTGTTGGGCCTGTGGGCTAGGCCCATAGGGGTAGGTGATGGGCTCCCTTTACTGGGTGTCCCAGCCGGTGTAAATGAGACTTTTCCATGCTTCCAGCACTGAGGTTTACAATTCCCCTCCTTGACGACCGGACCTTATTTTGCTTTTTATAACCAAACTTGGATAAGTAGTTATAGAAGACCTTGTGAAAATAAAATCTGTCCCACACCCATCCCAATAGAATGCCGGTGTATACAGGGTAATGGGTATGTCTACCTAGGTGAAAATGTGTGCAATTGTACAATGGACTGATGGAGAATCAAATTGATCACTGACAGTTTATTATTTGCAGATGCGCAGACTCTCAAATGTAACTGTGTTCTTCTCAGTGCTTCATATAACCTTGGAAACAAGTAAATCAGACCCTAATGGGACCTATTGGTTATGTCGGAACAGCGCATATTATGTCCTACCAGATCATTTGGGGGTAGTGTGTACTATTGGGTTCGTTGTTCCTGCTTTGAGAGCAGTGCCAGATGACGTATAATTAATTTCCCGGGATATTGTCCCCCTGCAGCAGTGCTCACTGGCAGGGATTACTCATATTCAAATGGCCCTGTCACAATTTACTTGTGTAATGCTCCCTAATTATGGAGTGGCTAATGCTATGTCAAAAGCCCTTTTAAGGCCCTCAGTACTGAAATGGTAGCACTTCGAAAATTGGCCTTACAAAATCGTGAAGCTCTAGACTACCTATGAGGAAGTCAGGGAGGAATGTGTGCAGTCATTGGAGATGAGTGTTGCACCTTTGTTCCTGACTCGTCTATGAATGTCACCTACTTAGCAGATTACATAGCAGAGACTGCTTGAGGCACTGTGCTCTTCTTTTGTCTCACAGGTCTAAGCAACTATTATGTCCACTGTTAGTTTGATTTGGCTAAAATAAATGCCATCTGCTGATGAGAATGATGAAGATAATGAGGACTACAAGGAACTCACTGAAGGCCATGAAGAGCATGACCATGCCCCCCCTGCTTATGGTGATAGAATTGACATAAATGAAATTGTGTAATGAAGCATGTGTATAACTGTATGAAGTGAAGGTCTTAAGTTAAACCATTCTACTGCAATGGTTTTACAAGTGTAAGGGCTATGGAATAAGCATCAGTTACTAGTGAGATTGTACAACCCAGAATGAAGGGTTTGAACGGATACAGTGTCTGGTTTTATGTGTTGATTTCAACCTACTTTTAATAGAAGTATTTTGATAGAACGCCCTTTGATAGTTTTAGCCATAATCTAATGCTTACCTTAAAATGTAACAATAGTTATCACAGAGTGATAAAAGGAGTGTGATGTAAACGTTCTCTGTGTGTATCAGATCGTATGTTTAGTAAAATGCTGCTTTGTGATAACCTGTCTTGGTTGGGTTCATGTGACAATGTACAATGGACTGGGTTGGGTTCATGCGAGTGATGGATTGACTACACTAAGGAGTAAACCACACTATCACTGATAAGTAATTTGACAGTACAACCAGAACATTACTCTGGGAACTATAAATAGTGATACAATATCTCAGTTTCAAGTTAAGAAGCCTGGTTTGGTATCAGTTAGTCTCATGCAGGAATCAACCATGCTTATATGACTTGCTTGGGTAGCAGTATAAAGGGACTGAAAAGGGAACAGTCATTTTCAGAGTTTCATCAGGCTTACATTGAGTTAGTGAACCTCTCCGGCCATGATAACAAAGATTGATTAATTTACTTTGAGTTTGAATCCTTAGTGGTGAATTTCCACGACAGTAGCAATACAGGTGAAATCAGTTATTGACACAGACATGGTAGCGTATCAGGATGATTAAAATGCTTTGCACCAAGAGGTTATGAGATTAAATCCCAGGTGAGTAAATAGGAATTACTGTATAAAATAAATGAACATGCACAATGTATGTCAATGTGTGTCAAATATGTATGTTAAAAACATTGTATGTTAAAAGACATTGTATGTTAAAAAACTAGTTCCACAGACCTTTTTAGGAAAGTAATAATATTTTCTAGTTGAATGAACATATGAGACAATTTGAGCAAACACATTATTTGAAGTTTACAGAATTTGTGCCTACGTTTTCTCATGTTGGGCCAACTCAAAATGTTAAGTTCAGGTAATTGTCACGATCGTTTGTAGAGACGGACCAAGGCGCAGCGAATGTTGAGTTCCACATAATTTATTATAAAGTGAAACTTAGCAAAACAAACAATAAACAATAAACGACCAATGAACCGTGACTAAGGAGATGCTACGTGCACTAACTCAAAACAATATCCCATAAACACAGGTGGGAAAAACAGCTACTTAAATATGATCCCCAATTAGAGACAACGATTACCAGCTGCCTCTAATTGGGAATCATACACAATCACCAACATAGAAAAACAAACCTAGAACCCCACATAGAAATAATAAACTAGACTAACCCCCCAGTCACGCCCTGACCTACTCTACCATAGAAAATAAGGACTCTCTATGGTCAGGACGTGACAGTAACACTTTTGACGAAAGGTTGAGTAAACAAAAAAAGTCGGTGTAACCAGTTACTTAATAACATTGAGTTGAAACAGCTAGATATTTTGTTTACAGTGTAGTCAAAATGTTTTCCTTGGGGTAAGTTGAGACAATGGATGAGCTAATGTCAAGTTGAGCAAATGTAAGTGTTTTCTTCACAGGCGTAATGCAAGGCATTATCACCAGTATATCAGGCATCAACGGGCCTGGTCTGTTAAAAGTGTCAAATATGCTTAAAATGATGAAAAGACTAAAAGTGGTTGTGATTCTGTTGAATTGTGTTTGGGAAATAAAGATAGACATTGTTTTAAAAGGGTAATGGTAATATTTCATTCTTTACAGAAATGTGTAGGAGGCTTAACTTACTCCATACGTAAGTTGTGTCAAGATACTATTTTTGGGGGGACAAGCTATGTTTTCAAAACTGCAATGTTTACATGAATTCTGATTATTTCCAGGTATACATAACATCCCAAAATATATGTAGATATTTCTGTTAAAAATAATACTATATTTCTCTTGACGCAGTGATGCTGAATGTAAAAACACATCTCAACAGTGAGAGTTATGCATCTTAAGTTAGGATATGGACATAAATGAGAGTCAGGGTCTGAGAGAGATAGAGAGCTGATTAGAGTAAAGAATAGATACAGCAACATGTTTTGCTCATTTCTAGTGTAGCTACCAAAGGAAGATGTGTGACATATTCCATTATTTATCTATCTATCTAATATACATGGACGATGCAAAGTCATCATCTCAGAAGTAACATCAAAATAGAAGTGATACAATTAACAGTTATTGTTTTTAAAGGAAAACCAGGAGGTGAGAGAGAGGAGAGGTGTATAGAGAGAGTTCCAGGTCTTACTCGTCTCTGGTGTAGCAGGGGTAGGGGAACATCTGAACATAGTTCCCAGGCTCCACCACGTCATGACCCACAAACGTGTTAATGATGGCTCTCTCTATCATATCTGAGGACACACAGGCAGGCAGACAGGAAGACACGCACACACACACACGCACACGCACACGCACACACACACACACACACACACACACACACACACACACACACACACACACATCAAGACGCAGCAGAGATGACAGGGCCCCTCTACACCTCACTGAATAAGCCATCCCATCAAGTTGTATCCTAACCACACTACCCAATGCAATGTGGTTATCAGTGTGGTAATCAGTGTGGTTTACAATGCGGAGGTAAAAGTCTATCTGTTCTGGATTAAATCAATGGTATTGTCTCAGTGAGCCCAGGATGTCTCTATGTACAGTACACTCAACAGACCGCCATGTCAGTTCCAATGCATTATTTGTATTAACTTTATGTGTCAAATAAGCAGCTTGTCTTTTTCTCTCCTGCTTCGTAAATAAAAGATGAATCTCTGAGAAAAAGTGCTGTATCTGCAGCTTGGCCTTGGCACCCACACAGGTGTGCCCACTTCAGGATCACCAGTTTACCACAATATATATATTTATATATATATATATTTTTTCCCCCTTTCTTTTAGGGGGTTGATCAGCTCTAATATTGTGGATAGATTGTAGCTTCCATCAATGTAATTGTCTGTATCATTTCAATCCCCCATATATTTTTGAGTAAATATGTTTATATATATATATATATATATATATATATATATATATATATATATATATATATATACACACAGACCCACATATATATAAACGTGCATACATATACACATACCTATACATACGTATATACGTACATACATATATATACACATATATATTTTTTAAATATATTTTCCTTTATTATTTCCCGCAAACCCTACCACCCCTCCCCTAATTGGTGTAAACTAATAAACAATAATAGTTAGGCTTCTACTTCCAGCTTATACATACTATATACATTTTACGGACACAATCTATTTTACAATAGTTATATTTAGTTTGTTTTTAGTCCTGGACTTCCTCTATTTCTGATGTCCAACCAGATTGATTTATATTTGCCATATATTTGTAACTGTGCTATTTCACAAAAGTTCTGAACCTATATACATTTTACAGACCCCGTATGTTTTACATTGGTTATCTTGTTATTAGTCCCACCCTTCAGCTCCATTCAACCCCTCCCATCTATCTCTTAACACCATCCATTTTGGATTTTGTTAAGGGAATTTTTATCAATGATGACTAATTATGTATACATTTCAATCAGGATTGACGAATCAGAATACTATTATGTTACTGTATATGTACTAATCAGAATACTATTATGTTACTGTATATGTATGAATTGTCTTTTTAATCTTAGTACTGAATATAATGTGTGCAAATATAATCGAGAATTAGAACAATGACTGTCTGTTCCTTGGTAGAAATGAATGAACTATATCTCCAGACTGGCTAGAATGCTTATCTACACTGACTGAGCTTGGCTCTAGGCGAGGAGGGAAGGCTTGAGAGCTATAGAGCCTTTCTACCAGTGTCAAGAAGAGACGGAACATTTAGAAACCGCTGACGTGTAAAATGTGTAAGGAGCAGTACTCTCGTGAATAAAAGCTGCTGTTTGACTTTAAGACTGGGCTCTGTCCATTTCTATAAAATAAGGGTCAAACAAATCCTTATGAATTGACAGAGTGTTTGATTTTAATTTGGTGTTAAAACATAGATGAATTGAATTTCTACAACAGATTTCTATTTGCCATATATTTTTCAACTGTGCTAGGATGCTTCACAAAAGTTCTGAACCTTTATATTCTCATAGTTTCTACAGATTGTAAATTGAAGATAAACATTTTTGCTAGCTCCAGGTAAATGTTGCAATTCTTCAGCCATTCCTGGACCTGTGACCAAAAACGAGCTACATATAGACAGTACCAAAATAAATTATCTAATGACTCTACCTCCTCGCAGCAAAATCTGCAGAGCTGTTAATGTTGTATCCCCCATATATATATAATATTATATTGGTTGCAAGAATTAGGTATAATCATTTATATTGAAACATTCTAAGTTTTGCGTGTCAATTCATAAACCATGTGCCATGGAATCGGTACATCGAAAATATCTTACCACTATTTTGCAATCTATATGGCACAGCTGTCAATTTTGTGGTCCTTAAATGAAACGCGTATATATTTTTTATTTATCACAATTTTCTTGAACCAATTTTGGTCTTTAATGCAACAAAACAATACTTTTGACACAACAATTGTGTCCTCAGTGAAGCCACTTTAAGCAGTTGATTTATGGTCTATAGTCTATATATATCCTGTTTACACTTTAGGCAGTTGATTTATGGTCTATAGTCTATGTATATCCTGTTAACACTTTAGGCAGTTGATTTATGGTCTATAGTCTATATATATCCTGTTTACACTTTAGGCAGTTGATTTATAGTCTATAGTCTATGTATATCCTGTTTACACTTTAGGCAGTTGATTTATAGTCTATAGTCTATGTATATCCTGTTAACACTTTCCCATTGTGCAGATAACGCTAAAACAACAAGTGCAGCCTTGAGTTTACCAAGCAACAACACAACAACGATACAACAACGACACAACGACACAACAATGACAGAAAAACAATGACACAATAACGACACAACAACAACACAACAACATTTGAAAATACCATCATTCAAATTCTGTAAAAAACAGAAGAGTTTTCCTCATATTAATTCATTTGATATAGCCAGGGTTCCAGTCTGTTTTTGTTTTGTCTAAATCCTTTGTAGCTGTGATGTTGATATTAATGGCTTGACAGTTTGTAGCTCTGATTCTGGAAGGAAAGGCGCCCAAATGAGGTGTTGGCTTTGGGGATGATAAGTGAGATATACCCGGTGGAACGTGTGCTACGGCTGGGTGTTGTTATCGTGGCCAGTGAACTGAGATAAGGCGGAGCTTTACCTAGCATGGACTTGGCAACAAATATGTAGCGAGGGACAGCCGACTAGAGCATTCAGGTCGCAGTGGTGGGTGGTATATGGGGCTTTAGTAACAAAACGGATGGCACTGTGATAGACTGCATCCAGTTTGCTGAGTAGAGTGTTGGAAGCTATTTTGTAGATGACATCGCCGAAGTCGAGGATCGGAAGGATAGTCAGTTTTACAAGGGTAAGTTTGGCGGCGTGAGTGAAGGAGGCTTTGTTGCGAAATAGAAAGCCGATTCTAGATTTGATTTTGGATTGGAGATGTTTAATATGAGTCTGGAAGGAGAGTTTACAGTCTAGCCAGACACCTAGGTATTTATAGTTGTCCACATATTCTAGGTCGGAACCATCCAGGGTGGTGATGCTAGTCGGGCGTGCAGGTGCAGGCAGCGAACGGTTGAAAAGCATGCATTTGGTTTTACTAGCGTTTAAGAGCAGTTGGAGGACACGGAAGGAGTGTTGTATGGCATTGAAGCTCATTTGGAGGTTAGTTAGCACAGTGTCCAAGGAAGGGCCAGAAGTATACAGAATGGAATCGTCTGCGTAGAGGTGGATCAGGGAATCGCCCGTAGCAAGAGCGACATCATTAATATATACAGAGAAAAAAGTCGGCCAGAGAATTGAACCCTGTGGTACCCCCATAGAGACTGCCAGAGGTCCGGACAACATGCCCTCCGATTTGACACACTGAACTCTGTCTGGAAAGTAGTTGGTGAACCAGGCGAGGCAGTCATTAGAAAAACCAAGGCTATTGAGTATGCCGATAAGAATACGGTGATTGACAGAGTCGAAAGCCTTAGCCAGGTCGATGAAGGCGGCTGCACAGTACTGTCTTTTATCGATGGTGGTTATGATATCGTTTAGTATCTTGAGCGTTGCTGAGGTGCACCCGTGACCGGCTCGGAAGCCGGATTGCACAGCGGAGAAGGTACGGTGGGATTCGAAATGGTCAGTGATCTGTTTATTAACTTGGCTTTCGAAGACTTTAGATAGGCAGGGCAGGATGGATATAGGTCTGTAACAGTTTGGGTCTAGGGTGTCACCCCCTTTGAAGAGGGGCATGACCGCGGCAGCTTTCCAATCTTTAGGAATCTTGGACGATACGAAAGAGAGGTTGAACAGGCTGGTAATAGGGATTGCAACAATGGCGGCGGATAGTTTTAGAAAGAGAGGGTCCAGATTGTCTAGCCCAGCTGATTTGTAGGGGTCCAGGTTTTGCAGCTCTTTCAGAACATTTGCTATCTGGATTTGGGTGAAGGAGAAGCTGGAGAGGCTTGGGCGAGTAGCTGCGGCGGGGGAGGCAGAGTTGTTGGCCGGGGTTGGAGAAGTCAGGAGGAAGGCATGGCCAGCCGTTGAGAAATGCTTGTTGAAATGTCAAATTTGTCAGTGGTGACCGTGTTACCTAGCCTCAGTGCAGTGGGCAGCTGGGAGGAGGTGCTCTTGTTCTCCATGGACTTTACAGTGTCTCAAAACTTTTTGGAGTTAGAGCTACAGGATGCAAATGTCTACTTGAAAAAGCTAGCCTTTGCTTTCCTGACTGACTGCGTGTATTGTTTCCTGACTTCCCTGAACAGTTGCATATCGTGGGGACTATTTGATGCTATTGCAGTCCGCCACAGGATGTTTTTGTGCTGGTCAAGGGCAGTCAGGTCTGGAGTGAACCAAGGGCTATATCTTTTCTTAGTTCTGCATTTTTTGAACTGGGCATGCTTATCTAAGATGGTGAGGAAATTACTTTCAAAGAATGACCAGGCATCCTCGACTGACGGGATGAGGTCAATATCCTTCCAGGATACCCAGGCCAGGTCGATTAGAAAGGCCTGCTTGCAGAAGTGTTTTAGGGAGCGTTTGACAGAGGTGAGGAGTGGTCGTTTGACCGCGGACCCATTGCGGAGGCAGTGATCGCCAAGATCCTGATTGAAAACAGCGGAGGTGTATTTGGAAGGTCAAGTTGAGGGTGCCCATGTTTACGAATTTAGGGTTGTACCTGGTGGGTTCCATGAAGATTTGTGTAAGGTTAAGGGCATCTAGCTTAGATTGTAGGACTGCCGGGGTGTTAAGCATATGCCAGTTTAGGTCACCTAACAGAACGAAATCTGAAGCTAGATGGGGGGCGATCAATTCACAAATGGTGTCCAGGGCACAGCTGGGAGCGGAGGGGGCTCGATAGTAGGTGGCAAAAGTGAGAGACTTATTTCTGGAGAGGTACATTTTTTAAATTAAAAGTTCAAACTGTTTGGGTATAGACCTGGAAAGTATGACAGAACTTTGCAGGCTATCTCTGCAGTAGATTGCAACTCCTCCACCTTTGGCATTTCTATCTTGACGGAAAATGTTGTAGCTGGGTATGGACATCTCAGAATTGTTGGTGGCCTTCCTAAGCCAGGATTCAGACATGGCAAGGACATCAGGGTTGGCGGAGTGTGCTAAAGAAGTGAGTAAAACAAACTTAGGGAGAAGGCTTCTGATGTTGACGTGCATGAAACCAAGGTTTTTTCGATCACAGAAGTCAATAAATAAGGGTGCCTGGGGACACGCAGGGCTTGGGTTTACCTCCACATCACCCGAGGAACAGAGGAGGAGTAGGATGAGGGTACGGCTAAAGGCAAAATTGGTCACATAGAGCGTTGGGGACAAAGAATAAAAGGAGCAGATTTCTGGGCGTGGTAGAATAGATTCAGGGCATAATGTGCAGACAGGGGTATGGTGGGGTGCGGGTACAGCAGAGGTAAGCCCAGGCACTGAGTGATGATAAGAGAGGTTGTATCTCTGGATAAGCTGGTTATAATGGGTGAGGTCACCGCATGAGTACAGCACTTTGAGATATCAGCTGATGTACGAAGGGCTATATAAATACATTTGATTTGATTTGATTTGAGTGGGAGGTGGGACAAAGGAGGTATCAGAGGTATAATGAGTGGAACTAGGGGCTCCATTGTAAACTAAAACAATGATAACTAACCTAAAGAACAGTATACGAGGAATATTGACATATGAGAGAGAGATACAGCGAGGCTTAAAGTAACCATAGGTGTTGATTTGGAGAGCTAGCTAAGACAACAATGGGTGAGACAACAGCTAATCAGCTAAAACAACAACAGGTAAAATGGTGATGACTGGGCAGAGAGGGTTGGTTAACTACATACAGAGCCTGAGTTCGCGGCTGGGGCCGACAGATAAACAACAAAAAAACACACACAAAAATAAATAAACAAAACAAATAAATAAACAGAATGGAGTATCGTGATTAATGGACAGTCCAGCGGGTATCAGCTATGTAGCCAAGTGATCATAGGGTCCAGGGGGCAGCAATAGATGGAACAGGGAAGCCGCGGAGTATTCGCTACGCGGGCGACACTGCGTTTAAAGTTAGTAGCCCGAGGCTAGTGGAAGTGTCTGCTCCGACGTCCGACGGAGGCCGGTTGAAGGCACAGCGGATGGAGTATTTATCAGCATACCAGTTGTGGTGGTGCGGCGGGGCGCCGTGTCGACTAAGGATCCAAGCCACATGGCGAAAGAGGTATTGTAGTTGTAGTAGTTTAGTTTTCTATCCGGGAGATGCGCCTGAATCACGGCTAACTGGTGCTAGCTTCGGGGAAGTGGCGTTAGCCACTATAGCCACTCGGTAGCAGCGGTGATCCGGTGCCAAGGTCCAGAGCTTACGGCAAGGATCTGGTGGAGTAGTGTGTTCTAGCCATGTTTGGGTGGAGTCCAGGTGAACAACTGAGTAGGCCGGGAGATGGGCCTAAGGGAAAGCTTCGGTACTGGGTAACTCGGTGGGTGCTAGCTAGCTGTGAATATCAGGAGAATGGTCCAGGGATTACGGCAGCAATCTGGTGTTGTAGTGGAGAGACAGTCCGTTACTGGTAGGCTGGCGAGCATTATCCAAGCTAAAAAAAGGAATGGTACCTGTGGAGAAGCTAAAGGCCGCTAGCAGTGGCTAACAGTGACTAAATAGCTTGTAGCTAATTAGCTGATTAGCTTCTGATGGCTAGGTGGTTCTTGCTATAAGGTTTAAAAATGAAAAAATAATAGCGGTTCTGTATCACATTGGGTGAGGCAGGTTACCGGAAGGTATAATTGAACTAAAATGGAGAAGAGATTGAAAATAAAATTGAAATATATTTTTTAAAAGACGAAAAAATACAAAAGTACACGAGAGGACGAACAAAACACGTCTGCACTGCTACGCCATCTTGGATAGACACTGATGGATAGATAGTTGTCTGGAGTTGGCTAATATTGGTTAGAGTATTAATTGTCTAGTGTTGTCTAGAGTTGTCTGAAGTTGTCTAGAATTGTCTAGTGTTGTCTAGTGTTGGCTAAAGTTGGCAAAATTCATCTAAAGCAGAAACATCCTGGCAACATTTCAGTCTACATTTACCCTTCAGTAGTCAAGATGGAGGATTCTGGACACGTACCCTGGATCCACACAAAGCCATAGAGAAAGTAGAACTTTCCCCCTGTGTTGGGCCCCGGGCGCCAGTAGGCCCGGCGGATCTCGTTGGTTTTCTCTGTGAAGCTGGAGTTCTGTCTGATCTTATAGAGGACATGAGGAGGCAGGGAGCCATCTCTGTTGGTCTGGAATATCACACCTGGAAGAGAGGGAGGGGGACATTCTATTACAGTGATATAGCTACAGTATATATTTCACATTACGTCCTCATAATGTCACACCTAGAAGAGAGGGAGGGGGACATTCTATTACAGTAATATAGCTACAGTATATATTTCACATTACTTCCTCATAATGTCACACCTAGAAGAGAGGGAGGGGGACATTCTATTACAGTGATATAGCTACAGTATATATTTCTCATTACTTCCTCATAATATGACATTTATTTTCATACTGGAGGCTATATGCATGCCACAGCTGCTGCCCTTTCAGTAACACCCATCTGACCCCTGCGCCTGACCATTATCTATTATCTGTTTTCACTGTTAAGCCAGAGTGCCAAAGACACATTTCCCTTTTGTAAAATGTAATGGACAATTACGTTTTCATAACTTATGACGAAATAGAGTCGTCTCTCCTATTCAGTATTACTGTACAGTACTCACTGGCAAATACTGAGATGTTATCGTGGTAGGCTTGGTTCAGGGTATAGTTGACGATGCTGTCTTCATCAGGGAAACCCTTGAAGATATCCACACTGACCTGGAACAAGAGAAGTACATCTATTGATCTATTGTCCTTGCAGTCAAAGGAAAATGAATCTCTTGCCTTGTTCCCAACCCTTCTGAAATACACACACAGGTTGGAGAGGTTGGATCCCAGGTCTGCCACAGTGCCAACTGCCAAGAGCACAGGAACCGTCTATATCTCTAACACTGGTAACACTAGTCCTTGCCCTATGGACTCTGGTTAAAAGTCAGGGTGCCATTTGGGATGTCTCCTGGGACTGAGCATTGAATGGAGCTTTGCGTGCTGTGTGGTACTGATTCTCAATGCTCATATTACTGTACGCCCGCTGTCTGTGGGACTGGATCAATGTACTCAAGTTCTATCGCTCATCCTGTGTCAGTCTGAATCAGACCACCCATGTTTATGGTACCTCCTGCCTACATACAGGCTGTGCCTGAAATGCCATCCTATTTGCTTATATACTGTACGGTAGTGCACTACTTTAGGCCAGATCCCTCTTGGCTCTGACCAAAAGTAGTGCATTTTTTAGGAAATAGGGTGGCATTTGGGACACAACCAACGGCTCATCTCCTGAACACTGACCTTGGACATGAAGTGTGTCCAGCCGCAGGCTGCGTTGTCAATGGTGTCCAGCTGTTCCAGCAGGGTGGAGGTGTTGGACAGGGTGTAGTTGCCATCCAGCAGTCCACGCAACAGGTCACTGTCCGTCCCATTCAGCAGCTCCGGGTGACCACGCAAGTTAGAGGTCAACTAAGAAGAGGAGGACATCAGAAGTTGTGTTTGTGTTTATGTTTATGTTTATGTTACAGTATGTTTACGTATGGGCTTATCAGGCAAGATAAGGACTGTATAAATGTACTGTGTGGGGGACAATAAATATTTAGTATTATGTGTATGCGTTATCTTATTAAGTTATTACTGTGTGTTACCAGCTGCAGCCAGGCCAGCTGGTGGTGCAGCTTGCCCTCCTCTAGGTAGGTCCTGAGCTGGGCAGAGATGTTGAGCCACACCCTGGCGTAGTGAGTCACGTTCCCCACAAACGCAAATGTCTCATTTGCCTACACAGACAGCAAGCAATAGCACATGTCACCATCAACACAGAAGCTGTGCAAGTCCTAGCTCTGGTCCAAGGTGTTACGTGTGGCTTGCTGGAACCAGGTTTTCTCAGCTAACACCCTGGACCAGAGCTATCCCAGTCCCATCACTGTATCCCGTTACTCTATCCACATCCTTTCAACCGTTGTTACTTTTCTGTTGAGTCCTTTCTGTGGCCACTATCTCCACTCCCTGCCCCTCTCCCTCCCTCTCTAGTTTTAATCATTTCTCAGCCTCCATCCTCCAGTCCACTTGCTAAGATAAGAAATCAACTCTCTGCCAATAACAAGCCTGTGGTAACTAGTGGGATGTACAGAGAAACAGAATCAATGGCCAGTTGTGCATATGTTGTGGTATAGCGAGACCTCCGGGGACTGAGGAGGAGCATGATTAATCTAGCAGCTCATTGACTTCCTACACATCGTGCTCTAAACCAATATACAGAACATGCAGTTGAATGGTTAATGTGTTTAGGCTGGGAAACAAATGACCATGGGGTTCCTAATGAATTCACAACATGTTCTCAATATGCTGAGAGTCTAAAAGTGTCTGATAAATGACTTTGGGGTTCCCACTAAAGACCACGTTCCCTTTTCTTCTTAATATGAGTCTCAATCCCAGGAGGTTGGTGGAACCTAAATTAGGGAGGACGGGCTTGTGGTAATGGCTGGAGTGGAATTAGTGGATTGGTATCAAATACACCAAACACCTGATTTCCATCTGGCTACATATGCATTTCATAGTCATTTTCATATATTCTTTATGAAATTAAAATAGACAATATATAGCTGTATATCCTGATAATGTTTAACCCAGCAATGCAAAAATGACATCGGAACAACTCTATCGCAGAGGACACAGCATAGAAGGCACCAGTCACTGTATACATACAGTATCAGTCAAACGTTTGGACACACCTACTAATTTTTACTAATTTTATTTTTTACTATTTTCTATATTGTGGAATAATAGTGAAGACATCAAAACTATGAAAAAACACACATGGAAACAAAAAAAAGTATTAAAAGTAGCCACCCTTTGCATTGATGACAGCTTTGCACACTCTTGGCATTCTCTCAACCAGCTTCATAAGTCACCTGGAATGCATTTAAATTAACAGCTGTGCCTTCTTAAAAGTTAATTTGTGGAATTGTTTTCCTTCTTAATGCGTTTGAGCCAATCGGTTGTGTTGTGACAAGGTATACAGAAGATAGCCCTATTTGGTAAAATACCAAGTCCATATTATAGCAAGAACAGCTCAAATAAGCTAAGCGAAACGACAGTCCATCATTACTTTAAGACATGAAGGTCAGTCAATGCGGAACATTTCAAGAACTTCAAGAAGTTTCTTCAAGTGCAGTCGCAAAAAACATCAAGCGCTATGATGAAACTGGCTCTCATGAGGACCGCCACAGGAAAGGAAGACCCAGAGTTACCTCTGCTGCAGAGGAAAAGTTCATTAGAGTTATTTCGCCTCAGAAATTGCTGCCCAAATAAATGCTTCACAGAGATCAAGTAACAGACACATCTCAACATCAACTGTTCAGAGGAGACTGCGTGAATCAGGCCTTCATGGTCGAATTGCTGCAAAAACTCCACCACTAAAGGACACCAATAAGAAAAAGAGACTTGCTTGGGCCAAGAAACACAAGCAATGGATATTAGACCAGTGGAAATCTGTCCTTTGGACTCCAAATTTGAGATTTTTGGTTCTAACCACTGTGTCTTTGTGAGACGGAGGGTAGGTGAATTGATGATCTCTGCATGTGTGGTTCCCACCGTGAAGCATGGAGGAGGAAGTGTGATGGTGTGGGGGTGCTTTGCTGTCGTTCTGCCCCTGAACAGGCAGTTAACCCACTGTTCCTAGGCCGTCATTGAAAATAAGAATTTGTTCTTAACTGACTTGCCTAGTAAAATAAAGGTAAAATAAAAAATTATTTAAAAAATGTTTTATTTAGAATTCAAGGCACACATAACCAGCATGGCTACTACAACATTCTGCAGCAATCTGGTTTGCGCTTAGTGGGACTGTCATTTGTTTTTCAACAGGACATTGACCCCACACACTTCCAGGCTGTGTAAGGGCTATTTGACCAAGAAGGAGAGTTATGGAGTGCTGCATCAGATAGCCTGGCATCCACAATCACCTGACCTCAACCCAATTGAGATGGTTTGGGATGAGTTGGACAGCTGAGTGAAGGAAAGTGCTCAGTATATGTGGGAACTCCTTCAAGACTGATGGAAAGCATTCCAGGTGAAGCTGGTTGAGAGAATGACAAGAGTGTGCAAAGCTGTCATCAAGGCACAGGGTGACTACTTTGAAAAAATCTCAAATATCACATATATTCTGATTTGTTTAACACTTTTTTGGTTATTACATGATTCCATGTGTGTTATTTCATAGTTCTGATGTCTTCACTATTATTCTACAATGTAGGAAATAGTAAAAATAAAGTAAAACCCTTGAATGAGTAGTTGTGTCCAAACTTTTGACTGGACTGTGCATATGCATTATAATGATACAGATGACAGAGTCTGAAAGAACATGATCATGTACTTGCCTTCTGAATGACTTTGTCCACCTGTGAGCCAACGGGAGAGTAGAGGATCTTGGGATTTGTAGTCATCAGATGCACGAGTAAACCCAGATTGCGCTGCTCTTTACTGGTGAAACCCAGAGAGCTCATATTCCCCTGCTTCAACGCTTCAGGCTCAATGATCCTGGAGATAGACAGAAGACAGAAATCAACAACTTTAGCCTTTACAACATGGGTATAGAGCACAGGGTTTCCCTACCCTGGTGCCAGCCCAGCTCTAACACACCTCATCAATTCCAAACATTACGTTCTTGTTTAGTTGAACTGGGGTGTTCTTATACGGCTGGAACAAAAGCCTGCATACCCTGTAGATCTCTAGCCTGGTCCCGGATCTGTTTGTGCTCCAGCCATTCCATTGCTGTCATGACAGTAAGTGACAGGGGATTGGCATGATAGAACAAACAGACTGGCACTCAGGTTGATCTCAACTGGCACTCAGGTTGATCTCAAGTCAAAGAACAACAGCACAGGAATGATCCCATTACGAAGACACACACCTATCGTTCCCACACAGAATAGGCTGCAGCCCTGCCCACAGCTGTACAAAAGCAGAAAACTGTGAATGAGGATTCTCTTTCCCTTTCTCTTTCTCTCGTCCTCCACCCTCCTCCTCTCCTCCCTCCTCCCCAGGGGTCTCAGTGGTGTTGGGCCCCCAGGTAGTGGCGTTGCGGGCCCAGGAGGTGGTGGTGTTGGCGGGGGCCCCAGGGGCCGTATGACCCCCAGCACAGGCCCCCTTAGGGAGCAGGCGAGCCAGGCCTGACAGCAGGTCCACGTCCCTGAAGAGCCTCTCCACGTCAGCCAGGTCTTTCAGCAGAGCACCCAGGTGGGACTGGGACAGAGGAGCCGAGAAGTTGACCTTCTCCAGACGCAGCTGGTGGGGAGAGCAAGAAAGGGAGTGAGAGAGAGAGAGAGAGAGAGAGAGAGAGAGAGAGAGAGAGAGAGAGGGAGTGTGAAAGAAGAGAAGAATCAAAGGAAGAGAGGAGAATGAGTGCTGTAGAGTACATAGATATACTGAGTCATGGACTGTCTGCCATTCCACACTCCACAGTGTTTACAGTATTTATTTGTTTTTGATGAGTGAAAAGCACTTCGCCATCAGGGTCGGATTACTGAACGGGCATGCAGAGCAGGTGCCACGGGGCCCCCGATCTTCTCCCAGCCTCATGGCAAAATGTGTAGAATAGCGTTATAATACTGCACATTTTTCTCTCTGCACCATGGCAAAATGTGCCGGAGGTCCCCGGAGGTCCCCAGAAGGGCATGGAAGTCGGTGCCAAATGCGGTAGTCCGGCCCTGCTCACCATGGTGATTCCCAGTTCAAAGCAGCCTTTGAGTGTGCACCCTATTCTCTATTCAGTGCACTTCTTTTGACCAGGAACCATAGGGCTCAGTTCAAAAGTAGGGCACTGAATAGGGAATAGGGTGAAATTTGGGACGAAGCCATTGTCTCTCAGTACTGTCAGTCCTTGTCAATGAGGCTCTGTGTGTCTATCTGGTCTCTCAGTACTGTACCTTGTCAACGAGGCTCTGTGTGTCTATCTGGTCTCTCAGTACTGTACCTTGTCAACGAGGCTCTGTGTGTCTATCTGGTCTCTCAGTACTGTACCTTGTCAACGAGGCTCTGTGTGTCTATCTGGTCTCTCAGTACTGTACCTTGTCAATGAGGCTCTATCTGGTCTCTCAGTACTGTACCTTGTCAACGAGGCTCTGCGTGTCTATCTGGTCTCTCAGTACTGTACCTTGTCAACGAGGCTCTGTGTGTCTATCTGGTCTCTCAGTACTGTACCTTGTCAACGAGGCTCTGTGTGTCTATCTGGTGTCTCAGTACTGTACCTTGTCAATGAGGCTCTGTGTGTCTATCTGGTCTCTCAGTACTGTACCTTGTCAATGAGGCTCTGTGTGTCTATCTGGTCTCTCAGTACTGTACCTTGTCAACGAGGCTCTGTGTGTCTATCTGGTCTCTCAGTACTGTACCTTGTCAACGAGGCTCTGTGTGTCTATCTGGTCTCTCAGTACTGTACCTTGTCAACGAGGCTCTGTGTGTCTATCTGGTCTCTCAGTACTGTACCTTGTCAACGAGGCTCTGCGTGTCTATCTGGTCTCTCAGTACTGTACCTTGTCAATGAGGCTCTGTGTGTCTATCTGGTCTCTCAGTACTGTACCTTGTCAACGAGGCTCTGCGTGTCTATCTGGTCTCTCAGTACTGTACCTTGTCAACGAGGCTCTGCGTGTCTATCTGGTCTCTCAGTACTGTACCTTGTCAACGAGGCTCTGCGTGTCTATCTGGTCTCTCAGTACTGTACCTTGTCAACGAGGCTCTGTGTGTCTATCTGGTCTCTCAGTACTGTACCTTGTCAACGAGGCTCTGTGTGTCTATCTGGTCTCTCAGCTCCTGGCTCATCTCTCCAAAGCGCTCAGTCCTCTGTCCCTCCCCGCCACCACACACTGTGCTGCGATAGGCCTGGAGCAGGGACTGCTGCTTCTCAGGAACCAATAGGATCTTGCTCAGCTCACCAGTCCCATCCTCCCCACAAGTAAGCATTTCCAACATGGCACCAGTCAGGAGAACACCCTTCGAGGGGGATTTTTAATATTTTTACAATCAACAGCATATACATTTCATCATCATCATCATCATCATCATCATTGTGATCACCATCATCCTCATCAACCTCATCATCATCATCATCATCATCATCATCATCATCATCACCATCATCCTCATCAACCTCATCATCATCATCATCATCCTCCTCATCAACCTCATCATCATCATCATACATTATATAGTATAAATTATTTCAATGGTATTCCTGTACAATAAAGGTCAGTGATTCAATATAAAAAAAGACAGGAGGAAGGAGGAAAGAAAAGGAGGATGATTCATATATAGGATATATAAGGTAGTGTACCTCCATCTCCTTCAGTCCCTGGGGATCGTATCTCTGGCCTGCCTCTCCTTCTGCTAGGCCTAATGCCTGAGACATCAGTTTGAGTAGGCCCTGCCGATGGGCTGCTTTGGTTGGGTCTCGTAAAGCTTTGTGGATCAGTCCTCCGTCCAGACTATGCATGGCTCCCAGAAGCTTCTCCTGAAGGGAGGATAGTACAGGGATTACTGCAGAACTAATACACCCACTCAGATCAATTACATTCAATGTAATATTTCCAATTAGCATCCTACTTCCAGTTGAAGGCTCTTCTCTGCAGGGGTTTGTGCGGTCTCTTTTGCCCCACCTGAAGCATGACTACTCCCCCCTCCAGCTCTGGGGTACAGGCCAAATATCATGTTGAAGACCTACAGTTCAGCAGGGGGAGAGAGGACACATACATTCAGAGAACAGGATGCACACACACACACACACACAGGTCTTTGCCAAATCTGAAATTTTGACGATCGGTGTTCTAGTTTAGATGTCAAAGATGTGTTATCTAAATTGAAAAATAACCAAGAGGAAAGATTCAGGTTTGGCAGTCTACACTGACATCGTTTGTTACTTAATTGTTCATCAGTCATGTGACAACATTGGAATTTAAATGCTCAACAAAAAAAACATCATTACTCTATAATAAAACACTCCCCAGGGTTTGATGGGGGCTGGGGAGGTACGTGTGTGTGTGTGTGTGTGTGTGTGTGTGTGTGTGTGTGTGTGTGTGTGTGTGTGTGTGTGTGTGTGTGTGTGTGTGTGTGTGTGTGTGTGTGTGTGTGTGTGTGTGTGTGTGTGTATGTATGTGTGTGTGTGTGTGTGTGTGTGTGAATCTGTGTGTATCTGCTTGTGTGCCTGCATGCGTGTGACAGGAGCACAGACCTCTTTGAGGTTGACAGGAGTGGAGAGCAGAAGGCTGGCCGTGTTATTGGGGAGAGACAGATTCCTGACCAGAAACTGACGGAACACAGACTGGTTCTTCAACATACTGGCCACGGTGAACCCTGCAGGGGTAGAATCATTCAGCACAAGCACAGAGAATATACTGAACTGCTTCTCCAGTAGAGATGACACAGCACTCTATCAAAAACAGTGTATAACTCATTCAATAACTTGCAGCTACTGGGTATAAAAATAATCTCATTAAATAAAGATAACATACCCACAACACACTGATGAATGTTCCCGTTGTTTAAATGTGCAATGTTTCACGCAGAAGTTCGCTAGCTAGCTAGGTCACGTTGTAGGCTAACTCAACTGAGTATGTGTACCTATATTATTGTACCTATATTATTAACACATGTTGTATACAAAATTAAAGTTAAACGTCACAAATTGTATAAACCTTTTCCAACTGGAGCTGGTCAACCCTGCTAGAGGTCTGTTGGGTGTGCAGGGTTCTGTTTCAGCCCAGTAATAACACACCTGATAATCAAGTGTGCTATTTCTGGGCTGGAATAGAAGTCTGCTCAATGAGTAGATCAGGGATCAGTGGAGCAAGGTTGACCAATGCTGGTATGATGAGCCTGTCCTGCACACCACCATTCCCTTAGACAAACTGGCCTTGTCCCATTCCTTAATAAAAATGTTGGGGTTACTATCATTTGTTTTAGATGATTTTTCAAACAAGCATTGCCGTCTGTGTCGGCCAACACCTACGTATACCATTAGTCTCCGTTCCTCCTCACGTCACCAGCCTCCACTGACGTTGAACCATCATATGTTGTATTGAAAAACATCCACCTTCACATCTATTAAGGTTCAAAATGTTATGACTCCGCTAAACTGGGTCTGACACAAACTGACACACATACCTTGGCTGGTGTTGAAGCCGTTGTCCAGCGGGGAGGGCCCTGTGGGCGTGCTGAGTCTCTCCAGGTGTTGTTGCAGGGACTCCAGCTCCTGGCCCAGTCCTGGCCTGTCTGCTGTGAGCAGGTGGTTCTGTAACACCACATCACTGATCCGCTCCAACAACTGGGTCACACTGGGGCAGGGGGGAGAAGGGGGAGAGGGAGGGGCAGTAGGGGGGAGAGAGAGAGTCGAGCGAGTGGAAGGAAGGGACAAAGCGAGAGAGAGAGAGAGAGGTGTAGGGTATAGGTCAAAGACACAATGGCAGCCCTCTCCCATTAGGAGGGCCCACACATCAACAGAGAGAGATTCAATTATTAAATGCATATAATTACAGATTACTGTAAGTATTGTAGACATTAACACCATTAGTCCATCAGTGGTATGTGACATTAAACTAAATAAAGGGTGTCTGTAGTACAGAGGAGAGAGAGAGAGAGAGAGAGAGAGAGAGACAGAGAGACAGAGAGAGATTGAATTGAGAGACAGCCAGACAGACAGACAGACAGACAGACAGACAGACAGACAGACAGACAGACAGACAGACAGACAGACAGACAGACAGACAGACAGACAGACAGACAGACAGAGTGTGTGAGAGAGAGGGGGAGAGGGAGGACAGCTAGGACTGACTGACTATGTGACTCACGTGGAGTTCTTGTACTGCAGGAAGCCAAACTCGTCCCTCTGGCCGTCGGGACACAGAGACTGCATGATGGGGATGATGCCTGCTGAGGTGAGGGGTGCTGCGCTGTAGAAGGCTGGACAGACAGGACGGACACCAGGGAGGGACAGGAAAAGGGACAGAGGGTAGGTAGGGAGATCAGAGATAGAGAGGGGTAGAGAGAGATAGAGAGGGAGGGGAGAGAAAGCGAGGTATAGATATATGGGTCAAAGGGATAGTATTCACAGGAAAATCGCGGAAGAGAGGAGAGGGAAGAGAGGAGAGAGAAGAGAGGAGAGGGAAGAGAGGAGAGGGAAGAGAGGAGAGGGAAGAGAGGAGAGGGAAGAGAGGAGAGGGAAGAGAGGAGAGAGAAGAGAGGAGAGGGAAGAGAGGAGAGGGAAGAGAGGAGAGGGAAGAGAGGAGAGAGAAGAGAGGAGAGAGAAGAGAGGAGAGAGATAGAGAGGGAGGGGAGAGAAAGCGAGGTATAGATATATGGGTCAAAGGGATAGTATTCACAGGAAAATCGCGGAAGAGAGGAGAGGGAAGAGAGGAGAGAGAGAGAGGAGAGGGAAGAGAGGAGAGGGAAGAGAGGAGAGGGAAGAGAGGAGAGAGAAGAGAGGAGAGAGGGGGAAGAGAGGAGAGGGAAGAGAGGAGAGGGAAGAGAGGAGAGAGAGAGAAGAGGAGAGAGAAGAGAGGAGAGGGAAGAGAGGAGAGGAAGAGAGGAGAGAGAAGAGAGGAGAGGGAAGAGAGGAGAGAGAAGAGAGGAGAGGGAAGAGAGGAGAGGGAAGAGAGGAGAGAGAAGAGAGGAGAGGGAAGAGAGGAGAGGGAAGAGAGGAGAGGGAAGAGAGGAGAGGGAAAGAGGAGAGAGAGAAGAGAGGAGAGGGAAGAGAGGAGAGGGAAGGGAAGAGAGGAGAGGGAAGAGAGGAGAGAGAAGAGAGGAGAGGGAGAGAGAGGA